>NC_044042.1:106287520-107032557 GCF_901765095.1 Microcaecilia unicolor
GGGGAGAGCCAGAAAGAGATGGGGAGAGAAAGAGGGGCCATGGAAAAGAGCAGGGGAGAGCCAGAAAGAGATGGGGAGAGAAAGAGGGGCCATGGAAAGGAGCAGGGGAGAGCCAGGGACATGGAAGAAAGCAGGGGAGAGCCAGGGACATGGAAAAGAGCAGGGGAGAGCCAGAAAGAGATGGGGAGAGAAAGAGGGGCCATGGAAAAGAGCAGGGGAGAGCCAGAAAGAGATGGGGAGAGAAAGAGGGGCCATGGAAAGGAGCAGGGGAGAGCCAGGGACATGGAAGAAAGCAGGGGAGAGCCAGGGACATGGAAAAGAGCAGGGGAGAGCCAGAAAGAGATGGGGAGAGAAAGAGGGGACATGGGCAGGAGAGAGAGAAGCTGCTGGGGAGAAACTGGGGGAGACCCTAGCTGTCAGACTGAAAAATGCTGGCTGGATGAAAGGAGGGAGAAAGAGGAAAAATGCTGGAAGGAGGGGTCAGACTGAGGGAAGACGGTGGTAGGGAGGGACAGAGGAAAGACACTGGAAGGACGGGGTGAGAGAGGACATGCTGAATGGAAAAGGGTCAAGAGAGAGAACTGTCTAGAAGGAAGAGGAAACAGAGGGAGACAATGAACGGAAGGATTGGGAGAGGGTAATGGGTGGAAGGATGGAGGGAGAAAGATGGATGATACTGGATGGAAGGGTAGGAGAGAAAGAAGGTGCTGGACATGGATGGAGGGGAGTGAGGAGAAATGCTGGATATGGATGGAGGAGAAACTGTTGAATTTAAGAGCAGGATCAGGATACTGAAGGATAGGGACAGGGCTACAGATGGTAGACAGGACGCATAAGGACACAGGAGGATGGTGGACATGGTGAGAGAAAAAAATATCAAATGGAAAGAAGATGCTGCATAAAACAGAAGACACTGAGACCAAAGCAAATAGAAAAACTAAATGATCAGACAACAAAGGTAGAAAAAAGTATTTTATTCCGAATTTATTTAACTGGAATATGTCAGCTTTTGGAAATTTGCATCTGTGATGTTTTGCATGTAAGTTTCAATTTTTCTAGTATTGCTGCATGCGGACTCTGACTTCTTGAGGTAACTTTCCAGTTCAGTATTTTGCCTTCATATCTGTTGTGTCATGTGTTTTTCATGTGATCAGGGTGCAGTATTCTGCTAGCGTGTAGTATTTTCAGCCCTTTTTGGGGGTTTTTTTGTTTCACTAGGTTGTGCACTGCTGTTTTAGAGCCCGGTGTATTTACAGTACTGCCTTTCCATGCATAAAGTTGTAGCTTGTCCTGTCCTTGGAATTAGTACTGTTATGGTTTGGTAAGGTTATGAGTGTGCTTTTGCACAAGTTTGTGTATAGTGTTTTGCAGTGGAGAGATTGTGTATTGGCCTTACTGAGGTGGCACCAAATCATCAGAAAGGGTTTTAGAGCCAAAATCATGACACACTACCTCTTGAAGGATCTACATATAGTCATTCATAAAAGGAGCTAATTGTGAACACTTTCCACCCTAAAAGGGTGTTTTGTGGCTCTACATGAGAATTGTGATATTATGATCCCTCGTTTCATATTGTTGACGGTCTGCATTTTCCATATGGGTGGTATATTGGTTTATTAGGGTCTGCCCAGTGTTATGGTACAGTAAGGTTTATGAGTGTGTTTTTGCACAAATTTGTGCATAGTGTTTTGCAGTTGAGCAATTGTGATTAGTACATGCTTTGAGCAACCACTTTATTTTTTGACATACGATACGTATTTAATATCTAAATTTAATAAAAGGTATTAATTGTGACTTATTTTTTACTTTTTTTTTCTATGTTGTCAGACAATTATGAATGTAAGCCCCGCCCCTGGCCCCACCCATAACCCCGCCCCCTTTAGCCTCCCCAAACAGTTGGGCCACCGACCGCCTATGCTTGTAACGCAAATCCCACACCATTTTTAAAGATTTTCTTTGCACCGCTTCAAGTCTTTTTACACCCTTAGTAAGATACAGCCTCCGAAACTGAACACAATATTCTAGGATACACAGATGGAAAATGGGTTCTACTAATTTTCGTTAGTCTCTGCTTTGCATTAAATATCCTAGCATAATCTTTCATAGAGATAGAGAACAATTGATGGAATTAAATAAGGATAAGATCTTTAAAAAAATAAATATCTTACTTCAGAAATGGACCCCATTAACTCTCTTGGTGGGGTCGACTTCAAACCATAAAGATGTATGCTTCCGATTTTATCTATATTTTTATAAAAAGATGAAGGGGCTTAAAAAAAAAAAACTTACTACATATTTGTGAAAAGATAAAACAGCCCAGAATTGTACTAAAAACACGTGAAGCTTCTAAAGAAGATGGGGGAGTCGGATTCTCAGATTTCTATACCTATCACCTTGCTCACCTTCTACGATATGGAGCCATATGGATTTCCAAGAAACACCCAGGGAGAATCTGCTACAGTACAAGGAGAAAAAAGCCACAGACAGAATCCTCCTTGTAGTGACATACAATCCAGAGCTGGAAAAACTGAGGAAAATCATAAGAGATCTACAACCTATACTCCAGGAGGATGAATTACTGAAAGAGATATTCCCATCCCCACCAGTACTGGCCTTCCGACAGCCACCCAACTTAAAACACAAGCTAATCAGAAGTAAACTTCCATCACAGACTGAAAAGGAACAGAAGGGCACACTTCCCTGTAATTTATCCAGTTGCAAACTATGCCAAAATATTTCACAGGACCCCACAGTCATCCACAAAGGAAAGATATTCAACATAAAGGAATCTTTCACTTGCTCATCTTCCAATGTGGTATATATCATTCAGTGTAAAAAATGTAACGAAGGATGCTATATTGGAGAAACAGGCCAGATGCTTAAGACAAGATTCAATTTACATAGACATCACATGAACAATACTGGTGCCAGTAGGGCTCCCACCCCTGTTGGTCAGCATTTTACAGGACCAGGACACTGTACCAGTGACTTCACAGTGAGAATCCTGAAAGGTAACTTTAAAACCATACAAGAACGTAAGACCTTTGAAGTCAGAATGATTGAATATTTTAAAACCCAACCGAAAGGACTTAACAAGGATCTGGGGTTCCTAGCCCATTATAAACCATAAAGCTGTATTTCTCTGTTGATCACCCCACCCCTCACCTATCCACACCCATCCTGTTAGAATATCAATGATATGCTTTGATGTCCCCATGCATACCTCCTACCCACCCCCATCCTCCCACCCTGTCAGACTGTCACAATAATGCTTGAATGTTTTCACTTATATACACTGTCAGCTAGCACATTTGCTTATTTCGGATCTGACGAAGAAGGGCAACCTTCGAAAGCTAATCAAGAAATATATTAAGTTATGTCCAATAAAAAAAGGTATCTTATTTTCTTTTCCATGTTTTATTTTGTTTGATTTCTATTGATAACAAGAACAATGACCAAATCCATAGACCTGACTGGCTCCTAATTAAAACAGGCACTTTTTATAGTATGCCTCTTAAATATCTACCATATACTTGACTCTCAACCCTTCCCCCCCCCCCCCCCCCCCCCCAACATGGAACCTGCAAGATGTACACTTAAAGCTTTATATACATTAGATAAGCTCTTACCCTTCTTGTTGTCAATCTTTGACTGCACCCATTTGAAAAGTTCCAAGAGAAGAGGACATTTCTTTGGTAAGTGAACACTATTTTGCTTGTGCTTTGGGAACTTAAAGATTGGGGTTTAAAGGAGGAATTGTAGGTTAGAGTTAGGCAAAATAAAAATATAAAAAGCAAATTTTATCAACTAATCTCCATAGTCTTTTCCATTTAGTTTTAAAAACTTTGTACCACAGCATTAACAGATAGAATCTAACAGGCACTGCAGGATCTAGTTTAGTCTTCCCACCCCTAGGACAACTCTTCATTTATAGTCGGTTATTGTAATTAGGGTAACATGCAAGGAGTGCTCTTACAGAGTTTTAAATACATTTCATTACCATCTAAGAAGGAAACACTACCTAAATCATACAATATACTATATAAACTAAAAGACACTTTTCTATTAGGCTAATATCCTTAATACTGTAGCAAGTTTTAAATTATTGAAAAACTCAAAAACACTAAGATGGAGTCAGCAGTCCAACAGCGAGAGAGGGGGGCAGACTCAAGAAAAATGTCAGGAAGTATTTTTTCACGGAGAGAGTGGTGGATACTTGGAATGCCCTCCCGCGGGAGGTGGTGGAGAGGAAAACGGTAACGGAATTCAAACATACGTGGGATAAACAAAGGAATCCTGTTCAGAAGGAAGGGATCCTCAGAAGCTTAGCTGAGATTGGGTGGCAGTGTAGCGCTGCGCGAGTCTGGTAGCACCTTGGGAATATTGAGTAGTAGTAGTAGAGCCGGTGGGGGGAGGCGGGGCTGGTGGTTGGGAAGCGGGGTTAGTGCTGGGCAGACTTACACGGTCTGTGCCCTGACAATGGCAGATACAAATCAAGGTAAGGTATGCACAAAACGTAGCACATATGGGTTTATCTTATTGGGCAGACTGGATGGACCGTGCAAGTTTTTTCTGCCATCGTCTACTATGTTACTATGTATGATTATCTCCCAGTTGGTGAGATGTCTTATGTGTGTGCCCGATGCAAAGAGCTCCTAGCTCTCAGACAACATGTCCATTCTCTTGAGGCTAGAGTAGCAGACTGGTGGAGCTAAGGGAGACAGAGAGGTACATAGAGGAGACCTACAGGGATGTTGTAGAGAAGTCCCACCTCCAGTCTGGTAGCCCCTCTGCTACCTTGGAGGAGGGAGGTCTCCTAGAAGGAGAGCATCACCCTGGTGAAGTAGGAAGTACTCCTGTAGCCAGGACCTGCCCACCAAGGGATGTACTATCCTCTCGCACTGTGACCAGTGCTGACCAGGAGGGAAAGGTTAGGACAGCTGTTGTAGTTGGTGATTCGATCATTAGGCATATAGATAGCTAGGTGGCTGGTGGATGTGAGGATCGCCTGGTGACTTGCCTGCCTGGTGCGAAGGTGGCGGACCTCACGCGTCACGTAGATAGGATTTTAGATAAGTGCTGGGGAGGAGCCAGCTGTCTTGGTACATGTGGGTACCAATGACATAGGAAAATGTGGGAGAGAGGTTCTGGAAGCCAAATTTAGGCTCTTAGGTAGAAAGCTCACATCCAGATCATCTAGGGTAGCATTTTCTGAAATGCTACCCGTTCCACGCTCAGGGCCCACGAGACAGGCAGAGCTCCGGCGTCTCAATGCGTGGATGAGACAATGGTGCAGGTGAGGCGGGTTTTAGATTTGTTAGGAACTGGGTAACATTCTGGGGAAGGGGGAGCCTATTTCGAAAGGATGGGCTCCACCTTAACCAGGGTGGAACCAGGCTGCTGGTATCGGCATTTAAAAAGGAGATAGAGCAGCTTTTAAACTAGAAACGGGGGGGGGGGAAGGCCAACATTTGCACAAAAGCGCATGGTTCTGGATAAGGTATCTTCCAAAGATATCACCACAACAGGGAAGTTAGGGTATTCTGATAGTGAGGTTGCAAAAGAGACCGTAGTAGATCAGGTGTCCTTAAATAAAAATCAGACAAAAGATTGCAAATTAATACTGTCAAGTACTGAGCATGATGTAAATAGGAACAACAAACATACTTTGAAATGTCTATATGCGAATGCCAGAAGCCTAAGAAATAAGATGGGAGAGTTAGAATATATTGCACTAAATGAAAAATTAGATATAATAGGCATCTCTGAGACCTGGTGGAAGAAGGCTAACCAGTGGGACACTGTCATATTGGGGTATAAATTATATCATAGTGATAGGGTGGAGGGGAAGCATTGTATATTAACGAGAGCATTGAACCAAATAGATTAAAAATTCTGCAGGAAACAAAACACTTCTTGGAATCACTGTGGATTGAAATTCCATGTGTAAAGGGGAAAAGGATAGTGATAGGAGTGTACTACTGTCCACCTGGCCAGGATGACCAGACGGATGCAGAAATGTTAAAGGAAATTAGGGACGCAAACAAACTAGGCAACGCAATAATAATGGGTGATTTCAATTACCCCGATATAGACTGGGTAAATGTAACATCGGGGCACGCTAGGGAGGTAAAATTCCTTGATGCTTTATGGAGCAGCTGGTACAGGAGCCGACGAGAGAAGGAAAAATTCTAGACCTAGTCCTTAGTGGAGTGCATGATCTGGTGCAGGAGGTAATGGTGCTGAGGCCGCTTGATAGAAGTAAGTATACGTAGGAAATCAAATACGTTAGCGTTTAACTTTAAAAAAGGAGACTATGATAAAATGAGAAGAACGGTGGAAAAAAAAAAAAAAAAACTTAGAGGAGCGGCTGCGAGGGTCAAAAATTTACATCAGGTGTGGATGCTGTTCAAAAACACCATCCTGGAAGCCCAGGCCAAATACATTCCACTTATTAAAAAAGGAGGACAGAAGATCAAATGACAGCCGGCGTGGTTAAAAAGTGAGGTGAAGGAAGCTATTAGAGCTAAAAGAAAATCCTTCAGAAAATGGAAGAAGGAACCGACTGAAAAGTAGCAAATCTCCTGGACCGGATGGTATTCATCCCAGAGTACTGATAGAACTGAAAAATGAGCTTGTGGAGCTATTATTAGTAATATGTAATTTATTTTGTTTTATTTCTATTGACTAATTTATCCTTAAAATCGAGCGTGGTACCAGAAGATTGGAGAGTGGCCAATGTAACGCCGATTTTTAAAAAAGGTTCCAGAGGAGACCCGGGAAATTATAGACCGGTGAGTCTGACGATGGTGTCGGGCAAAATGGTAGAGACTATTATTAAGAACAAAATTACAGAGCATATTCAAAAGCATGGATTAATGAGACAAAGTCAACACGGATTTAGTGAAGGGAAATCTTGCCACACCAATCTACTACATTTCTTTGAAGGGGTGAACAAACATGTGGATAAAGGTGAGCCGTTTGATATTGTGTATCTGGATTTCCAGAAGGAGTTTGACAAAGTACCTCATGAAAGACTCCAGAGGAAATTGGAGAGTCATGGGATGGAAGGTAGTGTTCTATTGTGGATTAAAAACTGGTTAAAAGATACAAAAACAGAGAGTAGGGTTAAATGGTCAGTATTCTCAATGGAGAAGGGTAGTTAGTGGGGTTCACCAGAGGTCTGTGCTGGGACCGCTGCTTTTTAACGTATTTATAAATGACCTAGAGATGGGAGTAACTAGTGAGGTAATTAAATTTGCTGATGACACAAAGTTATAAAAAAGTTAAATCGCGGGAGGATTGTGAAAAATTACAAGACCACCTTACGAGACTGGGAGACTGGGCATCTAAATGGCAGATTACATTTAATGTGAGCAAGTGCAAAGTGATGTATGTGGGAAAGAGGAACCCGAATAATAGCTACGTCATGCAAGGTTCCACGTTAGGAATCACGGACCAAGAAAGGGATCTAGGTGTCGTCGTTGATGATATGTTGAAACCTTCTGCTCAGTGTGCTGCTGCAGCTAAGAAAGCAAATAGAATGTTAGGTATTATTAGTGAAGGAATGGAAAACAAAAATGAGGATGTTATAATGCCTCCATGGTGCGACCGCACCTCGAATATTGTGTTCAATTCTGGTCGCCGCATCTCAAAAAAGATATTGTGGAATTAGAAAAGGTACAGAGAAGGCCCATGGAAATGATAAATGCCCCCTAGCCCTACTATTTTTGGAAAGCGTGAACAGACGCTTCACATCTACCAGGTCAACTCCACTCATTATTTTATAGACCTCTATCAATATCTCCCCTCAGCTGCCTTTTCTCCAAGCTGAAGAGCCCTAGCTGCTTTAGCCTTTCCTCATAGGGAAGTCGTCCCATCCCCTTTATCATTTTTGTCACCCTTCTCTGCACCTTTTCTATTTCCACTATATCTTTTTTGAGATGCAGCGACCAGAATTGAACACAATATTCGAGGTGCGGTCGCACCATGGAGCGATACAAAGGCATTATAACATCCTCATTTTTGTTTTCCATTCCTTCACTAATAATACCTAACATTCTATTTGCTTTCTTAGCTGCAGCAGCACACTGAGCAGAAGATTTCAACGTATCATCAACGATGACACCTAGATCCCTGTCTTGGTCCGTGACTACTAACGTGGAACCTTGCATGACATAGCTATAAAACCAAAAACTTTACGTAATGATCTTGGCTTTCGCATAGTATTACAAGATTTTTGAATCATCTGTTTCAATGAGGGGGGAGTAGCGTGATCAACAAGACTCTTCCAAAGCACCAAGGAGGCGAGATGAAGTTCTAAGTATGAATGTTGCCTTTCCATTATAGACTTGATCCTGGTTTACAGTTTTACTTTCCCTACACCCCTACTTTTGATTATTTCTTTACAACCAGGTACAGGTCAGCATTTCATTTAACCACTGATTTTTTGACTATTTTGAGTTATATATGTAAATTTGTATCCCACATCTTAAGACGATTAAAATTTTGTTTTCAGTAAAATCTATGTCGTACTTGCAATTTACATCTTTTGTGTTACTCAGATTTTTAAGTACATATGCACATATGAGTTTTATTCATTCACCAAATTTGGGGCCCTGTTTACTAAGCTGTGTTATAGGCGCATTAGCATTTTTAACATGCGTTAACCATGCACGCATCTACAATATAGCCCTAGCAAAAAGATCGTTCGTGCTTACTTGGTAAAGTGGAGAAAAAGCCCTCAGAAACCACTGGTAAAATACCAGAGGTTTGGTGCGTGGTTATGTAATATTCAATATATAACTCACGCAGCGGTTCTATCATTGGGCAAAAAACTCCACAAACCCCGGGCTAAATCTTTAAGCCTCAAAGTTATACTACCAAAGAAGATTGTTCTTCACAGATTGAAGTAGATTCTTTCTTATGTGCTAAACTTTTGAGCCTCTTAAACAAATCAGCATTACAAAAAAAGAGAATAGCATTTAGCTTTCACTTGGATCAAGCACTCTTTGTTGTCCGTTCAACGGGGACCTCCGTTTCACCTAAGAACGGCTTCGTCAGGAACGGAGTGCTCTCTCGTTATGCTGAAAGTTCAGATTGGAGACATTGAATTAGCCCGGGGTTTGTGGAGTTTTTTGCCCTCCCACTCTGTCAGACTGTCAAAGTAATGCTTTGATGTTTCTCTTATATATACTATCTGCTACCACATTTGCTTATTTCCGATCTGACGAAGAAGGGCAACCTTCGAAAGCTAATCAAGAAATGTATTAAGTTATGTCCAATAAAAAAGGTATCATCTTATTTTCTTTTCCATGTTTTCTTTTATTTGATTTCTATTGATAACCTTTAAGAATGGACTAACACGGCTACCACACCTCTCTTGCCCAATGATAGAACCGCTGTGTGAGTTATATATTGAATATTACATAACCACGCACCAAACCTCTGGTATTTTACCAGTGGTTTGAGGGCTTTTTCTCCACTTTACCAAGTAAGCACGATCGATCTTTTTGCTAGAGCTATTTGGTTTGGTATTAGGTTACGATTTTTTGCTCTAGCTATACTGCGTTTGTTCTGCCAGGCTACGCATCTACAATATCCCTATAGGTGCCTTCACAGTTAGTGAACGCGTTAATTGTAGGTGCGTTAAAAATGCTAGCAGGGCTCTTAATTTTTTAAAAGGATATATTTTTATATGTATGTATTCATCAGCTTTTGATAATCTGTTTAACATTTAGTTTTTATCACCTTTTAGTGCAATTTGGTTTTACTTTGCTATTTATATATTTCTATGTGAGACTCCTTGTTAACTTTTTAAATATATTGTGATATCCCCCTTCTCGCTCAGGGTGACCTGCTTCCCACTAAGCAAATTAAACAGGTCTCACCAACTGCATATTTCTCAGGCAACTCTTTATTCCAGCCCCTGGGCACACTTCTTCTAGCTTAATACTTTATACTTTCCTAGATCTTCACACTGAGCCTCCACACACAGATACATGGGCTCAGTACTACACCAATACTTTGGGGACTCTCAACCCCAGGCTTTGCAGCCTGCTTCTCTCAGTACTTTGGACACACAGTCCCCCCTTTGAACACACAGTTCCTTCTCTCAGTACTTTGGACACACAGTCCCCCCTTTGAACCCACAGTTCTGGACACACAGTCCCCTCTTTGAACACACAGTTCCGGACACACAGTCTTTTCTTCTTTGGACACACAGTCCCTCCACTGAACACACAGTTCCTATAGGTACTGAGGACACACAGTCAAACACTAATGCTTTAGGGACTTCTTACCCCAGGATTTTCAGCCTGATGATCTCCTTTGGACACCCCGTCCACCCCAAGTCCATAAGGTTAGCCAGTATCTTTCAGGGGCTCTCTCTTCTTCTGCTGCTAGCTCACTTCCTTTCCTTTCACAACTCAGGTGGGGTATAAAGTGGTTAATTAGCTACACCGGACCCAGCCCATAACCGCCTGCACCTGTGGACCTCCCAGGGCTCTCCCCAGTCCTAGCGACCTCCACCTTCTTCTAGCGCCCTCTAGTGGCCTACACCGTATAGGACACCCTCTTACTTATCACAATAAGTACATATAAGTAATGCCATACTGGGAAAAGACCAAGGGTCCATCGAGCCCAGCATCCTGTCCACGACAGCGGCCAATCCAGGCCAAGGGCACCTGGTGAGCTTCCCAAACGTACAAACATTCTATACATGTTATTCCTGGAATTTTGGATTTTTCCAAGTCCGTTTAGTAGCGGTTTATGGACTTGTCCTTTAGGAAACCGTCCAACCCCTTTTTAAATTCTGCTAAGCTAACCGCCTTCACCACTTTCTCCAGCAACGAATTCCAGAGTTTAATTACACATTGGGTGAAGAAAAGTTTTCTCCGATTTGTTTTAAATTTACTACACTGTAGTTTCATCGCATGCCCCCTAGTCCTAGTATTTTTGGAAAGCGTGAACAGACGCTTCACATCCACCTGTTCCACTCCACTCATTATTTTATATACCTCTATCATGTCTCCCCTCAGCCGTCTCTTCTCCAAGCTGTATAGCCCTAGCCTCCTTAGTCTTTCTTCATAGGGAAGTCGTCCCATCCCCGCTATCATTTTAGTCGCCCTTCGCTGCACCTTTTCCAATTCTACTATATCTTTCTTGAGATGCGGCGACCAGAATTGAACACAATACTCAAGGTGCGGTCGCACCATGGAGCGATACAACGGTATTGTAACATCCTCACACCTGTTTTCCATACCTTTCCTAATAATACCCAACATTCTATTCGCTTTCTTAGCCGCAGCAGCACACTGAGCAGAAGGTTTCAGTGTGTTATCGACGACGACACCCAGATCCCTTTCTTAGTCCGTAACTCCTAACGTGGAACCTTGCATGACGTAGCTATAATTCGGGTTCTTTTTTCCCACATGCATCACCTTGCACTTGCTCACATTAAACATCATCTGCCATTTAGCCGCCCAGTCTCCCAAGGTCCTCTTGTAATTTTTCACAATCCTCCCGTGATTTAACGACTTTGAATAACTTTGTGTCATCAGCAAATTTAATTACCTCGCTAGTTACTCCCATCTCTAAATCATTTATAAATATATTAAAAAGCAGCGGTCCTAGCACAGACCCCTGAGGAACCCCACTAACTTCCCTTCTCCATTGTGAATACTGCCCATTTAACCCCACTCTCTGTTTCCTATCCTTCAACCAGTTTTTAATCCACAATAGGACATTTCCTCCTATCCCATGACCCTCCAATTTCCTCTGTAGCCTTTCATGAGGTACCTTGTCAAACGCCTTTTGAAAATCCAGATACACAATATACATGTAAGTATGTCTCACTCATTTTTAATTCTCCATGTTCATATTTTTTAAGCAAATGTATTTTTATGTATATGTATTTATCAGTTTTCATTGTGATTTTTAGACTCCAGAGGCAGGCACTTTTGCTGAAACAGTGCCATGTCAAGTCATAATACAGAATAAGGTGTATTATTCTTGTTCATCTCACCTCCTTGGTTCTTTGGAAGAGCCATGTTCATCAGGCCATTCCCCTCTCATTGACTCACTTTGTTTGTAGCAGACCCAGTTTCTCCACCTAGGTGGTTGACTTTTGACCCATCTGTTTAACATGATCAGAAAAACTCAGTAGACTATCCACGTCAACTCCTGAAAGTTGTGAAGATTTCTCAAAGACAAAAGAATCGGTTCCTATCTGAAAAATTTGGGGAAAGCTTTGACGATTGTTGGTAATCCTACAGTCTACAAGTCTGACACCATCCTCTAAACTATTCAAAGTAGTGACCCAATGTTGCTTTTGGTGGCTTTTACTATTCTCATGATTCATGGATTTGAATACAAAGCTGCTGAATATATTAACAGATACAAATCTGTTCATAAAATTTGATTACCAATCGCCTCCTTTCAAAATATACCTCGACAATCCATAGGCAGACCTATTAGATCATTTACTGTTATAATTATATTTTTATTTCAGCAGGTTCATGTCAAAATTTGTGATACTAGTACATATGATATTTTTCCTCACATTATTCTATAGAGGTACTATTTTTATGGAAATGTATGCATGATATAACCCCTCATCTTGATGTATTGTTTATTAATATTGTTCTATACTATTTGAAATTAATATTTGTTATATTCCAAAAATAATAAAGTATATGAACTTTAACCCCCCCCCCCCCCCCCACACACACACACAATTATACAAACTTTACAGTCAAGGCATTAGCTTTATTGAACAGTGCGAGAACTCAAGAAGGCTAGGGACAGAGCCAGGACCCTGCAACTCCCCCTTTGTTCCTCCAGGAATCCATCCCTAAACTGAGCATTTGTTCATTTCCATACATTCGCTCCTCAGAAGTCAGGAACAGAGAGCACCAAGCCTCCTTCCATGGTCTGCAGTATCTACATTGACTGGTCTTTTCAAAGAGTTTTCCAGAAGGTGTTCGACTGTCAACACATGTGGCTTCCGCTGCTGGCAAGGGAGTTAAAATGTTCCCAAACAACTCCACTCACAGTAGTACCCAACACTATCCTGCTACTATCCCACCCCTGGACTGCAGAGTGCTAAAAAGAAAATGGAGGTGTAGGAGAGAAGAGGAACTAAGCAAAAATCTGGATACCCCCTCCCCCCAACTCATTCCATGAGCAAAAGAAGAGAAAGTTGTTGACATCACCTTCCAAAAGACCTGGGTTGCCAGAACCAGCCCTAAATGCCCCCACACACAACTCCACACCTGCTCAGCTGGTCATACATTTTACAAAATATATACATATATCAACTCCCCCTCTGCTCAAACTGTGTCCCCAGGACACACACAGGGTAATCGATCTGCAAACGCCAAGATGGACACCAAACGAAGCAGATACGTATGTGGAAAACAATATTTAATTGATATGGATCAATAAAAAATTAACAAGCCCGACACAGGCCGTGTTTCGCCCCACTGGGCTGCATCAGGGGCTAATCGATAGCTATAAAATCATATAGTCTCCACTTGAGTATCTATTTGTTGAAGTCGCAATTAAAATGCACACTTTGACAGATGGCACTTCACAAAAACAAACCTTCTGAAATCGTGAACCGACATATGCCACCATAAAAATATAAATAAAAAAAAGATAAACATTTTGTGACATCTGTCAAAGTGTGCATTTTAATTGCGAGTTCAACAAATAGATTTGTTAATTTTTTATTGATCCATATCAATTAAATATTGTTTTCCACATACGTATCTGCTTCGTTTGGTGTCCTCCCAGGACACACACATGCAGGTCACACACAATTAGGGCACACTTTCCATGAGTATGCAGTCATGAAATGTTATAAAAGCCTTTAGTGCGTGTAGCTTGACAGAATTGCCTCCTTACCTACAGACCTGAAAACAATCGATGAAATAACTAATTTTCGCAAATCTCTGAAGACATATTTCTTCAACAAGGCCTACAAAGAGAACCTATAACCTCATTAATCCACTTCACCAACCCACCCAGCATTGAAAGTCCACCTCTATACTCCACCCCTAATCACTTCCTTCCCTTACTTAATCTCTGTACATCACTTATTGTATCTGATATCCTGGAATGTCAATGTCATAACAAAACTATGTAAGCCACATTGAGCCTGCAAATAGGTGGGAAAATGTGGGATACAAATAAAATAAAAGCCTTTTGTGCCTGTAGCTTGACAGAATTGCCTCCTTAGGATACCTTCCCCCAAGACAGAAACATTAGTCAAATCCAGCCTTCTACTGCTGGGATTCACCAGTCCAGGAAGTGTTTCATGGAGAGAGGGGAAAGTAAGAACCTCAGGGGGTCTTTTACTAAGGCACGCTCACGTTTTTGGTGCACGCTAAACATTACAGACGCCCATAGGAATGCACTGGCGTCTCTAACATTTAGCGTGTGCCCAATTTTAGTGCGCGCCAAAAACGTGAGGGCGCCTTAGTAAAAGACCCCCTGAGCTTTCCCCACAGCTCTCCATTGACATAAAACTTTACTCCCAAAGCCTGCTGTTGCGGTTTAGCCTGTCCGTCTGCTTTAACTGCTCAGCATTTCAAGTCATTTTCAGAAGGGAACCTATTAGAGCTCACAGCGGGGGCAGGACAATAGCCAGTTGCTTTCCACGCCAAAAGGGAACTCCTCAAGAGAGTCTGTTCAGTTTAGGAGAGAACAGAATGTTAGATCAGGAGAGATCAAGTCTCTGTAGACCACCATCTCCTAACTTCACGTCATCAGTCCCTTGTCTCTCACCACGGAAGTCAAACTCTACTAACCCCACATGGCGGACCCTCAACCTCATCACCAAGAGCCTGCCAAATCCGGCAAGATACCTGGCTGGCTCCACGCCTGCAAATCAGGGGCCCCAACACCGGCCAACCTGCCCTGCCCCACCCTGAGGGTTCATTCACACCAAGAAGGCACAAACCAAACTGTTAATTAAAAAAAAGCAACTTTCATTTTGACAGAAAATAAAAACAATCATACCATGACATTAAAGTTCTTCCTTTTCTACTTCCCTAGGGATGTACAGGTAGGGAGAAACCTGTCTGATAAGTTTATCTCCAGCAAAATACAGTCTTTTTCTAACATTAGAAAGTGTTCAATTAAAAAAAAAAATCCAGTGAAGGCACATCTTCTCCAGTGTATCACAGAGATAATGAAGTGCAATCCAGTGCAGGGCATCTTGCGAAGGGTGGGATGCCCATGCCCACAGTCTGTAAGGCCATCCAAGGATGCCACCTCCCTTTGGGATTTGTAGGGCATCTGAAGGTTGCCCTGTCTTCCCCTCCACCACCCCTTTCTTTGGCAAGGGATTTCAGCTGCAATAGAAGTTGCAAAGCAAGGTGAAAGGCACAATGCATGAGAACCAGATAATGGCAAGCTGGCGTGAAGACTGTGCATGGGAGCTTCTTGAACCTTTCACGCTGAAGTAACAATTTTGGTCGGGAGCAAATAGTGAGAACGAAGGCCCCTGTCCATATGGGTGTGCAAAGCAGAGAGAGGGGAGACCAAGCACAGTGAGCAGGCATGCACGTATGTGTTGGGCACAAAACATACAGCGGTGCTTGTGAGATGAGCCATGCACTGCACGGGACCTGCAAGCAAAGCAGAGAGCACGAGATTGACAAATGACATAGGGAATGAAGCATGTGTGTGCTTGTGCATAGAAAAGGGCCCATTCGTGCATGCAGGATCAGCCAAGATGAGGGAACCGTCAAGAGCATCCCACACGACGGGAGTCCATGACAGTGTGAGTGTGCACCAGCTTAGCGGACTCAATAGAGATGTGTGTGTGCCCAGTAGTGTCTGTACAAGTACCTGTGTATTCATTTGAGACTCCAGAAGCATGCACAAGGAAGTGCACACACATGCAAATGACAGTCACACGTGCACAATGCACTGCGTATTGAAGGGGAGAGAGATGGGACAGTCTTTCATTCCCTGGCTGGTCCTTGCTGCATTTTCACACAGGTTTATACAATTTTTAAGTCTCCGAGAGGGTCATGTTGCTTTTGGTTAAAAGAGAGCGTAAAAGAATTCTCTACTAGTCAGGCCGGTGGTCCTGGGACTCTCCGCACAGCGATGCAGAACCACCACCATCACCTTTCCAAGACATGGAAAAAGAAGGGCATCGGTGGAGCTAGTATTTCGTGGGATCTTGCCAGTTGGTTACCCAGTGCTTCTTGGGCTTCCGTGGCACAAGGCTGTCATGACGTTTGTAGCGCTCCTCCCGATGGATTCGGACTGCGTGGTACTTTGGCATCAGCCGGTAGTAATTCGTTCGCTTAAAGAAGCCGCACTGGATGAGGAATTGAGGGGGGGGGGGGAAGGAAACCAAGAAGAAATAACAGAGATTACTGAACCTGTACAGCAAATTGTGGTAAGGAGGGAGGGAAGAGACGGAGACGACAGGGAAAGAAAAGAAAAAACAGAGGCAGCAGTACAAGTCTCTCCAGCATCGATGCAAAGATTCACCATTAAGTCCCTAAGAGGTACCACCACTTTGGACAGAACAGCAGACAGCAAAGGAGACAAATATTTCCGCCCCCACCTCACCAGCTGAAAGGAATATTTTAAGACTCGTGTTCCACAGTGGTTTAAGTCACTCCAGCTTTTGCTCTGGGCTCAATCAGTTTTGTTTGGTCTGCAAAGGCGGAGCTACCGGTTTCTTGTTTGGATAGGCGTGGCCTGTTCTGTTCAAAGCTAAAGCTGGAGCAGCTCAAAGCGGGAGCAAAGCCATGGTTGAAAAACAGAAAAACAGGAGACTCAAGACGCTGGAACAGGAATGTGTTCAGTTAGACAGCGAGACAATCCAGCTCCTCGAAGAAGACGTGACAGGACAGGAAGAAACAGGGAAAGTGTTAAGACAGTAAGGATCCCCCTTCCATTTCATTACCCAGAGGAGGGAGCAGGCCCCCAGCGGGCTCAGCCCTTGGCTAGTAGTCCTCTGTTAGCCGCTCCGTTTCAGACGGCTGGATCTTCATCTCGGCCTTTTGACCTTTAGCCTCATACATAGCTCGTGTGCTCGCTCGCTTGAAAAACCCGCACTACAAGGAAGCAGGTGATACCAGTCAAGGCCAAGCTGGGGAGGGGGATGGGGGCTGTGACTCCAGTAAGGAAGCAGATGATGCCAGCCAGGATTCAGGCTGCAAGACTCGGGAGAGGCTCTGGTACGGAGATATTTCAGACCTTCAGGTAACACACCACGGGTCAAGGTGAACCGTGTGCAAGATCAGCTATTATATGATCTAGCCCAGAGCTACAAACCTTACAGCACTGACCCCTGACCTAAGCATCTGCATCCTCAGCCTGGAAAGAGCCCCCTGCATTAACCCCCCACACCTTCAGCCCCACTATAGGGGACTCTGTACACTGGCACATTACATCAGGCCTGGAAAGATTTCTTCTAACGACCCTCTCCTTTACCATAGAAAGGTTTCCGCATGGTCTGCAGGGGTGGAAAGTGGGGAAGCTGGAGTTGCTCTTACCTTCCACAACAGCAGGATAATGAAACTCAGTAGCAGCACCCCCGCCAAGACTGCTACAATAATCACCCATAGCTCGATCTCGGTCGGCTGCTCCTCAGTCAAGTCCGAATCAATATTTACAAAGAACTAGCCATGGAACAGAGGGAGGGGAAAAAAACAAAAACAAAATTTTATCTGACTAAAAATCTCCCATGTGACACACAAACTGTCCAAAGAATTACCACATGAATACATGCAGTGCTTTTTTTTTTCTAGCAAAAAAGGTGCCGGTACTCAAATGGCAGCCCCCACTTCAGGGATGGGGTGATCACTGAGGGACCCACCCCACAACAGCCAGGCTCCCTGCAACCAGTCACAGAATCTATGACGAGACAGAATTGTCGTGCGAAGCCTGAGTTCTTTCATCAAAACATGGGGACTGTGGGTCAATTTTAGCAGACAATTAAAAGATGCCGGTACTCAATACCCAGTGGCATACCAAGGGGGGGGGGGGGCGGTGGGGGCGGTCCCCCCCTGGTGCACGCCGCTGGGGGGGTGCTGCACGCCTGTCGGCTCTTCGTTTTCATGCTCCCTCTGCCCTGGAACAGGTTACTTCCTGTTCCGGGGCAGAGGGAGCATGGAAACGAGGAGCCGACAGGCGCGCGGCACACCCCCCCCCTCCCCCAGCGGCGTGTACCCGGGGGGGGGTTCTTTCGCCGGGGGGGGGGGGGGCGCTGCACCCGGGGGGCGGGGCGCATCAGCGATCCGCCCCGGGTGTCAGCGCCCCTAGGAACGCCACTGTCAATACCTCCAAGTACCCCCTCAAAAAAAAACACTGAATATATGGAACAGCGCTTTGGTAGTTTCAGCATGTCCCAACAGTAGGCGCTGTTGGAAACGGGAAGGAGTTCTGGTTTTTCAGAAGAGATTTTTTTTTTGGGGGGGGGGGTGGAGGGGGAAGCCCACAGATGCTGCTGGAGGTGTTGCAAAACAAGCTCATTGTAGGGCCCGTACACTCTTCCAATTCCTGCCTCTCCCAGCAGGAGGCACTTCAGAGAAGGCAACAGGATGCAGTGCCCATCGGGCGCTCACTCAAGTACAAGCAGCGAGGGGTATCAGAAATTAAACACAAGAATGCTAGCTAACCCTGGGGGAGGAAAGGGAGGGGTGAGAGATACAGCTTTCAAAGCCCCACTCAGTGGCAGACCCTGACAGATGCTGTTGGAGCATTCAACAGCTGTGAACTCCCAACTACTTGTTACAAACCACACCAATGTCAACCTACACTCCAGCCTTGGGGAGTCTGAAGATGCTACACGTGGTTAGAGCAACCAGGGAAGCTGGGTTCAAATCCAGCTGCTGCTCCTTGTGATCCTTCATCACCTGAGGTACAAACAGACCATTAACCCTCAGGGACAGGAAAATACCCAGTGCACCTGAATGTACTTACGTAAGTATTCCCACACTGGGACAGACCAAAGGTCCATCAAGCCCAGCATCCTGTTTCCAACAGTGGCCAATCCAGATCACAAACACCTGGGATAAGCATCATTTTATGATGCTTATCCCAGAAATAAGCAGTGGATTTTCCCCTAGCTACTACTGAGAAAGGTGTGAAATAAGTCCAAATAAAGAATAAATGTCCGTGGGATGAAGCCAAGGAGGCACCGGGACTCACCTGCACCGTGTGATTCTTCATGTGAATGCTGGGAAGGTCTGTCTGCAGGTACAACGTTGCTTCCCCATCCACTTTTACCCGATCAAAACTGCTGAAGTCCTGTGGGAGAGAAAGGTAGAATGCAGAAAGGACAGAGAAAACATCTATCCTTAGTATCATAGAGTATACAGAGTAGCAATTATCACAGCAAACAGGACAGGGGGGTTCCTGCAACTCTCAGTGCCAACAGGCAGACACGCTGGATATGGGAAGCCTGTAGTCCTCAGTCTGCTAGCAATAACACATACTGGATATGGGGACTCCATGCTGCTTGGCCTATCAGGGGCAGGGAACACCAGGTCACTGCAGAGCATGCTGGGTATGGGGAGCCCATGCTGCTTGGCCTATCAGAAACACCAGGTCACTACAGAGCACGCTCGGTATAGAGGACCCTATGCTGCTTGACCAATCAGGGACAGGGAACACCAGGTCACTTCAGGGCATGCTGGGTATGGGGACTCCATGCTGCTTGGCCTATCATGGACAGGAAACACCAGGTCACTGCAGAGCATGCTGGGTATGGGGAGCCCATGCTGCTTGGCCTATCAGGAACACCAGGTCACTACAGAGCACGCTCGGTATAGAGGACCCTATGCTGCTTGACCAATCAGGGACAGGGAACACCAGGTCACTTCAGGGCATGCTGGGTATGGGGACTCCATGCTGCTTGGCCTATCAGGGGCAGGGAACACCAGGCCACTGCAGGGCATGCTGGGTATGGGGACCCCATGCTGCTTGGCCTATCAGGAACACCAGGTCACTACAGAGCACGCTCGGTATAGAGGACCCTATGCTGCTTGACCAATCATGGACAGGAAACACCAGGTCACTGCAGAGCATGCTGGGTATGGGGAGCCCATGCTGCTTGGCCTATCAGGGGCAGGGAACACCAGGTCACTGCAAGGCATGCTGGGTATGGGGAGACCTTGACCTCTCAGTAGTAAGACATGTTGGCTGTAGGGCCCTGTGGTCCTTTACCTCTCAGGAATAGGGAACACCAAGCTCTTGTGTTAACACACTGCAGTATTTTGTTACCTCCAGGAAAGTGCTGTTCCAGACATGGGCCCGTACCGTCACTGTGGCCGTCTTCCTCAGGTTCCGCAGTGGGCAGCTGAATTGGACACAGCGTGCAGTCCTCTGGAAGCAGCTCTGGTGAGCAAAGATTTTTTTTAAAATCTTGACATAGGTCTGTCCAGTACCCCAAAAGCCCTCACGAAGACCCACATTTCTATTTTCACTTCCTGTGGGCAAAGAACTGGAGAAGGAACATTCTGGAAATTCCACCACCAGTACTTTTCCCCCCAAACCACCCGTGTCTACAGCTTCTACTCCACAATCAAACTCTCCTTCAGAATTGCCGGGGTAGGTGTCACAGGTCCATTTTACTTACCAGGGAGGTTTCGGACCGAGCTCGCTTGGTTGCTGCCAGAGTCACCACTTCTTGGGCCTGGGTGTTGGCTTCCAGCTCCCGCCTCTTCCGCGACTGCATCTGATTCGAAAGCTTTAACAGAGAAGATACGACATGTAGGACACTGCCAGAACTCTCCAAATCAAATCCAAAGAACAGCAGTGTACTCAGGTGGTGGGGGAAGATGGAGGAAAGCACAAGGCCAGATTAAAAGCAGCTCAGTTGTAGTAACATAGTAAATGACGGCAGAGAGAGACCTGCATGGTCCATCCAGTCTGCCCAACAGTTACACTCATTATCAAATCGTTATTGAACCAACAATCCAAAAATATTACGGCATTTTACTTGCTATGTTCCACTTTACAATGTCTTTCCTTCCCCTACTGAGATATAAAGGACCTGCATTCATAGCATACGAGATGAACGTGGCATAAAAAAATATGCATACTTGATCCTGATCTGTCCTTAACAGTTTCAGGGCTCGGACCATAAAAAAAAAAGAAAACTGCCCTGCACTTGAGTTGCCACTGAAGCCCACTCCAGCCCATCCTTATCTGTCTTCCCACGTACGCGACACAGACCATAGAAGTCCATCCGGCATTGGTTTCACTTCCCCATTGCTGGAGCTGTTGTCTAAGCACCACTCTTGCGTATCATGAATGAACTTATAGCTGTTGATGTGTTAGGTACCGTATTTTTTGGACTATAAGACGCACCTAGGTTTTAGAGGAGGGAAATAGGAAAAAATTATTTTTCCTTTTTTCCAACTCTAAAACCTAGGTGCTCCGGTGCGTCTTGTCCGAATCCCGCCCTCCCCCCGGCCCTGTCACCACCTCTCCCTACTCACGCGATCTTCCCTGGTGGTCTAGTGACGTCGGGGCAGGAAAGAGCCCCCTCTTTCCTGCCCAGCGCGCTGCTCTCCATCCTCCTGTATGCATTGCTGCCTGACGGTCTCGGCGAGATTCAAAATGGCCGCCGAGAATTGAAGTCTCGGCGGCCATTTTGAATCTCGCCGAGACCGTCAGGCTGCATACAGGAGGATGGAGAGCAGCGCGCTGGGCAGGAAAGAGGGGGCTCTTTCCTGCCCCGACATCACTAGACCACCAGGGAAGATCGCGTGAGTAGGAAGAAGTCTACCTTCGGACTATAAGACGCACCCCCCATTTTCCTCCCAAATTTGGGGGGAAAAAAGTGCGTCTTATAGTCCGAAAAATACGGTATATTTAGAGACTTTTCTGTTTACCCCACACACTTTTTAATTCTTTTTTTTTTTTAATTTCAAATTTATACAAACATTTCAAGATATATTCTTGATTAAGTACATAAGTAGTGCCATACTGGGAAAGACCAAAGGTCCATCTAGCCCAGCATCCTGTCACCGACAGTGGCCAATCCAGGTCAAGGGCACCTGGCACGCTCCCTAAACGTAAAAACATTCCAGACAAGTTATACCTAAAAATGCGGAATTTTTCCAAGTCCATTTAATAGCGGTCTATGGACTTGTCCTTTAGGAATCTATCTAACCCCTTTTTAAACTCCGTCAAGCTAACCGCCCGTACCACGTTCTCCGGCAACGAATTCCAGAGTCTAATTACACGTTGGGTGAAGAAAACTTTTCTCCGATTCGTTTTAAATTTACCACACTGTAGCTTCAACTCATGCCCTCTAGTCCTAGTATTTTTGGATAGCGTGAACAGTCGCTTCACATCCACCCGATCCATTCCACTCATTATTTTATACACTTCTATCATATCTCCCCTCAGCCGTCTCTTCTCCAAGCTGAAAAGCCCTAGCCTTCTCAGCCTCTCTTCATAGGAAAGTCGTCCCATCCCCACTATCATTTTCGTCGCCCTTCGCTGTACCTTTTCCAATTCTACTATATCTTTTTGAGATACGGAGACCAGTACTGAACACAATACTCCAGGTGCGGTCGCACCTGGAGTGATACAACGGCATTATAACATCCGCACACCTGGACTCCATACCCTTCCTAATAACACCCAACATTCTATTCGCTTTCCTAGCCGCAGCAGCACACTGAGCAGAAGGTTTCAGCGTATCATCGACGACGACACCCAGATCCCTTTCTTGATCCGTAACTCCTAACGTGGAACCTTGCAAGACGTAGCTATAATTCGGGTTCCTCTTACCCACATGCATCACTTTGCACTTGTCAACATTGAACTTCATCTGCCACTTGCACGCCCATTCTCCCAGTCTCGCAAGGTCCTCCTGTAATCGTTCACATTCCTCCTGCGACTTGACGACCCTGAATAATTTTGTGTCATCGGCGAATTTAATTACCTCACTAGTTATTCCCATCTCTAGGTCATTTATAAATACATTAAAAAGCAACGGACCCAGCACAGACCCCTGTGGTAAACATTACAATAAATTTACAATAATAAACATTATTATTATTAGCATTTGTATAGCGCTACCAGACGCACGCAGCGCTGAACACCTGATACAAAGAGACAGTCCCTGCTCAAAAAAGCTTACAATCTAAATAATACAGACAGACGAGACTGTTACGGGTGAGGGAAGTAATGGGTGAGAAGGAAGGAAGGAACAAGGGAGGGCAAATGAGTAGAGGCTAGGAGCCAAAAGCAGCAGTGAAAAGGTGGGTTTTCAGCATGGATTTGAAAACAGGTAGAGATGGAGCTAGACGTATAAGTCCAGGAAGTCTATTCCAGTCATAAGGTGTCACGAGAGAGAAGGGACGAAGCCTGGAGTTAGCGGTGGAGGAGAAGGAGGACGACAAGAGAGATTTGTCCAGTGAGCGGAGTTCACGGGGAGGAATGAAGGGAGAGATGAGAGCGGAGAGGTAATGGGGGGCTGCAGAATAATTGTAACAAAGGTAATAAATTCAGTTTCCAACACTCAAGTCCACTATTTATTGGATCCAAGATGTTGATAGCAGGAATTTTAAGGGAAAAAAA
Source organism: Microcaecilia unicolor (assembly GCF_901765095.1). Lineage (NCBI taxonomy): Eukaryota > Metazoa > Chordata > Amphibia > Gymnophiona > Siphonopidae > Microcaecilia > Microcaecilia unicolor. Next base: position 106,311,095 of record NC_044042.1, read on the forward strand.
AAAGAATCATCAAAGTTAGTCAAACACAGATATGGACAGAAATAAACATTAAATTAAACTCCTTCAGTTCTTCTCGAAGCAATAAAAGATGACAATTGTGAAGGGTCCATGAAAACATATTTAAATGAGTTCAACTGAATAATGCACTTACACGGGAACCTCAAAAAAAATACTCCTCCAAGTTGCAAGACAGCTGGTTTAAATAACAAAAATTGTTTACGTCTTTTCTGGGTTTCTTTCGAAACATCAGGAAATAGACTTATTCTTTGGCCCAGGAATATCTTATCGTCTTTCCACCAAAACCCACTTCTCTTCCACCGCTCTCGATTTCAGTTGATAACACTCTCATCCTCCCCGTCTCATCCGCCCGTAACCTCGGAGTCATCTTCGACTCCTCCCTCTCCTTGTCTGCGCACATCCAACAGACAGCTAAGACCTGTCGCTTCTTCCTCTTTAACATCAGCAAAATTCGCCCTTTCCTCTCTGAGCACACCACCCGAACTCTCATCCATGCTCTCATTACCTCTCGCCTTGACTACTGCAACCTACTCCTCACTGGCCTCCCACTTAGCCATCTATCCCCCCTTCAATCCGTTCAGAACTCTGCTGCATGTCTTATATTCCGCCTGAACCGATATACTCATATCACCCCTCTTCTCAGGTCACTTCACTGGCTTCCGATCAGATACCGCATTCAGTTCAAGCTTCTCCTTCTTACCTACAATTGCACTCAGTCTGCAGCCCCTCATTACCTCTCTACCCTCATCTCCCCTTACGTTCCCGCCCGAAACCGCCGCTCACAGGACAAATCCCTCCTCTCAGTACCCTTCTCCACCACCGCCAATTCCAGGCTCTGCCCATTCTGCCTCGCCTCACCCTATGCTTGGAATAAAGTTCCTGAGCCCTTACGCCAAGCCCCCTCCCTACCCATCTTCAAATCCTTGCTCAAAGCCCACCTCTTCAATGTTGCCTTCGGCACCTAACCTTTATACCTTTAGATTTCCTGAAAGGTATAAAGGTTAGGTGCCGAAGGAAATCTAGACTGCCCCTATTTGACTGACTGTACATTTGTCCTTTAGATTGTAAGCTCTTTGAGCAGGGACCGTCCTTCTATGTTAAGCTGTACAGCGCTGCGTAACCCTAGTAGCGCTTTAGAAATGTTAAATAGTAGTAGTAGTAATCCCGGTGCTTAAAGAATAATCGTAAAAGCCATTGCTTATCAGGAATCAATGTTAAAGTAGCCACTGAAGTGGCTGCTTCTGCTTGTTCAGTTTCGGAGGTCTCCAGAAAAGCAGTCAAATTCAAAGACTTTTTTTTCCCCTGTTGAGATGATGCCTTCTGTGGAACATAATACACCTGGCTAAAAGGTGGTAGGTTTACCTCTGGAATTTCCAATATTTCACATAGATATGTCAGGAACTGGTCAGCATTCTGGGGAAAGGAGAGGCTAGTCTGATCTGATGGGCTTCACCTTAACCAGGGTGGGGCCAGGCTGCTGGCGTCAACTTTTAAAAAGGAAATAGAGCAGCTTTTAAACTAGAAACGGGGGGAAGGCTGACAGTCGCTCAAAAGCGCATGGTTCAGGATAAGGTATCTTTTGAGGATATAACCCAGACAGGGAAGAAAAGGTTACTTGTAAGGATGTCAAAGAAATCCTAGTAGATCAGATGGCCTTAAATAAAATGAATAATGACCAGACAGAAGATAACACATTAATAATGCCATGTATTAAACGTAATATAAAACGGAACAACAAGAATGCATTGAAATGTCTATACGCAAATGCCAGGAGCCTGAGGCATAAGATGGGAGAGCTGGAGTACATTGCACACAATGAAAAACTGGATATTATTGGCATCTCTGAGACCTGGTGGAAGGAAGATAACCAATGGGACACAGTCATGTCGTAGCGATAGGGTGGATAGGATAGGAGGAGGGGTAGCCTCAGATAGGCTGCAAACATTGCAGGAGACAAAACCCCTATTGGAAACTTTGTGGATTGAAATTCCACGTGAAAAGGGGAAAAGGACGGTGATAGGAGTGTACTACTGTCCGCCTAGCCAAGACGAGCAGACGGACACAGCAATGTCAAGGGAAATTAGGGAAGCAAATAAAATGGGCAATGTAATAATAATGGGTGATTTCAATTGTCCGGATATAGACTGGGTTAATGTAACATCGGTACACACCAGAGAGATAACATTTCTTAGGAAGAGAGAGGAGAGGCTGTTAAAACAGCATTGAATTCATTTGAGACTCAAAAGTAACATTTTACACAGCTGTAATTATTGGGAATATTTAGATTAAAACGTTATATTCTTAGACAATTTTAAAGGTTAATTCAATTGGAAATTCTTTGGTCCTGGTCCCACCCAGCTAGAGAATTCCCTTGATAAAACAGCAGTTAGCTGACACTTGGGGACTTATAATCCCACCCACCCCAGGGTTTTCCACTCATTTATAGCCAAACCAAACCTCATTAACTTTACTCCTCAATCATACACAGGCAGTCTTGCAGCCTGTTAACTCCAACATAGTACACCTGTTCATACCCATTTCAACCAATCAGGATGACTTTTATTCTCTGCAATAATTGTGGTGCTTTAGTTTCAAGGCAAATCATCTGGAGACTGAAAGCTTGTCCTATCTGTCTTCAGCTATCTACTTTAAAACAAGAGCTCTGTAAAGTAATGCAAGAATTAGATGCAATTAAAGCAACTTATAGGACTGTGCAGAATCATAACTTCTCACCACTGCCTCAAAGAATAAAACCACATAACAACAGATGGTTCACAGTAGGCTCAGGCAGACTTCGTCATGTGACACAAAAGCATCCACCAGCACAAGTGTTGCCACTACAAAATTCTTTTGCTCCACTACAGCATTGCGATGTTCCTGAAAATAAAACTGAGGCGGAAGAAAAACCAAGGAAGGTGGAACAAAAAGATAAGAAGGTACCCAAAGAGAAAAGACACCCCCAAATCACTAAAACCAAAACACATACTAGGAAATGTAGTTGGAAAGCGATGACCACAAATGCTCATAGTCTAAGCAATAAAATTCATGACCTTCAAGCCCTGATGTTGGAGGCAGACTTGGACATAGTTGCAGTCACAGAGACATGGCTCAATGGTTTCCATGAATGGGATGTAAACATACCAGGCTATAATCTTTTTAGGAAGGATAGAGAGGGGCGTAAAGGTGGAGGAGTAGCTCTGTATGTGAGAAATGATATCGCAGCGACTGAAATGACAGGAAACTGGGGAAAGGAAGAAGCGATATGGATCACCTTAAAAAGAGAGGATGGAACCTCTGTCCACGTGGGCGTTGTCTACAGACCCCCGACACAATTGGAGGAACTAGATAAAGATCTGATCGCTGATATTCATAAGTTGGTGAAGAAAAGAGAGGTGCTGTTGTTGGGAGATTTTAATCTGCCAGATGTAGATTGGAAGGTTCCATCTGCCAAATCTGAAAGAAGTAGACAGATTGTGGATGCTTTCCAAAGTGCTCTGCTCAGACAAATGGTGACGGAACCCACGAGGGAGGGAGCAACGTTGGATCTGGTGCTCACAAATGGGAATAGTGTGTCAAATGTCAGAGTGGGCGCACACCTGGAAAGCAGTGACCATCAAATGGTTTGGTTTGATATGACGGCTGAAGTGCAGGGCGGACACTCTAAACTCAAAGTCCTGGATTTCAAGCGTGCTGACTTTAGTAAAATGGGGGAATACCTGAGGAAGGAGCTGATGGGCTGGGAGGACGTACGAGAAGTGGAAGGACAGTGGTCCAGGCTGAAAGAAGTAATAAATAGAGCCACAGACCTTTATGTAAGGAGAGTAACTAAAAGAAAAAGAAAACCGATATGGTTCTCCAAGCAAGTGGCTGAGAAAATAAAGGCTAAAGAGTTGGCGTTCCAGAAATATAGAAAATCTCAAGAGCAGGAACACGGGGAGGAATACCGGATGAAACTGAAAGAAGCCAAGAGAGAGGTACGTCTGGCGAAGACGCAAGCGGAAGAACAAATGGCTAGAAATGTAAGAAGGGGAGACAAAAACTTCTTCAGGTATATTAGTGAAAGAAGAAGGACTAAAAACGGAATTGTGTGACTAAAAGATACAACAAAACGCTATGTAGAAAATGATGACGAAAAAGCCAATTTACTAAATAGATACTTTTGCTCTGTTTTCACAGAAGAAAATCCTGGAGAAGGACCGCTAGGGACTGGCAAAAGTACACCTGAGAATGGAGTGGATAGAGCACCGTTCACGGAAGAGAGTGTTTATCAACAACTTGGAAAGCTAAAGGTGGACAAAGCCATGGGACCGGACGGGATCCACCCCAGGATATTGAGGAAGCTCAGAGAGGTTCTGGCGGGTCCTCTTAAAGATTTGTTTAATAAATCCTTGGAGACGGGAGAGGTTCCGAGGGACTGGAGAACGGCGGAGGTGGTCCCTCTTCACAAAAGTGGTGATAGGGAAGAGGCTGGAAACTACAGGCCGGTAAGCCTCACTTCGGTTATTGGTAAAGTAATGGAAGCGATGCTGAAGGAAAGGATAGTGAATTTCCTGGAAGCAAATAAGTTGCAAGATCCGAGACAACATGGTTTCACCAAAGGGAAATCGTGCCAAACGAATCTCATTGAATTCTTTGACTGGGTGACGGGAGAATTAAATCAAGGACGTGCTATGGACGTAATCTATTTAGATTTCAGCAAAGCTTTCGACACGGTTCCCCACAGGAGGCTCTTGAATAAACTAGATGGGCTGAAGATAGGACCCGAAGTGGTGAACTGGATTAGGAACTGGTTGACGGGCAGACGCCAGAGGGTGGTGGTGAATGGAGTTTGCTCGGAGGAGGGAAAGGTGAGTAGTGGAGTGCCTCAGGGATCGGTGCTGGGGCCGATTCTGTTCAATATATTTGTGAGTGACAGTGCCGAAGGGTTACGAGGTAAAGTTTGCCTTTTTGCGGATGACACCAAGATTTGCAACAGAGTGGACACCCCGGAGGGAGTGGAAAACATGAAAAAATATCTGAAGAAGCTAGAAGAATGGTCTAATGTTTGGCAATTAAAATTCAATGCGAAGAAATGCAAAGTGATGCACTTAGGGAATAGAAATCCAAGGGAGACGTATGTGTTAGGCGGGGAGAGTCTGATTGGCACGGACGGGGAGAGGGATCTTGGGGTGATAGTATCCGAGGACCTGAAGGCGACGAAACAGTGTGACAAGGCGGTGGCCGTAGCTAGAAGATTGCTAGGCTGTATAGGGAGAGGTGTGACCAGCAGAAGAAGGGAGGTTTTAATGCCCCTGTATAAGACGTTGGTGAGGCCCCACCTGGAGTACTGTGTTCAGTTTTGGAGGCCGTACCTTGCGAAGGATGTCAAAAAAATGGAAGCGGTGCAAAGAAAAGCTACGAGGATGGTATGGGATTTGCGTTCCAAAACGTATGAAGAGAGACTTGCTGACCTGAACATGTATACCCTGGAGGAAAGGAGGAACAGGGGTGATATGATACAGACATTCAAATATTTGAAAGGTATTAATCCACAAACGAATCTTTTCCGGAGATGGGAAGGTGGTAGAACGAGAGGACATGAAATGAGATTGAAGGGGGGCAGACTCAGGAAAGATGTCAGGAAGTATTTTTTCACGGAGAGGGTGGTGGATGCTTGGAATGCCCTCCCACGGGAGGTGGTGGCGATGGAAACGGTAAGGGAATTCAAACATGCGTGGGATGTGTATAAAGGAATCCTGTGCAGAAGGAATGGATCCTCAGAAGCTTAGCTACAATTGGGTGGCAGAGCAGGTGGGGGGAAGAGGGGTTGGTGGTTGGGAGGCGAGGATAGGGGAGGGCAGACTTATACGGTCTGTGCCAGAGCCGGTGATGGAAGGCGGGACAGGTGGTTGGGAGGCAGGAAAAACTGCTGGGCAGACTTATACGGTCTGTGCCCTGAGAAAGACAGGTACAAATCAAGGTAAGGTATACACATGAGTTTATCTTGGGCAGACTGGATGGACCGTGCAGGTCTTTTTCTGCCGTCATCTACTATGTTACTATGTTACTATTTCTTGATGAAATCAAGGACAGCTTCATGGAACAGCTGGTTCAGGAGCCGAGAAGAGAAGGAAAAATACTAGACTTTGTCATTACTGGAGCTCATGATCTGGTGCGGGGAGGGTAACGGTGCGAGGGCCGCTTGATAACAGTGATCATAATATGATCAGTTTTGATATTGGCATTGAAGTAAGTGAACTCAGAAAATCAAATACACTAGCATTTAACTTTAGAAAAGGTGATTACGACAAAATGAGAAGAACGGTGAAAAAAAGACTGAAAGGTGCAACTCGCGGGGTAAAAAAACTTGCACCAGGCGTGGATGCTGTTTAAAAACACCATCCTGGAGATACAGGACAAATATATTCCGCGTATTAGAAAAAGGACCAAACGTCAGCCGGAGTGGCTAAATAGTAAGGTAAAGGAAGTCATTAGAACCAAAAAACAATCATTCAGAAAGAGAAGAAGAGAACCGACTGAAGGTAACAAGATAAAACATAAGTAATGCCAAGCCAAATGCAAAGCGGAGATAAGGAGGGCAAAAAAAAGACTTTGAGAAAAAGTTAGCGTTAGAAGCAAAAATACATAGTAAAACTTTTTTTTAGATACATTAAAAGCAAGAAGCCGGCTAAAGAATCGGTTGGGCCGTTGGACGAAAATGGTGTTAAAGGGGCGATCAGGGAAGACCGAGCCGTAGCGGAGAAATTAAATGAATTCTTTGCTTCGGTCTTCACTGAGAAGGATTTGGGAGGGACACCCGTGCCAGAAAGCATATTTGAAGCAGGCGAGTCGGAGAAACTAAACGAATTCTCTGTAAACTTGGAGGATGTAATGGGTCAGTTCTGCAAACTGAAGAGTAGTAAATCGCCAGGACCTGATGGTATTCATCCCAGAGTATTAATAGAACTGAAAAAATGAACTTGTAGAGCCTCCGCTCACAGGACAAATCCCTCCTCTCTGTACCCTTCTCCACCACCGCCAACTCCAGGCTCCGCCCATTCTGCCTCGCCTCACCCTATGCTTGGAATAAACTTCCTGAGCCCTTACGCCGGGCCCCCTCCCTACCCATCTTCAGATCCTTGCTCAAAGCCCACCTCGTCAATGTTGCTTTCGGCACCTAACCTTTATACCCTTCAGGAAATCTATACTGCCCCAATCTGTCTGCCCCTACTTGACTGACTGTTCACTTGTCCTTTAGACTGTAAGCTCTTTGAGCAGGGACTGTCCTTCTATGTTAAATTGTACAGCGCTGCCTAACCCTAGTAGCGTTTTAGAAATGTCAAGTAGTAGTAGTAATATGCAATCTATCCCTAAAATAGAGTGTGGTACCGGAAGACTGGAGGGTAGCCAATGTTACGCCGATTTTTAAAAAGGGTTCCAGAGGAGATCCGGGAAATTATAGACCGGTGAGTCTGACGTCGGTACCGGGCAAAATAGTAGAGGCTATTATCAAGAATAAAATTACAGAGAACGTACAAAAACATGGGCGGATGAGACAAAGTCAGCACGGATTTAGTGAAAGGAAGTCTTGCCTCACCAATCTATTGCATTTTTTTGAGGAGGTGAACAAACATGTGGACAATGGGGAGCTGGTGGATACTGTGTATCTGGATTTTCAAAAGGCGTTTGACAAAGTGCCTCATGAAAGACTCCTGAGGAAACTGGAGAGTCATAGGATCAGAGGTAGGGTATTACTATGGATTAAGAACTGGTTGAAAGATAGGAAGCAAAGAGTAGGGTTGAATGGTCAGTATTCTCGATGGAGAAGGGTAGTTAGTGGGGTCCCTCAGGGGTCGGTGCTGGGACCGCTGCTTTTTAACATATTTATAAATGACCTAGAGATGGAAGTAACTAGTGAGGTAATTAAATTTGCAGATGTCAAGAAATCAAGAAATGTATTAAGTTATGTCCAATAAAAAAAAGGTATCATCTTATTTTCTTTTCCATGTTTTATTTTGTTTGATTTCTATTGATTACCTCTAAAAGTGGACTAACACAGCTACCACACCTCTCTCTTCTTCCAAACTGAGACTGATAAATTACCTCATAGTTAGGCAGGAAAAGGAAAAAAAACCCTGTCACTTCTGGTACAGCTTTTAAAACTACAATCGCCATCTGCTGGCTAACCAGGAAAAACACATATCAGCAGCAAAACAATACAGTTCACAGGCACAGAAACCCTCGCCACAATATACATATTCAGGTCTTCAAGTCTCTTCTCATATGTCTCCTGGTACAATCCTGATATCATTTTCGTCACCAAAATGATCAATCCCAACAACTCAAACAACCATCAGCAAATAACCATCTTCAAATATTTAATTATCAGTACCTTGAAAGGAGGAGAGGGAGATTAAATGCCTGAAAGATAACTGGGGGATGAGGGTGCAGGGCTAAAGCTTTGCCTATGGTGCCGAACACTGGCCCTGGGAAGCAGGTAGATTCACCAACATGCCCAACAGCATCACATGAAAATGAAGAGAAATTTCACATCCACGCCAAGGAAGAAATGACTCACTGACTTTGGTTTGGGTGAAGTTCAAAGACAATTCAACTTTGACCAACTCGGCCAGGCTAAATCCTCCACCGTTAGGTTCAAAAGGAAGCTCAGCACTGGACATACCAAACATGAATCATCCAGCAGATACTGGGAGAGACCAAGAAGCACCACTCACCGTTAAGTTTAACTCGTTGACGACGTCTCCAGGTGGGACACAGAGTTCTCTTACATCCGTGTCAACCACAATCTCAGTCAGATAGAGAAGCCACTTGCCATTCGCTACTTCATATGGCCAGGTGAATTCCAGGACTAGAATCCCCACCATCTCCAAGGGATCCCCATTGTTTTCCACCTAGAAAAAGATGGGAAAGCGGACCATGGGTTACCATGCCATGTGCCTGGGACCCACATCCGGAGCAGATGGGATCGCCTTTCTTCCGTCTACCCTTACCATGAAAACAAACTCCACAGGGCTCCCAATATCTGACACTGTCTTCATGGCAGATTCTCCCATCACCGTCCCACTGAAATGAGTCGACAGCCACGAGGTTTTACTGCTCAAAGCAAAAAAAACTCAACATTAGGAAAAACAGGCAGAGTAACTGACACTCTCCCAATTTCCACTCATGCCACAGTCATTACTGCAGTGTGCCAGGATTCACCCTCTCCCAGACTTCACTCACACCACCGCCCTTCACTGCAGTGTTTCATTATCAGTATTCACTCTTCCAACTGGATCCACACATTTTTACATCCAGCACACATAATACTGATTTCCTATCCTGTCTCAACACTGTGCCTGGGATCAGGGCCGCCAGAGTCTCTTGCCCTGTCCTGCTCCCAGGCTGCTGGCGCCGCAGTCTCCACCTGGCAACCCTCAGCTCCCTTCTGTTTGTCGTCCGACCCCTGCATTAAAAAAAATCTCTCTAAAACAGCAGCGCAGCACCTTCTCTGCGAAAGCGGTAGATCACCTCGGGCGGGCCTTCCCTCACTGTGTCCCGACTCCTGCCCTCCTGCCTCTGATGTAACTTCCAATTTCCGCGAGGGCGGGAGTCGGGACACAGTGAGGGAAGGCCGAGGCGATCTGCTGCTTTAGAGATTTTTTTTTTAATTTAAATAAAGGGGGTCGGATGGCAGACAGAAGGGAGCAGAGGGTGGGTAGGTGGGAACTGCGGTGCTGGCGGCCTGGGAGCAGGAGAGGGAGGCGACAAAAGTAGCGATTGAGGGGTAGGGGTGATCCTGGGGGGGGGGGGGGGTGGCAGCCTTGCCCTGGCTCAGTTTCTCGGCAGCCTCGCCTGGGATCTCTGAGCAGAAACGAAAGAATACTCACATAGATAAAGAAGTTTGTACAGTGTAGTCCACAAGTAGTTCTGCCACCTCAGGTTCCAGGTCATCCTGAGTACTCAGCCTGCCGAACAGATACAAGCACAGCTGTGAAGAAGTGTCAATGGAGCACACAAGTGTGCAGAACACCTTGCACAGAGGGCAGGTGCGAGCACACAAGATGGTGCGAGACTGAGAAAATGAAAGCACGTAAGAACACATGCAAAAAGAGGAGGTAGGCATGCAAGCGAGCGAGCAAGCTTGTGTGTGAGAAAGTGTCTCAAGAAGGGGCACGTGAGCACAGAAGAGAGTGAACATTAGAGCAGATAAAACAGCTCATCAGTAAACATGAGAGAAGATATGTGGGAGGCAGCCTGTAAAATACAGTAGCAGAAAGACCTGGAGAGCAAATGACAGAATTCAATCAATATTAGCGCTTCAGCGGCTGAAAACATGTATACGTGACCCATCCTTCTAGACCCGTTTGAAACGGACACTGGGAAACTGGATGGACAGTTCTAGCCACAAAGCCACTGGGAGAAGAGTCACGGAAAACGGCCACTCCCCAATACCAGTGACCAAAAAATAAAACTGCACCGAGAATCAGGTCACCGAAGCGAGCGCCAGTATGCAGTCAACAGGGATCAAAGGCACAGCGCTGCTCTTCCATGGCAGCAGCAAAGGGCAGCGAGTGGGACTCACGTGGAAAGCTGAAGCATTGTCGTCACACCTCTGGTGTGCAGGGAGATCCCAGATGCCTCAAAGGTCAAGACCAGCACTTTCTAGAGAGAGCAGAGATGGGGAGAAATGCCACACACCACATTATGGAGGCCATGATTTACAACCCTTATCCCTCAAAATAGCTTTTACAAAATTGTAGTTAACGCTGAAGTCCGTAAGATGACCAAATCCTTTCACCTCAAACAGAAACACAATACAGGCAGAAACAGTGCAGGGAGAAAAAAAACACCTCAGTGCCTCAGAGCACGCGATTCCTCAGTGCTACAAATCAGAAGAATCAATTATAAATCTAAAAAAAGCTCCTTGCTTCTTCTCCATTACCAGTGTTTTAATCCAAACAAAGTACACTTAACTTCAGAATGCTGTTCAAGATCCCTGACAAGGTTCTTGTTTCAGTGTTCCTGCGTTTCACAAAGACATGGCATTTGTTCAAAAGGAGCGGCACCATGAGCTTCAGAAAGTCCCCCTTGAAGTAGGAATACCGAAACAAGGATCGTGTACAGCGTGCTGAAGCTAAGTATACTTTATTTGAATTAAAAGACTGGTAAAAGAGAAAAAGCAAGGTTTTTTGTGTTTTTTTAGATCTAGGATTGATGCAGTTGAGCTCCAGCTGGAATGTCCTCACAAGTGATCCCATAACATGCTTGATGGTCAGTTTAAACCAGAGTATAGAACATCGCTATGAGAAGACTCGGAACTGTTGAAGCAAAAATCTTATTTTTCCTTGCTTAATTACTGTTAACGAACTTACAGTTCAAATGTGCTAGACTCAAGTGGTGGGGGGCACCTAGGGGGCCTGGGCCCCAGCCAGAACTGCAGCACCCTTTTATCTTTGCTGACAGTGATGCTGAAGCTCCGCTAGCCAAATAAATACAGTGCCAAGGCTCCCCTCCTCCTTGTGCTGCTTCCTTAAGGCAGAACTCGATGCGTACCTTCATGCACAAGAAGTTGGCGGCTGAAGGCACGTACCCATTTCTACTTAAGGAAGAGGGGAACTATATTTATTTCCCCGCCAGCAAAGGTATGTTTGGCAGGAGGGTGGGCAAGTGCACCCCTGGGTACCCCCCCCCCCCCCCCCAAATTGGAGGGCTGGTTATGCTCCCGGCTGGGCAAGAGTTTTTGCCTTGCAAACTAGGAATGTGTTCTCAATCATCTCTCTCTCCATACAAGAGAAGCTGGGAGGTTTTAGCATCATGCCGAATAGTAACGCTGTTTATATTTTTACGCTGATGAAATCTTGATGGAATCACAAGGGCTTGAAGGGATCGTGCAGCAAAAATACGGCATAGGCAGCTTCAATTCACAGAGGAAATATACTGCAGACTAAGTTTACAGACCTGATGGAGAAAGAGGGGGCCAACTTGCCCAGCATGCTTAAAGAACAAGGCAAGCCAATAAAAAGAGCCTCATAAGTCACAGGAAGCTGGACATGTGCTCTGAAACAGCCTATTACAGGAGAACTACAAGACTACAGGGACTTGTAGTCCTGTTATTAAACAAGCCTATTACCTGCCTCCATGCAAATGTGGGAAAGAACACTAGCACTGAGGAATCGCATGCAAATTGTTCTGAGGCACTGAGACCTTTTTCTCCTTCCACATTGTTTGCCTGTATTGTGGCATTTTTGGATCGTCCTGATTTGCCGGAACGGAAGGATACTCACTGTCTCATTTTTCCTGAATGGGTTCCCCAGCTCACAGAGTACTGTCCCATCAAAGGTACAAGCTCCAGTCTAGAGGCAGGAAGGAATAGGAAAGAGGGATCAGTTATTATATGACTCCTGAAATTCAAGACTCCTTCATTATCCTTCATCTCTAGGAACACAGCAATAATGTCACTGAGGACCCGATGCACAAAGCTTACTGTGCTAGGAACATCCTATTTTGACTGGTTCAATCTAGTTTAGCGTACACACTATTCGGCGAGTAATGCACAAAGGGGTTCTGCGTAGTTTTTACCATTTGTGGTAGCAGCTAACGAGAACTGTATGCAAATATATTACAACGAGCTGATATATATTAAAATAAGCATTCCGAATGATACACAGAAAGGAGCGAATACCTTTAACAAGGAAATTTTTACAGGAGGTCCGGAGTTGTCGTACATGACTGTGGCTTCTCGGTGGAGCAGTCTGCTGTCATATTTAAACAGTATTTGCATTTGTGTGTGTTTCGAACGTAACAGCACTGTGAAGTAGTCTTGGAACAAAAAAGCACACTGTAGACGCATGCCCACGGCACTGACAGCTTTCATACATGCACATATAACCAATGACCCCCCCCCCCAAGACGTGAAAGTTGGCCTGGAATCCCACAAAAGAAACTTTCACGCCTCAGGTGGTTATTGCTTATATGTGTGTGTATGAAACCTGTGTGTAGCAGTGGAACGCTGTGGAGGCGCATTAGTAGATGACAGCAGAAAAAGACCTGCACGGTCCATCCAGTCTGCCCAAGAAATGTGCCACTTTTTTGTGTATACCTTACCTTGATTTGTACCTGTCTTTTTCAGGGCACAGACCGTATAAGTCTGCCCAGCACTATCCCCGCCTCCCAACCACCAGCCCCGCCTCCCACTACTGGCTCTGTTATCCAATCTCGGCTATATATATATATAGCACATGCTGTCCAGGGCATGCACACAGCATTGACGTTTAATGAATGAATGTCCTACGCATGCATGGCTTAACGGGTGACTATTCTATGCCTTGTTCTTCTGAGCTTCTTGCTGTAATTGTGAGCAGTTCATTTGCATGCGATTTCCTTTGAGCATCGGGCTATAGTTCAAACTCGGTAACTTTTACTGGGGATCTAAAAGCAACGGGTTTTTAACGAGGACTTCTGTGCATCGGCCCTCGAATCTGTTGCTCCTCACAGCAAATGGTGTTACACCAGGCAAACACATATGTTACGTTACAATACAAAGCATGATTGTCCAAGAAAACAGCAGAACAAGGCAGTTATTCAAACCTTCCTTATTTTCAATTATGATGCTTGAGAGGGTGGATAGAGGAGCCTAAAACTTATCTGCTGCCCTCCACAAAACCCATGAAGTTATTGTACTGAGGCTTAGAACATAAGTACATAAGAACATTAGCAATGCCATGCTCGGACAAGACTGAAGGTCCATCAAACCCAGTATCCTATTTCCAAGTGGCCAATAAATATCCCAAAACAATAAGACATTTTATGCCACTTATCCCAGGAATAAGCAGTGGATTCTCCCAAGTTCACCTTAATAATTGTTTATGGATTTTTCTTTTAGGAAATTATCCACACCTTTTTAAAACCTTGCTAAACTATCTGCTTTTGAAACATTCTCTGGTAACGAATTCCAGAGTTTATTTACACATTGAGTGAAGAAATATTTTCTCTGATTTCTTTTAAATTTACTACTTTGTAGCTTTATTATGTGCCCCCTAGTCCTAGTATTTTTGGAAAGAGTAAGCAAGCGATTCACATCTACCCGTTCCACTCCACTCATTATTTTATAGACCTCTATCATATCTCCCCTCAGCTGTCTTTTCTCCAAGCTGAAGAGCCCTAGCCGCTTTAGCCTTTCTTCATAGGGAAGTCGTCCCATCCCCGCTATCATTTTCGTCGCCCTTCACTGCACCTTTTCTAATTCCACTATATCTTTTTTGAGATGCGGCAACCAGAATTGAACACAATATTCGAGGTGCGGTCGCAAAGGCATTATAACGTCCTCATTTTTGTTTTCCATTCCTTTCCTAAAATACCTAACATTCTATTTGCTTTCTTAGCCACAGCAGCACACTGAGCAGAAGGTTTCAACATATCATCAACGACAACACCTATGATCCCTTTCTTGGTCCGTGACTCCTAATGTGGAACTTTGCATGACGTAGCTATAATTCGGGTTCCTCTTTCTCACATGCATCACTTTGCACTTGCTCACATTAAACGTCATCTGCCATTTAGACGCCCAGTCTCCCAGTCTCGTAAGGTCCTCTTGTAATTTTTCACAGTCCTCTCATGATTTAACAACTTTGAATAACTTTGTGTCGTCAGCAAATTTAATTACCTCACTAGTTATGTCCATCTCTAAATCATTTATAAATATGTTAAAAAGCAGCGGTCCCAGCACAGACCCCTGGTGAACCCCACTAACTACCCTTCTCCATTGAGAATAATAACCATTTAACCCTACTCTCTGTTTTCTATCTTTTAACCAGTTTTTAATCCACAATAGGACACTTCCTCCTATCCCATGACTCTCCAATTTCCTCTGGAGTCTTTCATAAGGTACTTTGTCAAATGCATTATGTAACTATAGTTCAGGCTCCTCTTTCCCACATGCATCACTTTGCACTTGCTCACATTAAATGTCATCTGCCATTTGGATGCCCAGTGGAGGAGTAGCCTAGGGGTTAGTGCAGCAGACTTTGATCCTGGGGAACTGAGTTCGATTCCCACTGCAGCTCCTTGTGACTCTGGGCAAGTCACTTAACCCTCCATTGCCCCTGGTACAAAATAAGTACCTGAATATATGTAAACCGCTTTGAATTAAGTTGCAAAAACTTCAGAAAGGCAGTATATCAAGTCCCATTTCCCTTTCCCAGTCTCCCCATCTCGTAAAGTCCTCTTGCAATTTTTCACACTCCTCTTGTGATTTAGCAACTTTGGTGCACAGCTCAGTTTAACACAAGTCAATCGACAGTAGCCCGTTATTTCTCTAGAAATCTGAACTGTTAGGAAACAGGAGGACTGTTGATTTTTTTAAAATGTCTTCTGGTTATTTGTTTAAATATAATTGTTTAAATACAACAGTAACACCCCCCCCCCCCCCCCCCCCCACACACACACATCATGGTAAGTATTCCTACTGCCTAACCAAATGCAGGGTGGACTCCCTGTGCACCTCTGGCTCTTAGAAACAGCTGGAAACCCCAAAAGAGGAGAAGAAACAGCTGAAGATGAGAGTTGACACAAACAGCTGGAAAGGAGAGCACCTCAAATCTGTATCATAACAGGACAGTACCAAGAACCAGTGTATGGTACGAGAAGGGACCTTACCGGTCGGACAGAGGAAAAGAGGAGGATGGGGGGCACAGT
The DNA here is from genome assembly GCF_901765095.1 of Microcaecilia unicolor. Lineage (NCBI taxonomy): Eukaryota > Metazoa > Chordata > Amphibia > Gymnophiona > Siphonopidae > Microcaecilia > Microcaecilia unicolor. The sequence continues at coordinate 106,326,788 of NC_044042.1, forward strand.
GATGTTTAGGAGAGCCTCGTGTGCGTCTTCCCCATTCCAGGAGGCTGTGGGGATGTTCGTGACCTTTACTCGCAGATGCAGTTTCTTCACATCAGGATTGTACTGTAACACCTGGGTCCCATTCACCCTACAAAGACAGCACAGCCAATTACCCCACCGCTGGAACAGATAGAATTATTATTATTACATTTGTACCCCGCGCTTTCCCACATAATGCAGGCTCAATGCGGCTTACATAGTAATTTGACATACAAAGTTAATAGAATTTTAATAAAACAGTAGTAAAACAATGTAAAGTTGGGCTTAGTAGTGTATGATAAGTTGAGCTAGATAATATATGACTAGGATAAAAGAGGGTAGACAGGATAGTAACATAGTAGATGATGGCAGAAAAAGACCTGCACGGTCCATCCAGTCTGCTCAACAAGATAACTCATATTTGCTACTTTTTGTGTATACCCTACTTTGATTTGTACCTGTGCTCTTCAGGGCACAGACCGTATAAGTCTGCCCAGCACTATCCCCGCCTCCCAACCACCAGCTCTGGCACAGACCATATAAGTCTGCCCAGCACTATCCCCGCCTCCCAACCACCGGCTCTGGCACAGACCGTATAAGTCTGCCCAGCACTATCCCCGCCGCCCAACCATCAGCCCCGGCACAGACCGTATAAGTCTGCCCAGCACTATCCCCGCCTCCCAACCACCAGCTCTGGCACAGACCATATAAGTCTGCCCAGTACTATCCCTGCCTCCCAACCACCGGCTCTGGCACAGACCGTATAAGTCTGCCCAGCACTATCCTCGCCTCCCAACCACCAGCCCCGCCTCCCAACCACCGGCTCTGGCACAGACCGTATAAGTCTGCCCAGCACTATCCTCGCCTCCCAACCACCAGCCCCGCCTCCCAACCACCGGCTCTGGCACAGACCGTACAAGTCTGCCCAGCACTATCCTCGCCTCCCAACCACCAGCCCCGCCTCCCAACCACCAGCTCTGGCACAGACCATATAAGTCTGCCCAGTACTATCCCTGCCTCCCAACCACCGGCTCTGGCACAGACCGTATAAGTCTGCCCAGCACTATCCTCGCCTCCCAACCACCAGCCCTGCCTACCACCACCGGCTCTGGCACAGACCCTATAAGTCTGCCCAGCACTATCCCCGCCTCCCAACCACCAGCCCCGCCTCCCGATCTTGACTAAGCTGCTGAGGATCCATTCCTTCGGCACAGGATTCCTTTATGCTTAGTGTAATTTGGGAGAAAGGGTAAGGAGGGATAAAATTAAAGAGAGATGGAAAGAGAAGGATGGGAGGTTGGTATTTAAGTCAGAACAGAATTGGGGGTGGAAGTTGGCGAGATTAGGTTGGGGCATTTGGGTAGAATGAGAGAGGAGCCCTTTTACTAAGCCGTGATAGGCTCTACGCACGTGCAGCGAGCGCCAAAATGAAAGTACCGCCAGGCCAGCACACCCTCTTGGTGGTAATTTCAGATTTGGCACGCACCCATAATGCCTGGATGAATTATGTACTTCCTCCTACATGCACCGGTTCCGGCGGTAATCAGCACTCGGTGCGCGCCAACCGTCATCGAGTGTGAGCCTATACCGCTAGATCAATGGGTGGTGTTAAGGGCTCAGGCCGGTTTTGGGCGTGCAGTGATTTCGTTTTTACCGCAGGCCCTTTTTCTGTCCCATTTAAAAAAAAAAATAAAAAAAACACAAAATTTTTTTGTAGATGCGGTAAAAACTGGCCCGGCACATGCGCAACACTACCGCAGGCCACTTTTTACCACGGCTTAGTAAAAGGACCCCCCGAGTTATCAGATGCAAGTTCATGGATAGAAAATTACCATTCCAAGGAAACGTAATAAACTATATCACATGGACCACACATTCCCTCGGATTCTTTATAGGTTCCTCACAGATGGGCACGGAGCCTACATGTGTGTATAAACTAATTAGTCGACTGGGTGTTAACTAGCAATTATTAAAGTTTATTGGGCTTGACTGGCACTAATTTGGATTCACGCACGCATCTGCCTAGGCACCATTCTAAAATGCCAGGCACCCATCTAGAATACCAGGGTTTTGTGGCCAACTTGTGGAGGAGTGGCCTAGTGGTTAGTGTGGTGGACTTTGGTCCTGGGGAACTGAGGAACTGAGTTCGATTCCCGGCACAGGCAGCTCCCTGTGACTCTGGGCAAGTCACTTAACCCTCCATTGCCTGCTGCATAGAGCCTGCCATGAGTGGGAAAGCGCGGGGTACAAATGTAACAGAAAAAAAAAAAAAACTTGTGTGACAGGGTTTACATTTTTTTTTGATTAGCTTTCAAAGGTGACCCTTCTTCTTCAGATCAGAAATGAGCAAATGTTGACAATAAGTAAAACACAAAAGCATTCCAATGACAGTCTCACAGGAAGAGGCTGGGTTAGGCAGTGGCGTTCCTAGGGGGGGGGGGGGGGGCGGACACCTGGGGCGGCGACCGCCCCCCCGGGAACAGCCCCCCCCCCCCCCCCGATGCAGCGCGGACCCCCCCCCCCGGGTGCACGCCTCTGGGGGGGGGTGCCGCAGCGAACGCCTGCTCAGAGTTCCCTGACTTCGCGCGTTCGCTGCAGCTCCCTCTGACCTGGAACAGGAAGTAACCTGTTCCAGGGCAGAGGGAGCTGCAGCGAACGCGCGAAGTCAGGGAACTCTGAGCAGGCACGTGCCGCGGCACCCCCCAGCGGCGTGCACCCGGGGCGGACCGCCCCCACCGCCCCCCCTTGGTACGCCACTGGGGTTAGGTTAGGTGAGAAAAAGGGAAAGCTGGATGGGTGATAAGTGGGTGACAAAGCAGTATAATTTTATGGTATATAATGGGATTTAAAACCCAAATCTTTAAGTCCTGTCTGTTGTGTGTAGGGTCTTTAAAAATTAAATTTAGTTTCAGGATCTTCTTTTTTTTTTTTTTTTAATGCTTTGGTGGATGGCGTCTGTGTCTTTTGTTATGTTTGGTCGTCATTCTCTTGTCTATTCTGTCCTATCTAAATATTGTTCCTGTGTCCTTGTTTGAACTTTAGTTTTATAGTTTTGTAAAACTGCTTTGATGTATCTCGCTAAAGGCAGTATATCAAGTTTAAATAAACCATAAACTATAGTCCTTCCCTCTATACTCCAGAACCTGTGCGGATAGTTGTGTCCATCAACCAGCAGGTGGAGACAGAGAACTGAAAACTAAGCTGGGACTTCTCTCTCTTGGCATCCAGTTCAGCTCCTCAGTATTTACATAGACAAGCAGTATAGAGCAGGGGCGTATCTGCGTGGGGCCATGGGGGCCTGGGCCCCCGCAGATTTCGCCCTGGACCCCCCCCCCAAACTCCCGCCAACCGAGCCGAGGTCTTTTAAAGTTCTTTTTCGTCCTCAGAAGTCCATGCTGTTCAAAGCTGCTCCTTTCGGAGTCTGACGTCCCTGCACGTTGTATGTGCAGGAGACGTCCTGCACGTACAACATGCAGTGACGTCAGACTCCGAAAGGAGCAGCGACGTCAGACTCCGGAGGACGAAAAAGAACTTTAAAAGACCTCGGCTCGGCTGGCAGGGGTTGGGATCCCCCGCCAGCCGAAGGAATATTTTTAAAGGAAGCGGCAGGAGGAAGTGGACCTCGGCTGGCGGGGGTTGGGGTCCCCCACCAGCAAAGGTAGGCGACGACGGCGGGGGAGGGGGGTATAATGTGCCCCTCATCTGGCCTTGGGCCCCCACCCTACCGCCGCATTTCAGATACGCCTCTGGTATGGAAGAACTCAGAATAAACGCAACCACCTTAAACAACTCACTAACATTCCATACTACAAACCCCAGGACAAGCAGTTGCTTCCCATGTCTCTTTCAATAGCAGACTGAGTTATTTAAACTTCTCCATCATATCCCCTCTCTCCTGTTTCTCTTCCAGCGTACACATATTGAAGTTCATAAGCCTGTCCCTATATATTTTATGATAGAGACCGCTTACCAATTTAGTAGCTGCCCTCTGGACCGACTTCATCCTTTGTATATCTTTCTGCAGGTGCGGTCTCCAGAATTGCACACAGTACTCCAAACGGGGCCTCACCAGCAGTGGCGTACCAAGGGGGGGTGGGGGGGGCGGTCCGCCCCGGGTGCACGCCGCTGGGGGGGGGGGGGGGGGGGGGTGCTGTGCGCCGGTCAGCGTCGTTCGTTTCCATGCTCCCTCTGTCCCGGAACAGGAAGTAACCTGTTCCGGGGCAGAGGGAGCATGGAAACGAACGACGCAGACCGGCGCACGGCACCCCCCCGGAAGCGGCGTGCACCCGGGGGGGGGGTTTCATTCGCCGGGGTGGGGGGGTGTCCCTTCGCCGGGGGGGGGGGGGGGGGGCGCGCTGCACCCAGGGGGCGGGGCGCATCAGCGATCCGCCCCGGGTGTCAGCGCCCCTCGGAACGCCACTGCTCACCAGAGACATAAGGACAATATCATCTCTTTTCTCCAGCTTCTCATCCCTCTCCTTATGCACCCAAGCATTCTTCTGGCTTTGATCGTCGCTTTTTCTACCTGTTTGGCCACCTTAAGGCCATTAGATATAATCACCCCCGAGTCCCACTCTTCTTTTGTACTCAGAAGCACTTCACCCCCTATATTGTACCATTCCCTTGGATTCAAGTGCATGATTCTGCGTTTCTTAGCATTAAATCTTAGTTGCCAATCATCGGACTATTCAAGCTTCACTAGATCCTTCCTCATGCCATGCGGTTAAGCTGGACGGTTGAGTGCTGAGTATCGGCATCTAACCGGCGAAATGCTGATTCCACCCCCAGAATGCCCCAAAATAGCTGGTTTTGAGTTCAGTGCTAACCGGTTAAGTGACAGTTTTTAAGCCGCTGACAGCCATGGGCAGATATTACCTGGGATATTGCATTGAAAATCCAGTCAGTCTGCCACCCAGAAGTTACGTGGGTGCCAGCTGATTCAGTGCCAAGGTAAGACCGCCCTAAAAGCAGTCCTATCCGCCCCTTAGCTACGTGGGAACCAACTGTGAATATGGCTCCTCCCCGAATCCGCCCGCAAACCACCTGGCACTAACTGCAATGTGGGACGTCAGCCACAGCCAATATCCTGAATATCAAATGGGCCTGAGCCTAATGGTTAGTGCAGTTGCCTAAAGGTCAATTCCCTTTGCAGCTCCGTGTGACCCTGAGCAAGTCACTTAGGGGTCCTTTTACTAAGCCCGAGTTACCACTCGGCAACTGCGTGGCCAGTGCGGTAATGTCATTTTATGCGTGCTTCTGAAAATATTTTTACTTTCTGGCACGTGGGTGGTAATTGGCATTTGGGCACGCATAGACCATTACCACCCGGTTACTGCGCGAGTCTTTACCGCTAAGTCAATGGCTGGCGGCACGGTCTCAGACCCAAAATGGACGCGTGCCGATTTTGCCACACGTCCATTTTCAGTCAAAATTGTTTTTTTAAAAAAGGCATTTTTTTTTACAGGTACGCTGAAAAATGTTTCTGAGTACGCCCAAAACCCGCGCCTACACTACCACAGGCCATTTTTCAGCGCATCTTATTCAAAGGATCCCCTTAGCCCTCCATTGCCCCAGGTACAATATATCTTATACTGTAGAGGAGTGGCCTAGTGGTTAGAGCACCGGGTCTTGCAATCCAGAAGTGCTGGTTCAAATCCCGCTGATGCTCCTTGTGATCTTGGGTAAGTCACTTAACCCTCCATTGCCTCAGGTACAAACTTAGATTGTGAGCCCTCCTGGGACAGAGAAATATCCAGAGTACCTGAATGTAACTCACCTTGAGCTACTACTGAAAAGGTGTGAGCAAAATCTAAATAAATATTGGAGATTCTACATGGAATGTTGCTATTCCACTGCAGGACGTCAGACTCACAGAAACAGAAGCCTGTGCGGCCGCGTTGCTGATCTGCAAGGGCAGGCTTCTACATGGAATGTTGCTAGTAAAGGAGTGGGCCTAGTAGTTAGTGCAGTGGAACATCGAAGGTTGCTACTATTTGAGATTCTACATGGAATGTTGCTGAGTGGAGGAGTAGCCTAGTGGTTAGTGCAGTGGAACATCGAACACACACTATTTCAGATTCTAGATGGAATGTTGCTATTATTGGTGATTCTACACGGAATGTTGCTAGTGGAGGAGTGGCCTAATGGTTAGAGCACTGGTCTTGCAATCCAGAGGTGGCCGGTTCAAATCCCACCCCTGCTCCTTGTGATCTTGGGCAAGTCACTTAACCCTCCATTGCCTCAGGTACAAACTTAGATTGTGAGCCCTCCTGGGACAGAGAAATATCCAGAGTACCTGAATGTAACTCACCTTGAGCTACTACTGAAAAGGTGTGAGCAAAATCTAAATAAATATTGGAGATTCTACATGGAATGTTGCTATTCCACTAGCAACATTCCATGTAGAAGCCCACCCTTGCAGATCACCACCAATGCGGCTGCGCAGGCTTCTGTTTCTGTGAGTCTGACGTCCTGCACGTATGTGCAGGACGTCAGACTCACAGAAACAGAAGCCTGCGCGGCCGCGTTCCTGATCTGCAAGGGCAGGCTTCTACATGGAATGTTGCTAATGGAGGAGTAGCCTAGTGGTTAGTGCAGTGGAACATTGAACATTGCTACTAGTTGAGATTCTAGATGGAATGTTGCTATTATTGGTGATTCTACATGGAATGTTGCTAGTGGAGGAGTGGCCTAATGGTTAGAGCACTGGTCTTGCAATCCAGAGGTGGCCGGTTCAAATCCCACCGCTGCTCCTTGTGATCTTGGGCAAGTCACTTAACCCTCCATTGCCTCAGGTACAAACTTAGATTGTGAGCCCTCCTGGGACAGAGAAATATCCAGAGTACCTGAATGTAACTCACCTTGAGCTACTACTGAAAAAGGTGTGAGCAAAATCTAAATTAATAAGTAATAAATACTGTTAGCCCATTAGGGACAGTGAAAGTACCTGTACAATTCTACGCAAAGTGCCTTGAATCGTGCTCGAAAGAGGTGGTATATCAAATTAACAAACAAATTGAACAGTTAAATGCAGCTTAAATCACACAAATGTTGGCCTCTGAGACTTTAGGTGAAGCAGTTACAGCCACAAAACCTTGCTTATGTATACGAGTGTGAATAAGTGCCTGGACAGAGAAACAGAAAACGCAGCCTAATCGGTGTTCCAGTAAAAGCATTAAAGCAGAGCGTAGAGGTAATTATTCAAAATTTCTCACCTGGGTAACGGCTGGGAGGTCTCATTCAGGAACGCATAGGTGATCCGCAGGTTACTGTGACATGAATTGTCTATACCACATTCCTTTTTAAAGTGAATCTGAAATCAATCAGGGTGTGGAAAAAACAAAACAAAACAATGAATGTCACAACTCGAAAAACACATAGACAACTGCATCCCTGTCAGATGGGGTTCATGAGCAAAACTGCCAGACGGCAGGAACGAATGTGAATTTTGTAAGCCACACAGACCTATTCTGACCACTAGGGGGCTGTCTGTCTTCAGAGTTCACATCTATAACACATAATGCCAATTGCTGACCTCCGTGTGGTCTTCAGTGCTCTGGTCCTCATTCAGAACAGGGAAGTTATCCAGTGAACGCATGCTCTGCCGGGCCCGGACCTCCTTTTCATAGATGGAATAATTCATAGACAGTGAGATGTGGTGAAGTTTGTCCCGAATTGTCTCCTGTATGGGCAAGAGATGAGGGGTCAGCATTTGACATTCCACTACCATGCCCAGTGGCGTTCCTGGGGGGGCTGGCACCCGGGGTGGATCGCCGATGCGCCCCGCCCCCCCTGGGTGCAGCACCCCCCCCCCCTGGCGAAAGGACCCCCCCGTGAAGGACCCCCCCCCCCCCCGCCGGGTGTACGCCGCTGGGGGAGTGCCGGGCGCGCCTGTCCTCCGTTGTTCCATGCTTCTTCTCTGCCCCGGAACAGGAAGTAACCTGTTCCAGGGCAGAGAAGAAGCATGGAACAACGGAGGACAGGCGCGCGGCGGCGGCGGCACCCCCCCCCCCCCCCCAGGAAGGCCACTGCCATGTCATCTATTAATACAGATGCCATCTACCTATCAAATTACCAGCCTGCCCTCCCTCCCTCTGCTCTCCTTCCCTGTCTTATTCACCTAATGCAAGAAGATATCCAGCACTGGCCAGGAAGACCAATGAATCTAACCTTTAATCTTCCCCCTTCCCCCAAGAAAAGATCAGCAATTCCCCCACTTTCACCTCTTTCTCCTCCTCCCCCCATGGCAGGCCAGCATCTTCCCCATGTCCATCATCCCATGTCCCTCCTACTCGGTGGTCTAAATTTTTCCCTTACTTCTCCCCTGTTCCTTAATACTGTGTCAGTACCATGGTAAGCCGAACAGCGTGAACAAGCAGGGAAGCTCAAAGCTGAACAAGGAAACATGAGGTCTCAGAGCATGCACACGCTGAAAGCTGCTGCATCCCCACCCACTCCATAACAGGAAGTCTGTGTTGGAATGAGCAGGAACATGTCTTCAATGCATGCATGTGCTGAGGCCCTGCGATTGTCAGTTAGCTGTCGGTTTGCCCGAACATTCTCGCTGTTAAGTGGCCAGTCGGCAGTCTAGGTGACTGCCTAGTTTATCTAATGGTAGCATTGGCCCTGCAGTCCAGTCAGACCCTTCCAATGCTGGGACAGAAAAGGTAAGGATCCAAGCATGGGAACAGGACTATATGACTCAGGAAAAATCCTGGGACATGAGCTCAAGATTAGCTATTACCCTTTCTGTGTGATCTGTCACACAGGGACAAGTTTAGAAAGGATTTCTGTGTATAAAGCCCAGTCAACGTTTGCCAGCAGGGCCGGTCCTAGGGTCTGTGGCGCCCCCCAGCAGCCTCATCATTTGAAAGCCCCGCCCCGTCTCTAGCCTTCCCTTCCTTCGTGAGTTGGTTCTGCAGTCCCGCCCTTGAGGAAATGTAACCACTCGCCTCCACCTACCCTCCTCTCTTCCTTCCCCTTCACATTAATTGATTTGATTTGCTTACTTTATTTATTTTTTGTCTATTAGATTGTAAGCTCTTTGAGCAGGGACTGTCTTCTAGGTTTGTGCAGCGCTGCGTATGCCTTGTAGCGCTATAGAAATGCTAAATAGTAGTAGTAGTAAGGCGGGACTGCGGAACGAACTCACAAAGGGAGGGAAGGCTAGAGATGGGACAGGGCTTTCAAATGATGTGGCTGCTGGAACGGAGGTAAATTAAAGATTTAAAGCACCAAGGGCGGCGCAGTATGGCGCTGCAGCGGCGCCCTTGAAGGCAGGCGCCCCCCTGCAGTGCTTACCCCGCTTACCGGGTTTGACCGGCCCTGTTTGCCAGGGAGCTCTAACAAAAGACATACAGCTAATTTATGGGTATTCAGCCATCTTCTCCATGTAGGCCAGACCACTGCATGTGCGGATAAGTTATCAATATAAAAGTCAGGACTGCTAGCTGTGTGGTCCAAATACACAAATAAGCTCATGCGGATAGTGGTTGAATATCATCACTTTGTGGATAAATTGAGGCCCTGATCCTGCTGAAGTGTAATATGGGGCAAAACGTAGACCGCGTGCGTCGGCATTTTGATTAGACCAGCGCCGTTTTTTTTTTCATGTCTGTGTTAGATCAAGTCCTGGACTTGCGTCTAAGGGTATGAGAGAAACAGAAATACGAAGGTAAGATGTACGATATCCTATATAATAAAACTCACCTTCAACGTTCTAAGGACAGTGACGTCACTGTCCCTTCCTTCCAGAACGGTTCGTAAGACCGTGGTGGTGAAGCCACCGAAATCACCCAGGCTAGTGGCCCCGCCCTCGCGTCAAACGTCATGACGTCGAGTGCGGAACAATGGCGTCCGGTGCGTCCAACAGGTGCAGAGCAATGGCGTCAGAATGACGAAGGGGTCCGTAGGTAGGTAGGGAGGGAGAAGGAGGTGACGAAGGGGTCGGTAGGTAGGGAGGGAGGGAGAGGGGGGGTTGGGGAGGAAAACCTCGCTAGCGCCTGTTTCATTTGCTCCTGAACCGGGCCTGTTTTACTAGTGTATATATAATTTCGTTGGTGATGCCCCACCTAGAGTAGTGTGCTCAGTTTTGGAGGCCGTACCTTGCGAAGGATGTAAAAAGAATTGAAGCGGTGCAAAGAAAAGCTACGAGAATGGTAAGGGATTTGCGTTACAAGACGTTTGAGGAGAGACTTGATGACCTGAACATGTATACTCTGGAAGAAAGGAGAAACAGGGGTGATATGATACAGATGTTCAAATATTTGAAAAGTATTAATCCGCAAACGAACCTTTTCCGGAGGTGCGAAGGCAGTAGAACGAGAGGACATGAAATGAGATTGAAGGGGAGCAGACTCAGGAAAGATGTCAGGAAGTATTTTTTCACGGAGAGAGTAGTGGATGCTTGGAATGCCCTCCCGCCGGAGGTGGTGGAAATGAAAACGGTAACGGAATTCAAACTCGCGTGGGATAAACATAAAGGAATCCTGTTCAGAAGGAATGGATCTTAAGGAGCTTAGCCGAGATTGGATGGCAGAGCTGGAGGCGGGGATAGTGCTGGGCAGACTTATACGGTTTGTGCCCTGAAAAGGACAAGTACAAATCAAAGTAGGGTATACACAAAAAGTAGCACATATGAGTTTGTCTTGTTGGGCAGACTGGATGGACCGTGCAGGTCTTTTTCTGCCGTCATCTACTATGTTACTATGTTACTATGTGTAGGTTTAAACAGTTGAACATAAACATAAGAGTAGATCAGACCAATGGTCCATCTAGCCCAGTATCCTGTTTTCCAAACAGTGGCCAAGCTAAGTGACAAATACCTGGCAGAAACCCAACACTACATACTACAAATCCCATTTCCTCTAGGAACTTGTCCAAATCTTTTTTAAACCCAGATACGCTAACCGCTGTTACCACATCCTCCGGCAAAGAGTTCCAGAGCTTAAATATTCGTTACGTGAAAAACTATTTCCTCCTATATGTTTTAAAAGTATTTCCATGTAAATTCCTCAAATGTCCCCTACAGTAAGTACCTGAATACAGTGGGGGAAATAAGTATTTGATCCCTTGCTGATTTTGTAAGTTTGCCCACTGACAAAGACATGAGCAGCCCATAATTGAAGGGTAGGTTATTGGTAACAGTGAGAGATAGCACATCACAAATTAAATCCGGAAAATCACATTGTGGAAAGTATATGAATTTATTTGCATTCTGCAGAGGGAAATAAGTATTTAATCCCTCTGGCAAACAAGACCTAATACTTGGTGGCAAAACCCTTGTTGGCAAGCACAGCGGTCAGACGTCTTCTGTAGTTGATGATGAGGTTTGCACACATGTCAGGAGGAATTTTGGTCCACTCCTCTTTGCAGATCATCTCTAAATCATTAAGAGTTCTGGGCTGTCGCTTGGCAACTTGCAGCTTCAGCTCCCTCCATAAGTTTTCAATGGGATTAAGGTCTGGTGACTGGCTAGGCCACTCCATGACCCTAATGTGCTTCTTCCTGAGCCACTCCTTTGTTGCCTTGGCTGTATGTTTTGGGTCATTGTCGTGCTGGAAGACCCAGCCACGACCCATTTTTAAGGCCCTGGCGGAGGGAAGGAGGTTGTCACTCAGAATTGTACGGTACATGGCCCCATCCATTCTCCCATTGATGCGGTGAAGTAGTCCTGTGCCCTTAGCAGAGAAACACCCCCAAAACATAACATTTCCACCTCCATGCTTGACAGTGGGGACGGTGTTCTTTGGGTCATAGGCAGCATTTCTCTTCCTCCAAACACGGCGAGTTGAGTTCATGCCAAAGAGCTCAATTTTTGTCTCATCTGACCACAGCACCTTCTCCCAATCACTCTCGGCATCATCCAGGTGTTCACTGGCAAACTTCAGACGGGCCGTCACATGTGCCTTCCGGAGCAGGGGGACCTTGCGGGCACTGCAGGATTGCAATCCGTTATGTCGTAATGTGTTACCAATGGTTTTCGTGGTGACAGTGGTCCCAGCTGCCTTGAGATCATTGACAAGTTCCCCCCTTGTAGTTGTAGGCTGATTTCTAACCTTCCTCATGATCAAGGATACCCCACGAGGTGAGATTTTGCGTGGAGCCCCAGATCTTTGTCGATTGACAGTCATTTTGTACTTCTTCCATTTTCTTACTATGGCACCAACAGTTGTCTCCTTCTCGCCCAGCGTCTTACTGATGGTTTTGTAGCCCATTCCAGCCTTGTGCAGGTGTATGATCTTGTCCCTGACATCCTTAGACAGCTCCTTGCTCTTGGCCATTTTGTAGAGGTTAGAGTCTGACTGATTCACTGAGTCTGTGGACAGGTGTCTTTCATACAGGTGACCATTGCCGACAGCTGTCTGTCATGCAGGTAACGAGTTGATTTGGAGCATCTACCTGGTCTGTAGGGGCCAGATCTCTTACTGGTTGGTGGGGGATCAAATACTTATTTCCCTCTGCAGAATGCAAATAAATTCATATACTTTCCACAATGTGATTTTCCGGATTTAATTTGTGATGTGCTATCTCTCACTGTTACCAATAACCTACCCTTCAATTATGGGCTGCTCATGTCTTTGTCAGTGGGCAAACTTACAAAATCAGCAAGGGATCAAAAACTTATTTCCCCCACTGTATATGTAAACCGCTTTGAATGTAGTTGCAAAAACCTCAGAAAGGCAGTATACCAAGTCCCATTTCCCTTCCCCCCTTTGTACTTTTGGAACGAGTAAAAAATCGATTTACTTCTACACCACTCCGGATTTTGTAGATCTCAATCATATCTCCCCTCATCCATCTCTTTTCCAAGAGGAAGAGCCCTAACCTCTTTAGCCTTTCCTCATACGGGAGGAGTTCCATCCCCTTTATCATTTTGGTCGCTCTTCTTTGAACCTTTTCTAATTCTGCTATATCTTTTTTGAGATACGGCGACCAGAACTGAACACAATACTCAAGGTGTGGACGCACCATGGAGCGATACAAAGGCATTATAGTATTTTCGGTCTTATTCATCATCCCTTTTCTAATAATTACTAGCATCCTGTTTGCTTTCTTGGCCACTGCCGCACACCTCTTGTGTATACGCTGTTGCATATAACCCCTGAAGACGCCTTAGAGCGAAACACGGACTGTGTACAGGTTATGTATAATGGAGAGTATATAGGGTCAACAGACATTTGGGGAAAAAAGTGGCTGGTAACTGGATAAGAAGAGATAAAATGATAGGGTAATCCTCATATGAAAGATGAGAATCTATGAGTGGAGGAGTGGCCTAGTGGTTAGGGTGGTGGACTTTGGTCCTGAGGAACTGAGGCACAGGCGGCTCCTTGTGACTCTGGGCAAGTCACTTAACCCTCCATTGCCCCATGTAAGCCGCATTGAGCCTGCCATGAGTGGGAAAGCGCAGGGTACAAATGTAACAAAAATAAAATAGATACTATTGGAGATTCTACATGGAATGTTGCTACTATTGGACATTCTACATGGAATGTTGCTACTATTGGAGATTCTACATGGAATGTTGTTTCTATTGGAGATTCTACATGGAATGTTGCTATTCCACTAGCAACATTCCATGTAGAAGGTTGCGCAGGCTTCTGTTTCTGTGAGTCTGACGTCCTGCACGTATGTGCAGGACGTCAGACTCACAGAAGCAGAAGCCTGCGCGGCCACATTGGTGATCTGCAAGGGCCGACTTCTAGTGGAATAGCAACATTCCATGTAGAATCTCAAATAGTAGCAACAGTGGAGGAGTGGCCTAGCGGTTAGGGTGGTGGACTTTGGTCCTGGGGAACTGAGGCACAGGCAGCTCCTTGTGACTCTGGGCAAGTCACATAACCCTCCATTGCCCCATGTAAGCCGCATTGAGCCTGCCATGAGTGGGAAAGCGCAGGGTACAAATGTAACAAAAATAAAATAGATACTATTGGAGATTCTACATGGAATGTTGCTACTATTGGACATTCTACATGGAATGTTGCTACTATTGGAGGTTCTACATGGAATGTTGCTACTATTGGAGATTCTACATGGAATGTTGTTTCTATTGGAGATTCTACATGGAATGTTGCTATTCCACTAGCAACATTCCATGTAGAAGGTTGCGCAGGCTTCTGTTTCTGTGAGTCTGACGTCCTGCACGTATGTGCAGGACGTCAGACTCACAGAAGCAGAAGCCTGCGCGGCCACATTGGTGATCTGCAAGGGCCGACTTCTACATGGAATGTTGCTAGTGGAATAGCAACATTCCATGTAGAATCTCAAATAGTAGCAACAGTGGAGGAGTGGCCTAGTGGTTAGGGTGGTGGACTTTGGTCCTGGGGAACTGAGTTCAATTCGCATTTCAGGAACAGGCAGCTCCTTGTGACTCTGGGCAAGTCACTTAACCCTCCATTGCCCAATGTAAGCCGCATTGAGCCTGCCATGAGTGGGAAAGTGCCGGGTACAAATGTAACAAAAAAAACAAAAAATAATGAATCTATAACAGAGCACTGGACTGGTTCAGATTAAAGATAAGTGTTTTAAATTCGGGACAGGTGTAGATCGAAGAAAAGAGAAGGATATTGAATTATTTTATTGAATCTGGACTGGGGCAAGAACTGTGAACATTATATTACGAGATGTAAAAAGCTGGAAATGTGTAAGTTATGACATCATCGTATGTTTAAGAAAGTTTTGTGCTATGGATACATTGTGGAGTGTAAGTTGAGAAAATAGTAGAATGAGGGGTCCTTTTATTAAGCCGAATAAGCGTCTACCTGCGCCCAACATGTGCCAAAATGGAGTTACCGCCCGACTACCGCGTGGCTCTTGTGCTAATTTCATTTTTGGTGCGAGTCCGATACACGCGTCTGAAAAATATTTTTTTTATTTTCAGACATGCGTAACGGACACGCGTCAACTGGCATTTGACGCGCGGTCATTACCGCCCAGATTCTTTACCGCTGGCAGTAAGGTCTCAGACCCAAAACGGACACGCGACAATTTTGATTTTGCCGCACGTCCATTTTCGGCAAAAAAAAAACAAAACCCTTTTTCACAGGCCGCTGAAAAATGGCCCATTTTTTTCAGCGCATCTTTGTAAAAGGACCCCTGAGTGAGCAGGAGAGGGAAATGTATGACAATGAGTACTGGAAAAAGATTTTATGTAATTATTTGGAATTTTGATATAACTAAAGATTATTATTTAGGGAGAATAATTTTGTGTGATTTATATATCTAAAGATAAACTGATAAATGTCATCCATATACTTATCTATATAGTCAAAATTTCTGCATTTGTCAGCCCAGCATTTCCAAAAAGAAAACACACACACACACACACACATATATATATACAAAGTCAGAACCCAATGCTGACCATATAAGAGCGTTTCAATACGTCAAGAAAATATTGCTATTCAGTACATCTTGCAATGCAATTATCACTAACTAATTGTTAAAGAAATACAAATCCATTTTAGATAATGACCAACTTGCAGACCTTATTTCAGAGCAGTAAAAGTGCTTAAAACTGCGGCACATTCAAAGCCTGGGGAGGGAACCGCTTTGCTCAAAAAAAAAAAAAAAACTTTAGGCCAGTCCAGTGGCTCAGCGAAGGCGGTTCTCAAAATCCTCAAAGAAAGGGGACACCTATGCCCCGATGCTCAGGAGCAAACACGGGCGCTGGAAGCCATTAGCACCCAACTAGCACGGGCATTAGTGAGCGCAGAATGACTCTCTGGCGCGGGAAACGAGCGCACCAGAAATTAGTGTAAATAGCATGCCACAAGAACATCCCGCAAATTTCTCAATTTGAACTTCCCCAGCTGTAAAGGACTAAAATACAAGCTGATGCATGCCACCACCTTCTCTTACACGAGCATGCAGATATGGAATGCTCTACCCACAGACCTGAAATCAATTGTTGAAACCAGTGGTGTAGCTAGGGTAGTTGACACCCGGGGCCGGTCATTTTTTAACACCCCCCCCCCCCCAAATCCAGTACTAGGCATACCGAGAATACAAAACACTCAGGACCTATAGTACAATTCTACCATACCATAAGCAGTCATTTCTACAAGTCACACAAGCATCTTAAACGCTACAGTGAGCACTAGAACATCAATTCACCTATTGTAAAACGAAAACAGACAGATTAGTACAGATCGTCGATCCTGCACAGTCAATGCCAACCGAAAGCCATGTCTTTCACAAACACAGATACTCCCTAATCCACTATAGAATAAGTAATCATAAACTTTCTATTTAGACAAAAATTAAACTGAACCCCCAAGATGCCAGACTCTGCATACAATGCAACACCACAGAAACAGAAAATGTCCCCTAGTACTGTGCAAAATATAAAGACAGCAGATGTAAATTTGAAAAAACTAACAAGTACCAATCACCACTTTACAAATTAACAAATAGAAATAAAACAAATATTATAGAAAATAAAATACCATTTTATTGGACTAATACATTTAGCTGTCAGAGGCCAAAACCTTCTTCCTCAGGTCAATACAGTATAGTGTGTTACAGTGTCCTATCCTGACCTGAAGAAGGGGGTTTTGTTCTCCGAACGTTAGTCAAAATTTATTAAAATTAGTCCAATAAAAAGATTACCTTGTTTACATGTTCTATTATAAACATTTATTAACACAGCTACAATACTACTTTATCCTAAAGCAAAAAAATATAAAAAATATATTTTATTTACAGTTTGTCGTCTCTGGTTTCTGCTTTCCTCATCTTCTTTTCACTGTCTTCCTTCCATCCAGCATCTGTCTTCACTCTCTCTCTGAAATCCAGTGTCTGCCCTCTCTAATGTCCCTTCCATCCAGTGTCTGCCCTCTCTCTCTGCCCCTTCCATCCACCATCTGCCCTCTTTCTCTCTCCCCCTTCCACCCACCCATCTGCCCTTTCTCTCTGCCCCTTCGATCCGTCTGCCCTCCCTCTCCCATCCATCCAGGGTCTGCCCTCCCTCAAGCTCCCCCCCTTCCATCCAGGGTCTGTCCCCTCTCTCTGCCCTCTCTTTCCACCTGCACCTAGTTCCAGTTCCAGCCCACATCTCCCACCTGCCACCCTTTTCAGCCCCACTATCCCACCAGTCCCCAGCCCTTTTCTCCAATCAGTCCTGGGCTTCAGCCCCCAGCCACTTCTCCCTGTCCCCTTTTCAGCCCCTAGTTTCAACCCCAGCCCTTTTCTCTCACCAGTCCCGAGCTTCAGCCCCAGCCAGTTCTCCCTGTCCCCTTTAAAGCCCCCAGTCCCCACAGTTTCAGCCCCTGCCCCTTTTCAGCCCCCAGTTCCAGTTTCAGACCCCTTCTCCCATGAGCACTTCCCTCCCCAGTCCCCTTATCCCCTCTGAGCACCCCAACCCCTCCCCAATCCCCTTCTCACCTCTGAGCTCCCCCCCCTGACCCAGTCCCGTCCCCCCTCCACTGAGAGCCACAGAGCCCTCTTCTCCTGCCACTGCCTGCCTTTTTCTTTTTTTAAATCCGTGCAGCCACGCAGGCAGCGCTTCGCATCTGTCCTGCGTGTGCTGTGAAAGATGTAAATCGCCAGCGCTGGCGTCGGGCCTTCCCTCGATGTCCCGCCCTCGAGGAAATAGGAAGTTACCTCACAAGAGGGTGGGACATCGAGGGAAGGCCCGATGCCAGCGCTGGCGATTTACTTCTTTCACAGCACACGCAGGACAGATGCGAAGCGCTGCCTGCGTGGCTGCACGGATTAAAAAAAAAAAATTTAAAAGGCAGGCAGTGGCAGGAGAAGAGACGCGACGGAGCACCCCCCACCCGCGGACACCCGGGGCGGACCGCCCCCACCGCCCCGCCCTTGCTACGCCACTGGTCAAAACAAATAACTTTTGCAAATCTCTGAAGGCATACTTCTTCAACAAGGCCTATAACGAGAGCCAACAGCTTCACTAATTCACTTTCCCAACCCAACCAGTTATGAAAATCCACTTCTACTATCACCCGCCAAATCACTTCCTCTTTTTCCCTACTTCATCTCTACACACTACTAACTGTATCTGATATTCCGGAATGACAATGTCATAACAAAACTATGTAAGCCACATTGAGCCTGCAAATAGGTGGGATAATGTGGGATACAAATGCAATAAATAATATAGTACTCATGTGGACTACATTAGCATGTTAATGAGGTCATTTCCAATTCCCTCCCAAAGCTCAGGGTACAGCACACATAACAAAGCCACCCTTACTGCTGAAAAAGGTGGATGTTTTAGAGGATTTCTCATGATTCTTTCTGTAAAATCTAAGCCTTTGAAGTAATATGGAGGAAATGCACTAAGGCTTTTTTCTGTTCAATTGTTTCATTGTACTCCATCTTGTGGTGTGATTTGATTAAGTACTATTCAGTCTGATCTATAAAATTGCTACATTTAATTCTAAGGGTCTTGTTCACTTAGCCATACTGTAGGTGCCCTAATACTAGCTTACCTTAGTAAACTGGGCCCTAAATTAAAAGATTAAAAGACCTCATAGACCTACCAACCAGAAACATAACAGGATCAACACGAACATACCTAAATCTCCACTACCCAAGCTGCAAAGGACTCAAATACAAATCAACTTATGCATCCAACTTCTCCTATATAAGCACACAACTATGGAGCGCATTACCAAACTTTGTGAAACCAACGTATGACCACCTAAACTTCCGGAAATCACTAAAAACTAACCTGTTCAAAAAGGCATACCCCACTGATCCAACTCAAATGCCTGAACCCTGCAACACAACGAAACCAAAGCTCGTACTGGACATAACTTAACTCTTCCTCCCTACGATTCCCTAATGTGTCTGTTACACATGATCTTTATTCTACCACATCATCACTTTGTATTTGTTCATACCGGAATTGGCGACTGCCATTACGGTACTATGAAAGCCACATTGAGCCTGCAAAGAAAAATGTCAGGAAGTATTTTTTCACGGAGAGAGTAGAGTGGTGGATGCTTGGAATGCCCTCCCGCGGGAGGTGGTGGAGATGAAAACGGTAACAGAATTCAAACATGCGTGGGATAAGCATAAAGGAATCCTGTTCACAAGAAATGGATCCTCAGGAGCTTAGCTGAGATTGGATAACAGAGCCGGTAGTGGGAGGCGGGGCAGACTTATACAGTTTGTGCCAGAGCCGGTGGTTGGGAGGCGGAGATAGTGCTGGGCAGACTTATACGGTCTGTGCCAGAGTCGGTGGTTGGGAGGCGGGGCTGGTGGTTGGGGGGGCGGGGATAGTGCTGGGCAGACTTATACGGTCTGTGCCCTGAAAAAGACAGGTACAAATCAAGGTAAGGTATACACAAAAAAGTGGCACATTTCTTGGGCAGACTGGATGGACCGTGCAGGTCTTTTTCTGCCGTCATCCACTATGTTACTATGTAAATAGGTGGGAAAATGTGGGATACAAATGTAACAAATAAATAAATAACAAAACCCGAAAAGCTTATATTTAAAGGTGTAGAAAACAGATGCCAATGTGTGCTTCACGTTCGGGTTTTGTCTGGCGCATGCGCCCAGGAGCTAGGCAACCCGTGAAACTCTTCTGCGCATGCGCCAAGCACGTCCCTTCTCCTTGCTTTCACTTTAACAGTGCACACATAATGTGCACACCATTTCCTTTGATCATTGGGCGAGCTAATTTCTGTGCCGTTCCAGCGGTATTTTTTCACTGCAGCCGTTCTGAGCGTCAGGCTTCTAGAGATTAAACTCACAGCTCACATCAGCCGAGTCTGTAGCTCCCCTCTGAAGACCGTTCCTGCAACGACTAGGTGGCATTAGAAAATCACTATCCAGCTTATAATCGAAAGAGAAAACACCTACATTGCGACCCAAATCGGGAGATGGGAGTCTTTCTCCCGTGGGCACCCAAATCGGTATAATCGAAAGCCGATTTTGGGCGTTTCCAACTTCAATCCGTCGCGGAAACGGGTGAAGTTGATGGGGGCGTGTCGGAGGCGTGGTGAAGGCGGAACTGGGGCGTGGTTATCGGCCGAGGAGAGATGGGCATCTTTAGGTGATAATCGAAAAAAAAAAGGCGTTTTTACCGCGATTTTGGGTCACTTTTTTTGCACCCTTTTTTTTTTCACGAACAGGTCCCAAAAAAGTGCCCCAACTGACCAGATGACCACTGGAGGGAATCGGGGATCACCTCCCCGGACTCCCCCAGTGGTCACTAACCCCCTCCCACCAAAAAAAACCCGATGGGATGGAGGAGCGATAGGAGGAACTGCCACCCTAACCAAAAAAAATCTTTATTTTATTTTTATATGAATAAGGGGATGTAAGGATGCTTTCGCTTAACCTCATCTTAGAAAATTTATTAAATTCCCTCCCTCTAAAAACACAAAGCCCCTGAAACAAAAATTTGGACGCGATTCACTTTACTGTGGGTTTTATTTTCATTTTTAAACAGAGAAGAAGCTACTGTATATACAAAGTCATTAATCCTCGCGGTCTGCGTACAAGAACTAGCAAAGCAACCTCCTATAAAAATGAACAATATTTAAAAGATTCCAAAAATTGGTCTCCTGGAAAGTGTCTGTTCTGCAATGTATACTTGAAAAGAAAAGCAATGCCCCCAAACACGTTGCTCAGGGTTACATTCACCACATAGAAATATAATATTGCAACAGAGCGGCTTCCTTCGGCCTTCCCTAAAAGGAGCATTCTGTATGTCTGACCTCTGAAATTCTCTGCTTTTTCATTTAATTTTTGACTTTCTCGTCCTGGCCAGTTCAGTTCTTGCTAAGCCATCATGCAGCCATGTTCCAGTCCTTCTCGTTAAAGCCAATAGAGCAGAGGCGCAGCCAGACATCCAATTTTGGGTGGGCCTGGGCCCAAGATGGGGGAGGCAGAAGAACACCACCCCGCCCCACAGGTGATTTGGTCACTCCTTCTCTCGTTTGCTTGCCATATGGTCTCTCAAACATCCCCCCTCTCCCACATGCCTTTTAAATAGCACATTTTCGCCGGAGCGAGCAGCAACTAATACACACTGCTTGTGTTGGCCCAACAGCCTTCCCACTGATGCAACTTCCTGTTTCCACAATAGGCGGGAATACGTCAAGAGGGAAGGCTGTGAGGCCATGCAAGCAGTATGGGCAGTAGAACGAGAGGACAGAGGGCAGCAGAACGAGAGGACATATGACATGACAGTGAAGGGGGGCAGACTCAAGAAAAATGTCAGGAAGTATTTTTTCACGGAGAGAGTGGGTAGATACTTGGAATGCCCTCCCGCGGGAGGTGGTGGAGATGAAAACGGTAACGGAATTCAAGCATGCGTGGGATAAACATAAAGGAATCCTGTGCAGAAGGAATGGATCCTCAGAAGCTTAGCCGAGATTGGGAGGCGGGGCTGGTGTTTGGGTGGTGGGGCTAGTGCTGGGCAGACTTCTACGGTCTGTGTCCTGAAAATGGCAGATACAAATCAAGGTAAGGTATACACAAGTAGCAGCACATATGAGTTTATCTTGTTGGGCAGACTAGATGGACCGTGCAGGTCTTTTTCTGCCGTCATCTACTACGTTACTATGTTACTATGTATGTATCAGTCACTGCTTGCTGCAGGTGAAGATTTGCTATTTACAAGGTATGCAGGAGGGACAGTTGTTGGGAGTTTTCAGCTGGTGAGCCTTGGGAATCCCTGCCAGCCACATCATAGGTGTGCTGCTAGTGGGTGGGCCTGGACCCACTCATGGCTACACCACTGCAACAGAGGCTTATGCTGGGCCGGACCCGGGACAAGGCCGCTCCCGGGCCCCCGGCCCCGCCCCCTAGGCCCCATCCCCACTGCCACCCCCCAGGTTGTCGTCACCCCCCCTGAGAGGGGCCCGGCACCACAGGCCCACCCACCTTCGCCACCGGGCTGGGCCCCTTGCACCCAAACCCCAGCCAGCAGAAGTGCTGTCTTCTGACTCCAGCGTGCGCGGCCCACACAGACGCGCTCCTCTCAGCTGATCTTCGCTGTACTCTGCAGGGCTTCTGGTCGTCTGACGTCCTGCACGTCAGACGTACAGATGCACAGAAGCCCTGCAGAGTACAGCGAAGATCAGCTGAGAGGAGCGCGTCTGTGTGGGCCGCGCACGCTGGAGTCAGATCAGAAGACAACACTTCTGCTGGCGGGGGTTTGGGGGCAAGGGGCCCGGTGGCGGGTGGGACTGCGGCGCCGGGCCCCCTTGGAGGCCCGGGCCCCGGGAATTTTGTCCCCCCCCTGTCTCCCCCCTCTCAGCGGCCCTGGGCTTATGTTCCATTATTCAATAAGAGGCAGGGCTAAAACTGAATACAAAATGAATGCATGTTCGCAGCCATTTTTAAAATGGAGCTACCAAAGTAATTCGATTTTCCTCCCAAATAATTCCAACAATTCAAAAGAATTGGCCACATCACCCAGCCTAAGGGGTAGTCCCACCCTGTACCTAGTTCACACATGAGCAAAAGTAATGTTTTGCTGTAGTCATTTTATGTGAATATCGAGCTGAGGCCGAGAGAGGGATTCTCCTGGTCTTTTTATTGCCTGGACAGTGCAAGAGATGGTTCTCACTTTTTAACTAGGAAAGCAACACGTTTTCACAGTGGCGTAGGAAGGGGGGGGGGCGGTGGGGCGGTCCGCCCCGGGTGTCTGCCGCTGGGGGGGTGTCCGCTCCATTGGTTCCTTGCTCCCTCTGCCCCGGAACAGGTTACTTCCTGTTCCGGGGCAGAGAGAGCAAGGAACCAACGGAGCCAACGCAATCCTCCTTCCAATCCTCCCTATTCCTCGCCAAACAGGACTATTACACCCAATTGACTAATTCCCTCAGCTCTAACCCTTGTCGTCTCTTCGCCACCCTCAACTCCCTCCTCAAAGTGCCCTCTGCTCCACCCCCCCCCCCCTCACTCTCTCGCCGACTACTTCCGTGACAAGGTCCAGAAGATCAACCTCAAATTCACCACCAAACCTTCTCCTCTTCATCCTATAACCCACTCTCTCAACCAACCAACCCAGGCATCCTTCTCCTCTTTTCCTGATATCACCGAAAAGGAATCGCCCATCTCCTCTCCTCGAAATCCAACACCTGTTCCTCAGACCCCATCCCCACCAACCTACTTAACACCATCGCTCCTACTATCACCCCCACCATCTGTCATATCCTCAACCTCTCTCTCTCCACTGCAACTGTCCCGGACACCTTCAAGCATGCTGTGGTCACACCACTCCTCAAAAAACCATCTCTTGATCCTACCTGTCCCTCCAACTACCACCCCATTTCCCTCCTACCCTTCCTCTCCAAGATACTTGAATGCACCGTTCACAGCCGCTGCATTGATTTTCTCTCCTCTCATGCCATCCTCGATCCGCTTCAATCCGGCTTTCGCCCCCTACACTCGACAGAAACGGCACTATCTAAAGTCTGCAATGACCTGTTCCTTGCCAAATCCAAAGGTCACTACTCCATCCTCATCCTCCTTGACCTATCCGCCGCTTTTGACACTGTCAATCACAACCTACTTCTTGACACTCTGTCCTCCTTTGGGTTCCAGGGCTCTGTCCTCTCCTGGTTCTCCTCTTATCTCTCCCATCGTACCTTCAGAGTACACTCTCATGGTTCGTCCTCCTCCCCTATCCCGCTCTCTGTTGGAGTTCCTCAGGGATCTATCCTTGGGCCCCTTCTTTTTTCAATCTACACCTCTTCCTTAGGCTCCCTGATGTCATCTCATGGTTTCCACTATCATCTTTATGCTGACAACACCCAGCTTTATCTCTCCACACCAGACATCACTGCAGAAACCCAGGCCCTTTGGCCTGCTTATCCGACATTGCTGCCTGGATGTCCAACCGCCACCTGAAACTGAACATGGCCAAGACTGAACTTATTGTTTTCCCACCCAAACCCACTTCTCCTCTCCCTTCACTCTCTATCTCAGTTGATAACACCCTCATCGTCCCCGTCTCATCTGCCCGCAACCTCGGTGTCATCTTCGACTCCTCCCTCTCCTTCTCTGCGCATATCCAGCAGATAGCCAAGACCTGTCGCTTCTTCCTCTACAACATTAGCAAAATTCGCCCCTTCCTCTCTGAGCACACCACCCGAACTCTCATCCACTCTCTCATTACCTCTCGCCTTGACTACTGCAACCTACTCCTCACCGGCCTCCCACTTAGCCATCTATCCCCCCTTCAGTCCATCCAGAACTCTGCCGCACGTCTTATCTTCCGCTTTGACCGATATACTCATATCACCCCTCTCCTCAAGTCACTTCACTGGCTTCCGATCAGATACCGCATACAGTTCAAGCTTCTCCTACTAACCTACAAATGCACTTGATCTGCAGCCCCTCCTTACCTCTCTACCCTCATCTCCCCTTACGTCCCTACCCGTAACCTCCGCTCTCAAGACAAATCCCTCCTTTCAGTACCCTTCTCCACCACCGCCAACTCTAGGCTCCGCCCTTTCTGCCTCACCCCATGCTTGGAACAAACTCCATGAGCCCATATGCCAGGCCCCCTCCCTACCCATCTTCAAATCATTGCTCAAAGCCTACCTCTTCAAGGTCGCTTTCGGCACCTAATCACAACACCTCTAATCAGGAAATCTAGACTACCCCAACTTGACATTTCGTCCTTTAGATTGTAAGCTCTTCTGAGCAGGGACCGTCCTTAGTTGTTAATTTGTACAGCGCTGCGTAACCCTAGTAGCGCTCCAGAAATGTTAAGTAGTAGTAGTAGTAGCTCCCAGCGACGTGGACTCGGGGGCGGATCGGCCCTCCCGCCCGTCTCTCGCTTTTAAATCAGTTAAAAATGCCCTCCGGAGGGGGGGGGGGTGCGCGCCGGCGACCCGCCCCGGGTGTCAGCTGCCCTCGCTACGGCACTGCGTTTTCAGCAGGTCTGTTGGGAAGTGAGTTGCATGAGGAGGTTATTTGTTACTATTTCTGGCTCAAAGTAAAAACAGCAACAAAAAAAAGCATAAGAATTTTCCACCTTATCTTTAGAATTTATATTGCATTTCTGAGAAATGTGAAGTTTTTTTGGTAGGTAAGTGTTAGGGAGTGCAGATTCTGCCAGTACCTAGAAATGATAATTCAGGGGTCTTTTTACTAAGCTGTGGGGGAAAGGACCCTGCGGTAGTGGCGGGGGCTGTTTTTCCCATGCGCCAGGGTCCTTTTTACCGCAGCGGGTAAAATTCCCCCCCGCCCCCCTGAAAAATGCCATTGAGGTGGTGGAAAGGGCTCTGGCAGTAACTGGGCAGTGCATGACCAAATTTCGTCATTTTGCCACACTACTACTACAGCTGTTTGAGCATAAAAATCCCTGCTCTCATCATGGGACCCATGTTAAATGTTCATTTATTCTATACATTAGTCTTTCTTATTCATTTAAAAGAAAAATTGCTTTGGGGGGAGGTTCTGTAATATCTGTCGTCTCTGTTGGGCTCTGGGGTAGTGGACTCCCCGATGGGTGTGTTGCTGGATAAACATGAGGTGTTTGCATTGCAGGGCATATCTGGAAGACATCTGATCCGTAGGGCCTGTTTGGTTGGCAAGAGGTTATTACTTTGTCAATGGGTGGGCAGTGCTCTCCCGGATTTCTGGCACTGGAGGAATAGATTCCATGAACTAATGTTGTATGAGCGCCGAGGGGTGGGAGGTTCGAAGAGGAGGAGGAAGGCCTTTTTGGACATTTGGGGCCCATATATTCAGACACTACATACCAGAGGTAGAAGTCTGGTCCTGAATTCCCTTTGATTTTACAGCGCGATACATTTCTGGAAGATATCTCAGGGTGGGTTAGGAGGGGAAGGGAGGGTATATGGGAAGAGTATGATATAGAATGATGGGAGTATGGGAGATAGGGAAAAGAGGATGACATTTACAACTATGATATGTTCCTCCAGCCCTGTGGGCGTTAATTTGTTGATGAATCACAACTTTGACATATGATGGAGGAGACATGGAAAGTAGTGAAACACAGGAACTACATGTACTGACTACAGAAGGTTGACAACATTCCATATTTATTTTCATTATGAATCTTGTTGAACAATGCTTCGATCACTGTTTTGATACAGTCCAAAGGTTCCTGTAAAACTTTCTTGATAGTCATTCTGTACAGATTTTCTCTTCAATAATGGATATGGTCAATAAACATATTATAAAAAGGAAAGGGAGGGGGAGGGGGGAGGGACTGGGAGGGGGGGAAAAATAAAATGTTGATGATAGAAGTTCAGATGTATTAGTACAGGTCTGAAATGTTTGCCACTGGAGTTTTAAGGATTGGCATGATATTGTATCATTTATGCTTTCATCAATAAAAATACTTTTACATAAAAGAAAAATTGCTTGTTGCCTCGGTTTTTGTCGCTAGTTTTCGGACGAATTATCGATGAAAACCGAGGTTTCACTGTACATTCAAAGCGGTTTACATATATTCAGGTACTTATTTTGTAGCAGGGGCAATGGAGGGTTAAGTGACTTGTCCAGAGTCACAAGGAGCTGCAGTTGGAATTTAACCCAGTTCCCCAGGATCAAAGTCCACTGCACTAACCACTAAGCTACTCCTCTACTCATTCTACCAATAAGAGCCAACCTCATCAGTGATGTCACAATGGCTTGATTGCCCGATACTTGGCTCACTTCTGATATTGTGATGTCATTATGCCTCATTCCACCAATGCCTGAGCCAACCTCATCAGTGATGTCACAATGGCTTGATTGCCCAATACTTGGCTCACTTCTGATATTGTGATGTCATAAAGGAAAGGGGGAAAGGGAAATGAGACTTGATATACCGCCTTTCTGAGGTTTTTGCAACTACATTCAAAGCGGTTTACATATATTCAGGTACTTATTTTGTACCAGGGCAATGGAGAATTAAGTGACTTGTCCAGAGTCACAAGGAGCTGCAGTGGGAATAGAACTCAGTTCCCCAGGATCAAAGTCCACTGCACTAACCACTAGGCTACTCTTCCAAAGGGAGACCTAGGCAAAGAAAAGGATGAACTCAAGAGAATCCATGTTTCTTCTGCAGTCTCTGTTTCTTTCTCCTACTTTGCTTTATGTAATTTGTAAACCACCTTGATTGCCGAGTCCTGAAAGGTGGTGAATCAAGTCAAATAAACAAACAAACAGGTAAGATGATATTTTGAAGAATCAAAGTCTTTGATCATTAACATAAAATCTCAGGGCTGAAGGGATGTCTAGACAGGATCCCTTGTACCTATAATGTATCCTAAACAGAGGAGCATCCAAACTGTCCAGTGATGTGTTCCCGCACGGACACAAAAGTCTTGCTAAAGTTTAAACAAAGAGTTCCCTAACTTCCATCCCACACACAGCTGCTTACAAAGGACGGCCATACATATTTGTGAAGTTGTATCTCCACATGCTTGGCCTGCGAGCTGGGTAATTTGCATCCTGAACCTCTTTGGGGACTTTGAGGTCTAGAGCAGACACATGAGAAGCACAGTTGAAATTAAAAAACTCCTCCGCTCTCACAGCAGGTGTACCTACCACCAGTAGCAGCTTGACGGTCTGGCATTTGGTGTCTGGCATGGAGAAGTAACCCTGATATATCGGAGAGTGGCTTCCAGCAAACCGGACCCTCACTGGACGACGCTCTTTGTCTGCTTCGAGGGTGTACACCAGTGCTGCAGAAGGAGAGGCAAAAGACTGATATTGGATAACCCTTTACCTACGACACCACACAAAATTACATAGTTCAACGGAGAAGGTGGGAGCAGAGAACCTGAATCATCATAATACAGAACTTAGATCAGTTTAAAAAAAGCTTTAAAAACTTATTTTTTTCAGGCCTTTGGTTCCTTTGATGCATGACATTGTTTTATTTTTAATACCATGTAAATTTACCTTGTAGTATGTTTTATTTTAAGAGTTATATAGGCAAAAAAAAGTTTTGTATAGTTTTTTGAGTGATGAAATCGTTTTTATTGTTATGTTTTTTTTTAATTCCCTTAGCGAATCGGTAAGGGAAGACAATGCAAGAAGGAAATCGCATACAAATGAGCTGCTCGCTGTTAGCTCATTTGGATGCGATTTCCATGGAAGCCAGTCGGCCAGCTGGACATGTGCAGAGCAGCCAATCGTTATGCTGGATGCTCTGCGCATGCCAAAGACGTCCTTCACAAAAAAAAAAAAAAAAAAAGGACGTCCCTGACGAGCACCTGGACGTTTTCTTTCAGCTTTTGTGATGGGCGTCCTTCTCGGACGTGTTTTTCTTACATGCCTGAAATGACCACAGCCATGGAGGTTCTTTCAACATTCTCCGTCCCCTCCAAGGTTGTTTTCAGCTTCCTCCCCCCTCCCCCCCCCCCCAGGATTGGGACGTGCGAGGACATCCAAATCAAAACTATTTGGACGTCCCTCCCTCCTGATACCGATGACAGCTAAACGCACTGTGATTGGCTGAGAGAGACCTGGCGGGGGGGACGTCCAAATAGTTTTGATTTGGACATCCTCGCACGTCCCAATCCTGGGGGGGGGGGGGGGGAGGGGGAGGAAGCTGAAAACAACCTTGGAGGGGACGGAGAATGTTGAAAGAACCTCCATGGCTGTGGTCATTTCAGGCATGTAAGAAAAACACGTCCGAGAAGGTCGCCCATCACAAAAGCTGAAGGAAAACGTCCTTTTTTTCCCCCCTGACGAGACCTTGGATGTTTTTCCTTCAGCTTTTGTGATGGGCGCCCTCGTCTGCATAGTCCTGCTCAGCAGCCCCAACGAGAGGTGCAGACCTCCCGTTAGGTTTCCACGGTGCATGGAGTGGGAAAACGGCTGTGCATCTGCTAATTAGCTCATTATAATAACCTGTAGATCCAATTGCAGTCCGTTTTCGTTAGCTGCTACCGTGACAGGAAAATGGCTCGAGGAACCCGTTTGTGCAGATCCCGGTTTACTACTTGCGCACTAAACTGGCTAGAACCAGTTTAAAAACCACGTTGCTGGCTCGTTTAGTGCATTTGGCCCCCAGTCCCATCCCCTGCCATTGCCGCTTACTCACTGATGTTCTTCATATAGTTGGCATTTCCTGTGCTCAACGTGTAGGAAAAACACACGGTGACATCAATGCTAAGAGGAAATAAAAACAAACACATGAGAACAGGCGTCAGAGAACAAGGAAGAGAAAAAGTGAAAAAAAAACTGGAGCACAGGAGTGGGATTCCCGACACGCACACAGAACCAAGCTGTAGGGATTAAAGGACCAACGTCCCCCACCCTAGGACCTGCTCATTCTTTGCATGTGCGTGGAGCCTCCTCCTAACGCTGGTTCTTACCAGGAGTCCAGGGTGCAGCTACTGGGATCCACCACTGTGGGGGTAGCTTCAAGGGAGTGGCGGACATTAATCACAGGGCGGGACCTGAACACGAAAGGAAAGAAAGGATGGACAGAATAAACTTAACCAAAAGGGATAAACCCCAGCCCCCCCTCCTCCTTCTTTATACTGGAGCACACTGTATAGTTTAATACTGGAAGCTCTCTTACTCTGACAAGACATACAGGTAACAATGAGGTCAAATCCCTCCCTTCACTGCTAAAATGTGCCCCTGCAGTGCGGTACAGCGAGAACCCCTCACCATCTCCCCTCTCTCAACTGCTTCCTCCCCAAATATATGCACTTTCCCTCTGCACAACAGCTATTTCACAGAGCTTTCTGCAGCTGAGAATGAGATCCCCCCCCCTACCGCACACCAAGAACCACCCCACCCCCCACCACAGCCCTTCAGGGTTCAGTGCATCATACCTGAGCAGAGCAATGCGATTTGCCAGACTCCCCACCAACAGGTCTGGGTAGGAATTATCATCCACGTCAAGGCCCCCACTGAGAGAATACCCAAAAGTCCGGATCTCAGGGTCCCCCAGCTCACTCCCATCAATCACCTGCAGAGGTAAAACAGAGAGCAGCTTTAGGGGTAGGGGAGGGGGGTGGAGAAGGCAGCCTCGGGTGGGGGCCAATTTGATGTACTTATGTACAGGTGCTATACCGATATCCACGACCACAAGGAAGGCTCTTACCTGTCGCGGTTTCTCTATGAGCCCCTGAGAGCTGCTATGGAATATGTAAACCTTCCCAGACCCCTCAAAGGGGGCTCCGACAGCAATATCTGCAAACATCCACAAAAACAGAGGGGGGGATTAGAACCAAGAGACTGTGGAGGGCTGGAAAAGTGGAAAAGAGACAACTGAGAATGAGACAAAGCGAAGGGCAAGCAGATAAGACAGACAAGCAATGAGGGAAAGAGAGATCCAGGAAAACTGCACAGAAGAGTCAAGAGTGGCAAATTTAGAAGCCCTAAATGGAAAGACGTTCCCTATAACAAAGCCCAACTCTCCTCCCAGCTTACTGTCTCAAATGCTAAATGCCATGTGCTACCATGCAGAAAATCCCAGGGGGTTTGATGCCCTGCATGGAACACAGTCCCCAGGGTAGGGTGAGTTGGTATGGGGTCATTGAGGTAATGAAAATGATATGTAGATGGTTGGCTCAGTGTGGTTACTGCAATGTCCCAGCTGGAGTATGGTTTGGGTGTGTGTGTGGGGCGGTGGAACGGATATTAAGTAGTGGAAAAAGTCCCTGGCTGTAAATGAAGGGCTCACAGCAATACACTTCATCTTTGGTTCTGACCAAGCTGGAGAGAAGTGTTGTAATAAAACTAGCCTGCTTTTCCTCCCTGCTCTTCCATGTCCAACCATTTGCCATTCAGTTTTCATATGATTCGCATGTCTTAATGTCCTATAATGCTCGTTTGAAGGTTCTTCATGAGCAGAGACCCTATGCATCCCATTTGGAAGGTCAATTTGAGTCTGAGGCTAAGTCGACTCATCAGCTCTTTTCCCACACCCACAGATGCTCCTAATGCAAGATCCCTCGTGGTACCTTCAAAGCCATCCTGGTTCACATCACCGATGTTGGCCACAGCAAAGCCGAAGGCAGAGTCACTCGGGCCCTTCAGCATCAGAGCTGATTCGTTTTGGAAGGACCCAGCCTCATTCATATAGACATACACGGCACCCCCAATCTCCTCCTTCCGGTCAAAGTAAAAAGGGGCCCCAACGAGCAAGTCCTGCCACCTTCCAAGACAAAAAGGAGAGAGCAAGAATTATCCCCTGACCAGGAGCTTCTCCCCTCCCCCAAACCCCATCTCTACAGTGAGGACCAGGAAGTCACTCCCTTTCTCTACATCAGAGATCAAAGGTTGTGAGCAGTTTGTGAGGTCATGACCCCCATACCCAGGCTCATAAACCGTAAGGAAGTGTCATCATAAGAGAAAAACTCTAATGCTCCAGGACATCTCTCCGCCCTTTTCTGTACCTGGACCATCTCATATGAGCTAGGCTGCTCAGATCCTGCTTGCACTCCCCTCCCCCTCTTCCCAATTGCTTTCTATTGACTACAAATAGAAAATACAACCATAACAGTGAGGCTGCTGAACAGCTGGTGTTCGTTATCGTCAGCCATTTACGTACAAGTGATACTGCCACCCAGCATCAGAACTCTGTTCCAGCCTCTCCCACCAACGGTATCCTCAATTTCCATGCACACTTCTGCCCTGGGCCTAACCCACATTAATGGAAGGATGGCACTGTATCATATGGATAAAAGATGAATTATCGATTTTACACCTTAAACACTTCCCATCTTCTTGGCAGCCAAGTTTAAAGTCAAGTGCATCCTCTTGTGTCCACTTCCAAGCAATAATGTGCTTAATATTTACAGATATGCTCATAGCATTAACCATTAGCTCTAGCTATTGACCCTTGAATTTTGAAGTAATCATTTCTATAATGCTGTATTTTACAGAACAAAATGGCCTCCTACGATCACCAGGCCTGTGATCAATTTCCAGCACATATACCACAGCGCCCAGCGATCCCTGGTACACACCCTCCTCTGCCTTTCATGCCCCCAACCTTTAGTCTTTTCTGTTCAGCCACAACCTATATGATACAGACGTTCAAATATTTGAAAGGTATTAATCCGCAAACAAACCTTTTCCGGAGATGGGAAGGCGGTAGAACGAGAGGGCATGAAATGAGATTGAAGGGGGGCAGACTCAAGAAGAATGTCAGGAAGTATTTTTTCACGAAGAGGGTGGTGGATGCTTGGAATGCCCTCCCGCAGGAGGTGGTGGAGATGAAAACGGTAACGGAATTCAAACATGCGTGGGATAAACATAAAGGAATCCTGTGCAGAAGGAAGGGATCCTCAGGAGCTTAGCCTAGAATGGGTGGCAGAGCTGGTGGTTGGGAGGCGGGGCTAGTGCTGGGCAGACTTATAGGGTCTGTGCCAGAGCTGGTGGTTGGGAGGCAGGGATAGGGCTGGCCAAACTTATACGGTCTGTGCACTGAAGAGGACAGTACAAATAAAAGAGTAGCACATATGAATTTATCTTCTTGGGCAGACTGGATGGACCGTGCAGGTCTTTTTCTGCCATCATCTACTATGTTACTATGTAACCTCCAGGAAATCTGAGCACACCATGATGTCGCTGAACATTCTGAAAGCTGCTCTGCCATTGGTTGGTTGACATATGCCAATTTCTGTACCAAAGCAAAACCAGGCTCTGGCCTGCTGTTTTACAATTTCTGGCACTTTCAGAAGTTCTATAACTGTGTGTCTACATTTAGGTGCCTACAGGGCACCTACCACTGTTCCCTCTAAGCTGTGGAACAGTCCTCCACCAACTGCAATACCAATAGGTAGGGTTGCCATACGTCCGGATTTACCCGGACATGTCCTCTTTTTGAGGACATGTCCGGGCGTCCGGACGGGTTTTGGCCAGCCTGCCCATTTGTCCGGATTTCTGGACAAATGGGCGGGCTGACGTGCGGGCGACGGACCTCCCCTCCCCTTACTCACAATCTTCCCTGGTGGTCTAGTGATTTCAGGGCAGGAAAGAGCCCTCTCAGGCAGCATACAGGATGCAGATCAGCGCGCCGGGCAGGAAAGAGGGGACTCGAAGTCCCGAAGTCACTAGACCACCCCGAAGTCACTAGACCACCAGGGAAGATCGTAAGGGGAGGGGAGGTCCGCCGCCCACACGCAAGTCAGCGTCAGCCCGCCCATTTGTCCAGAAATTCGGACAAATAAGCAGGCTGGCCAAAACCCATCCAGACGCCCAGACATGTCCTCAAAAAGAGGACATGTCCGGGTAAATCCGGACGTATGGTAACCCTACCCAGAGCATACTTAGTTCTTGCGCAAACTGAGCATGCGCAAGGAGTCCTGAGGTCAGCAGCTGGAGGCACACTGCCGACTTCCTCTTTCCCAAAGCAGCAGGAGGAGGGGAGTAGCTTGGCAGCGAATTTCTTCGGCTGGCGGGGCTTTGGCATCTCCGCCAGCCATTAAACGGGTGCTGCAGATTTGGAGGGGGCCTGGCCCTCCAAGGCCCACCATCTTGGGCATAGTTTGGGGTGGTGAGGGGGCACTGCCCCCCCAAACGCAGGGCCGGCACAACACTGCAGCCAGCTTTCGGTCCCTCCTTCCCGCCCTCAGCTCCTCTTCGTTCCTTCCTGCCCCTCCCCCCGCGTTTAAACCTTTTATTTTCAGTCGCAGCAACGGCAATGAAGAAAACAGCACAGCAAGCGGGCTCGCCTCCAGCCTTTCCCTTCCCTCACAGACAGTGTCCCGCCTTCCTATGACGACTTATTTCCTGTTTCCGCAAAGGTGGGACACTGTCTGTGAGAGAAGGGAAAGGCTGGAGGCGAGCCCGCTTGCTGTGCTGTTTTCACTGTCGTCGCTGCGACTGAAAATAAAAGGTTTAAACGCGCCGGGGGTGGGGGGGTCAAAGGAGAATCACTGGACATGGATGGGAGGGGCAAGGGCAGAGAAGAATCGCTGGACATGGATGGAAGGATAGAGAAATCGCTGGACAGGGATGGATGGAGGGAGCAGGGGAGAATGGAGAGTTGCTGGACATGATTAGAGAGGAGGGAACTAGAACTCGGGGACTGAAAAGGGGGAGCTGGGGAAGTCACTGGACATGGATGGGAGGGGAGGGCAGGGGGAGAGAGGAGAAATCGCTGGACATGGATGGATGGAAGAGAGAGAGGAGAGTTGCTGGACATGGATGGATGGAGGGGAGGGAAGACAGGAAGGAGATGCACATGGATGGAGGGTAGGGGAGTGAGGAGAAATGCTGGATATGGATGGAGGGAAAACTGCTGAATTTAAGGGCTGGATCGGAACACTTTGAGGGCAGATACTGAAACTGGAGGAAGGGTAGGGACAGGGCTACAGATGGTAGACAGGACACAGAAGGACACAGGAGGATGGTGGACATGGTGAGAGAAAAAATATCAAATGGAAAGAAGACACTGCATAAAACA
Organism: Microcaecilia unicolor; assembly: GCF_901765095.1. NCBI lineage: Eukaryota > Metazoa > Chordata > Amphibia > Gymnophiona > Siphonopidae > Microcaecilia > Microcaecilia unicolor. The sequence continues at coordinate 106,361,130 of NC_044042.1, forward strand.
GAAGACACTGGGACCAAAGCTAATAGAAAAACTAAATGATCAGACAACAAAGGTAGAAAAAAGTATTTTACTCAGATGTGTCAGCGTTTGGAAATGTGCATCTGTGATATTTTGCATGTAAGTTTCAATTTTTCTAGTATTGCTGCATGCCGAGTCTGACTTCTTGAGGTAACTTTCCAGTTCAGTATTTTGCCTTCATATTATTTTTATTTCTAGTTCCTTATGTCATATCTGTTGTGTCATGTGTTTTTCATGTGTGATCAAGGTGCAGTATTCTGCTAGTGTGTAGTATTTGCAGTCCTTTTTGTTTTGTTTTTTCACGAGGTAGTGTATTGGTGTTTTAGAGCCCGGTGTAATTATAGTGCTGCCTTTTCACGCATAAGGTTGTAGCTCGTCCTGTCCTTGGAATTAGTGCTGTTATGGTTTGGTAAGGTTATGAGTGTTTTTGCACAAGTTTGTGTATAGCGTTTTGCAGTGGAGAGATTGTGTGTTGACCTTACTGAGGTGGCACCAAAACATCAGAAAGGGTTTTAGAGCCTTAATCATGACACACTACCTCTTGAAGATAGAGCTTATGCATTTCTAAGGTCTACATAGAGATCCTATGTACTTGTCCCAAGCTCTCTTGAATTCAGATACTGTTTTCATCACCACTTCCACCGGGAGGCCGTTCCACAAATTTACCACCCTTTTCGTGAAGAAGTATTTTCTTAGGATACTTCTATCATATCCTTTCACTTTCATGCTACACCCCCTCGTTCCAGGGCTTCCTTTCAATTGAAAGAGACTCGCCTCCCATGCATTTATGCCATGTAGGTATTTAAATGAGGTGAAAACAGCCAATTGAAACCTAATAATAGGGCTACCATGAAACAGGATCAAAATTATACACATTTAGCAGCACTGAAATTCAAAATAACAGAGATAGAATAAAATGTCAGCAATCAGTTAAGGGGCCAAGTGCAGATGTATAGATGAAGACTACAGATATGGTCTGGCATTGAATATCCAAGTCTAATTCAGCCCGGGGATGTTGGTTTCTTTAAAACCGCTGATCACCATGGGCTGAATATCATATCGCCCAGTCTGTTGCCGTTTCTCAGGGTCACTGTGAAAGCCCTGCACAGACTTGCATTATGGGTAAAAATGTCATCATTGATCTTTTGGAAATGTCTCATACTTCCTCTTTCAGTCTTCATCAGCCACTCCTAAAATGGTCTCCCGTCCCATCTTATCACAGGGTATGCACGGGAGCTACTAACCTACAAATGCACTCGATCTGCAGCCCCTCCTTACCTCTCTACTCTCATCTTCCCTTACGTCCCTACCCGTAACCTCCGCTCTCAAGACAAATCCCTCCTTTCAGTACCCTTCTCCACCACCGCCAACTCTAGGCTCCGCCCTTTCTGCCTCGCCTCACCCCATGCTTAGAACAAACTCTCTGAGCCCATACGCCAGGCCCCCTCCCTACCCATCTTCAAATCATTGCTCAAAGCCCACCTCTTCAATGTCGCTTCCGGCACCTAATCACAACACCTCTACTCAGGAAATCTTAACTACCCCAACTTGGCATTTCGTCCTTTAGATTGTAAGCTCTTCTGAGCAGGGACCGTCCTTAGTTATTAATTTGTACAGCGCTGCATAACCCTAGTAGCGCTCTAGAAATGTTAAGTAGTAGTAGTAGCTCCTTCAGAGAAGTGACTCTTCAATTCCATCCTCCAGCGTCCCATCTATTGTTCATGGCTTACCCTTAAAACAGGAAGTTAGAGCCCGATTTTCAACCCTGCAGCAGGGTTGGAGGTCTAACAGCAACTCAACTCACCCATCATTGTTAAGGTCAGCTAGAGCAATGGAGCTGCCAAAGTAAGATCCCACCTGCTCCCCTCCTAAGAGCAGGCTGCTGAGCAGGTTACTGGCGGGGCTGCTGGAGTTGAAAGTCAGCAGATAAACAGCCCCCTTGTGCTCCCATCGAGGGGCACCTGCCAGCACCGTGTTCAGATTCTTATGCAGGACTCCACTGCCCATCTGGATGGTGTATCCTGAAAGAAAACAAGGACCTTCACTGAAGGCAACGTGTAATTAAACTCTGGAATTCGTTGCCAGAGAATGTAGCAAAAGCAGTTAGATTAGCATGGTTTAAAAAAAGGTTTGGATAGCTTCCTAAAGCAGAAGTCCATAGACCATTATTAAAATAGACTTGAGGAAAAGCCACTGCTTAGTTCTAGGATAAGCAGCATAAAATGTACTTTTTGTGTATACCCTACCTTGATTTGTACCTGTCCTCTTCAGGGCACAGACCATATAAGTCTGCCCAGCACTATCCTCGCCTCCCAAGCACCAGCCCCGCCTCCCAACCACCGGCTCTGGCACAGACCGTATAAGTCTGCCTGGCACTATCCCCGCCTCCCAACCACCAGCCCCGCCTCCCACTACTGGCATCATCACAGAAGAACATAGAATATGATGGCAGATACAGGACAATTACTAATCTACTATATCTTCCTCTCCCTTAGAGATACTCTGTGCTGGTCTGATGGTTTCCTGAATTCAGATACAGTCCTCATCTCCACCACCTCCACTGGGAGGCTATGCTACGAATTCACCACCCTTTCCACGAAGAAGTATTTTGTCAGGTTACTTCAGCTTGGAGAAAAGACGGCTCAGGGGAGATATTATAAAAGTCTATAAAATAATGAGTGGCGTGGAACGGGTAGACATTAATTGATTGTTTACCCTTTCTAAAAATATTAGGACTAGGGGGCATGCAATGAAGCTACAAATTAGTACATTTAAAACAAATGGGAGAAAATTTTTCTTCACGCCAACGTGTAATTAAACTCTGGAATTTGTTGCCAGAGAATGTAGCAAAAGCAGTTAGATTAGCGGGGTTTGAAAAAAAAGGTTTGGATAGCTTCCTAAAGGAAAAGTCCATAGACCATTATTAAAATAGACTTGAGGAAAAGCCACTGCTTAGTTCTAGGATAAGCAGCATAAAATGTATTGTACTTTTTGGGGATCTTGCCAGGTACTCGTGACCTGGATTGGCCACTGTTGGAAACAGGATGCTGGCCTGGGACCTTCATCCTATGCTCCCTTGTTCCAGAGCTTCCTTTCAACTGAAAGACTTGTCTCCTGTGTATTTATACCACGTAGGTATTTAAATGTCTCTATCTTATCTCCCCTCTCTTGCCTTTCTTACAAAGTATACATATTGAGATCTTTAAGTCTGTCCCCATATGCTTTGTAGCAAAGATCACCGACCATTTTAGTCGCTGCCCTCTGGACCACCGCCATCTTAAATGTGCTGCTAAAAATAGGTCCTTTTGAAGGTAACCAGCAGCCTGTAACAGGTCATTCCAGACCTTAATAATGCAAGCAGTGGTTACTTTACTCCAGTGACCTTCTAAGAAAGCAGGTGAGAATTTGGATTTATTAGCTCATGTCTTTTTCAGTAGCGGTTCAAGGTGAGTTACGTTCAGATACACTAGCTATTTCCCTGTCCCTGGCAGTGGGGGGTTAAGTGACTTGTGCAGGATCACAAGGCTTCGGATTTCCTGGTTCAGCCCCTTGCTCCTTCCCTCCATGCAAAACGCCCAGGGTCTTCTCATGTCCAGATAAGCTGCCAACCATTATATATACCAATGCCAAGCAGGGGTGAGTATCCATATAGAGTCCATGAAGGATATCACAGGAGTTTCCACAGTAACATATAATGTTGCCACCTGCCCCAGAAAGGAGATGGTTAGGGCAGTGCAACACCTGTCTGTATTGCAATTAGGGACATGATAAATCAGCACTGCCAGCCAACTTATAACGTTCGTATAATCTTGCATGCTGTACTCATGTTTGTCATAAGTTCAGGAGCAGAAATGTAAACAGGAGGAGCGCCCGGCCTTCCAAACTGTAACTTAACATGGAAGCAGAAGGTCTCACCTAGCCCCTATGCTCAGAAGCAAATGCGGGAACTAGAGACCATTAACGCCGGACTAGCGCCCGCAATTATCAGCACACAATGCTCAGAGCCCTTACTGCTGGAAACAACGAGCTCGCCCACCATCATGTTAACGTAGTCAAAAGCATGCAAATGGGGACATTTTCTATTCCCTCCGATGCTTGGAGAACAGCACACTCCACAAGGGCATCCTTAACGATGGAGACCCCACGCCAGCTCAGAGCTGGCGTTAGGGTGTCTCCACAGGCTCCGAGACTCAGGACCTCCTGTTCTTCGATCAAGCAGGGGACTCGGGAAGAGGCAGTGACACGAGTGCCATGCAACATCTTGGAAAGAGGAGCCTGCTCGCCTCACCAGGGCCCAAGCACGTCTGAACGACTTCAGCACTACAGACTCCTCAGCCGCTCCTTTTCTCCCTGCCCCCTGCCCGATCTGTGGATCTTTCTTTGTATGAATGCCCAGGCACAATCCTCCCCCTTGACGTCCTAATGCTCAATGCTAACAGTGCGCCTACATTTGCATATCATTTATGCTGTTTTGCCAGGCTGTCCCGTTCAGCACCGGAGTTTTGAGCATCGGGGCCCTAGAGACATCGGCAAAGCAAATTCAAGCTCCTGCCCCCGGCTCTGACTTTTGATCTTACCAATGTAAATGTTGCGATGTTTGACATTGGGGTAGGCCAATTCCTTCATATCCCAGTTATCATCTCGCTGCAGCACGTAAGGAATTCCTGCAGTGGAAACAGAAATATTAAATTTCCTCTCAGACAGCTGGACTCGGCACTTGGCGACCAAGCAGCCCATATATCTACCTCCCACCCTCATGCCCAGGTCCAAAAACATAGAGCACTATCCGCCCTCCCACAGCTGCCGGACCCACAATTCTCTCAGAGGTGCTGCTTTCAGGGGTGATGAAGAGGTGAGGGAGAAATGTTTCCATGTTTTAATCATCTCCTGAATTTGGGTGGCACAGCCGGGGCCGACCCTACATTTACTTATTTATTTGTGACATTTATATCCCACATTATCCCAAACAAGTTTTCAGTTCAATGTGGCTTACAATAAACAGTATGGGGCACAAAGAACAATGCATAAGAAAGTAATTTGTTGTAAGAATCCAATTTTACAATACAGTATCATCAACATACTGGGATAGCTGTGGATGTTTAACATTTAGAAAATCTATTATGAATGAGAAACTGTATATGAGGAAAGAATAGGCTAATGGTAAATAACAACAACCAAAACAATGGAAGAACAACTACACACGGACAAAACAAATACAAAGGAAAGAAAGGACACAACAAGAGAATAGACAACTAATAAAAATCAGCGCAACTTCAAATCTAACTGACCCCTACCAAATAATTCAAATAGGATACATAAACGCCAGATCAGTAGTCAACAAAACAACAACAACAACAGACTGGATCACGGCAGATAACCTCGACCTACTATTCATCAGTGAAACCTGGATCCACGATCATAAGGACCCCATAATTTTAGACCTATGCCCCCCAGGCTACAAAATCACTCATTGGACAAGAAAAGAAGAGGCGGAGGCATAGGACCAATCCATAGATGCCAATTCACCGTAACAACAACAGCCGAGTCCATAACACCTCAACTTGAAATCGCCTCAGTCAGAATCCACCATATAACCTTGCTTGACCATCTAAACGTTGTCTTGTTTTATAGACCACCAGGTAACTGGCATGAATGCCAACCACACCATGGATTTCTTATCAAATACCTGTGTTTCCAACTTCAACCTACTTATAATAGGGGATATAAACTTACACCTAGAAGACCTCAACTCAACCAATGCACGGGAATGCACGGACTTCCTCCTGCTACTACTACTACTACTTAACTGGCCCAATATGCAAGCAACCCATATCAACTGACCCAATATGCAAGCAACCCATATCAAAGGACACACACTCGACCTCATCACGCACAAACTGTCCTCAGACTTAAACCTAATATTAAAAGACACAAAATGGACAAACACACCATGGTCAGACCACCACAAATTAAACCTATCCCTAAAATGGCAAAAAAAAAGGCTCATATCACAAACAAGAATGCACAACCTACATTTCGAGAGGCCAAACTGACCCTGTACCATTCTGGCAACAGATCTATAAGAAAGAATGGAAAGCACAAACTGAATCGAAACACTATCTCCTAGATTGGGTCAACCGATGCAGAAGCATATTAGACAAAATAGCACCACTACAAACAAGAACCTCACGAAGACACAACTCGATACCATGGTTTAACGAAGAACTGAAAAAACTAAAAACACAAGTTAGGAGGTCTAAACGAGCATGGAGTAAAACAAAAGATGAATACACACTTAACGCATGGAAACAAATGCAAAGAAAATACAAACATGCAACAAGATAAATCAAAAGGTTATACTACAATACTACATATTACAAAACCAAAATAGGTTCAGATTGCAAAGAAACACAAACTCTTCCAGATCGTGAACAAACTACTAGATACCACACCGGTTACCACAACCAACACAGACACCCCTTCAGCAGATAACCTTGCTAAATACTTCAACGAGAAAATTATAAAGCTACGAAACACGCTAATACTTATTACCACTGACCACGAAAAATTAAATGACTGTCTGGACCCAATCCCCGATGAATAACCAGCAGACCGAATCTGGACAAACTTCGATTTACTTACCGACGAAACCGGCACCAAAGCGATCAACGCTTCATAGCAGACCTCACATCACACCTAAATTACATGCTTTCCTAAGGACAAAGGAAATATACTACTTACCCCAATACCTAAAGATTCAAAGAAAAATGCAAACGACATAACCAACTACCGCCCGGTAGCATCCATCCCTCTTGCAGTCAAGCTAATGGAAAGTATGGTAACCAAGTAACTTACCGACTACCTAAACAAATTCTCAATACTACATGAATCACAATCAGGATTTCGATCCAACCATAGCACCGAAACAGTACTAATCGCTCTCCTAACCAAGTTCAAACAAGCAATTGCAACAGCATACTTCTCCTACAATTCGACATGTCTAGCGCGTTCGACATGGTAAACCATAAAATACTACTAAACATTCTAGAATACTTCGGGATTGGAGGATGCGTACTCAGTTGGATAAAGGGCTTCCTAACCGCAAGATCATACCAAGTAATATCAAACTCGAATATCATCACCATGGAAACCAGAATGTGGAGTACCCCAAGGATCACTGCTCTCACCGACCCTATTCAACCTAATGATAACACCTTTACCCAAATCGCTATCCAACTAAGGCCGTAATCCTTACATCTACGCAGACGATGTCACGATCTATATCCCGTTCAAACACAATCTAACAGAAATCACTAATGAAATCAAACATAGCCTCCAAATCATGAATTCATGGGCGGATGCATTTCAATTAAAACTCAACGCAGAAAAAACACAATGTCTCATCCTCTCATCACAATACAACACGACTAAACCCACCACTATAAACACCCCAAACTACACCCTTCCTATATCAGACAGCCTGAAAATTCTTGGAGTCACAATTGACCGAAATCTCACACTAGAAAGCCACGTGAAAAATACAACAAAGAAAATGTTCCATTCAATGTGGAAACTCAAAAGAGTAAAACCTTTCTTCCCAAGGGAAATGTTATGCAGCCTGGTACAATCAATGGTACTAAGCCACCTAGATTACTGCAATGCAATCTACTACTACTACTATTTAGCATTTCTATAGCGCTACAAGGCATACGCAGCGCTGCACAAACATAGAAGAAAGACAGTCCCTGCTCAAAGAGCTTACAATCTAATAGACAAAAAATAAATAAAGTAAGCAAATCAAATCAATTAATGTGAACGGGAAGGAAGAGAGGAGGGTAGGTGGAGGCGAGTGGTTACAAGTGGTTACGAGTCAAAAGCAATGTTAAAGAGGTGGGCTTTCAGTCTAGATTTAAAGGTGGCCAAGGATGGGGCAAGACGTAGGGGCTCAGGAAGTTTATTCCAGGCGTAGGGTGCAGCGAGACAGAAGGCGCGAAGTCTGGAGTTGGCAGTAGTGGAGAAGGGAACAGATAAGAAGGATTTATCCATGGAGCGGAGTGCACGGGAAGGGGTGTAGGGAAGGACGAGTGTGGAGAGATACTGGGGAGCAGCAGAGTGAATACATTTATAGGTTAGTAGAAGAAGTTTGAACAGGATGCGAAAATGGATAGGGAGCCAGTGAAGGGTCTTGAGGAGAGGGGTAGTATGAGTAAAGCGACCCTGGCGGAAGATGAGACGGGTAGCAGAGTTTTGAACTGACTGGAGAGGGGAGAGGTGACTAAGTGGGAGGCCAGCAAGAAGCAGATTGCAGTAGTCTAAACGAGAGGTGACAAGGGTGTGGATGAGGGTTTTGGTAGAGTGCTCGGAAAGAAAGGAGCGGATTTTACGGATGTTGTAAAGAAAGAAACGACAGGTCTTGGCGGATGTGAGCAGAGAAGGAGAGAGAAGAGTCAAAGATGACCCCAAGGTTTCGAGCTGAGGAGACAGGGAGAACGAGAGCCATCAACAGAAATAGAAAACGGGGGGAGCGGGGAGGTAGGTTTGGGGGGGAAAATGAGAAGCTCGGTTTTGGTTATATTTAATTTCAGGTGGCGTTGAGACATCCAGGCAGCAATGTCAGACAAGCACGCCGGATGCAAAGAACAAATCATTAAGAAACTCCAAACTGCCCAAAACACAGCAGCTAGACTCATATTTGGAAAAACAAAATACGAAAGCACCAAACCCCTAAGAGAAAAACTACACTGGCTGCCACTTAAGGAACATATTACGTTCAAACTTTGCATCCTGGCTCATAAAATTATTCACGGTGAGGCCCCAGCCTACATGTCAGACCTCACAGACCTACCAACCAGGAACACAAAAAGGTCAGCACGTACATTCCTGAATCTCCACTACCCCAGCTGCAAAGGACTAAAATATACATCAACATATGCATCCAGCTTCTCCTACATAAGCACCCAACTATGGAATGCACTACCAAACGTCATAAAGACAATACATGACCTAACAAACTTCTGAAGAGGCATACCACAATGATCTAACCTGAATACCTGACAACGAAACATATATCATCCTACAACATGACAACATTGTATTTGTTCATTCTGGAGATGGTGAACGCCCCTCCGGAACTATGTAAGCCACATTGAGCCTGCAAATAGGTGGGAAAATGTGGGATACAAATGCAACAAACAAACAAACAAACAAATAAAGAGTAATAACCAATTCAAGTAATAATTAGTTGTTTGAGATATTGTTGTTCTTTGTGAGGGTTTGTTTGAATATGATTTTCTAGAATCTAGTATATAAACCTTCAGCCTCGTATCCCCTCTCAATTAAATTTTAGACCCCCAAGTGCCCCTCCCCCAAGATTTTGAATTGTAATGCTGGTTGTTGTATACGGTTTGGATCTGTATCACGGTCTTTCTAAAGACCCACAGATATCCCAATTTGCCATTGTTCAGCATTACTTCTTGGATAAACTATTGCCAGACTCCTGAGGCAGGCACTCTGTGCCGCAACACGGTGCCGTGTTGAGTGTTTTGTGTTACGTCACTGGAAGGAAGTTTTTGTACTACTTAAGAATTGAAACATTGCAGGGCTTTTTTTTTTTTTTTAAACCTTTACCCTCATTATTGGTTTACCTTTTTTTCCATTTGAGAACAGAGCATGCCAGACAATGGAAAAAGGTCCCCACTGCTGTTACCACAGACCTTGCCAAGTGAAGCTTCCTGGTGCACCAAAGTACACAGACGTCTTGGTGAAGCCGCCACTGGTGCCCATCTGGCACATGCCAGTGCCATCCTGGTCCGTGTTTGGGTTGCAGAGCTCGTTGTGGTACGTCTGCCACTCATCTTCGTAGCTGAACTGCAGGTCATTCCCCCGGACAAAGCACTTGCCTGTCATCCTGTGCTGGCCTTCGGAACCAGACCAGAGAACGTGGACATACCTGTGTGCACAGACCTGGAGGAGAGAAGGCAGAAGAGCAGAGAAGATGGGAACCAACCCAGAGATGCCAACCAGAAGATGGTAGATAGCTGTAGACATGTTTAATGGAGAACAAAAGACATTTTATTGGAGAATCAAATATAAAATCAAGCCCAACATGGCTGTGTTTCGCCCAGCAAGGGTTGCTTCATGGGCAAAACATTACTGCTAAAATAAACAAAACTAAGTTAATAACACAAACCCAAATTAAACCATAAAACACATAATAAATAATCATGAAATTATAGGTAATCAATAGAAATCAAACAAAATAAAACATGGAAAAGAAAATAAGATGATACCTTTTTTATTGGACATAACTTAATACATTTCTTGATTAGCTTTCGAAGGTTGCCCTTCTTCCTCAGATCGGAAATAAGCAAATGTGCTAGCTGACAGTGTATATAAGTGAAAACATTCAAGCATTACTATGACAGTAAAATAGATACCATTGGAGATTCTACATGGAATGTTGCTACTATTGGAGATTCTACGTGGAATGTTGCTGCTATTGGAGATTCTGTTGCTACTATTGGAGGTTCTACATGGAATGTTGCTACTATTTGAGATTCTACATGGAATGTTGCTATTCCACTAGCAACATTCCATGTAGAAGGCTGCGCAGGCTTCTGTTTCTGTGAGTCTGACGTCCTGCACGTACGTGCAGGACGTCAGACTCACAGAAGCAGAAGCCTGCGCGGCCACATTGGTGATCTGCAAGGGCCGACTTCTACATGGAATGTTGCTAGTGGAATAGCAACATTCCATGTAGAATCTATAGAAATCAAACAAAATAAAACATGGAAAAGAAAATAAGATGATACCTTTTTATTGGACATAACTTAATACATTTCTTGATTAGCTTTCGAAGGTTGCCCTTCTTCGTCAGATCGGAAATAAGCAAATGTGCTAGCTGACAGTGTATATAAGTGAAAACATTCAAGCATTACTATGACAGTAAAATAGATACCATTGGAGATTCTACATGGAATGTTGCTACTATTGGAGATTCTACATGAAATGTTGCTACTATTGGAGTTTCTACATGGAATGTTGCTACTATTGGAGATTCTAGATGGAATGTTGCTATTCCACTAGCAACATTCCATGTAGAAGGCTGCGCAGGCTTCTGTTTCTGCGAGTCTGACGTCCTGCACGTACGTGCAGGACGTCAGACTCACAGAAGCAGAAGCCTGCGCGGCCACATTGGTGATCTGCAAGGGCCGACTTCTAGTGGAATAGCAACATTCCACGTAGAATCTATAGAAATCAAACAAAATAAAACATGGAAAAGAAAATAAGATGATACCTTTTTTATTGGACATAACTTAATACATTTCTTGATTAGCTTTCGAAGGTTGCCCTTCTTCCTCAGATCGGAAATAAGCAAATGTGCTAGCTGACAGTGTATATAAGTGAAAACATTCAAGCATTACTATGACAGTAAAATAGATACCATTGGAGATTCTACATGGAATGTTGCTACTATTGGAGATTCTACATGGAATGTTGCTGCTATTGGAGATTCTGTTGCTACTATTAGAGATTCTACATGGAATGTTGCTACTATTGGAGATTCTACATGGAATGTTGCTACTATTGAGATTCTGTTGCTACTATTGGAGGTTCTACATGAAATGTTGCTACTATTTGAGATTCTACATGGAATGTTGCTACTATTGGAGATTCTACGTGGAATGTTGCTGCTATTGGAGATTCTGTTGCTACTATTGGAGATTCTACATGGAATGTTGCTACTATTGGAGATTCTACATGAAATGTTGCTGCTATTGGAGATTCTGTTGCTACTATTGGAGGTTCTACATGGAATGTTGCTACTATTGGAGATTCTACATGAAATGTTGCTGCTATTGGAGATTCTGTTGCTACTATTGGAGGTTCTACATGGAATGTTGCTACTATTTGAGATTCTACATGGAATGTTGGTATTCCACTAGCAACATTCCATGTAGAAGGCTGCGCAGGCTTCTGTTTCTGTGAGTCTGACGTCCTGCACGTACGTGCAGGACGTCAGACTCACAGAAGCAGAAGCCTGCGCGGCCACATTGGTGATCTGCAAGGGCCGACTTCTACATGGAATGTTGCTAGTGGAATAGCAACATTCCATGTAGAATCTATAGAAATCAAACAAAATAAAACATGGAAAAGAAAATAAGATGATACCTTTTTTATCGGACATAACTTAATACATTTCTTGATTAGCTTTCGAAGGTTGCCCTTCTTCGTCAGATCGGAAATAAGCAAATGTGCTAGCTGACAGTGTATATAAGTGAAAACATTCAAGCGTTACTATGACAGTAAAATAGATACCATTGGAGATTCTGCATGGAATGTTGCTACTATTGGAGATTCTACGTGGAATGTTGCTGCTATTGGAGATTCTGTTGCTACTATTGGAGATTCTACATGGAATGTTGCTACTATTGGAGATTCTACATGGAATGTTGCTACTATTGAGATTCTGTTGCTACTATTGGAGGTTCTACATGAAATGTTGCTACTATTGGAGTTTCTACATGGAATGTTGCTACTATTGGAGATTCTAGATGGAATGTTGCTATTCCACTAGCAACATTCCATGTAGAAGGCTGCGCAGGCTTCTGTTTCTGCAAGTCTGACGTCCTGCACGTACGTGCAGGACGTCAGACTCACAGAAGCAGAAGCCTGTGCGGCCACATTGGTGATCTGCAAGGGCCGACTTCTAGTGGAATAGCAACATTCCACGTAGAATCTATAGAAATCAAACAAAATAAAACATGGAAAAGAAAATAAGATGATACCTTTTTTATTGGACATAACTTAATACATTTCTTGATTAGCTTTCGAAGGTTGCCCTTCTTCCTCAGATCGGAAATAAGCAAATGTGCTGACAGTGTATATAAGTGAAAACATTCAAGCGTTACTATGACAGTAAAATAGATACCATTGGAGATTCTGCATGGAATGTTGCTACTATTGGAGATTCTACGTGGAATGTTGCTGCTATTGGAGATTCTGTTGCTACTATTGGAGATTCTACATGGAATGTTGCTACTATTGGAGATTCTACATGGAATGTTGCTACTATTGAGATTCTGTTGCTACTATTGGAGGTTCTACATGAAATGTTGCTACTATTGGAGTTTCTACATGGAATGTTGCTACTATTGGAGTTTCTACATGGAATGTTGCTACTATTGGAGATTCTAGATGGAATGTTGCTATTCCACTAGCAACATTCCATGTAGAAGGCTGCGCAGGCTTCTGTTTCTGCGAGTCTGACGTCCTGCACGTACGTGCAGGACGTCAGACTCACAGAAGCAGAAGCCTGCGCGGCCACATTGGTGATCTGCAAGGGCCGACTTCTAGTGGAATAGCAACATTCCACGTAGAATCTATAGAAATCAAACAAAATAAAACATGGAAAAGAAAATAAGATGATACCTTTTTTATTGGACATAACTTAATACATTTCTTGATTAGCTTTCGAAGGTTGCCCTTCTTCCTCAGATCAGAAATAAGCAAATGTGCTAGCTGACAGTGTATATAAGTGAAAACATTCAAGCATTACTATGACAGTAAAATAGATACTATTGGAGATTCTACATGGAATGTTGCTACTATTGGAGATTCTACATGGAATGTTGCTATTCCACTAGCAACATTCCATGTAGAAGGCTGCGCAGGCTTCTGTTTCTGTGAGTCTGATGTCCTGCACGTACGTGCAGGACGTCAGACTCACAGAAGCAGAAGCCTGCGCGGCCACGTTGCTGATCTACAAGGGCCGACTTCTACATGGAATGTTGCTAGTGGAATAGCAACATTCCATGTAGAATCTATAGAAATCAAACAAAATAAAACATGGAAAAGAAAATAAGATGATACCTTTTTTATTGGACATAACTTAATACATTTCTTGATTAGCTTTCGAAGGTTGCCCTTCTTCCTCAGATCAGAAATAAGCAAATGTGCTAGCTGACAGTGTATATAAGTGAAAACATTCAAGCATTACTATGACAGTAAAATAGATACCATTGGAGATTCTACATGGAATGTTGCTATTCCACTAGCAACATTCCATGTAGAAGGCTGCGCAGGCTTCTGTTTCTGTGAGTCTGACGTCCTGCACATACGTGCAGGACGTCAGACTCACAGAAGCAGAAGCCTGCGCGGCCACATTGCTGATCTGCAACATTCCATGTAGAATCTATAGAAATCAAACAAAATAAAACATGGAAAAGAAAATAAGATGATACCTTTTTTATTGGACATAACTTAATACATTTCTTGATTAGCTTTCGAAGGTTGCCCTTCTTCCTCAGATCAGAAATAAGCAAATGTGCTAGCTGACAGTGTATATAAGTGAAAAATTCAAGCATTACTATGACAGTAAAATAGATACTATTGGAGATTCTACATGGAATGTTGCTACTATTGGAGATTCTACATGGAATGTTGCTATTCCACTAGCAACATTCCATGTAGAAGGCTGCGCAGGCTTCTGTTTCTGTGAGTCTGACGTCCTGCACGTACGTGCAGGACGTCAGACTCACAGAAGCAGAAGCCTGCGCGGCCACATTGCTGATCTGCAACATTCCATGTAGAATCTATAGAAATCAAACAAAATAAAACATGGAAAAGAAAATAAGATGATACCTTTTTTATCGGACATAACTTAATACATTTCTTGATTAGCTTTTGAAGGTTGCCCTTCTTCGTCAGATCGGAAATAAGCAAATGTTGGTAGATGACAGTATATATAAGTAAAACATCAAAGCATTTCAGTGGCAGTGTAACAGGATGGGGGTGGATAGGTGAGAGACAAAATCTAACTCAGTTCCTCAGGATCAAAGTCCACTGCACTAACCACTAGGCTACTCCTCCACACAATATGCATCACAATATGTGTGAGGGCCAAGACAAGGCTCATTTATCCCCCCTTCAATCCGTTCAGAACTCTGCTGCACGTCTTATCTTCCGCCTGGACCAATATGCTCATATCACCCCTCTCCTCAAGTCACTTCACTGGCTTCTGATCAGGTACCGCATACAGTTCAAGCTTCTCCTACTAACCTACAAATGCACTCAATCTGCAGCCCCTAATTACCTCTCTACCCTTATCTCCCCTTACGCTCCTACCCAAAACCTCCGCTCACAGGACAAATCCCTCCTCCAGGCTCCGCCCTTTCTGCCTCGTCTCTCCCTATGCTTGGAATAAACTTCCTGAGCCCATATGCCAAGCCCCCTCCCTGCCCATCTTCAAATCCTTGCTCAAAGCCCACCTCTTCAATTTCGCCACCTAACCATTATACCTCTATTCAGGAAATCTAGACTGCCCCAATTTGATTGACTGCACATTTTGGCCATTAGATTGTAAGCTCCTTTGAGCAGGGACTGTCCTTCTTTTGTTAAACTGTACAGCACTGCGTAACCCTAGTAGCGCTTTACAAATGTTAAGTAGTAGTAGTATTTAAACCTATGACTGAATTTTACGGCCTGTTCATTCCACCCTGCTGCCACCTCACCCAAAGCCTTTTCAGCAGGGTCCCTGTATCACCAGGTCTTTTTCCTGAAAATATCCGTTTAACAGAATCACAAATGACCAGTGACAGGTCCAACTGGTACATACTGGCTTCTATCATCATATACAACTCAACATATGCACCCAAGTGAAGGAGTCACATATACAGGAGTTTCTATGTTTTCTTAAGAATAAAATTGCAGAGCATATACAAAAACATGGACTGATGAGACAAAGTCAGCACGGATTTAGTGAAGGGAAGTCTTGCCTCACCAATCTAATGCATTTTTTTGAGGGGGTAAGCAAACATGTGGACAATGGGGAGCCGGTTGATATTGTATATCTGGATTTTCAGAAGGCGTTTGACAAAGTGCCGCACGAAAGACTCCTGAAGAAATTGCAGAGTCATGGAATCGGAGGTAGGGTATTATTATGGATTAAGAACTGGTTGAAAGATAGGAAGCAGAGAGTAGGATTGCGTGGCCAGTATTCTCAGTGGAGGAGGGTAGTTAGTGGGGTCCCGCAGGGGTCTGTGCTGGGTCCGTTGCTTTTTAATGTATTTATAAATGACCTAGAGATGGGAATAACTAGTGAGGTAATTAAATTCGCCGATGACACAAAATTATTCAGGGTCGTCAAGTCGCAGGAGGAATGTGAACGATTACAGGAGGACCTTGCGAGACTGGGAGAATGGGCGTGCAAGTGGCAGATGAAGTTCAATGTTGACAAGTGCAAAGTGATGCATGTGGGTAAGAGGAACCCGAATTATAGCTACGTCTTGCAAGGTTCCGCGTTAGGAGTTACGGATCAAGAAAGGGATCTGGGTGTCGTCGTCGATGATACGCTGAAACCTTCTGCTCAGTGTGCTGCTGCGGCTAGGAAAGCGAATAGAATGTTGGGTGTTATTAGGAAGGGTATGGAGTCCAGGTGTGCGGATGTTATAATGCCGTTGTATCGCTCCATGGTGCGACCGCACCTGGAGTATTGTGTTCAGTACTGGTCTCCGTATCTCAAAAAAGATATAGTAGAATTGGAAAAGGTACAGCGAAGGGCGACGAAAATGATAGTGGGGATGGGACGACTTTCCTAAGAAGAGAGGCTGAGAAGGCTAGGGCTTTTCAGCTTGGAGAAGAGACGGCTGAGGGGAGATATGATAGAAGTGTATAAAATAATGAGTGGAATGGATCGGGTGGATGTGAAGCGACTGTTCACGCTATCCAAAAATAATAGGACTAGAGGGCATGAGTTGAAGCTACAGTGTGGTAAATTTAAAACGAATCGGAGAAAATGTTTCTTCACCCAACGTGTAATTAGACTCTGGAATTCGTTGCCGGAGAACGTGGTACGGGCGGTTAGCTTGACGGAGTTTAAAAAGGGGTTAGATAGATTCCTAAAGGACAAGTCCATAGACCGCTATTAAATGGACTTGGAAAAATTCCGCATTTTTAGGTATAACTTGTCTGGAATGTTTTTACATTTGGGGAGCGTGCCAGGTGCCCTTGACCTGGATTGGCCACTGTCGGTGACAGGATGCTGGGCTAGATGGACCTTTGGTCTTTCCCAGTATGGCACTACTTATGTACTTATGTTATTTAGTGTCCAGGGATTTGTACCTACAAAGGCCCTCACCCATCTGACCACAAGATCTCAGACAGCCAGACCAGGGTAGAGGCAGCGACTTACCTGCTGCTGCTTCAGCGGGACAAAGCCCAGCATTTTCTCCACTACAGACTGATCTAAAATGGCAACATACACAGGAGTCCCTCTAATACCACGTATTCAGGTCATATCCCCATCTTACCAGCACTCTGCCAGCAGGTCCCTGGCTGGCGATGGTCACTCCCAGCCACATGTTCTCAATAATGTTATTTGTCGGGTCATCTGAAAGGGAAGTGCGAGAGCATGTGAGGCATTACCAGGACCTGGCCGAAGTCACATATATATATACACACCCACGCACATATTATATATATAACTAGGCCATTGTTCCCTCAAAGCTAAGCAGATGTCCTCCACCTACAGTCCTGCCAGTGGGGGGTGCTGTTCCACACATTTTCAACAGTGAGGGAGAGGCCTCCAGGGAACCTGCCTGTGCCTAGCAATTGAAAAGCACACAATTTTCAAGCACTGCCCCCTACTGGCAGCAATGCAGTTGGAGGACTCCTGCTCAGCTTACATGGAACAATGACCTGCACACCTGTATAAAATAACTCCATGGAACGCAGACACCCACGTTTACACCTGTTCCAATGCACGTGAAATTGTGTGTGTGAATGTGAATAGATAAAAAGCACAGCGGAAGCAACGATAATGGCTGAAGATCTTTAATAACAATTCTTCAATAGGACTTGACACGGCCATGTTTCGGCTAAAGGGCCTGTGGCAGGAGATGTTCTAGTCACAAAAAGAATATAGGTTCTGAATCTAAACAACCTTCTTGTCAGACTTGTGAGTTCTTGTACCAAGTAGAGCGCTGCTGAGCCTGGTACTCGGACCAGGTTCTGCTTGGTGGTTGGACAACCCCGGTTTTCACCTGCGCAGACCGCCATTCCCCAGAGGTTAAGCCCCTAGGTGCGGGCAGCCTGCAAGACTTACGGGATGGAGCTGGAAGCGGGGTGATGAATGTATCGGCCAGGCAGGCAGCAGGTCAAGAGAGTAATCCAGGTACAAGCGGCAGTCAGTAGGCAGGCGGCAGGCAAGAGAGTAATCCAGGTACAGGCAAAGTCAGCAATGAGGGGCCAGTAGATAAGAAGCAGACTGCAGAAGGGTAATCCAGGTACAGACAAAGTCAGCAATGAGGGGCCAGTAGATAAGAAGCAGACTGCAGAGTTAGAAACACCTACCAAAGTAGAAGCCGAAGCAAGGAGTCTAGGGAGAGCTCAGCTGATAAAATGCTGGCGTCTGACTTCAGCAGGGAGAAAGGGTACAGCCATAGGACAAGAGCAGGGGAAGGAGGAACCGGAAGACCAACAGGAGAAAAGCAGACCCAGGTGGGTGGAAGCAAAGCAATTAAGGAGCCTGCAACCACCCAGAGAGGACTACACACACAGGGCTCAGGCAGTGCCAGTCAAGTATGTGTGTCGACAGGACCCGGCGTGCGTTGAGGTAGGGGACATGACACTTCTATTGCTTGGGTCACCATCACCAACCTGCCAATGCTGATATCAATTGCAGAGAGAAAGCCACAGCTATCGCAATGAATAATCACAACAGTGTCCATTGAACATCGTATCTTCAAAATCCTTTTTCTGTTCCATTTTGCTTTTGTCCGAAATGGACCCGTGTGTTTTCAGTGTAGGTCAAAAATTGATGCTTTGTCCTTTGTCCTGTTTGCCTCTCACTCTCTCCCTTCCAAACAGGAGTTGCCTTTCCTCCTTGTCACTAGTAGGTGCCCCCCCCCCCCCCTTAAGCCTATCTTACAATCCCTGGAAGTCTAGGGGTGTAGCGAGGGCAGGAGTGATCCCCAATTGCTCCTGCCCATACTGTCTCTGCTCTCAAAATGGCTACCATGACCTCTAGTGGCAATCACACAAGGCTGCCACAAGAGGTCACAACAGCCATTTTGAGAGTAGAGTAGAGCTGACATGGGTAAGAGGGACTGGGGATCACTCCTGCCCTGACACCACCTTAGACCAGTCATTCCCAAGCCTGTTAGGCTACCATGAGTATTCATTGTGGACGTATTGAAAACCTGACTGGCTGGAGTACCTTCAGGACCAAGTTTGGGAACCACTTGCCCTAGACCATCACGGATTGTAATGTAAGCCCCTTGGTTGCGGAGCAACGTATTACACTGATGTTACAAAATATGTCACGATGTTTCCCCAATGAATGTTAATGCCAACCAGGGAGTTTAACAATAAAAAATATATCAACAACAGATGTTTTAAAATCATTTCAACATTTCCAGAACAAAATCAGGTAAGTATTTTTTCCTCTCAATAGAATAAAACAAAAGTAAGTAAGTGATTCCTTGTGTGACGATTTTGTTTTCCAGGATCACCTTCAGGAACAGGTTAAGTTTTCCCCCCCCCCCTTTCTTTCCTCCCTATGTCTCTGTCTCTGACGGAGGAACCACTTAGCTTTGGTCCGTAAACGGTTTCCTGGATCTTCTCTGTCTAGAAATGACAACAGGCTCTCTTCACCCTACTGTCCTCTCTTTAAATAACTCGACAATAATGCTCCCTCCTAAATGTGGCCTGCATCAATATAGAACTTTGTGTTTACTATTTTTTTTAAATAGATAAGCAGAAGAAATGGATCCTCAGGAGCTTAGCCGAGATTGGATAACAGAGCCGGTAGTGGGAGGCGGGGCTGGTGGTTGGGAGGCGGGGATAGTGCTGGGCAGACTTATACGGTCTGTGCCAGAGCCGATGGTGGGAGGTGGGGATAGTGCTGGGCAGACTTGTACGGTCTGTGCCCTGAAAAAGACAGGTACAAATCAAGGTAAAGTATACACAAAAAAGTGGCACATTTCTTGGGCAGACTGGATGGACCGTGCAGGTCTTTTTCTGCCGTCATCTACTATATTGTCAAGTATACACAGCAGGAACCTGGGTTTGTGAGCCCTTGGGCCACTGCCGAGGAGCAGCAGCAGGAGAATCACCCCAACACCAGATAAGGCAGACCGGAACTGGAACACGGTGGACTGGAGTAGGCTTCACCTACACTTGGCCACCTTTCACCAAGAGTTGAGCTCTGGGCTTCAGGCGGCCGGTAGGACTTGCAGGACAAGGCAGGACACAGCAGCAGGCTGACAAATAACAGGAACACTAGAAACACGCTGGGCAAACGAACATTCCAGAAACAAGCCGGGTCAGGGCAGGAAGTAGACAGAATAATCCAATAAACAATCCGGGTCTGGGCAGGCGGCAGGCAGAAGAATAGTCCAAAAAACAAGCAGAGTAAAAGTCACCAACACGAACAGCACAAAGGCACTGCAACACTTCACACCAAAGGAACGCCTCTGAAGAACACTGTTGCAAGGCAACTAAGAACCTTACCAGGTGGTTAATAAAGGCAGGTCACAAGGGAGTTCACTAGGTATGGGTGCTGCTTGGTTCCAAAAAACTCCCAAAACAATCTGGAGAGCTGGAAGATCCGGACCGGACCAGCATATCTTCTGGAACACGGGAAACGGTAAACCATCACCTCGCAGCATTCCCCAGGTCTAAACCCCGGGGACTGAGGTGACTGCGAGCCCGGGACCTGGGCACAACCGTGACATATATTCCATAATTTTCCCAACAGCAACTCTTATCAGTCGTTGAAACTCACAATTACATAGTAACATAGTAAATGACGGCAGATAAAGACCTGTACGGTCCATCCAGTCTGCCCAACAAGTTTATTTTACATGGTGTGATACTTTATATGTATACCTGAGTTTGATTTGTTCTTGCCATTCTCAGGGCACAGAGCGTAGAAGTCTGCCCAGCTACCGTTTTGTTTCCCAATTACCGGCATCGCCACCCAATCTCCGCTAAGAGTCCACGGAACCATTCCTACTAAACAGGATTCCTTTGTGTCTATCCCATGCATGTTTGAATTCTATTACCGTTTTCATCTCCACCACCTCCTGCGGGAGGGCATTCCACATATCCACCACCCTCTCTGTGAAAAAATACTTCCTGACATTAGTCCTGAGTTTGCCCCCCTTCAACCTCAATTCATGTCCTCCAGTTCTACCGCCTTCCCGTCTCCGGAAAAGGTTCAATTGCGGATTAATACCTTTCAAATATTTGAACATCTGTATCATGTCACCCCTGTTTCTCCTTTCCTCCAAGGTATACATGTTCAAGTCAGCAAGTCTCTCGTACAGTTTGCAACGCAAATCCCATACCATTTTCGTAGCTTTTCTTTGCACCGCTTCCAGTCTTTTTACATCTTTAGCAAGATACGGCCTCCAAAACTGAACACAAAACTCCAAGTGGGGCCTCACCAATGACTTGTAGAGGGGCATCAACACCTCCTTTCTTCTGCTGGTTGTGCCCCTCTCTACGCAGCCTAGTATCCTTCTGATCACGGCCGTCACCTTGTCGCATTGTTTCTTCACCTTCAGATCCTCAGACACCAACACCCCAAGGTCTCTCTCCTGAGCAGGGGCGTAGCCAGACTTCGGCAGGAGGGGGGTCCAGAACCCGAGGTGAAGGGGCACATTTTAGCCCCCCAGTGGTGTGCTGGTAAATTTTTAACAACAGGCTCTCTCCCCGGTCCACCTCGGCGCCCCCCCCTGTCCACCTCTGCCCCCCCCCCCCCGTCCACCTCTGCGCCCCCCCCCCCCAAATTGCAGAGCTGGCTATAGCCGAGGGGGGGGGGGGGGCAATGCATTACTCTCTCCAGGAAAAAACTATTAAATGATCCCAGGTTCCAATCTAATTCATGTTTAATGTGGGATAAAATGCCATAAATAAGTAAATAAATATAAACATTTAATGTTGAGCACCTGATTCTCAAAGTGAACATATTCCAAACACTATAATGAAAATAAAATGATTTTTTTCTACCTTTGTTGTCTGGTGACTGTTTTTCTGCTCATGCTGGCCCAGTATCTGATTCTGCTGCTATCTGTCCTCTTAACTCCGTTGCCAGGGCTTCCTTTCCATTTATTTCTTTCCTCCTTTCTTCTTCATTTCTGGTCCTCAGCTTCTGCCTATTTTCTCCATCCATTTGCAGTTATTCTCCTCTCTTCCTTTTCCCTCTTCTCATCTCATTCCTCACTCTTCCCTCCCCTCCACCCATATCCAGCATTTCTTCTCTCTCCCTTCCCTCTCCTCCACCCATGTCCAGCAACCCTCCTCTCCCCTGCCCTCCATGCACCCATGTCCAGCAATCCTCCTCTCCCCTCCATGCACCCATGTCCAGCAACCCTCCTCTCCCCTGCCCTCCATGCAACCATGTCCAGCAACCCTCCTCTCCCCTCCATCCACCAATGTCCAGCAACCCTCCTCTTCCCTGCCCCTCCATCCACCCACGTCCAGCAACCCTCCTCTCCCCTCCATTCACCAATGTCCAGCAACCCTCCTCTCCATCCACCCACCCATGTCCAGCAACTCTCCTCTCCCCTGCCCTCCATCCACCCACCCATGTCCAGCAATCCTCGTCTCCCCCCTGCCCTCCTCTCCGCCATCTTCCAGCCCTCTCCGCTCCCCTGGTCCATCTTCCGTCTGCTCCCCGATAGTAGCCCTGCTGGTTTCCTTTCTGCTCTGCCGCCGCCGTCCTGCCTTTAAAAAATTAATTTTCCCTCGAGGCGCGCCAGCGTTGAAGCGAAGGCAGCAGGCTCAGCTCAGTTCCTGCCTTCGTTCCGTTTCTTCGCATCATGGCTCCGCCCTTGCCTGACGTATTTCCTGTTTGCGCAAGGGCGGAGCCATGATGCGAAGGATTGGAATGAAGGCAGGAACTGAGCTGAGCCTGCTGCCTTCGCTTCAACGCTGGCGCGCCTCGAGGGAAAATTAATTTTTTAAAGGCAGGACGGCGGCGGCAGCGCAGAAAGGAAACCAGCAGGGCTACTATGGGGAGCAGAGGGCAGACTGAAGATGGATTTGCGGGGCGGGGGAGCGGAGGCGAGCCTGCTTGCACGGGCCAACAACCGGCTCGCAAGAGCCGTTTGTTAAATTTTCTGGCATCTTGCGAGCCGGTGCGAGCCGGCTCCAGCACACCACTGTAACCCCCCCTCCCGCCATTGCCGAACCCCCCCGCCACCAACTTTGACCCCCCCCCCCCCCGTCAATGACCCATAAGTACATAAGTAATGCCATATTGGGAAAAGACCAAGGGTCCATCGAGCCCAGCATCCTGTCCACGACAGCGGCCAATCCAGGCCAAGGGCACCTGGCAAGCTTCCCAAACGTACAAACATTCTATACATGTTATTCCTGGAATTTTGGAGTTTTCCAAGTCCGTTTAGTAGCGGTTTATGGACTTGTCCTTTAGGAAACCGTCCAACCCCTTTTTAAACTCTGCTAAGCTAACCGCCTTCACCACTTTCTCCGGCAACGAATTCCAGAGTTTAATTACACGTTGGGTGAAGAAAAATTTTCTCAGATTTGTTTTAAATTTACTACACTGTAGTTTCATCGCATGCCCCCTAGTCCTAGTATTTTTGGAAAGCGTGAACAGACGCTTCACATCCACCTGTTCCACTCCACTCATTATTTTATATACCTCTATCATGTCTCCCCTTAGCCGTCTCTTCTCCAAGCTGTATAGCCCTAGCCTCCTTAGTCTTTCTTCATAGGGAAGTCGTCCCATCCCCGCTATCATTTTAATCGCCCTTCGCTGCACCTTTTCCAATTCTACTATATCTTTCTTGAGATGCGGCGACCAGAATTGAACACAATACTCAAGGTGCGGTCGCACCATGGAGCGATACAACGGCATTATAACATCCTCACACCTGTTTTCCATACCTTTCCTGATAATACCCAACATTCTATTCGCTTTCTTAGCCGCAGCAGCACACTGAGCAGAAGGTTTCAGTGTGTTATCGACGACGACACCCAGATCCCTTTCTTGGTCCGTAACTCCTAACGTGGAACCTTGCATGACGTAGCTATAATTCGGGTTCTTTTTTCCCACATGCATCACCTTGCACTTGCTCACATTAAACATCATCTGCCATTTAGCCGCCCAGTCTCCCAGTCTCGTAAGGTCCTTCTGTAATTTTTCACAATCCTGTCGCGATTTAACGACTTTGAATAACTTTGTGTCATCAGCAAATTTAATTACCTCGCTAGTTACTCCCATCTCTAAATCATTTATAAATATATTAAAAAGCAGCGGTCCTAGCACGGACCCCTGAGGAACCCCACTAACTACCCTTCTCCATTGTGAATACTGCCCATTTAACCCCACTCTCTGTTTCCTATCCTTCAACCAGTTTTTAATCCACAATAGGACATTTCCTCCTATCCCATGACCCTCCAATTTCCTCTGTAGCCTTTCATGAGGTACCTTGTCAAACGCCTTTTGAAAATCCAGATACACAATATCAACCGACTCCCCTTTGTCCACATGTTTGTTCACTCCTTCAAAGAATTGAAGTAAATTGGTCAGGCAAGATTTCCCCAAACAAAAGCCACGCTGACTTGGTCTCAGTAATCCATGTCCTCGGATGTGCTCTGTAATTTTGTTTTTGATAATAGCCTCTACCATTTTCCCCGGCACCGACGTCAGACTCACCAGTCTATAATTTCCCGGATCTCCCCTGGAGCCTTTTTTAAAAATGGGCGTTACATTGGCCACCCTCCAATCTTCCGGTACCACGCTCGATTTAAGGATAAGTTGCATATCACTAGCAGTAGCTCCGCAAGCTCGTTTTTCAGTTCTATCAGTACTCTAGGATGAATACCATCCGGTCCAGGAGATTTGCTACTCTTCAGTTTGCCGAACTGCCCCATTACGTCCTCCAGGTTTACCATGAAGTCAGTAAGTTTCTCCGACTCGTCCGCTTGAAATACCATTTCCGACACCGGTATCCCACCCAAATCTTCCTCGGTGAAGACCGAAGCAAAGAATTCATTCAGTCTCTCCGCTACGTCTTTGTCTTCCTTGATCGCCCCTTTTACCCCTCGGTCATCCAGCGGCCCAACCAATTCTTTTGCCGGCTTCCTGCTTTTAATATACCGAAAAAAATTTTTACTATGTTTTTTTGCCTCTAATGCTATCTTTTTTTCATACTCCCTCTTGGCCTTCTTAATCTGCGCCTTGCATTTGCTTTGACACTCCTTATGCTGTTTCTTGTTATTTTCAGACGGTTCCTTCTTCCATTTTCTGAAGGCGTTTCTTTTAGCCCTAATAGCTTCCTTCACCTCACTTTTCAACCAGGCCGGGTGTCTTTTGGACTTCCGTCTTTCTTTTCTAATTCGCGGAATATGTATGGCCTGGGCCTCCAGGATGGTATTTTTGAACAGCGTCCACGCCTGTTGTACAGTTTTTACTCTCTCAGTTGCCCCCCTAAGTTTTTTTTTTACCGTACTTCTCATTTTATCATAGTCTCCTTTTTTAAAGTTAAACGCTAACGTATTTGACTTTCTGTGTACAGTTACTTCAAGGTTGATGTCAAAACTAATCATATTATGGTCACTGTTATCAAGCGGCCCCAGTACCATAACGTCCCTCGCCAGATCATGCGCTCCACTAAGGACCAAGTCTAGAATTTTTCCTTCTCTCGTCGGCTCCTGCACCAGTTGCTCCATAAAGCTGTCCTTGATTTCATCAAGGAATTGTATCTCTGTAGCGTGTCCCGATGTTACATTTACCCAGTCTATATTTGGATAATTGAAGTCACCCATTATTATCACGTTGCCCATTTTGTTCGCGTCTCTGATTTCTTTTATCATTTCTGTGTCTACCTGCTCATCCTGGCGAGGTGGACGGTAGTACACTCCTATCACCATTTTTTTCCCTTTTATACATGGAATTTCAACCCACAGTGATTCAAAGGTGTGATTTTGTGTCCTGCTGAATTTGTAATCTATCTGAGTCAAGGCTCTCTTTAATATACAATGCTACCCCTCCACCAGTCCGGTCTACCCTATCATTACGATATACTTTGTACCCCGGTATGACAGTGTCCCACTGGTTATCCTCCTTCCACCAGGTCTCAGTAATGCCTATTATATCCAATTTTTCATTTAGTGCAATATATTCCAACTCTCCCATCTTATTTCTTAGACTCCTAGCATTTGCATATAGACATTTCAGAGTATGTTTGTTGTTCTTATTTGCATGATGCTTAGTACCTGACACTATTGATTTGACATCTTTTGTCTGATCTTTAGTTGTATTTAAGGGCACCTGGCCTACCATGGTCTGTTGTGCAACCTCACTATCCAGAAAACCCTATCTTCCCTGTTTGTGAGGTATCTTTGCAAGATACCTTTTCCCGAACCATGCGCTTTTGACCCGCCTGACCCCTCCTCCCGCCGCTAACCCGCAGTCGCCTACCTTTGCTGGCAGGGGACCCCAACCCCCGCCAGCCGAGCCGAGGTCCTCTTCTTCCCAATCCCGCGCAAGGCTTCGTTCTAGTCTGACGTCCTGCACGTTGTACGTGCAGGACGTCAGACTCACAGAAACAGAACGAAGCCTTGCAGATCAGTCAGGCTTCCTTCTGTTTCTCTGAGTCTGACGTCGACGTCAGACTAGAACAAAGCCTTGCGTGGGATTGGGAAGAAGAGGACCTTGGCTCGGCTGGCAGGGTTTGGGGTCCCCCGCTAGCAAAGGTAGGTGATGGTGGGTTGGCGGCGGGAGGGTCAGCGGCAGGGGGGTCCAGGCCCCTGTGGCCCCGTACTGGCTACGGCACTGCTCCTGAGTCAAGCTCACTAATCTCTCCCCTCCTATTCAGTATCTCTCTTTTGGGTTTCCGCACCCCAAGTGCATCACTCTACACTTCTTGGCATTAAATTTTAACTTAATGTTCAGAGATCCCTTCTCATCGTTTCTACTCCCTCCAGGGTATCCATTCTATTGGCTATTTTCGTGTCATACGCAAAAAGCCACACCTTTCCTTCCAACCCTTCAGCAATATCTCCCACAAATATATTAAATAGAATAGGCCCTAGCACCGACCCGAGGAACTCCACTGCTCACCTTCCTTTCCTCCGAGCAGATTCCATTTACCACCACCCTCTGCCACCTGTTGGTCAACCAGTTTCTTATCCAGTTCACCACTTTCGGTCCTAAGTTAAACCCTTTCAGCTTATTCACGAGTCTTCTGTGGGGGACCGTATCAAAGGCTTTGCTGAAGTCTAGCTCACGTCCCTCATTGAGTTCTTTGGTCACCAAGTCAAAAAAGTCAATAAGATTCGTTTCGCAGGATTTTCCTTTGGTAAAGCCATGTTGCCTCGGGTCCTGTAACCCATCGGCTTCTAGAAAGTTCCCTATCCTTTCTTTCAGCAGCGACTCCATTATTTTTCCTACCACCGATGTGAGACTTACCAGTCTGTAGTTTCCCACTTCTTCCCTGTCTCCACTTTTGTGAAGAGGGACCACATCCACTCATCTCCAATCTCACAGTACCTCTCCCGTCTCTAAAGATCTATTAAATAAATCTTTAAGAGGTCCCGCAAGGACCTCTCTGAGCTCCTTCAGTATCCTGGGATGTATCCCATCCAGCCCCATAGCTTTGTCCACCTTCAGATTCTCCAGCTGTTTATAAACTCTTTCTTCCGTAAATGGCGCAGTATCCACTTCATTCCCAGATGTTCCCTCGGCAGCCAACCGCGGTCCTTCTCCAGGATTTTCCTCCGTGAACACTGAAGAGAAATAACTGTTTAGACGTTCGCTTTATCTTCATCACTCTCCACATAGCCATTCTCATTATCTTTCAGTCTCGCAATTCCATTCCTATCTCTTCTCCTTTCTCCAATATATCTGAAAAAGGTCTTGTCACCTCTCTTTACATAGCCATTTTTTCTTCCGCTTTCGCTAGCCGTATTTCCCTCTTTGCTTCTTTAATCCAATAATCTTTTCCGTAATCCTCTTGTTGCGTTCTTTTCAATTCTCATTCACACCCTGTCCCAGCAGTTACTTTTACAGTCCCCTTTAACTGTCCCAAAAATTTAAACACTCAGCCTTGAGCCCCAAACCACCGCGGGACTCAGGATTTTAATTCACACACGACCTCAATGTATATTCTAATTCTGTTCAAATTTCCAAAGAAAATAGCTGTCCTGAAGTTCTGACGGACACACAACTCACATCCGTGCTTCATCAGTACACCATCCCAACGGCCAGAAATCGACAGTTCAGAACTTCAGCTTAGGATTCCAAAGATCCACAGCCCAGAACATGCTGCATGTAAACTTCAGCTTAGGATTCCAAAGATCCACAGCCCAGAACATGCTGCATGTAAACTTCTGCTTAGGATTCCAAAGATCCACAGCCCAGAACATGCTGCATGTAAACTTCTGCTTTAAAGTGCCATTTTTAAGCAGGCACCAAGCACCAAACTTACATCAAAACAGAAGTAATTTTTCCCTAGCTCCTATCTTGTCAGGACTTGCAGCCTTTTCAGTCAATCCCATGCAACATTGCACATTCCTCTGCATGGCCTGCCCACGAGCCAGCCACACCGGCCAGCCGCTCTCATGCTCCTGCTGATTTTTCACACAAAGTTGCATCACTTATGAGCATGTGAGGACAGTCATTCCGGGCTGCAGCACTCACAACAACAAAAAAAACCCTTTAGGAAGGCTCTCTGGAGCTCTCCCTGACCTGCCACAGCCATGTCCCACCACTGGAACTGCCCCCACTCTCCAAACTAGGTCAGCTCTGCTCGGGCCCGATTCCTGGTGCTTCTGCGCAAGCGAGAGGGAAATTGAGCATGCCCAGAAGAGGCCCCAAACAGGTCCAGCACTGCCTACCTTGCTTCCATCACTCTGCACACTCTCCCCGCACATGCGCCAGAGCTGTCTGTCACCGCGGTTCACCTGTGGCAGCGACACCACCCCAACATCGCTGGAACAACAGTTACAGCTGCCACTGCAACTTCCCCATCCCCGAGCACTCTCCAGTCTCACAGAAACCGACACAAATGCAGCTCCGCCTCCAGCCACAGCTGACAACCCCAGCTGTGGCTGAACGGGCCCCACCACGTATTTCGGTTACAGTAAGGTAGTCTGGGGGAGTGGGTGGGCTACTCTGCATTCTGTTAATTTGGGATGATGAGCTCCTTAGGAATTAGCCTCAGTGTGGAGTTAAGACATCCGCTGTCATTCCAAATGTGGCATAAAGTCAGCCATTGTAAAAGCACTGCAGCGTACTGGCTTTTAGTTTCAGTTTTCATTAGCTGAGGTCCATGTGTGCAGAGGTGATTTTGCTTGGAGGTAAAATATGATCTTTCATTATTTAAATTATTATATATATATTCTAGCTTGGATACTATTTGGGCGATTCTAAAGAATTTCCAGGCTCCACTGGATATGAGAAAGATGCAGTGTTTTAATCTAACACTAGTAAGAAATGCCCGTTCGGGGAAAAATGAAACGGGCGCTAGCAGGGTAATTCCCCCTCCCCCTCCCCCCCCCCCCCCGTCCTCCCTCCCTCCCTGCCGAGTTCCAGACCCCCCTCCGTATCTCCCTTCCGAGTTCCAGACCTGTCCTCTCCCTCCCTTCGTCCATCAGTGAGACGGTTGCGAGTTTGTGCGAGTAAAGTTCGGAGCGCTCTCCCAGCAGCTGTCACTGTGGAAGTCGTGCGTTGTGTGTTCCCCGGCGCGCTCTCTGCGTCATCGCGCGTTGAGGCGAGGGCGGAGGTACACTGACTGGAGTCCCGCCCCCGCCCTCTACGTCATCGTGTTTAGACGTGAGGGCGGAGCTACAGTGACTGCAGCCTGCAGGCCAAACCAGATATCTCGGGCGCCTCAAGTTTCCGGCTTGAGGCTTCAATGGAACGTTGGAGGTGCCTTTTATATATATAGATGTGGCATCAGAAGCCAGACTCTATGAGACAGGAATCTGCAGTGACTGTTTTCAAGCACAAAACTGGTCAGCTTACAGCGCTGGTACGGAAATATTACAATGAAATGAAGTTTATATATTAAAAAATAATTCGAGATGTGTATTGCTCTTGATTGTAATTTTTCAGAGCCGACGTTCCTTGCATTCAGTAACATCAATGGGCTAGATTTTGCATCAGGCTGCGGCCCGACCACCTGAGGTGGGCTGGCATCTCCTGAGTCTTCGGGGAGTGGCTACCCCGTTTGCGGCGTTTACCTGTTTCCTCACATTCCAAACCAGGCAGCAGCGGCGATTCTCATACGCTGCCCTGCTGCTGGCACCCGCCTCTACCCTTTACTGCGGTTTCCTCTCTGATATAACTTCCTGTTTCGTCAGAGGCTCAGGCAGCTGCAATAAAGGGAAAAGGCAGGTGCCGGCAGCAGGGCAGTGTATGGGAATCGCTGCCGGGTTCGGAACATGATGAAACAGGTAAATGCATCTCGGCCTGGAGGGGGGGCAGCATCTTAGCTCCGTCTCAGGTGACAACTTGCCTTGGGCCCGCCACTGGACTCCTTTACTTATTTTAGTAGAAATCTATATCACGCTTGTCCTTTAACTAGATACAAAATGGGAAACGTTTCAATTTCTGCACAGTTTGGGTAAACATAAAAAGCGGATAATCAAATTTTTTTTTTAACATATTCTCACAAACTTCCTGTCTCAGAGGATGTTTAACTACATCTGCATTGACTTAGGAACCTAAACATGCCAGACTTGCTGAGAAGTCCTTGTTAAAATGACTCTCCCAGTTGTCAGCCTGTACTTGCCATTCCTGGGACTGGAAAGTAATAATCTCCTGTGAGTTTAGCAAAGGGCTGCCGACTGGAAGTTCTAACAATCCCTGGTGGGCCTCACTGGTTCACGTTCACACAACCAAACTTTAGCTTTCGGATTTGGTTTTGGCCGAAACTGAAAAAATAAAGCAGTTTCGGTCGGCCTTTAATTTACATGATATCTATGTATGTATGTATGTATAATTTTGTTACGCAAATATAAATGTAAACATTGTGCTTTGATTATAGACCCCTGATGCAGGCGTACTGCTGAAACATGGCCCGTATCAGGTCTCTTAGGGGCCCTTTTACCAGACTGTAGTAAAAAGTGGCCTTACAGCATTGCTTACGTGGGTCTGAAACTTGGCCTAAGCCTTGTAACCTATTCAGTGTAGGGGAAAAGGGAGGATACCAGGCAGCACACAAGTCTCATCGCCTCCTGTGGGCAGTGGGGCTCATTGCAACTGTTTTCTCTGCAGCCTTCTCCTGCAACCTCTCAGCATGCTTTCCTTAAACCTAGAGTTCATTCATCAATGAACCCTGAAATTAAATGCCAGAGCGGTTCCAGTCCAGGTCCACTTCAGCTCAGATTCCCCAGGGGGCACCTGCTCCAGTCCAGCCACTTAACCCCATCGTCAGAAAATGATTTGAATGGGCCAGTGAAAAGGGATTTCTGGTAGCCCACTAGCCTTGTGGTACCCTGTCAGATTCAGATAACTTTATTGGCATGACAGTTTTACATGTGGTGAGAGCTGGTGGTGGGAGGTGGGGCTGGTAGTTGGGAGGCGGGGCTAGTGCTGGGCAGACTTCTACGGTCTGTGCCCTGAAAATGGCAGATACAAATCAAGGTCAGGTATACACAAAAAGTAGCACATATGAGTTTATCTTGTTGGGCAGACTGGATGGACAATGTAGGTCTTTTTCTGCCGTCATCTACTACATTATTCCCATGTGCCAGGGGCACTTTTACCACATGGATAAAATGGTAATTTTTCCTACTTTTTGAACAAATGGCCACGCGCTAATTTTCCCATTAGCAAGTGGCCACTTACAGATACCTATTTTATAGGAGGTAAGGGCTGAGGTGCCTACTCTTCACCCCCACCTGCTCCCAACGCTAAATAAATTTTATTAGTTTAGTGTGTGGGTAGAACACACGTGCAAAATTACCACGGGATGCCAAAGCACGCCCCTCGGTAAGTGCACATAATAAATTTTGTTTCTCCACACCATTTCTTGGGGCTCACTGTGCTACTTTTTTGGCTCTGCTCTAAACATTGAAGTGCATGCATACCAGCGGCGTAGCTACGGGGGTGGGGGGGCATAGGGTGCCTCCTCAAATTGGATCCAGGGTCCCTGGTTTCAGTAAAACCGAGCATGAACGCAATGTGAGGAGAAGCAGGGCAGGCAATGCTTAAAGAACAGTTTTGGAGAAAAGCTTCATCTGGAAGAGGTTGGGGTTCCCCACCAGCCAAGGTATATGCGGTTGCAGCAGGGAGGCTGTTATGACCCGGTAGTAGTGAGCTCCTGTGCCCTGACTGAGCACGGCAGAGATGGAGTGACGCCACACTTGGTCAGGCAACTAGACAACCTCTAGCTTCACCTGGGAAGCGACCACCGTTCACCAAGAGTTGAGCTCCCAGCTGCAGGTGGCCACCAGGACTTCTGGAACTGGCGGGGTTGCACAGCCGCTGACCAGGCTGACGGGCAAGCAGACACAGTCCAATAGCCAAGTAATCCGTAGGGCAAAGAATAGTCAAACCAGTCCAAGGTCTAGGCAGGCAGCAAACAATCGTGGTCAGGAAAACAAGCCGAGGTCTGGTACACAGGAATACAGGAACTGAGGAAAGCCGGTGAACAGAACTCCGGCGTGGACCTCTGAGACAATTGAGGCCAAAGCAACGAAGGACTGAAGGCAGGGCCTTAAGTAGTGGAGGAATTAGGCTCAAGCATGTGCAGCTGATTCAAGATGGCTGCCCCCATCAGCAGAGGTGCCTACGTCCAAATATGGGCTTCCTTCCTGACCTCGTTACTCCAAGATGGCTTCCCAGGACCTGATCTATCCAAGATGGCTGCGGCCATTGATCCAACCCAGATGATGGTTGCCAGAAATAGGAAACAGAAACAGACCCTCCTTCCTTCCTGAAGCTAACCAACACCAAGATGGCCGACTATCTTCGCCGGGCCACGACTCGCCGGCGAATCGGCCGCGCAGGCCTGGCACCAGGTGAGGGACGTAACAGAGGCAGGCCAAACTGTGCCCCCCCTCTACTTTCGGCTCCAGACCCCCCCCCCCCAAACATTGAGGTCTGGCTACGTCCCTGATGCTTACGTGCTGATCCCACCCCCAGTCAGCCTCTTCTCAGCTCATAAGTATAGGGCAGAGGCATTCAATATCTGTCCTCGAGGGCCCCAACCCAGTCAGATTTTCAGGATTTCCCCAATGAATATGCTCTTCCTCTGCCTGGCTTCCCTTGCTTCTCTCCTATTGGTCTTCCGGTTCCTCCTTCTCCTGCTCTTGTCCTATAGCTATGCCCCTTCTTCTCCCTGCTGATGTCAGATGCCAGCACTTTATCAGCTGAGCTCTCCCTAAACTCCTTGCTTTGGCTGGTGTTACTTGCTCAGTAGTGTGCTTCTCCTCTACTTTGTTCTTCGTTACGGACTCTGCCTGTACCTGGATTACTCTTGTGTCTGCTGCCTGCCTACTGACTCTGCCTGTATCTAGATTACTCGTGTTTGCTGCCTGCCTACTGATCTTGCCTGTATCTGGATTACTCTCATGTCTGCCTGCCTACTGACTCTGCCTGTACCTGGATCACTCTCTTGCCTGCTGCCTGTCACGTTCATCACCCTGCTTCCTGCTCCATCTCGTAAGACCCGCAGGACGCCCGCACCTAAGGGCTCAACCTGTGAAACCCGGGGTTGTCCGGCCACCAAGCAGAACCTGGTCCGAGTACCAGGCTTGGCAGCGCTCTACTTGGTACAAGAACTCACGGGTCTGACAGACCTAGAGGACATGAACTGAGGCATGGCGTGTTCTGGCGGTAAAGACCCGACTGCCTCGGGGTCACACAACCTGGTGTCATCAAAAGGCTCAAATTGAAGCAGTGGTGCAAGAAAGCGAGCTCATCTAAGCTCACACAGCATTGCCGCGTTCAGATGCATCTAGTGGTATTTCTTGAACACAGGAACATCCATTCTGTGTGAGCTGAGAATAGCTCTCTTTCGTGCATCACTGCCAGGGCCGCCAAGAGCCAGAGCTGGGCCCGGGACAAGGCCGCCCCCGGGCCCCCCCACCACCCGAGGTCGTCGTCGTCGCCGGGCCCCCCCTCCACCCGCTACCGGGCCCTGCACTAACCTTAAACGGCTCCTTTCAGCACGTTTGCAGCAAGCAGCAGCAGGGCAGACCTCTCCTTCCTTCCGTGCCCCGCCCTCGTGGACGTTACGTCAGGCGAGGGCGGGACACGGAAGGAAGGAGTGGCCTGCCCTGCTGCTGCGAACGTGGTGAAAGGAGGCATTTAAGGTTAGTGCTGGGAACGACGGAGGGAGGGCGGGTCGGACTGTGGTGTCGCCGGACCCTCTCTGGAGGCCCGGGGACTTTTGTCCCCCCTGTCCCCCCCTCTCGGCGGCCCTGATCGCTGCTTCAATTTTGAGCCTTTTGAAAACACCAGGTTGTGTGACCCCAAGGCAGGCAGGTCCTTACCGCTGAAACACAGTCCCGTGTGTAGAAGAAATTTTTGATCTGTGGAAGATCGTCTGCCCCTACTTTTTCCATCCAGTCATGATTATGTAATATTTTTGCCATTGTTTTTATAGGCATGTTATGTGCTTAGTTATGTATGTGTTTTCTAAATGTTAAGGTTAGAAGACTCCTGATGCAGGCGCTAGCTGACAAAACATAGCTGTGTCGAGTCCTCTCAACATACAGCATTAAGATTCTTCAAGAAAGTATTGCCGGACTTCGAGAATCTTTCTCTTGGGTGCTTAACTGTTCTTGCCTCATTTTGCATGGGGCCAACTTTTCAAAAATGATTGGGGATGCTACACCGAACGGAAATTATCCCCCAGTCAAGAAGTTTGCTCAGTATTGGGGGTGATCAAACACCCACAGAGCTGGCTCCTATGCGGTGAATATTATTTGCGAGGATTTGGATTTAGCTCATGTCTTTTTCAGAAGATGCTTAAGAAGTTATTTTTCTTTCCCTGGAGGGTTAAGCCACTTGCCCAATACCATAACATAGTAACATAGTAGATGACGGCAGAAAAAGACCTGCACGGTCCATCCAGTCTGCCCAACAAGATAAACTCATATGTGCTACTTTTTGTGTATACCTGACCTTGATTTGTATCTGCCATTTTCAGGGCACAGACCGTAGAAGTCTGCCCAGCACTAGGATCAATGGTGCAATTTGAACCCTGACTTTGTCGGTTCTCAGTCCGTTGCTTTAACCGTTAGGTTACCCCTCCACTCCTCAAGGACAGCACCAGGTATAAGAACCGGAATTGATATGTGGTTAAAATTTGAGGTCCCATGGCCCACGTTAAAGCTTCTAAGCAGAACACCACAGTCACTCAATGGTAAAGCCGGCCCTGTTCCTACATGGTGATCTAAAAACTCGTCCATTTCCATTTATTGGCCCTGTACTAGTGAAATGCCAACTGGCGTTCTCAGACAAATAAAAGATATGAACAGAAAATGGGATAAAGTCCTATGCTCGGAGAGATTCCCAAGTAACTGTGGAAAGTATTTCTTCCCAGAAAGGCTGATGGATGTACAGCTGCACCTCCCGAGGAGGTGGCAGAGGTGAAAACCGGAAGAAAATTCAAGCGAGCCTGGGGTAGGAATAGAGGATCCTCAGCGATGGGAGAGCGAGGGAACAAAGCTAGAGACAGACCTAAACGAACCCAATGGGAAAGAAGCAACAGGAAAGCTAGAAGACAACTGGGACCCACAACACTACAACAAGAACAGGAAAAGGGGAAACAAAACTTCCACAAGCCACAAACAGAAAACAAAGAGGTAATTAAATTCGCAGATGACACAAAGTTATCCAGGGTTGTCTCGTCGCGGGAGGAGTGTGAAAAATTACAAGAAGACCTCGTGACACTGGGGGATTGGGCATCCAAATGGCAGATTAAGTTGAACATTGACAAGTGCAAAGTGATGCATGTGGGAAGGAGGAACCCTAATTACAGCTATGTCATGCAAGGTTCCGCGTTAGGAGTTACGGACCGAGAAAGGGATCTGGGAGTCATCGTGGATAGAACGTTGAAATCTTCAGCTCAATGTGCTGCGGCGGCTAAGAATGCGAACAGAATGTTGAGTATTATT
Source organism: Microcaecilia unicolor (assembly GCF_901765095.1). NCBI lineage: Eukaryota > Metazoa > Chordata > Amphibia > Gymnophiona > Siphonopidae > Microcaecilia > Microcaecilia unicolor. Next base: position 106,397,256 of record NC_044042.1, read on the forward strand.
AGAAAAGGGATGGAAACCAAGCATGAGGATGTTATAATGCCGTTATATCGCTCCATGGTGCGACCGCACCTGGAGTATTGTGTTCAGTTCTGGTCGCCTCATCTCAAAAAAAGATATAAAGGAATTGGAGAAGGTGCAGAGAAAAGGCGACAAAAATGATAAAAGGGATGGGACAACAACCCTATGAGGAGAGATTAAGACGGCTAGGACTCTTTAGCCTGGAGAGAAGGTGGCTGAGAGGTGATATGATATAGGTTTACAAAATAATGAGCGGGATAGAGCAGACAGATGTGAAGCGTTTGTTTACGCTTTCTAATAATAATAGAACCAGGGGACACAAGATGAAATTAGAATGTGGTAGGTTTAAAACAAATCAGAGAAAGTTTTTCTTTACTCAGCACGTAGACAGACTCTGGAACTCATTGCCGGAGAAGGTAGTGACGGCAGCTGGCCTTGCTGAGTTTAAAAGGGGTCTGGACAGATTTCTGAAGGAAAAGTCCATTGATCGTTATTAAATTTTGGGTTTTTGCCAGGTTCTTCGGGCCTGGATTGGCCGCTTTCGGAGACAGAGTGCTGGGCCTGATGGGCCTTTGGTCTTTTCCCAGTGTGGCAGTGCTTATGTGCTATGACTGCCAAAATGAGCAAAGGTACAAAAAAATTCAAGGGATCCAAAAGCAAGCAATAGTTTATTCTCCAATGATAAAATACAGGATGCATGGACATCCATGACATGTGTTTTGGCTACAGGGGTCCTTACAGACAAGTAAAATAACGATTACATTGAAAAAATATAAATAATTATAAATAGCTGTATAAATATATATAAAGATATCTATGAAATATATACCATCTTTTAAAAAAGTGTTAAAAGTAAAATAAACAATATGTAAGAATCACATCAACAGACAGCGACTAAGTGAGCCTCAACAGCCATCATCGACTTCAGTTTCAATTTCACAGAATCACAATGGCCCTTCAATACATTTGGTCCCCGGTAATCTCACTTCCCTCCCCTTCCAAGATGCCTTACGTACTCGTTAGCTGAATGTTCATCCTCTTGCAATCAGTCATCTCAGTAGACAGGGGGCAGTAGTAGACGGCGCCTGTGCGGTTGGCATTCTGGCCAGGCGCGGCCAGCTCCTGGGGTGCTCCAGTCAAGAGTCTGTAAAGCAGAGCAACACAAGGTGAGCAAAAGCCATTTTGAAGCACGAGTTTGCCATGCGCAGCAAAGAGTGGGATCGTTCCTGCACCCCCTACCTACCAATGACACAGTGGGCTACGGGGGGGAAGGGTTCCAGGAAACGACGCCTCACAGTTTCGGTTCCAGCTGAAAGCGCACTGGCATTTTCAGCCAAAACTGAAACGGGGCTGAATACGGATTTTGGCCCTGTTTTGACACTGAAACCAAAATCTGGTTGGCATCTAGATGGATGCTAAGAACACATAATGTGAGGGGTAAAAAACAGCAACATCCAATGAAAATACCAACATAGTAGATGACGGCAGAAAAAGACCTGCACGGTCCATCCAGTCTGTCCACAAGATAAACTCATATGTGCTGCTTTATGTGTATACCTGACCTTGATTTGTATCTGCCATTTTCAGGGCACAGGCCGTAGAAGTCTGCCCAGCACTAGCCCCACCTCCCAACCACTAGCCCCGCCTCCCACCACCGGCTCTGCCACCCAATCTCCGCTAAGCTTCTGAGGATCCATTCTTTCTGAACAGGATTCCTTTGTTTATCCCACACATTTTTGAATTCCGTTACCGTTTTCATCTCCACACCTCCCGCGGGAAGGCATTCCAAGTATCCACCACTCTCTCCGTGAAAAAATACTTCCTGACATTTTTTTTCTTGAGTCTGCCCCCCTTCAATCTCATTTCATGTCCTCTAGTTCTACCGCCTTCCCATCTACGGAAAAGGTTTATTTAATACCTTTCAAATATTTGAACGTCTATATCATAGCACCCCTGTTTCTCCTTTCCTCCAGGGTATACATGTTCAGGTCAACAAGTCTCTCCTCATACGTCTTGTAACGCAAATCCCATACCATTCTCGTAGCTTTTCTTTGCACCGCTTCAATTCTTTTTACATCCTTAGCAAGATACGGCCTCCAAAACTGAACACAATACTCCAGGTGGGGCCTCACCAACGACTTATAAAGGGGCATTAAAACCTCTTTTTTTGTTTTGCCTGTGGTATATATATATATATCTATCTATATATATATATATATATCTACATATATCTCTCTATATAAAACGCACCTCCAACGTTCTAATGAAGCCTCTGTTAGCCAACATTCTAAAGTGAAGGGGGTGAGATCGCATTGTGTCTGCCCCGCCCACGCGTCAAACGTGATGACGTCGAGGGCGGAGCAATGACACTCAACCAATCGCAACGCTCGGCAGCGAAGCGTCAGGGAAGGAGGCGGCGCTCTCGACGTCTAGCCTTCCCTTCGCTGTGTTCCGCCTTCTTCTGACGTCAAGGATGACGTCAAAAGAAGGCGGAACACAGCGAAGGGAAACCTAGACGTCGGGAGCGCCGCCTCCTTCCCTGACGCTTCGCTGCCGGAACCGGCACGGAGGTAAATTTAAAAACAAGAAAAAAAAAAACAAACAACCATGTTGGGGGGAGAGAAGAGGGTGGCCACTAAAGAACAACAATGGGAGCGGGAGGGCAGGGGAGAAACGACAGCATGGATGCGAAGGGGGGGGGGGTGGGGAGAAGAGGGCGGCCCAGGCTGGGATATGGGAGAGAGAGGAGCATGGATGCAAGGGGGGTCATGAAAGGGAGACAGGGGACTTGCTGCAAAAGGATGAATGGAGGCGGCAGGGGACAGAGGAGCATGGATGGGCATGGATTGGGAGGGCAGGACTCAGGGAGACGGGAATTGCTGGATAAGAATGAATGGAGGGGACAGATGGCCATGGATGGATATGGATTGCAGGGCAGGCCTCAGGCAGAGAGGGGAAATGCTGGATAGGGAAAAATGGAGGGGCCAGGTGACAGATGAGCATGGATGGGCATGGATTGGAAGGGCAGGACTCAGGGAGAGGGGAATTGCTGGATAGGGATGAATGGAGGGGCCAGGTGACAGAGGAGCATGGATTGGAAGGGCAGGACTCAGGGAGAGGGGAATTGCTGGATAGGGATGAATGGAGGAGACAGATGGCCATGGATGGATATGGATTGCAGGACAGGCCTCAGGCAGAGAGGGGAAATGCTGGATACGGAAAAATGGAGGGGCCAGGTGACAGATGAGCATGGATGGGCATGGATTGGAAGGGCAGGACTCAGGGAGAGGGGAATTGCTGGATAGGGATGAATGGAGGGGACAGATGGGCATGGATGGATATGGATTGCAGAGCAGGCCTCAGGCAGAGAGGGGAAATGCTGGATAGGGAAAAATGGAGGGGCCAGGTGACAGATGAGCATGGATGGGCATGGATTGGAAGGGCAGGACTCAGGGAGAGGGGAATTGCTGGATAGGGATGAATGGAGGGGACAGATGGGCATGGATGGATATGGATTGCAGGGCAGGCCTCAGGCAGAGAGGGAAAATGCTGGATAGGGATGAATGGAGGGGGCAGGGGACAGAGGAGCATGGATGGGCACACACACACACTCTATCACACTGTGTCTCACATACACACTTGCACACACTCTCATTCTCACACACACACTCTCTCACAAACACACTCTCTCTCTCACACACTCACACTTTAACTCTGACTCTCAAACAGTCACTCTCACATACACTCTCCCAAACATACACACTCCGAGGAAAACCTTGCTAGCGCCCGTTTCATTTGTGTCAGAAACGGGCCTTTTTTACTAGTATCTATATAAAAGGCAAAACCAACGTTCTATGAAGCCTCCAGCCGGAAGTGTGAAGGGGGCGAGATATCCGGTTTCCCTATGAGTGTCTGCCCCGCCCTCTCTGTAACACAGTCAGTGAAGGAAAACAGCAGAGCACGAAATCAAATCGCTGGCTCTGTAACAGTGAAGGACTCAGAGGGGGGAGGGGAGAGAGGCCAGAGGGCAGGGACACACACACTCCCACATGCACACAGAAGAAAACATTGCTAGCCCCCGTTTCATTTGCATCAGAAACGGGGCTTTTTTACTAGTATATATATATATATATATATATATATATATATACACACACACACACACACACACACACACACTAGTAAATAAGGCCCATTTCTGACACAAATGAAACGGGCGCTAGCAAGGTTTTCCTTGGAGTGTGTATGTTTGAGAGAGTGTGTGTGACAGAGAGAGAGAGAGTCTGGGTGCGAGTGTATCTGTGAGAGAGAGAGTGTGTGTGTGAGAATGAGAGTGTGTGCGAATGCGTATGTGAGACACAGTGAGTGTGTGAGAGAGTGTATTTCACACAGATACACTGTGGGTGAGTGTGAGAGAGAGTGTGTGTCAGACATAATGTGAGAAAGTATGTGTGCGATACACAGACTCTCTGTGAGACTGAGAGAGTGTATGAGACAGAGTGTGTGAGACCGAGAGTGTGTGAGTGACTGTGTGACACATAGAGAGTGAATGTGATACAGTGTGAGAGACTGTGTGAGAGTGAGAGAGAGAAAGACACTGACTGTGAGAGAGTGTGTGTGACAGAGATACCTCCCCCCTCCCTCTGTGGTCTCAGGACCCCCTCCCCTCCGGTTTCAGGATCCCCTCCCCCCTTTCAGGTCTTAGGTCCCCCTCCCCCCCCCTCTGTGTTCCCCTCCCCTGTGGTCTCAGGACCCCTGCCTCTCCCCCCCTCTGTGTGGTTGGCAGCACCGTGGGTGTATGTGTGTGTGTGTAACAGAGAGAGTGTGTGAGTGTGTGTGTGTGTGTGAGAGAGAGAGAGAGAGAGAGAGAGAGAGTGTGTGAGTGTGTGTGAGAGATTGTCCTCTCTCCCCTGTCCCCCTCCAGCCATCCAGCGATTCTACTACTACTACTTATTTCTATCCTGTCTCCCTGCCCCCCCTCGAGCCATCCAGCGATTCTCCTCTCTCCCCTGCCCCCCCTCCAGCCACCTAGTGATTGTCCTCTGTCCCCTGATTAGCTCCGTCGAAGCGGCGGCGTTATTGAAAGCCCTGACCATCTCTAGCCTGCTTGTCTCTAGCCTTCGAATTCGTTCCCTCAGTCCTGCCTTCTGATTACCCGCCCTCGATGTCATCACGTTTTGACGCGAGGGTGGGGCAGAGAGAGATGTGACAGACTTACGAATGTTACGAACCCTTCACTGAAGCCACGGAGTCAGCTTCAGAACGTTGTAGATAGACAGATAGATAGATATACACACACCCCAACCTCTGCAAATTTAGAGGTAATTTTATTATAGGTATGGCTGCCAACTGGATCCAGATTTGCAACACAGGGTTGATCCAGTCATGGGTTTACCTCAGTGCACACTGGGACTTGTAGTCTTACTTTTGTTAGGGAATGCAAATAGAAATTAAGGACTACAAGTCCCTGCATGCAATGGGGTAAGGACTGGATCCAGTTGGCATCCTTAATTATTGGGCAACTCTATGTAGGTGCCCATTCTATAGAATGCATTGCTTTCAAAATCTGCACTCTGGTTCACAAAATTATCTACGGTGAAGCCCCGGGATACATGACAAGACAATCAACCTACCAACTAGAAACACATCCGAATCAACACGAACGTACCTAAATCTGCACTACCCAAGCTGCAAAGGACTCAAATACAATCAACTTATGCGTCCAGTTTTTCCTACATAAGCACACACGTGTGCAACGCATTACCAAAAGCCTTGAAAACTACGTACGACCACCTAAACTTCCGGAAAAAACGAAAAACTAACCTGTTTAAAAAGGACCCTACCGATCCAACATAAATGCCTGATCTCTGCAACACAACAAAACTAAAGTACGTAATGGACATAACACAACTCTTCCGTTGTACGATTCCCTAATGTGGCTGTGCCACGTGAACTTTATCTTACCACAATATCACTTTGTATTTGTTTACACCGAGTCTGCAAACACCTCTCCGGTGCAATGTAAGCCACATTGAGCCTACAAATAGGTGGGAAAATGTGGGATACAAATGTAACAAATAAATAAATAAAATAAAATATAGTTGAACCCGGGCGTTGAGAGAATACAAGCATACTCCAGTACTGGTGCGCCCAGCAAGTAGACACGCACAATTCCGCCAGCCACTGAGCTGGTCTAAATGCAGGACCCTAGATACCACAGCACTATTCTATATGATACATGGATAAGTAGGTGCCCACCTGGTAAGCTCGTCTCCTGCATATGCCCCCTTGCAAATAAACACCGTAAAAGTTAATAGGATATTTACAGAATAGCATCGAGGCAGACAATGCCTTGATCCTGTTTCATGGTAATCCTATTATTAGGTTTTAATTTGCTGTTTTCAAGTTTACCTCATTTATTGTACTACTAGTAAAACAGGCCCGTTTCTGACACAAATGAAACGGGCGCTAGCAAGGTTTTCCTCGGAGTGTGTATATTTGAGAGAGTGTGTGTGAGAGTGACTGTGTGTGAGAGAGAGTGAATGTGCGAGTGTATGTGTGTGACAGAGAGAGAGTGAGACTGCTGGGTGTGAGTGTGTCTCCTCTGTCCCCCCTTCCAAGTCACCCAGTGATTCTCCTCTCTCCCCTGCTCCCCCTCCAGCCACCCAGCGATTCTACTTTTTCCCTTGCCCCCCTCCAGCCACCCACCAATGCTCTTCTGTCCCCTGCCCCCCTCCAGCCACTCAGCAAGTGACTCCTGCTCCCCCTCCAGTCACCCAGCGATTCTCCTGTGTCCCCTGCCCCCCCTCCAGCCACCCAGCAATTCTCCTTTTTCCCTCCCCCCCCCCAGCCACTCCTCCACTTTAATCAGCATATATTAAATTCCCCCCATGTGCTACAGAAAAGCACCAAGCACATCCTGTATAATAAAACACACCTCCAACATTCTGAAGCTGTAGTTCCCGAACGTTGCAGGAATGCTTCAAGTCTTGAAGGTTTCACTTTCTCGGCTTCAGAACATTGGCGGTGCGTTTTATTATATAGGATTATTATTAACATTTGTATAGCGCTACCAGACGCACGCAGCGCTGAACATCCAACATAGAGAGAGACAATCCCTGTTCAAAAGAGCTTACAATCTAAAAATAAGACAGGCAAAACAATTAAGGACAAGGAAAGTACTGGGTGAGAAGGAACAAGGGGAGGGCAAATTGAGTAGTGGCTAGGAGTCAAAGGCAGTGGTGAAAAGGTGGGTTTTCAGCATAGATTTGAAAACAGGTAGAGATGGAGCTATACGTATAGGCTCAGGAAGTCTATTCCAGGCATAAGGTGCTGCGAGGGAAAAGGGACGAAGCCTAGAGTTAGTGGTGGAGGAGAAGGGGGACAACAAGAGAGATTTGTCCAGCGAGCGGAGGTCACGGGAAGGAATGTAGGGAGAGATGAGAGTGGAGAGGTAATGGGGGGCTGCAGAATGGATGCATTTAAAGGTCAGTAAGAGAAGTTTGAACTGTATGCGGAAGCGGACAGGGAGCCAGTGAAGTGACTTGAGGAGTGGGCTAGTGTGGGTATAACAATTTTGGTAGAAAATAAGCCGTGCTGCAGAATTTTGGACAGACTGGAGAGGAGAGAGATGGCTGAGAGGAAGGCCAGTGAGAAGTAAATTGCAATAATCCAAGCGAGAGGTGACAAGGGTTTGGATAAGGGTTTTGGCAGCGTATTCAGAAAGGAAGGGGCAAATTTTGCTAATGTTGTAGATAAAGAAAAGACAGGTTTTGGCGATCTGTTGAATATGTGCAGAGAAGGAGAGAGAGGAATGAAAGATGACGCCAAGATTACGAGCCGAGGAGACAGGGAGGATGTGAGAGCCATTAACAGAGATAGAGAATGGGGGAAGAGGTGAGGTGGGTTTAGGGGGAAAAATGAGAAGTTCAGTTTTAGTCATGTTTAGCTTCCGATGGCGAAGAGACATCCAAGCAGCAAGGTCAGATAAGCAGGATGAAATTTTGTCCTGGATTACGGTTGTGATTTCATGGCTGGAGATGTACATCTGAGAGACATCTGCATAGAGATGGTATTGAAAGCCATGAGATGAAATCAGGGTACCAAGGGAAGAGGTATAGATGGTGAAACGGAGGGGTCCAAGGACAGAACCCTGGGGGACACCAACTGAAAGCGAGATGGAAGTTGAAGAGGAACCTCCAGAGTGAACACTGAAAGTGCGAAGTGAGAGGTAGGAGGAGAACCAAGAAAGAACAGGGCCCTGGAATCCAATCGAGGACAGCGTATCTAGGAGTAGGGTGTGGTCAACAGTGTCGAAGGCAGCAGATAGGTCAAGAAGGATAAGGACAGAATACAGACCTCTGGATTTAGCCAGCAGCTATTTGTTTATTCTTGGTTATTTTACTATTGTTACGCTGTTAACAAAATTATACGTTTTATGTTAAACTGTACCTGTTGTACACCGCCTTGGGTGAATCTCTTCATAAAGGCAGTTAATAAATTCCAATAAATAAAATAAACACACATGCTTATGGCATTATTCTATACATTTAGATATGTAATGCAGACGTGCATGTCAACTGCCCTTTTCTCTCATTAAAAAAAATTCCCCCTTGCATTCTTGTACGCACATTAGGCACAGGTGTGTTCTGGAATGGAGTTTGGGAGAATGGTGGGCACAGGTGCAAATCTTATACACAATTAAACCCAATATCCCCACCCCCCCCCCCCCAATTCTATAACGGTCACCCACATTTGGCTGCGGTCCTGAGATGCGCACAGAGTTTAACTGGTTAAACTGCCAATTAACAGCAATAATCGGACACAGTTACCGACATTAGGATTTGCGCATGCGTCTGGCTGCGCTATACTCAATAGCGCAGGGTGCCCAAACTCCATGATGTGCAACCCAAAATGGCTCCAGGAATTACACCTGTCTTCAGTAGGCGTAAGTCCTGGAACCCAAACATGGGTGCAGGAATCATCGATAAGCACTATCTTATAAAGGGTGCTCAAGTCCCTAGAAACATCCGTCTTTGTTGAGATCCTTGGTAAAAGTTACAGAGTTGAAAATAGCGAGATATTCCCAAAGGGAATCGCATGCAAATGAGCTGCTCACAGAGCCATAGCGAGGGGAGCTGACACCCGGGGCGGGTCGCCGCTGCGCACCCCCCCCCCCCCGGGTGCAGCGCGGCGCACCCTCCTCCCGCTGGAGCGCATACCTTCGGCGAGGGACGGGCGGGAGGGCCGATCTGCCCCGACTGCACGTTGCCGGGGTGTGTCGGCTCCGCGCTGGTTCACTGCTGTCTCTGTCCCGGAACAGGAAGTAACCTGTTCCGGGGCAGAGAGGGCAGTGCACCAGCGCGGAGCCGACACCCCCCAGCGGTGTGCACCCAGGGCGGACCGCCCCCCCCCTTCCTACGCCACTGGCTGCTCACAAAAACAATGAGCAACTCTGTGGTGGTGGGGGGAGGGAAGACAAATCGGTAAGCTGCGCATGCACAAAACACCACATGCTACCCACAGCTTTCATACACACAAACCATACAAGCTGCGTGTACGAAAGCTGTAGGTAGCTTTTTTCTTTCAAAAACATTTGATGCAAAGCCGTCCCAGCTGGGGCCATAGGGAGACAGATGATTTTTTAAAAAAATTTTAAGCAAGGGTGGCTGGGGAGTGCAAACACTGCACACAGCCTCAATCTGCTGCCTTTCACTGTCAGGAGAAGTAGAATGTGGAAACTTGGCTGGTGATTTTTAACATATTTATAAATGATCTAGAGATGGGAGTAACTAGTGAGGTGATAAAACATGCTGAAGACACAAAGTTATTCAAGATTGTTAAATCGCGAGAGGATTGTGAAAAATTACAAGAGGACCTTACGAGACTGGGAGACTGGGCGGCTAAATGGCAGATGACGTTTAATGTGAGCAAGTGCAAAGTGATGCATGTGGGGAAAAAGAACCCGAATTATAGCTACGTCATGCAAGGTTCCACGTTAAGAGTTACGGACCAAGAAAGGGATCTGGGTGTCATCGTCGACAATACACTGAAACCTTCTGCTCAGTGTGCTGCTGCGGCTAGGAAAGCGAATAGAATGTTGGGTATTATTAGGAAAGGAATGGAAAACAAAAATGCGATCGCACCTCAAATACTGTGTGCAGTTCTGTTCACCGCATCTCAAAAAAAAGATACAGTGGAATTAGAAAAGATACAGAGAAGGGCGACAAAAATAATAAAGGGGATGGGATGACTTCCCTCTAAGGAAAGGCTGAAACAGCTTGGGCCCTTCAGCTTGGAGAAAAGACAGATGAGAGGAGAAAAGACAGAGGTCTCTAAAATACTGAGTGGAGTGGAATGGGTTGACGAGAATCACTTGTGTACTATTTCCAAAAATACTAGGACTAGGGGGAACGCAATGAAGCTACAAAGTAGTACATTTAAAATGAATCGGAGAAAATTTTTTTTCACTCAACGTGCAATTAAACTCTGGAATTCGTTGCCAGAGAATGTAGTAAAAGAAGTTAGCTTAGCTGGGTTTAAGAAAAAAGTTTGAATAATTACCTAAAAGAAAAGTCCATAAGCCATTATTAAGATGGACTTGGGAAAATCCACTGCATATTCTAAGATAAGCAGCATAAAATCTGTCTTGCTGTTCTGGGATCTTGCCAGGTACTTGTAACCTGGATTGTCCACCATTGGAAACAGGATACTGGACTTGATTGACCTTCGGTCTATCCAAGCATGGCAACGTTTATGTTCTTATGACCTGCCCTGAAGTATGACCGAGGTCCTCTGCAACATAGGTGCCGACTCCGTGGGTGCTGTGGGTGCTCGAGCACCCCCAATATTTTAACCCTCCTGCCCTGTTCTCCCTCAACAGTCCTCCGTCCTCGCATTCCTGCCGTCCAGAATTTAAAACTCATCTTACCTCGGTCCCGGCAGCAGTGAAAGGCGAGCAGGCTTGGCTTTAGCCTTCCCTTCTCTCTCAGTTCTGGTCCTGCCCTCATTTCCTGTTTCTGCGAGGGCGGGACCAGAGCTGAGAGAGAAGGGAAGGCTAAAGCCAAGCCTGCTCGCCTTTCACTGCTGCCGGGACCGAGCGAGGTACGATGAGTTTTAAATTCTGGGCGTCAGGAAGGCGAGGACGGAAGATTGTTGTGTGAGAAGAGGTTGGGCTGGGGGTGGGACTGGCACTCAGAGAGGAGAGGAGAGGGGGCCTGGAACTCGGAGAAGGGGAGTCTAGAACTCAGAGAAGAGGGGGGGGGGGCTGAAAAGGGGCAGGTGGTGTTTGGGGCGAGTCACTAGACATGGAGGGGAGGGGAGGGGAGGGAAGAGAAGAGAGGAGCAATCACTGGACATGGATGAGAGGGGAGGGTAGGGGAGAAAGGAGAATTGCTGGATATGAATGGAGGGGGAGAGGGAGGGGAGGAGGACAGGAGGAGGGGGAGAGGGAGGAGAGGGGGAGGGGGGAATGTACCACCTGTAAAAAAAAAAAAATTCATCCCCAATCATTTTGAAAAGTTGGCTCCTATGCTCTGCAACGTCTGCCAACAGCCCTGCCCATGTCAGCCAAGAGGATCTCTGCTCCCAAGATGGGTTATCCCACCGCCTACATGAAGAACTGCCTTCCATGGCTGCTCCAAATCTGTACATTTTCTCCCACTAAAAGGTAAGCGGGCCTTTCTGTGCATTGCTCGTAAAACAGATGTGCTTCACTCGGAATGCAAATTCCAATACTGACGAGTTCATTAGCATTGCTTAGCATGTGATTTTCGCTGGCTGCCACCACAAACAGTAAAATGCCCACAGAGCCCCTTTGCACATTGTCCCCTGACTACCGAGCTCGCGGAACCGGCTGGAACAGGTGAAAAAAAGCACGCTGCTGGCCTAGTAAGTTTTGTGCACGTCCCCTCAGCCCAGAGCGATCTTTATACAATTGTGCTGAACGCTCCGACTTTTGAGCACCATTTCCTGAATCCGGCCCTATCTGATAGTGCAGCCAGGTATAAATGTAGACGGATGTGTTTCACCAACGGCAGGATTTGTGCTCGTATTTTATAAAGACACACGTGCAACCACGTTTCACTGGTGCCCTGTTATAACACTACACATCATGCTCACTGCGAGAGCTTCTTGTAGAAATAAGAGGGTCTTGGACCAAAAGTACAGAAAAAAAAAAAAAAAGAGTGACAAAAAAGATAAATGAGACGGAATGACTCTGATAGGGCCAGGCTTAGGAACCTCAACATCAGGGGCGTATCTGCTATGGAGCCACAGGGGCCTGGCCCCCGTAGATTTGCCCCTGGACCCCCCTACCAACGACCCTCTCAACCCCCCCTCCTCCCGCCGTCACGCCTCACCTCCCTTTGTTGGTGGGGGACCCCAACCCCCGCCAGCCGAACTTGTTTCTGTGAGTCTGACGTCTTGCACGTTGTATGTGCGTGCAGGACGTCAGAAACCAAACCCAAATGAAAGGAAGGAAGGAAGGAAGGAGACTTCAGCTGGCGGGGGTTGGGATACCCTGCCAGCAAAGGGAGGTGAGGCGCGACGGCAGAGTGAGGGGGTGTTCAAAGTAGTTGGAGCCAGGTGGTGGTATCGTCGTCGTCGGGCGGGCGGGTGGTGGTGTCGTCGTCTTCAGCGGGGGGGGGGGGCGTTAAAGTACTTGGAGGTGCTGGCGGTGGCGGTGTTGTCGTCTTCAGCGGGGGGGGGGGGTCAGCGGCGCCGGGGGGGGCTAAAATGTGCCCCCTCACCTCGGCTCTGGCCCCCCCCTACCGTTGAAGTTCAGATACGCCCCTGCTCAACATGAATACGCTGAAAGAGAGGCGGGAGAGAGGGGATACGATAGAAACATTTAAGTATCTCAGTGGCATTAATGTACGGGAGGTGAGCCTTTTTCAAATGAAGGAAAACTCTGGAATGAGAGGGCATAGGATGAAGTTAAGGGGAAACAGGCTTAGGACAAATCTGAGAATATAATCTTTCACAGAAAGGATGGTGGATGTGTGGAATGGCCTCCCGGTGGAGATCATGTAGGGGTAGTATGATAAATCATGTGACTCTCAAGTAAGAAAGAAGTTGGGTTACCTAAGATACTAGTATTGCCAATGCTTTCCATCATAAATTTGTACAAGGGATATGTTTAGATACGGAATATGGGTGCGTTTGTGGTGGAAAGTGTTAGGAGCAAATAAGGAGTTATTTATTATTAATTATATTTGTATCCCGCACTTTCCCACTAAAAGCAGGCTCAATGCAGCTTACATAGTAATAGGTAACACAGAATTCTGTTATGTAAAGTAGGAAATTAAGTATAACATAATATAGATGCATATGTGGGATGTAGGTGGAATATATATTAATGAGAGTATGTATAGGGGATGTGTGCGTATATAAGTGGATGGCTGAGATGTGTGGAGGGGTGTAATTGCATGGCGGGTAGGATATATAGAAGTGTTTGGGGTGTATATATGGTGGGTGTAATTGGGTGTGCTTGAATAGGGCTTAGGAGAACAATTGGGTGGGGATAAGTAAGACTGATTCTGTGGGTGGCAGTGTGAAGGTGCATGAGGTGCTTGGACTGAGGTAAGGCTGTGTCTGTTCTTATCTATTTGTTGCATTTGTATCTCACATTTTTCCACCTCTTTGCAGGCTCAATGTGGCTTACATAGTACCGCAATCGGCGTTAACCGATTCCGGTGTGAGTAGTATCAAGGTGATGTTATGGTAGAGTGAGATAAATTTATGGTAAAGACAATTGGGGAGAACTTAGTGAGGGAAAGGAAGAGTTAGGATATGTCTGTTACGATCTTTGCCAGAGCTGGTGGTGGGAGGCGGGGTTGGGAGGCGGGGATTGTGCTGGGCAGACTTATATGGTCTGTGCCAGAGCCTGTGGTTGGGAGGCAGGGATAGTGCTGGGCAGACTTATACGGTCTGTGCCCTGAAAAAGACAGGTACAAATCAAGGTAAGGTATACACAAAAAGTTTATCTTGTTGGGCAGACTGGATGGACCGTGCAGGTCTTTTTCTGCCGTCATCTATGTTACTATGTATATGCTGGTACTTTCTTTGTCCCTAGTGGGCTCACAGTCTAAGCTTTTTTATAGCTGGGGTAATGGCGGGACAAGCGACTTGCCCAGAGTCACAAGGAGCCACAGTGGGAGTTGAACCCACTTTCCCAGGTTCTCAATCTAGTGCACTAACCACCACAATCTCTTCCCTCCATTTCCCTACTTTTTGGGATCCTGCCAGGACAGGTACTTGTGATCTGGATTGGCCACTATAGTAAAGAGGATATTGGGCTTAATGGACCTTTGGTCTGATCCATTACGACTATTCTTATGTACTGTTCTCTGGGCAGGAGGCAGCAGCAGGAACTAAGGCCACCGAGATGGTTATACCCCCCCCCCCCCCCAAACTCTGCAAAGTGGGTGCATGAACTCCCAGGAAGGAAACTGCCTTTCTGCTGAATCACTCTACCTCCAGCTACGTAAATCAGATGACAGGAGCTGATCTGAGGATGAGTCAGCTTCCAACAGGAGAAGCCAGGAACATGCCCAGACCAACCCTTGACACTTCAGCGCTGAAGTAGCATTTGGACGTTTAGCCACAAAGACGAAAGAAGCAAAGCCTTCCAGCCACACTGGGCGCAGACAAGCAGCTTCGCTCCCTTCCACCTGCCCATCCATTAACAACCAAACCTGGGATTGGCACCTGAAAATATGGGCAGTAATGCACCCTTTCTACTCAGAGCCTGTCTGAGACAAGCAGCTACTGTCTTCTCTGTGCCAGGACATGCTGGAGCCTTCCACAAAGCGCAAGGTGTTCAGGGATATCCCAGTGTTATAGGCACCCAGGCAGGTTTTAACACTGTGTGTGCAAGAGGAAAGCCAGAGGTTTCTCACCTACAAAAGTGACAGTAAAGAGTTTCTGATTTTTTTTAATGTGGCCGGCTGGTGAGGCAAGGAGGGAAAAGATAGCCTGAGTCTACAAATGTTCCAGTGGCATCATAAAATGCAAACTACCTTAAAACATAGCCAGGGAGACTTGCGCTGAGAGCTTCAAAATTCATTACTTTCCAAACTACACTGGTTTCCAATCAGACCTAGAATAATCTTCAAAACCTACACATTCATTTAGAAAATCATTCATGGTTTGGCACCCAAATACATGATGGATTTAACTGATTTACTAGCTCGAAATGAACCTTATACTTCATTCATTGAGAGGGAGGAGTGGCCTAGTGTTAGGGTGGTGGACTTTGGTCCTGGGGAACTGAGGAACTGAGTTTGATTCCCCCACTAGCAACATCCCATGTAGAATCTCAAATAGTAGCAACAGTGGAGGAGTGGCCTAGTGGTTAGGGTGGTGGACTTTGGTCCTGGGGAACTGAGGAACTGAGTTGGATTCCCACTTCAGGCACAGGCAGCTCCTTGTGACTCTGGGCAAGTCACTTAACCCTCCATTGCCCCATGTAAGCCGCATTGAGCCTGCCATGAGTGGGAAAGCGCAGGGTACAAATGTAACAAAAATAAAATAGATACTATTGGAGATTCTACATGGAATGTTGCTACTACATGGAATGTTGCTACTATTGGAGATTCTACATGGAATGTTGCTACTACATGGAATGTTGCTACTATTGGAGATTCTACATGGAATGTTGCTACTATTGGAGATTCTACATGGAATGTTGCTATTCCACTAGCAACATCCCATGTAGAAGGCTGCGCGGCCACATTGGTGATCTGCAAGGGCCGACTTCTACATGGAATGTTGCTAGTGGAATAGCAACATTCCATGTAGAATCTCAAATAGTAGCAACAGTGGAGGAGTGGCCTAGTGGTTAGGGTGGTGGACTTTGGTCCTGGGGAACTGAGGAACTGAGTTGGATTCCCACTTCAGGCACAGGCAGCTCCTTGTGACTCTGGGCAAGTCACTTAACCCTCCATTGCCCCATGTAAGCCGCATTGAGCCTGCCATGAGTGGGAAAGCGCAGGGTACAAATGTAACAAAAATAAAATAGATCCTATTGGAGATTCTACATGGAATGTTGCTACTACATGGAATGTTGCTACTATTGGAGATTCTACATGGAATGTTGCTACTATTTTGGAGATTCTACATGGAATGTTGCTACTACATGGAATGTTGCTACTATTGGAGATTCTACATGGAATGTTGCTACTATTGGAGATTCTACATAGAATGATCCTACTACTGGAGATTCTACATGGAACGTTGCTACTCTGAGATTCTACATGGAATGTTGCTACTATTGGAGATTCTACATGGAACGTTGCTACTCTGAGATTCTACATGGAATGTTGCTACTATTGGAGATTCTACATGGAATGATCCTACTACTGAAGATTCTACATGGAATGTTGCTACTATTGGAGATTCTACATGGAACGTTGCTACTCTTTGAGATTCTACATGGAATGTTGCTACTATTGGAGATTCTACATGGAATGTTGCTATTCCACTAAGGACGTCAGACTCACAGAAGCAGAAGCCTGCGCGGCCACATTGGTGATCTGCGTTGCTAGTGGAATAGCAACATTCCATGTAGAATCTCAAATAGTAGCAACAGTGGAGGAGTGGCCTAGTGGTTAGGGTGGTGGACTTTGGTCCTGAGGAACTGAGGAGCTGAATTCGATTCCCACTTCAGGCACAGGCAGCTCCTTGTGACTCTGGGCAAGTCACTTAACCCTCCATTGCCCCATGTAAGCCGCATTGAGCCTGCCATGAGTGGGAAAGCGCAGGGTACAAATGTAACAAAAATAAAAAATAAATTATCCTATCTATAAAAACATCAATTTCAAGTCTATATTATGCAAAGATTTCTCTCACATAGGGACTAAATGGTGGCATGATTTACCAGTTGAAATTAAACTAATTTCTAACTGTTTAATATTCTGAACATTTCTGAAAACTTCTCTCTTTGAAAAATTCCTGAAATAAGTATGTTATTCATCGAATACTAGTATTTCTGTAAAAGCCTATGAACTCTAGCTAAGTTGCTTCAGTGGATCAATCTATACATCAATATTTGTATCTGGAATTTGTTGCCAGAAAAGTGGTTAGCTTAGCGGGGTTTCAAAAAAGGTTTGGATGGCATCCTAAAGATAATGTCCATAGACCATTATTAAAATAAACTTGAGGAAAATCCACTGCTTATTTCTAGGATAAGCAGCATAAAATGTATTGTACTTTTTTGGGATCTTGCCAGGTACTTGTGACCTGGATTGGCCACTGTTGGAAACAGGATACTGGGCTTTGTGGACCTTCAGTCTGTCCCAGTACGGGCTCAAGTGGTATTTCTCTGCTAATCACTTAGAGGCCCTTTTTAACTAAAGCGCAGCATACCAACCACAGGCTTGCTGCACGCCAATTCGGAACTATCGAGGGAGCCCGGCGGCAGTTCTGGCCCATACAGCATGCCATTTCGTGCTGGAAACATTTTCGGGGGGAGGTCCCAAGGTGGGGCTGCGTGCTGCTTGGTTACTGCCATGTTACCGGAGAAACCCTTACCGCTTGCTAAACAGGAGACGGTAACGGTCCCTCAGGAAATGGCTGCGCTGCAAGTGTTCAACTTATCACACAATTTCCTTTTTAAAAAGAAAAAAAAGAACCTTTTACCGGGCGGCAGTAAAGGGTGCCTCAGATGCCACCACAGGGCCCCTTTTACCGCTGCTTGCTAAAAGGGGCTTTTAATGCACAGTAATGTGGACATTCTGATTAGTGCAGATAAGCCCACTCTCTATCCCCCAGACACGCCCCTTCAACAAAATAATAATATATTTTAGCAAGTGGATTTTATTTATTTATTTGTGGCATTTATACCCCGCTCTTTCCCGCTCAATAGCAGGTTCAGTGCAGCTTAGTATGGTACAAAGTATCACAGAGATAACACATTTATAAAGAGTGGGACAGTAGTTTGCGATGTGGGGAAGGATTGGAGTGTGGGCATTGTTTATTTATTTTATTTATTTATTGCATTTGTATCCCACATTATCCCACCTTTTTGCAGGCTCAATGTGGCTTACAATACATCGTGGATACTGGAAATAGAAAAGAATGTACATTGGTTTTACAACAAGTTTTGGGTACATGATGGTGAAATACATGATAGTGTGAAAGCAGAAGACATTAAAGAACATTCCTGGGTAACTTAAAGAAAGTAGAGTTATGCGTGTTGTTCTTTATGATATATTTTGTCGAAGAGATAAGTTTTCAGGAGTTTGCGGAAAGTGGCCACTTCGTAGACCGATTTCAGGTTACGTGGCAGTGAGTTCCAGAGCTGTGTGCTTGTATAGGAAAAGGCTGATGCATGCATTGATTTGTATTTCAAGCCTTTACATTTAGGAGGATGAAGGTTGAGGAATGTGCGGGAGGATTTTTTTTCATTTCTGGGTGGTAGTTCTATTGTTTGTGGTGTGGGTTAGGTCCGAGACTTTGTAGGGTCGTCTGGGTAGGCTTGTTTGAATAGGTGAGTCTTCAGCAGCTTTCAGAAGGGTAGGTGTTCGCTGGTTTTTCGGATATGTCGAGGTAAGGCGTTCCAGAGTTGGCTGCCTATAACAGAGAAGTTGGATGCGTAGTAGGTTTTGTATTTGAGGCCTTTACATTATGGGATAGTGCCCCCATAATGAAAAATAAAAACTACTACTACTTATTTCTATAGCGCTACTAGACGTACGCAGCACTGTACACTTGAACATGAAGAGACAGTCCCTGCTCAAAAATTTTTTTTATAAGCCTGAATGAAATGAAAAATGTTGTAAATGGTGACATGACAAAATGAAATTGTTCGGCCTCCATGCCCTAATAATCACCAGTGGCTGCCAAGGAAGAAAAGCAGGCAAAGTGTGGACAGCAGAGGAGAAGATAGTGCCTTCCTCCTGAGCCCCACCAAGACCAGACAAATCAGGTTTATAAAGTTCCACCCTTAAAGTAAAGTTTGGAAAAGCAATTTAAAAAGAATGTACAGCAGAAGCAAGAATGTCCCAACCTGCTGCCCTCCTCCACTATTAATAAGATGGGAGGTGAGGAAAACAAGCAAGGCCTGCAGAGGAATTTCTGACTGATAAGAGGCCCAGCCAGCTGCGGGTGGGGCCGAGCCACTGGCACGCACTTCTGAGATGAGACACCTGGACTGGCCTGTCGATCAGGCACACAAAATGCATGCAAAAACGCAGGACATGTAGTTCATCTCATAAGATCAACAATGTGCAGCTCAAAGCGGAGCAGCCCTTCATCTCTAGGTCCAAAAACCAGAATGGAAACAAATGGACTGCAGGAACAAGTATTTTTTTAATCGAGTTCAGTTAAATGATAAACAAAACCAAGACATACCATTTGACTGCCTTTTTTCCCCACTTATTCATGAGACGTTATTGGCATTTAAAGTTCCAGAAAAACCACACCACTATGGCATTGCTCTAAACTGAAGGTGATGCTGTGCTGATCATCATCAAAGCATATCCTACATACCCACACCTCCCTGATCTTGCAAGTCTCACATAAATACAGTACGAACAGCTGAAGAGCGCTCCCAGGGAAGTTGACACTTTTAAACAGGGAGTGCAGCCATTAAAAGATACATTATAATGCAAGAAAATGAAATACATTTGGACAAAAAAGAAAGGAGACCAAAAAGAGAAAGCAGCACAGCCAAGAGACAGAGGAACACTACAGGTGCACAGTTACCTGTCTACCTCGCCCATGGTATTGTGAGAGTCTGTCAAAGGATTTGTTTTCTGTAATAGGTTATCAATAGAAATCAAACAAAATAAAACATGGAAAAGAAAATAAGATGATACCTTTTTTATTGGACATAACTTAATACATTTCTTGATTAGCTTTCGAAGGTTGCCCTTCTTCCTCAGATCGGAAATAAGCAAATGTGCTAGCTGACAGTGTATATAAGTGAAAACATTCAAGCATTACTATGACAGTAAAATAGATACCATTGGAGATTCTACATGGAATGTTGCTACTATTGGAGATTCTACGTGGAATGTTGCTGCTATTGGAGATTCTACATGGAATGTTGCTACTATTGAGATTCTGTTGCTACTATTGGAGGTTCTACATGGAATGTTGCTACTATTGGAGGTTCTACATGGAATGTTGCTACTATTTGAGATTCTACATGGAATGTTGCTATTCCACTAGCAACATTCCATGTAGAAGGCTGCGCAGGCTTCTGTATCTGTGAGTCTGACGTCCTGCACGTCACAGAAGCAGAAGCCTGCGCGGCCACATTGGTGATCTGCAAGGGCCGTCTTCTACATGGAATGTTGCTAGTGGAATAGCAACATTCCATGTAGAATCTATAGAAATCAACAAAATAAAACATGGAAAAGAAAATAAGATGATACCTTTTTTATTGGACATAACTTAATACATTTCTTGATTAGCTTTCGAAGGTTGCCCTTCTTCCTCAGATCGGAAATAAGCAAATGTGCTAGCTGACAGTGTATATAAGTGAAAACATTCAAGCATTACTATGACAGTAAAATAGATACCATTGGAGATTCTACATGGAATGTTGCTACTATTGGAGATTCTACGTGGAATGTTGCTGCTATTGGAGATTCTACATGGAATGTTGCTACTATTGAGATTCTGTTGCTACTATTGGAGGTTCTACATGGAATGTTGCTACTATTGGAGGTTCTACATGGAATGTTGCTACTATTTGAGATTCTACATGGAATGTTGCTATTCCACTAGCAACATTCCATGTAGAAGGCTGCGCAGGCTTCTGTATCTGTGAGTCTGACGTCCTGCACGTACGTGCAGGACGTCAGACTCACAGAAGCAGAAGCCTGCGCGGCCACATTGGTGATCTGCAAGGGCCGTCTTCTACATGGAATGTTGCTAGTGGAATAGCAACATTCCATGTAGAATCTATAGAAATCAAACAAAATAAAACATGGAAAAGAAAATAAGATGATACCTTTTTTATTGGACATAACTTAATACATTTCTTGATTAGCTTTCGAAGGTTGCCCTTCTTCGTCAGATCGGAAAGGCAGGGCAACCTTCGAAAGCTAATCAAGACATGTATTGTTACGTCCAATAAAAAAGGTATCATCTTATTTTCTTTTCCATGTTTTATTTTGTTCGATTTCTATTGATAACCTTAAGAGTGGACTAACACGGCTACCACACTCCTCTACTTTTCTGTAATAGAAATGACAAACTTCAGCCTCTCCCATTAATTTATTAGTTACTACGAAAATGAACAGAGTAGAATCAAAAACAAGTGAAACAAACGACCCTGACTGGGACAAGGTCAGGGAGCAAACGGTCTGCTGATTCTTCCCAGGCTCCTGGCTTTCCAAGCTTACCAATTTATTTTATTGCATTTGTATCCCACATTTTCCCACCTATTTGCGGGCTCAGTGTGGCTTACAATACATTGTAAATAATGGAAATACGATTTGTTACAAATCAGTTAAGGATTACATTGTGAGAAGTTAAGCGAAGTCAGAGTCAAGGTATCGTTAGGGTATAGGACAAGGAAAAGAACAATGGAAAGGGACAACGGGAAATTAATAGGGTAACAGAACCTTAGCAAAAGAACATTCGGTATAACATTTTCTGTGAGTGAAGGTTTAAGTGTGATGACATTACGGGGGATGAGAGTTCAGAAAAGAATGTATTGGTGTATTTCTGGAACAGTGAGTGTAGACTTCATGTGTATTGATCCTTACAGTAAATTTTATCGAAGAGATGAGTCTTCAGTAATTTGCAGAAGTTGGTTAGTTCGTGGATTGTTTTCAAGTTGCGTGGTAGTATATTCCAGAATTGCGTGCTTATGTAAGAAAAGGTTGATGCGTGCAGCGCCTTGTATTTTATGCCTTTGCAATTAGGGAAATGGAGGTGAAGGAAAGTTCGAGATGATCTTTTAGCGTTCCTGGGTGGTAGGTCTATTAAGTCAGACATGTAGGCTGGAGCTTCACCGTGAATAATTTTGTGGACTAATGTGCATGCGTTCCTTAAGTGGGAGCCAGTGTAGCTTCTCTCGTAAGGGTTTTGCACTTTCGTATTTTGGTTTTCCGAAGATGAGTCTGGCTGCTGTGTTCTGGGCTGTTTGAAGTCTCCTCAGTATTTGTTCTTTACAACCTGCATATAGTGAATTGCAGTAATCCAGGTGGCTGAGTACGAGGGATTGCACAAGGTTGCGGAAGACGAATCTTGGGAAGAATGGTCTTATTCTTTTCAGTTTCCACATGCAGTAGAACATCTTTTTGGTTGTGTTTGCATGGGTTTCGAGTGTTAGATGGCGATCAATAGTGACTCCAAGAATTTTTAAAGTTTCTGAGATTGGAAGGTTTAGTTTTGGTGTGTTTAAGGTGGTGAATTCATTCGTGTTGTATTGGGAGGCGAGTATTAGGCATTGAGTTTTTTCCGCGTTTAGTTTCAATCGGAATGCATCTGCCCAGGTGTTCATGATGTGTAGACTTTGGTTGATTTCGTTGGCTATTTCTTTGATATCTTGTTTGAAAGGGATGTATATTGTTACATCGTCGGCGTATATATATGGGTTGAGGTTATGATTTGATAGGAGTTTTGCCAATGGGATCATCATTATGTTGAAAATGATTGGTGAGAGGGGTGATCCTTGCGGTACTCCACATTCAGGTGTCCATGAAGCGGACGTATTTGAGTTTGATGTGACTTGATATGAACGCAGGGTTAGGAACCCCTTGAACCAGTTTAGGACATTTCCTCCGATGCCAAAATATTCGTGTAATAGGATTCCGTGGTCAACCATATCGAAGGCACTTGACATGTCGAATTGTAGGAGAAGTATGTTGTTGCCGGTTGCGATTATTTGTTTGAATTTAGTCATTAGGATAATTAGTACTGTTTCTGTGCTGTGGTTCGATCGGAATCCTGATTGGGCATCATGCAGTATTGAGAACTTGTTTAAATAGTTTGTAAGTTGTTTTGTTACCATCCCTTCGGTTATTTTGGTTATTAGTGGTATGGATGCTACTGGTCTGTAATTGGTTATTTCGCTTGCGCTTTTCTTTGTATATTTGGGTATTGGGGTGAGTAAGATTTTTCCTTTTTCCTTTGGGAAGAGTCCGTTTTGTAGCATGAAGTTTACGTGGTTCGTTAGGTCAATTACAAATTGTCGAGGAGCTGATTTAGGGCCCAATGCACTCAGCTTTTTCCCTCTCCCTCACTCCATCCCACTCCACTCCACCCCACCCCATAGACACAATGGGGTCGATATTCAGCCAATGGCAGCAAGTGGTTTTTTAGCCAGCGGAAGTCCCATTATTCCCAGATATTCAATGCTAGGCCACATCCGCACACTGAATACCCAGTGACTGGCTCTCTCTTAAGCACTTAAGTGAGATACTCAGCACTTAACTGCATAAGCAACACCACATAAAGATAGGACTGAGGCCCAGATGCACTAAACTTTAACGACCCTTTAACGAAGAATTTTTGAACCGTGGCATGCATTAAAGGCCATTTTCCAACGACGGTAGCAGAAAACGGAATGCAGATGAGCAAACTGTGCAGAAACCCCATTGAAACGAGATGAATCAAAGTTTTCCGACTACCCTAACGCTGGAAAACTGCCGGAAAGCTAACGACAGGTCTGTACCTGTTGTTAGGGCAGTCCGACTAAAATCTTCAATGTAACCCCCCCCCCCACCCAAAAAAAAGCGAAGGGGGCGAAAACGCGCATCGGGGGCGTCTTTTATTGACGCCCGAGGTCACTGCTGCTCCCCGCTCCCCCTGCATCAATATAAAAGTGAAAAAAAAAAAGGTTTGGAAGGGGGCAAAGGCGCTCGTCAGGAGCGTACTTTATGGATGGCCTTGCCCGCCCATGGTCGCCGCTGCTCCCTGCTTCCTCCCCCAGCATTAAATAAAAAAACAAAAATCAAAGCTTTAGGATCCCCGGCCCTCCTCCCTTCCTGTCTCAACTCTTCTCCACACAGCCCCGCCTCCTACGTCAGACGGGGGCGGGCCCAGGTCAGGGAAGACGAAGGAGAGAGACGTCCTGAAGACTACAGCGATCTGATGGTCTTCTTGCCGGTGCAGCGCCTTCATACAGAGGTGAGAGGCGCTGCACGGGCCTGGTAATGCGGAGGGGGGGCCCGGTGGAGGAAGGGATTGGCGGCAACGACTTCAGGGGGGTGGCGGGAGGCGGGGCTGTGTGGAGAAAGAGTTGAGAGACAGGAAGGGAGGGGGGCCGGGGCTCCTAAAGCTTTGATTTTTGTTTTGTTTTTTAATTTAATGCTGGGGGAGGAAGCGGGGCGCAGCAGTGAACAAGGGTGGGCGGGGGGGGGGGGGGGGGAAGGCCGTACATACAGGACGCTCCTGACGAGCGCCTTTGCCCCCTCCCGATCCACGTGTTTGTGTTTTGCTTTGTTTTTTTGACGTTTGTGGCATGTGCAGAGCAGCCAGCATAAGGCTTGGCTGCTCTGCGCATGCTTTAGGGGCCGATTACCGACGTGGATTCCACCGATTTGATGCATTGCACTTTCAAATACCGCACCGAACATGTGCAACTTGTTTTTTTGGTGCATTGTTCGTTTTTCAAAATTCATTAAGGACTTTTACGTTTTTGATTTTTTAACGTTTGGTTGATGCATCTGGGCCTGAGTCCTATTTGACCACTAAACTTAGGGTTAAGTGCCGCCTATTGCCACTTAAGTGCAGACTCTTCCAAGGACTGCCCACCAAATAGCCAACTTCGAGTTTAGCGGTCTGCGGAATAGTCGGCAGTATTAACTGGTTACTGAAACCACAAAATGCTTGAACGGTGCTACGGAGTTTAATTATGCATAAATGTATTGCTGTTGGGATGACAGAACACACAAGTGAGAGCTTTACAGACAGTCCAGAACTCTGTGGACAGAGTTTTGTTTGGAATCAGTGGCGTAGCCAGGGGAGCGGCCGCTCCCCCAAATGGAGTTCTGCCAGGTCCGGTGCCTATTTTTTTCTCAATGTGTTACATTGAAAATGTGTGCCAACGCTGGCAGAAGTCCGCTCTCGCTCCCCCCACGTCGTCAACCTGGCTCCGCTTCGGGTTGGAATGACTAACATATAACACCAGTTCTGAAAAGCCTGTACTGGTAAATGATTATTAGGATTTATTTACCGCCTTTTTGAAGGAATTCACTCAAGGCAGTATACAGTAAGAATAAACCAAACACGAGCAATAGACAATTACAGCAGTAAAAATATTCAAATAACGTAAGAGAACATTTTAATAGACAGTGTAGGGTTTAAACAAAGATGGAACATATAGATAGGTAAGAGAATAAGAGGAGTTAGAAAATAAGGTGGTTAAATATATCAGCTAGAGAGAGTGGATAAACTTACAAAACAACCCTAAAAAATGGAAGAACAGGAAAAAAATTGCCACAGATTCCCCCGCATGCTGTTGCATTTTGGGCCCATCTGTGTGCGGCTTTGAGAATTGGTCCCTCGGGTCTAAGCACAGAACCTCAAAATCTCTGCAGTGCTATGGCATGGCCTTCACCCGTCAACAGTCATACCCTAACATCCAGAAGCACTTGTTAGAGCTTGGTTTTTCTTTAAATACTAGTAAAACATGCCCGCTTCTGGAGCAAATGAAACGGGCGCTAGCAAGGTTTTCCTCCCGAACCCCCCCCCCCCAGCGTTGTGAAGCCACTGACCGCCATCGCTCCGCACCTCGTCACCGCACACCACATTCATCTCCTGAGTCGTGAAGCCACTGACGCCATTGCTCCGCCCTCGCTGTGACGCCACTGCTCTGCCCTCGACGTCATCATGTTTGACGCGAGGGCGGGGCCCAGAGACAGTGATTTCGGTGGCTTCACCACCATGAACCCTTCGAACCCGAAGGAAGTGACACTGACGTCAGTGTCCTCAGAATGTTGAGGGTGAGTTTTATTATATAGGACGATACTAACTTTCAGCGAATACAAATAAATAAAAAACGAAAGGACACCAAGGTGGTACCTTTTTATTAGGCTAATAATACACTAAGTTACAGCTGTTTCAGTCCAGTTAGAAAGCCTACGAGGGCTGGATTCAGCTTATGAGTGGAGGAGTGGCCTAATGGTTAGTGCAGCGGGCGACCTGGATTCGATTCCCGCTGCAGCTCCTTGTGACCTTGAGCAAGTCACTTAACCCTCCATTGCCCAAGGTACAAAAACTCGATTGGGAGTAGTAAAGCTTAGCGGGACCAATGTAGTTCCCAAAACAAGTGGTTTAATGGTTAAAAATTAACTCAATGCAGAGCTGCATTTCGGTGCCACAAGCGTCTGCTTCAGGAGTCAAATCAATAGCACTAAAAATTCAAACATAAAACATTCATAAAAGAGTTACAAAGTTAAAAATATACAAATATATGAATAATGATTAAATTGCAAAAATGTAGAAATATAGACAAAAACTTAAACAGTGTTTAGAACAAGAAAATGTGAAAACCAGCAATTACATACATAATTTTGATCAATCGCATATATAAATCATGGCACATGAAATCAATATGGTACAATTAACTATTATTATTTGAATTTTTGGCATTAGCCATTTGTATTTTTCGTGTTACTTATAAGAACACAAGTGTTTGCCACACTCGTCCTTCCCTACACCCCTTCCCGTGCACTCCACTCCATGGATAAATCCTTCTTATCTGTTCCCTTCTCCACTACTGCCAACTCTATTCGCGCCTTCTGTCTCGCTGCACCCTACGCCTGGAATAAACTTCCTGAGCCCCTACGTCTTGCCCCATCCTTGGCCACCTTTAAATCTAGACTGAAAGCCCACCTCTTTAACATTGCTTTTGACTCATAACCACTTGTAACCACTCGCCTCCACCTACCCTCCTCTCTTCCTTCCCGTTCACATTAATTGATTTGATTTGCTTACTTTATTTATTTTTTGTCTATTAGATTGTAAGCTCTTTGAGCAGGGACTGTCTTTCTTCTATGTTTGTGCAGCGCTGCGTACGCCTTGTAGCGCTATAGAAATGCTAAATAGTAGTAGTAGTACCTTCAAGCCCAGTATCCTGTCAGATCACAAACAGCACAATATATTTTATGCTGCTTATCCTAGAAATAAGCAGTGGCTTTTCCCCGTCTATATTAATAATGGTCTATGGACTTTTCATTTAGGAAGTTATCCAAAGCTTTTTGAGTAGAGAGGTGTGGTAGCCGTGTTAGTCCACTTTTAAAGGTAATCAATAGAAATAAAACATGGAAAAGAAGATAAGATGTTATTGGACATAACTTAATACATTTCTTGATTAGCTTTCGAAGGTTGCCCTTCTTCGTCAGATCGGAAATAAGCAAATGTTGGTAGATGACAGTATATATGAGCGAAACATCAAAGCATTTCAGTGACAGTCTAACAGGATGGGGGTGGATAGGTGAGAGTCGGGGAGACAGGAGAGTAATACAATTTAGAAAGCAATAGAATTTTATGCTTTGTAATGGGCTAGAAAACCCAGATCTTTGTTAAGTCCTGTCTGGTGGGTGTCAAAATATTTAATCATTTTGACTTCAAAGGTCTTACGTTCCTGTATTGTTTTTAAAGTTCCCTTTCAGGATCCTTACCATGAAATCACTGGCACCCCAGCCCAGTCTGGTTTTCAGAATATCCATAAGAGAAAACCGGATGCACTGCCTTCACTGCATGCATCTCTCAAGCATATTCATTGTGGATATCCTGAAATCCTGACTGGCTGGGGTTGACTCCAGGACCAGGTTTGGGAACCGCTGCCCAAATCTTTAAACAGCACCCTTAATTTCTACAGCGCACAATTCAGGGGCGTAGCCAGACAACAGATTTTGGGTGGGCCTAGGCAAGAAGTGGGTGGGCACCAAGTGTTCTCCCCCCCCCCCCCCCCCCATCAAAAATTATCTCAGCTGGCGGGAAAACACTTCTTTCCACCTTGACAGTCTGCAGCAGGTACGCGCTGAAAAATGAGCATGCTCAGGTGCCAGTATCATGGAGAGTAGCGTTTTCGTTACTATAAGGGGGAAGTCTTCAGCTGGCCGAGCTTGGGATCCCCACCAGCTACCACTAAACGTGTGCTACTGTTGGGTAGGCCTGAGCCCTAAATGGGTGGGCCCTGGCCCACCTGTGGCTACGCCACTGATACAACTCCAAAGGGGGCATGGAGAAAGGAGAGGCGAGGGATGGGCAGGAGCAGTTTGATCAAATACTTAAATTTGTGTGTCTAAAGTTAGATATGAAAATGTGGACTGAAGTTAGTATTTTATAACAATAGCTCTGCACGGAACAGCCGGTATACAATTTGCACCCTTCATTGAATCTACTCCACAGAGCGCAGACAATGGCACCGAGATGTCCAGGTTCACTTTGGATGGGATTTTAGAAAAGAATGTGCCAGCTCAAAGCATGTGGAGGTGTAGCAGAGGTCACGGGAGCAGCTATTTCACAAACATACACTTGGCTTGTGGGATGGTTGTGGTTCTCCAAGGAGGTTGGACAAAAACAGGAGACGAAGTGAGCCTATCTAGTCCATTGTATGAGCTGAAGCCAGTAGGCGGAGCTTGCCACGGTCTTTGTACCCCCAAAACAATAGCAAAAGATTTGTTTTGAAATAAGGGATTATCTATGCTCCGCCCACTGGACAAATCTCTCTTGTGGTCCCCCTTCTCCTCCACTGCTAACTCCAGACTTCGTTCCTTTTCCCTCGCGGCACCTTATAACTGGAATAGACTTCCTGAGCCTGTACGTCTAGCTCCATCTCTACCTGTTTTCAAATCTATGCTGAAAACCCACCTTTTCACCACTGCTTTTGGCTCCTAGCCACTACTCAATTGCCCTCCCCTTGTTCCTTCTCACCCAGTACTTCCCTCGCCCTTAATTGTCTTGTCTGTGTTTTTTAGATTGTAAGCTCTATTGAGCAGGGACTGTCTCTCTGTGTCAGGTGTTCAGCGCTGGCTGCGTCTGTTAGCGCTATACAAATGCTAATAATAATAATAACAACACTTGAAGTTGCAAAATTGCCACGTTCTAACGTGAGAGGCATCACTTCTCTGTGTACCTGTGCCATTTTTACAAGCCTCCACGAGTAAGGACTGCCAAATAAGCAGCAATTTCACAATTTTAACTTGGTTTCATTTTGGAGGAGAGCGAGTCCCTCAATCCCTCGTGTAAAGCTCTCGTTAAAAGGAGCACTTTTTTAGAAAGCTATCCGTGTGTGCGCACAACCTGGCCGTGGAAATTTCCCCCATGCACACGTGTACCTTTTCCAAATGGAGATTACATATGTCAATTTTAGTCCTGCCCAAAACCATAACCCTTTGACATCGCTGCGTTGTATGGGTCTCCATGTGTAAATAGCGTATAAATGAATGTGTTATACCTATGTAAATATGGACAGAAAATAATGGCCAGAACACAGTGACAATAAAAATAACCATAAGCAAATTTAGAATCATTAAAGCATCTAAAAATAATGTAAAATAAACCACATTTTCTTTTTCTTCCCCTAAAAATTTGAGAACCATCTTGTAATGGAGTGAAGCAGTAGCCTAGTGGTTAGTGCCGTGGAATTTGATCTTGGGGAACTGGATTTTTATTTCCACTGCAGCTCCTTGTGACTCTGGGCAAGTTACTTAACCCTCCATTGCCCCTGGTACAAAATAAGTACCTGAATATATGTAAACCGCTTTGAATGTAGTTGCAAAAACCTCAGAAAGGCGGTACATCAAGTCCCATTTCCCTATTTGAGATTCTACATGGAATGTTGCTATTCCACTAGCAACGCGGCCGCACAGGCTTCTGTTTCTGTGAGTCTGACGTCCTGCACGTACGTCAGGACATCAGACTCACAGAAACAGAAGCCTGTGCGGCCGCATTGCTGATCTGCAAGGGCAGGCTTCTACATGGAATGTTGCTAGTGGAGGAGTAGCCTAGTGGTTAGTGCAGCGGACTCTGATTCTGGGGAACTGGGTTGGATTCCCACTGCAGCTCCTTGTGACTCTGGGCAAGTTATTTAACCCTCCATTGCCCCAAGGTACAATACAAAAACCACAGAAAGGCATTATTCTCAACTGCTATTCCCATAACCCATAATCAAATGTCCCAGTTTGAGGACAATTTTATAAGTCATTTTCATCTGTAGAATGCCAACTTAGGAGCATAAATGGACTCTATAAGATCTCGTCAAGCACAGTGCAAGTCGTTGGGTACTTCTACAGGATACCTATACAGGGTAGTGTTTTGGAAGCGGGTGGTGCACCTTCAATCTAAGCACGATTTCTGCAGGATCGGTGCTAGTACTTTAGAAAGATATAGACACTTATGGTTCTTTATAAATCGCCCCTAACTAAATGTCCTCTAAACCCAGGCACCCCATTATAAATTTACTCCTGTTACGCCTCGTACACGAAAAGGCCATCTACTGAGTGCCTTCCAGTTTGAACGTTGATAGAGATGATTATCGCTGTGTGGTTCAAAGTATGATTTTGGTACGAATAGATTACTGCAACGGGCGTCGGGGCACTGCAAGTAGTCCAGGATGCTGCTGTGTGGTCTATCCAGGTTTCCCCACATAATACCTGCTCTTAAGCAATTACACTGGCTTCAAGTGGTGCAAAAGATTCAGTTTAAGGTGCAGACAACTGTTTATCAGGTGCTGTTCGTTTCTGCTCCATTTTATTTGGAGCAAGAATTGAAGGTGTACCATCCCAGATGTATGTTGAGATCAGAGTCTACTGTGCGGCTTTCTGTCGATGCAGTAGTGTGACTGCACCATGCTGACACAAGAGCCATCTGGCCAGCTTCGTCCGTGCTCTGATTTTAAGCAGTTAAAAAAAAAAAAAACTTTTGAAAACACAACTGTTTGTTTCTGCGTTTTGGTAATTGCATAAGTACCTGAGCTGGTAAAGGTGCAAACGTCCTTACTGGAGTGGGTCCCAAACCTCATCTTGGAGGCACCCCAGCCAATCAGGTTCTTCGCATACCCACAATGAATATACGAGAGAGATTTGCATGCAATGCAGGCAGTACACGCAAATATCTCTCATGAATATTCGTTGCGGATATCCCAAAAAACCACTGCCTTACGGAAGTAGGTTGGTACATCATATTTTAAGCTTTTGAAAACAAGGCATGAAACCTTAAAGATTATTCCTTTTCTGCACCAGAAGGTAATGAACCTCCAACAAAGACCTCATATATTCTCTCCATTGGGCCATTTTTAACCTGTTCTGGTGACCCCACAGCCACTCAAGTTTTCAGACATCAACAATAAATATGCATGAGACAGATCTGTATGCACTGCCTACTCTGTATGTAGATTTCTCTAATGAATATTCATTGTGGAGTCCACAGGGCAGGTCTGGGAAACCCCACGCTACAGATTGCTCTTGCTAAAAGTCCTGCAGCTGCATTTTGAATGGGCTGAAGCGAGTTCAATAGGAAGTGTGTCAGGTCAACATGCTAAGAATTACGATAGTCCATCTGCACAGAGCCACGTTTCGGCAATCCAATATGCCTGCTTCAGGAGTCGGTACATCTGATGGATAAAATTCTATCCGACTTGTCGCCTCTATAATTCTTGTAAGCCACATACGGGGTCCTCGAGTTTGTTGAGCAGAACTTCCCAAGGACATTTCTGCTCAACAAACTCAAGAACCCCATATGTGACTTCTAAGAATTACAGAGGCAACATAAGTCCGATAGAACCGAATCCATCAGATGTACTGACTCCTAAAGCAGGCACTGGATTGCTGAAACATGGCTCATTGTCAACTCCTTTTTTCATACCAGCCTCTTGTGCATGGATACCTCCAATAAACATTGTTTTGTTATTTTTATTTTAGACCTCGTGGCAGTCCGTGTCATCACAGCTTAGTAAACAGGGGGGGTAAGTTTTTCAAATTTTACCATTTCCTCTTTTGAAGCACGCCTTCAATATACTTCTATTTTACACCTCAACCACTTTTTCTGTATTATCCAACAACCCCGTTGGTCCTGTTTACGCTGGGTAACAGAGACTCTGCTGTATAAGTTTCAGTTCCACTATTTCATTGCCAATCCTAAAAGGATACAAAAGATCTCAATGCACAAAGCACCAGATCTGGATGGATTATGTATCAATGTAAGATCGTGATTAAGACCTATGATAATGCCACCGGAATATCGCTGGTAAACAGGGCACATTTTGTTATGTGTCCATCAACCAGGGATGCTAGAGGTACAGAGTGAAAATACAGCAGATTTTAAAGAGATAGGAGACATCAACCTACATCTTGAAGACGACACTTCAAAAAACATACTAGAATGTAAAGAATTCCTAAAACTATGGGACTTACACGCTCCAAACACCCAACCTACACACGGAAAAAGGACACACACTAGACATCATCACACACAAATTCGACCAAGACTCAACTATCCTACTCACAGACACAAGATGGATACCCACACCATGGACAGACCACTATAAAGCACACGTCTCCCTCCTCTGGCGAAAAACACACAGCAACACAGTCAACAAAAACGAACGAACAACATACACTACGAGAGGAAAAATAGACCCTACATCATTCTGGCAACAGGTCTACCAAAATGAATGGCCAGTAAACACTAACACCGTACAATTCCTCCTAGAATGGGATAACGTATGTAAAACAATATTAGACACAATTGCCCCATTCCAAACTAGAACATCGCAGAGAAAAAATCTAATCCATGGTTCACCGAAGAGCTGAAAGAACTGAAAACGCAAGCCAGAAAACTAGAACGCGCATGGAACAAAAAGAAAGATGAACACACACTGAATGCATGGAAATCACTTCGGAGGAAATACAAATACACCATAAAACAGACTAAAAGAATACACTATAAAACTATGATTGGACCAAACTACAAAGACACGCACAAACTCTTCCACCTTGTAAATAAGCTGCTAGACACTACACCTGTTACAAACAACAACAAAGAAATACCAGGGGTTGACGACCTCGCGAACTACTTCAAAGAGAAAATCACACAACTACGACTTAGAATACCCACCAGCCCTACCGAATACACCACATTCCTGAACTGCCTAGACCCTGAAGACGGAATACACCCAGCAGACAGGATCTGGACCGAATTCGAAGTACTGTCAGAAGACCTTATCTTTAAAACGCTTAAAAGATTCGCCAAATCCCAATGCAAACTAGACATCTGCCCAAGCAACCTCATGAAATCAGCTCCTCATCAATTCATATTAGACTTAACGAACCACCTGAATTTCATGCTACAAAATGGACTTTTCCCAAAGGAAAAAGGAAAACTCTTACTCACCCCAATACCCAAAGACACTAAGAAAAACGCTAGTGAAATAACTAACTACAGACCAGTTGCATCCATACCACTAATAACCAAAATAACAGAAGGAGTGGTAACTAAACAACTCACAAGTTATCTCGACAAGTTCTCAATACTGCATGACGCCCAATCAGGATTCCGTTCGAAACACAGCACAGAGACAGTATTAACTACCCTATTGACCAAATTTAAGCAACGGATCGCAACAGGCGCCAATATACTCCTTCTACAATTTGACAAGTCAAGTGCCTTTGACATGGTTGACCATGGAATCCTATTACACATTCTTGAATATTTCGGCATCGGAGGCAATGTCCTAAATTGGTTCAAGGGGTTCTTAACCTCACGCTCATACCAAGTCACATCAAATTCAACCACATCTGCTGCATGGACACCTGAGTGCGGAGTACTGCAGGGATCTCCCCTCTCACCAACAATTTTCAACCTACTGATGACCCCACTAGCAAAACTTCTATCAAACCATAACCTCAACCCTTACATATATGCCGATGATGTAACGATATATATTCCTTTTAAACAAAACATCAACGAAATCTCCAACGAAATCAACCAAAGTCTACACATCATGAATACTTGGGCAGACGCATTCCGATTGAAATTGAACGCAGAAAAAACTCAATGCCTCATATTAACCTCCCAATACAACACAACAAAATTTACTGCTATCAACACACCTAAACTAAACCTGCCAATTTCAGAAAATTTAAAAATCCTTGGAGTAACAATCGACCGCTACCTTACACTTGAGACTCACGCGAACAACACAACAAAAAAAATGTTCTTCGCCATGTGGAAGCTGAAAAGAATAAAACCATTCTTTCCAAGATCTGTCTTCCGCAACCTGGTACAATCACTCGTATTAAGCCATCTAGACTACTGCAACTCATTATACGCAGGCTGCAAAGAACAAATAATGGGAAAACTTCAGACAGCCCAGAATACAGCAGCCAGACTCATCTTCGGAAAACCAAAATACGAAAGCGCAGCACCATTACGCGAGAAACTACACTGGCTCCCACTCAGGGAACGTGTCACCTTTAAAATATGCACGTTAGTGCACAAAATCATTCACGGTGAAGCCCCTGCATACATGTCTGACTTGGTAGACCTGCCACCTAGAAACGCCAAAAAATCATC
Source organism: Microcaecilia unicolor (assembly GCF_901765095.1). Taxonomy (NCBI): domain Eukaryota; kingdom Metazoa; phylum Chordata; class Amphibia; order Gymnophiona; family Siphonopidae; genus Microcaecilia; species Microcaecilia unicolor. The sequence goes on from NC_044042.1 coordinate 106,431,759, forward strand.
CAGAACTTTCCTCAACCTCCACTTCCCTAAGTGCAAAGGCATAAAGTATAAAGTACTACATGCATGAACCTTCTCCTACAAGAGCACGCAACTCTGGAACGCACTGCCACGTGGCCTGAGAGCGGTCTATGAGTTGACAGACTTCCGCAAACGACTGAAGACCTATCTCTTTGACAAAACATACAATACCGCAAGGATCAAAACATATAAATCCCATGTACACCATAACAAAGCCTCAAGATATTACCCCATGTACTCCACTTCCCCATACTCTCTCCCATTCAATAATCTACCCACAGATAAAAAATGTTTACCCCATCGCTCTCTTGCTATTATTAGATCAGCGTAGTAATTCCCCAACGTCATATCCTTTAGTTTCTATGCCCCAAAGGTGATTGATCTGACTCTGTCTTCCTTAACTATTCACAATGTAACCCATAATCGTAATGTAACAAACTGTATTTCCATCATTAACAATGTATTGTAAGCCACACTGAGCCCGCAAATAGGTGGGAAAATGTGGGATACAAATGCAATTAAATAAATAAATAAAGATGTGTCGACATATTATTCATTTTATGGATTACATTTTGTGTGTGTTTGTGCAATTTGTTTTTTAGGAAAATGATTTTTTTTCTTTTTTTTAATTTATGCATCCATCATTCCAGGCCCTGCCATCTCCCTGGTACAGTATAAATACTTTCCACAGTAACTGAGAACTTGGCACAAGAACAGCATTCTTAGCTGAATGTTATTTTAAGAAGGCGCTCTTCCGAAAAGTAATTTTACACTGATCAAGGCCCTTCATGGACAACCACGGATAAAAGAGCTTACCTCCTTCTATCACACTGTACCTAGGTATTACTGAACAATATTTAGGTGGCCTGTGATCACTATTTCTTTACTAAGAGGGCGACAGATGCCTGGAACAGCCTAAGCATGCAGGCTCTGGCAACCAAAACTGTGACAGAACTTAAACATGCTTGGGACAGCCACAGAGCACAGTAGGCGATTAACAGGTGGAAGAAACGAGGGTTGTTTCCTCAGTCATGTGTGGACCTTTAAGAGGGCAAAAGAGGAAGGGATCGATGGTACCAGTGCAACAGGTCTCCAAGAAGTCTTTGCTTAAAGCCCACCTCTTCAATGCTGCGTTCGGCACCTAACCCTTACCATTCAGTGAATCCAGACTGCCCCAATTTGACTGCCCCTATCGGACCAACCGTTCACTTGTCTATTAGATTGTAAGTTCTTTGAGCAGGGACGATCTCTCTTTGTTAAATTGTACAGCGCTGCGTAACCCTAGTAGCGCTCTAGAAATGTTAAGTAGTAGTTGTAAGTCTGGGCTAACCTTCAAGGAATGGCCATGGCTACAGCCTTGACATCAACAGGGGCTGCTTGGATTTCTGCAAAGCTCCGAGGCAAGATACAAGAGGAGGTCTGAGCGATGAAGTAAGCATGAAACGTTTAAGAACCAGTTATTTTATTTAGATTTTTGCTCACACCTTTTTCAGTAGCAGCTCAAGGTCAGTCACATTCAGGTACTCTGGATATTTCTCTGTCTCAGGAGGGCTCACAATCTAAGTTTGTACCTGAGGCAATGGAGGGTTAAGTGACTTGCCCAAGATCACAAGGAGCAGCGGTGGGATTTGAACCAGCCACCTCTGGATTGCAAGACCAGTGCTCTAACCACTAGGCCACTCCTCCACTCAGCAACATTCCATGTAGAATCTCAAATAGTAGCAACCTTCGATGTTCCACTGCACTAACTACTAGGCCCACTCCTTTACTAGCAACATTCCATGTAGAAGCCTGCCCTTGCAGATCAGCAACGCGGCCGCGCAGGCTTCTGTTTCTGTGAGTCTGACGTCCCAGACTCACAGAAACAGAAGCCTGCGCGGCCGCGTTGGTGGTGATCTGCAAGGGCAGGCTTCTACATGGAATGTTGCTAGTGGAATAGCAACATTCCATGTAGAATCTCCAATATTTATTTAGATTTTGCTCACACCTTTTCAGTAGTAGCTCAAGGTGAGTTACATTCAGGTTCTCTGGATATTTCTCTGTCTCAGGAGGGCTCACAATCTAAGTTTGTACCTGAGGCAATGGAGGGTTAAGTGACTTGCCCAAGATCACAAGGAGCAGCGGTGGGATTTGAACCGGCCACCTCTGGATTGCAAGACCGGTGCTCTATCCACTAGGCCACTCCTCCACTCGTTAGGAAGACAAGATGGCTTACTGTACCCTACCAACCGAGGTGGAAGAGAACAGCATTGTACCAGATTTAAACATGCCTAGGCCAAATACACAGGATGGTGATAGGAATGGGATCAAGTAGTCAGTCAGGTAAACATGTGGGAAGAGCTGGTGTGGGTGGGCTTAAATACGAGAGTTTCTATGCTCATCTATACGAAGTGGGAGAGACCTAGTTTATATTTTCTTTTGGGATGCAAAGAAATTAGAATGATGGGTAGAATTTCTGCTGGTGATTATGAAGAGGGTATATAATAATGGGTGCTTTTTTCTTTTTAAAGTTAGTGAATACACAAGTTTTTCTGGTTGTTGTTTTGGTTTTTTTACATATAAAGGGGCTTTTTCAAGTCCATCTCGCAGCCATTTTCAAATAGGAAAAGCGTTGTGATTTCTTGTTCCAAAATACTTGAGAATGTCCAAAATAAACAGCCATTTTCCAAAATAGAATGTCCACATTGTGAATACCAAAAAAAAACCAGGGACAAGGACATCTGTCTGGCAGCATTCGTACAAAAGTGGTCACACAGACGAACCTCAACAGGTGTCATAAATTTTAGGTACAGTAGGTAGGGCTGGGCAGACTTATACGGTCTGTGCCAGAGCCGGTGGTGGGAAGCGGGACTGGTGGTTGGGAGGTGAGGATAGTGCTGGACAGACTTGTACGGTCTGTGCCAGAGCCGGGGTTGGGAGGTGGGGCTGGTGGTTGGGAGGCGGGGGTAGTGCTGGGCAGACTTATACGGTCTGTGCCAGAGCCGGTGGTGGGAAGCGGGACTGGTGGTTGGGAGGCGGGGGTAGTGCTGGGCAGACTTATACGGTCTGTGCCCTGAAGAACATAGGTACAAATCAAAGTAGGGTATACACAAAAAGCAGCAAATATGAGTTATCTTGTTGGGCAGACTGGATGGACCGTGCAGGTCTTTTTCTGCCGTCATCTACTATGTTACTATGTTACTATGTATCAGTGGCGTAGCTACGTGGGGCCACGGGGGCCTGGGCCCCCGTAGATTTGGCCCTTGCTCCCCTCTCTGCCGCCGCCAACGCACCGTCGCCTACCTTTGGCTGGCGGGGGACCCCAACCCCCGCCAGCCGAAGTCCTCTTCTTCCTTCGTTCTGTTTCTGGGTCTGACGTCCTCCTCAGATTTGCTTCCTGGTTTCTTAAGAATGTAATATCTGATGCTGTCACAGAGCCTGGTATTCCTTTTGGTTTCATTTTCAGGAAAGAGGGAGAGGGTCAGCAACCACTGTGGGATTAAAGAGGTGTCACGCCTTAATCCCTCCACTTTTATACCCTGGATGTTGACTGAAACAGGTCTCAATAAAAACATCCTTTTTAGGCTTGGACATTTCTTCCCATTTGGACATCGTAATTTTGAAATTTGAAAATGAGCCCCATCATCTCATTTTTCCAAATGCTATTTTAAAAACTTTGACTAGGGCTGAATGTCTAAATACGAATCTAAATATAAGAACATAAGAATAGCCATATTGGGTCAGACCAATAGTCCATCTAGCCCAGTATTCTGCTTCCAGCAGTGGTCAATCCAGGTCACAAGTACCTGGCAGAAACCCAAAGAGTAGCAACATTCCATGGAGAATCTCAAATAACAGCAACATTCTAGAATCATAAGTACAGAAGTATTGCCATACTGGGAAAGACGAAAAGGTCCATCGAGCCCAGCATCCTGTTCCCAACAGTGGCCAATCCAGGTCACAAATACCCGGCAAGATCCCAAAAATGGACAGAACATTTTATACTGCTTATCCCAGAAATAGTGGATTTTCCCCAAGTCCATATAATAATGGTCTAGGGACTTTTCCTTTAGGAAGCCGTCCAAACCTTTTTTAAAACTCCGCTAAGCTAACTGCCTTTACCACATTCTCTGGCAACGAATTCTAGAGTTTAATTACACATTGAGTGAAGAAAAATGTTCTCCGATTAGTTTTAAATTTACTACATTGTAGCTTCATCGCATGACCCCTAGTCCTAGTATTTTTGGAAAGCGTGAACAGACGCTTCACATCTACCCACTCCACTCTACTCATTATTTTATAGACCTCTATCATATCTCCCCTCAACCGCCTTTTCTCCAAGCTGAAGATCCCTAGCCGCTTTAGCCTTTCCTCACAGGGAAGTCGTCCCATCCCCTTTATCATTTTCGTTGCCCTTCTCTGCACCTTTTCTAATTCCATTATATCTTTTTTGAGATGCGGCGACCAGAATTGAACACAATATTCGAGGTGCGGTCGCACCATGGAGCGATACAAAGGCATTATAACATCCTCATTTTTGTTTTCCTTTCCTAATAATACTTAACATTCTATTTGCTTTTTTAGCCGCAGCAGCACACTGAGCAGAAGGTTTCAACGCATCATCAACGATGACACCTAGATCCCTTTCTTGGTCCGTGACTCCTAACGTGGAACCTTGCATGACGTAGCTATAATTTGGGTTCCTCTTTCCCACATGCATCACTTTGCACTTGCTCACACTAAACGTCATCTGCCATTTAGACGCCCAGTCTCGTAAGGTCCTCTTGTAATTTTTCACAATCCTCCCGCGATTTAACAACTTTGTGTCATCAGCAAATTTAATTCCCTCACTAGTTACTCCCATCTCTGGGTCATTTATAAATATGTTAAAAAGCAGCGGTCCAAGCACAGACCCCTGAGGAACCCCATTAACTACCCTTCTCCATTGAGAATACTGATCATTTAAACCTACTCTCTGTTTTCTATCTTTTAACCTGTTTTTAATCCACAATAGAACACTACCTCCTATCCCATGACTCTCCAATTTCTTCTGGAGTCTTTCATGAGGTACTTTGTCAAACGCCTTCTGAAAATCCAGATACACAATATCAACCGGCTCCCCTTTATCCACATGTTTGTTCACCCCTTCAAAGAAATGTAGTAGATTGGTGAGGCAAGATTTCCCTTCACTAAATCCCAAACAATAACAAGATTCCGGAATCCCAAATAGTAACGACTTTCCATGCTACCAATTCCAGGGCAAGCAATGGCTCCCCCCACGTCTATCTCAATGCATACTATGGAGTTTTCCTCCAGGAACTTATCTAAACCTTTTTAAAACCCAGATATGCTAAACGCCATTAACACATCCTCCGGCAACAAGTTCCAGGGCTCAACTATTCTTTGAGTAAAAAAATATTTCCTCCTATTTGTTTTAAAATTGTTTCCTTCTAATTTCATTGAGTGTCCTCTGGTCTTTGAACTGATTCACTTTTACCTGTTCTACACTAAATAGAAAAAAAAAAACCACATATAAAAGGTCTGTGTTTCTGACTTTAAAATCCTTTATTTATGCATAAGACATTCCTTGTTCATACATCAAATAACTACTACTACTACTACTTACATAGTAACATAGTAGATGACGGCAGAAAAAGACCTGCATGGTCCATCCAGTCTGCCCTACTTTTTGTGTATACCTTACCTTGATTTGTACCTGTCCTTTTCAGGGCACAGACCGTATAAGTCTGCCCAGCACTATCCCCGCCTCCCAACCACCAGTCCCGCCTCCCACCACTGGTTCTGGCACAGACCGTATAAGTCTGCCCAGCACTATCCCCGCCTCCCAACCACCAGTCCCGCCTCCCACCACTAGTTCTGGCACAGACCGTATAACTCTGCCCAGCACTATCCCCGCCTCCCAACCACCAGCCCCGCCTCCCACCACCGGTTCTGGCACAGACCGTATAAGTCTGCCCAGCACTATCCCCGCCTCCAAACCACCAAACCTAGCAGTAAAGTCTCGTGCAGTAACCGGGTGGTAATGACCTACGTGCGTCAAATGCCACTTGACACGCGTAGCTGACGTGTGCCAGAAAATAAAAAATATTTTTCGGACACGTGTAGCAGATGCATGCCAAGGGCCACGCGGTAGCCAGGCGGTAACTCGGAAATGGCGTGCGATGGGTGCGCATAGACACTTACGCGGCTTAGTAAAAGGGCCCCTAAAGCTTACAGAGAGTGGCAGAGATCTCCAGGTTATATCTATGCACATTACATGTTTTCTACTCTATCCGGCAAACTAGTAACGACTCTCTTGCTACTAACGAATGCCGAGAGGGACAACCACAGAAGAGCAAAACTCCAGAGAGATGTAAAATGAAGATACAACAGCAGAGAAGATAAAGTAAAAAAAAAATCAAATCAATATATTTAATTCAAATCGACTCAACACAGGCCAGGAGGGTTTCAAGGAGAATTATATATATATTTTTTTCGGTAAGTACCATCGTTGGATTGTTGTTGTACGTGTTCTAACCAAGTTCTGGTTTTAGCCCCTTGCCATCAAGTGCGTTTATGCTTGTTCTGATTGCAAATTATTTGTTAACACTCCCGATGCTGGCTTTCCAACTGAAACACAGCCTGTGTCAAGTCAATTTTTTTTTTTAAATTTGTATCCCGCGCTTTCCCACTCATGGGAGGCTCAATGCGGCTTAGGTACTTATTTTGTACCTGGGGCAATGGAGGGTTAAGTGACTTTACTGAAAGATTGGATTTATTGAGGTACATTTTCGATATGATGTGCGAAACGCTCCAAATCCGAACAGCAAATATAACCATTTTCGAACAGCAAAACATCTTTTTTTTTTTCATGAAAATACCGTTTCTAACAAGGTGTTCTGTGCGTTTATCTTTTCAGGCCATTTTCCCAAAGAAACGCACACGTGAAAAATGCAGAAAATCAAGCTACTGGGATGTAGGAGGGGGCCAGCATTTTTAGCAGACGGGTCCCCCAGACATCCCAGGAGAGCAACGGGTCACCCTAGGGGGCACCGCAGTGGACTTCATATAAATGCTCCCAGGTACACATCTCACCATTGCTCATTTAAAGTACCTCAATCTAGACTAATAACTTGCAGGTCTAAATTTAGGATTCCAATTTCAACTGAAAATCTATCTAAAATTAGGAACTGGAGTGGAGGAGTGGCCTAGTGGTTAGAGCACTGGTCTTGCAATCTCAATGCTTCTTGCTGGCCTCCCACTTAGTCACCTCTCCCCTCTCCAGTCGGTTCAAAACTCTGCTGCCCGTCTCATCTTCCGCCAGGGTTGCTTTACTCATACTACCCCTCTCCTCAAGACCCTTCACTGGCTCCCTATCCGTTTTCGCATCCTGTTCAAACTTCTTCTACTAACCTATAAATGTACTCACTCTGCTGCTCCCCAGTATCTCTCCACACTCGTCCTTCCCTACACCCCTTCCCGTGCACTCCGCTCCATGGATAAATCCTTCTTATCTGTTCCCTTCTCCACTACTGCCAACTCCAGACTTCGCGCCTTCTGTCTCGCTGCACCCTACGCCTGGAATAAACTTCCTGAGCCCCTACGTCTTGCCCCATCCTTGGCCACCTTTAAATCTAGACTGAAAGCCCACCTCTTTAACATTGCTTTTGACTCGTAACCACTCGCCTCCACCTACCCTCCTCTCTTCCCTCCCGTTCACATTAATTGATTTGATTACTTTATTTTTTGTCTATTAGATTGTAAGCTCTTTGAGCAGGGACTGTCTTTCTTCTATGTTTGTGCAGCGCTGCGTATGCCTTGTAGCGCTATAGAAATGCTAAATAGTAGTAGTAGTAGTAGTGGTGGCCGGTTCAAATCCCGCTGCTGCTCCTTGTGATCTTGTGCAAGTCACTTAACCCTCCATTGCCTCAGGTACAAACTTAGATTGTGAGCCCTCCTGGGACAGAGAAATATCCAGAGTACCTGAATGTAACTCACCTTGAGTTACTACTGAAAAAGGTGTGAGCAAAATCTAAATAAATAAGATCCAAAATGAAGCACAGAGCTTCCCCCACCCCCTCTTCAGTTGATCCCTTAATATATGGGGCTACCATGAACCCCAAATTCTAGAAACAGAAGACTGTGGACAATCAGAGCTATTTGGTCTTGAGCAGAGTCTGTGACACAACAGACTGGCAATCTTGGTCTCCCCTTCCTTCCTTCTTCCTCACTATGGTCCCTGTGTCTCTGTCCCATGCCTCTCCCTATGCTTGGAACAAACTCCCTGAGCCCATACACAGAGCCCCCTCCCTGCCCATCTTCAAATCCTTACTCAAAGCCCATCTCTTCAATGTCACCTTCAGTACCTAATCATTTTACCTCTATCCAGGAAATCTAGACTACCCCAATTGACTGTCTGCCAGTGGCGTATGAAGGGGGGGCGGTGGGGCGGTCCGCTCGCTGATTCCCTGCTCTTTCTGCCCCGGAACAGGTTACTTCCTGTTCCGGGGCAGAGAAAGCAGGGAAGCAGCAGAGCCGACGCAGCTCCCAGTGACGTGCACTGGGGGCGGATAAGCCCTCCCGCCTGCCCCCCGCTGAAAGGTAGGGTGCGTTTCGGGGGGGGGGTGCGCAGCAGCCACCCGCCCCGGGTGTCAGGCACCCTCGCTACGGCACTGCTGTCTGCACGTTGTCCATTAGATTGTAAGCTCCTTTGAGCAGGGACTGTCCTTTGTTAAACTGTACAGCGCTGCGTAACCCTAGTAGCGCTTTAGAAATGTTAAGTAGTAGTAGTATTAATTTCCAGCTGCCAAGGCCTGCACTACAAGTCTGTTCCAGGGGTCCACCACTCAGAGAAAAAGTGCTACTTTCTCACATTCCTTTCTAGCCTCCCTCCCTCCAGCTTCCTAATGCGATCCCTAGTCTATAAGCGTAATCCAGCTTTTATCTCCACCCCAGGATCAGCCCATCGTTCCCGCAGGCCACTAGTTTATATATGCAGAGTCTACAGAAGACTAGACACAAGGCCTGAAACATGTGCTCAGCGGGTAGGGCAGGGTGGGGCACTTCATCTCTGCAAGTAAATGCATATTTCTTTCAGCTTTGCCCATTTCCACAAATGTGAGCAACGCCTCAATCTCTCTCTCTCTCTCTGTACATGTCAGCAGCCTAAAGGAAGGAGGAGAGCTGGGGAATCTTTGAGGAATAGGAAGGTGGGCGGGGAGGGTGGAAGATGAAAAGAGGGGTGGAGGGAAGAGGCCAAAAAGGAGAGGGCAAGGGGAAGAGGAACACATGATATCAGACGGACGAGACTATATATCCAGAAATGCTAATAATGCCTTCTGTTATATTACTATCATGCATTCCATTACCATGCAACCCCAAATCCTTCTGTAACACCAAATGTTTACTCCCCTCTCATTTCCACTATCCATGATGTATTGTAAGCCACTTTGAGCCTGCAAAGAGGTGGGAAAATGTGGGATACAAATGCAATAAACAAATATATAAATGAAAGAAGCCTAAGGGAGGGGGAGCCACGTGGGTGAGGAGGTGGAGGAAGCTGTTGATTTGATCTTTTTTTTACTTTATCTTCTCTGCTGTTTTCTCTTCATTTTACGTCGCTGTGGCACTTTGCTCTTCTGTGGTCGTTGAGCGAGTATCAGAGCACATCCTTCAGGCATATCGAGTCTTCTACAGGCTTTATGAATAAAGAATAAATCAAGAGAGCAGCTTACAGGAGTTTATTTGTAGCTAATATGGAGGGGATACAGAGACCACCACAGGTCTTTCTGCTGCATAGTCTACAGGAAAGAGTCTCTTCTGGCTGTTGTTCTTTGGGGCAGTGTCAGGGCCATTACTGGGGGAGAACAGCCCACACACACACAAGTCACTGCAGGCAGCAACAAGTTTAAACACAAGGCCGGACAAATTTCTGTGCCCTTAGAAACTGAGATTTTACACTCCATACCTGAGGCATCCTGCAGTTAAAACCAGGCCTCAGGTAATTCCAAATTCATACCTTCCGCTATTAACCCATCTAAAACTCCCAGCTCATCCCAAGGGAAACAACCTGCTTTGTCAAAGCAGATGTATGAATTTTTACTGCGGGGACAGTGATGTCAGGTACAGGATATTTATCACCTCTGCAGTCATAAGGGCCTCTGAAAGCAGAAAATACAGGCATCCAGACTGGCACCGAGCCCAACGGTTCTGGTGACTATCGAAGGATAGAACGGCAGGGCTGGCATCTCTCCACTCATACCAGTCACAAGACAACCCATGGAAGACAGCAGCTCTGGCCAGGACACAGAAACTGCAAGAACCTGGCTCTTCCGTTAATGCCAAGAAAATTTATAACCAATGAGGCAATCCTTTCCAGAACTTATTTATCTGGGTCACAGGAAGAAAGGCGGGGTGTAAGACTTGGGGACTGGCCTTGGTCATAATCCTCCCCCCCCCCCCCCCCCCCAGCAGTTCATTAACTATCCTTTTTTTTTTTCTCGCTCTCTCCGGCAGGCTCTCATCCTCTGGTGACTTGGCAAGCATTACGTCTGTTTTACTGTAATTACAAAGCCTGCAAAATTGATTAACATGTCTGCCGCAGGGACAGAATTGGAAACAGAGGTTTAGTATATCAAAAGGCATAGCCTTCTGAAGCCCATTGATCAGTGCCCGCCCTGCTCGTCCCTGGCAAGCTACAATCTCTCCCTCCCTCACCAACCCACAAAAGACACAGAACCAGACTGTACGAGCCATCCAATCTGCCCATGCGAATCAACCCCTTCTTCCTCAGACTGCCTCTGTGTTTCTCCCCTGTGCCAGGAGAACCAGAAACCTGCAAGACCACCCACCCCAGAGGTGGCTGTGCATATGCTTTTTAATGCATCACGATTCAGAACCATTTTAGAACGTGTCATGTTTACTGATCATAAGTCTACATTTTAATATTTTATTAACTTTAAAATAAATAATACAATGAACAAAAGGAAAATCAGTGGCAAACGCAATATTCTGGGCACAGGCTTTCTAAGGTCTTGTTCAGATCATTAACCGAAAAGTATATAGAACTGGATAAAAACCCAATGGCCACCTCCAATTCTGTAACATACCACATGGCTTCAGAAACTCCCTCAAAAATGGAAGAAAATAACAGAAAATAATATTCACGGAGGCCAGGGCCCCCCTAGTTTGGGGGGGAGGGGAGTAGAGAGAAAATGCACTGCCACCGCCCCCCGCCCCCCATAAAAAAAATTGAATCCCAGCTATGCCTCCGATTCAGACTTCGTGTCGCCCCAATAACAGGGACACAAACTCATTCCACTTCCATGTACTTTGTGACAACATAAAATCCTGCAAACCAACTCTGACCCTCTGAGCAAAAAGGTACCAAAAACGGAGAATGGCGGGGTAAATTTGGGCATCTTTCATTTTTGAAAGTTTTGCAGAGTTTAGGGTCAAAATTGTATCTCAAACTGCGCATGGATTACAGAGATATAGATTAATTGATTTGATTACTTTATTTTTTGTCTATTAGATTGTAAGCTCTTTGGGCAGGGACTGTCTTTCTTCTATGTTTGTGCAGCGCTGCGTACGCCTTGTAGCGCTATAGAAATGATAAATAGTAGTAATAGTAACATAGTAGATGACGGCAGAAAAAAGACCTGCACGGTTCATCCAGTCTGCCCAACAAGATAACTCATATTTGCTGCTTTTTGTATATACCCTACTTTGATTTGTACCTGTGCTCGTCAGGGCACAGACCGTACAAGTCTGCCCAGCACCATCCCCGCCTCCCACCACCGGCTCTGGCACAGACCATATAAGTCTTCCCAGCACTATCCCCGCCTCCCAACCACCAGCCCCTCCTCCCAACCACCGGCTCTGGCACAGACCGTATAAGTCTGCCCAGCACTATCCCTGCCTCCCACCACCGGCTCTGGCACAGACCGTATAAGTCTGCCCAGCACTATCCTCACCTCCCAACCACCAGCCCTTCCTCCCAACCACCGGCTCTGGCACAGACCGTACAAGTCTGTCCAGCACTATCCCCGCCTCCCAACCACCAGCTCCGCCTCCCGATCTTGACTAAGCTCCTGAGGATCCATTCCTTCGGCACAGGATTCCTTTATGCTTATCCCACGCATGTTTGAATTCCGTTACCGTTTTCATTTCCACCACCTCCCGCGGGAGGGCATTCCAAGCATCCACTAAGTTTGCAAATTTTTCAAACGCATTTTTCTGAAACATGTACTTTTTTATTTTTTTAGCAAAAGGGCCCTATGGTGGCCTAAATTCTAAGTCGCATAGTTAAAAAGGGGTGTGGCCAGTTTCTACAAATCTATGTGCGATATTATACAATACACTCAATCTGGAGCTAATCTAGGCGTCAGGATTTACTTCAAGTAAAACACAGCCACTCGGCATTTTCTGTATACCGCATGGAAATTTATTCTATAAAGTTTAGGCATACTTTAAAGACTACGCCTAGACGTCATTTTTTCCAGGTGCCATATAAGCACTATTCTCTCAATAGCACTCCGAGACTTTTTGGGTGCAGATCCGAAAAGGGGGCATAGCCATGGGAAGGGCAGGGGCGTTCCTAGAATTTATGCAGTGTTACAGAATGTGGCAGAGCCGCGTCTACACGGATCTGCCGTATTCTACAACACTGCATGCAAATTCTAGGAATGCCCCTGACCTGTCCACACCCCTCAAATTGGCCATGCCCACTTTTCGGAACACTGCGTAAAAATTTACAGAAGCATCTTTATGGAACAGCAACTACAAAGATGCAAGCGTAAATTCAAATAGTTACCAGTTAGCGTCAATAGTTGATTGTTAGTACCTAACCGACCTAGACTCGTTATCCAATTAAATTGGGCGCGAGGGCATTACCTGAATGGATACTGCTTTTGATAGCTTTCAGGTTGCCGGTGGTATACAAGCACTTTATTTATTTATTAATTGATTGATTCTTTAAATTTAAACAGATAATAAAGAACAAGCAGAAAACAAAGTTGCATAAAATTCAGGAGCGATGCAAAGAGTGGAACCAGCCAAAAAGATATTGAATCACAGGTTTATTACAATCGTGTCTTGTCTATATTTTTTTTCTCTTACACTGCTCTGGGTGAAGCTTTTGGTCGAACCTGATGATCACGTAGTCTTTTTGAACACTTTTCTCTCTGGGTAGTACTTTGGTAACATATACAAATTGTCAAGGCAAATAAAAATTCCCTAAATCTGAATCCTGCTTTGCCCTGCCAGGTTTCCAACAACCAGCCACCTTGCAGCTAACTTCTCAGGCTTCTGTAGCTCAATTGATTTTATTGACCACATCCCCCAGCTATTTACAGAGCCATAATAACATTTGCCTCTTGGACAAGACAACAAATCAAAGTGAATTAAAAAGAGGAGCTCAGAGATCAGTCCCCAGGAAGCCGAAGGCAAATGCTGCCATTAGGTACGATGCACCCAGCCAGCCGTCAACTGCATGAGATACGATTCTCCCTTGGCCAGCTCCAGCGTAATTGATTGTCAGGCCACCTCGTATCAGCCTTTTGAGTTTTGTAAGGCCTGGTGCGCATCGCCTTGCTTCAGCATTATGCAGGTACTTTACTTAAGCAGACAAACTAGGCAGTCACCTAGGACAGCAGCGAGCCCCTGCAGTCAAAGCAAAACAATAGGTTTTGACAGTAACACAAACTCAAACAATCCAAAGATGGGCTGGAATCTAAAGTTTATTAAAATGACCTGACACCGGCCATATTTCGGCAAAGCACCTACATCAAGGGGTCATCGATGTAAGTCCTTTCTTACATAAGTACATAAGTGTTGCCACACTGGGACAGATCAAAGTTCCATCAAGCCCAGCATCGTGTTTCCAACAGTGGCCAATCCAGGTCACAAATACCCGGCAAGATCCCAAAAAGGTTCAATACATTTTATGCTGCTTATCCCAGAAATAGGCAGTGGATTTTCCCCAAGTCAACTTAATAATGGTCTAGAGACATTTCCTTTAGGAAGCCGTCCAGACCTTTTTTAAACCCCGCTAAGCTAACTGCCTTTACCACATTCTCTGGCAACGAATTCTAGAGTTTAATTACATGTTGAGTAAAGAAAATGTTTCTCCGATTCGTATTAAATTTACTACTTTGTAGCTTCATCGCATGCCCCCTAGTCCTAGTATTTTTGGAAAGCGTAAACAGACGCTTCACATCTACCCGTTCAACTCCACTCATTATTTTATCGACCTCTATCATATCTCCCCTCAGCCGCCTTTCTCCAAGCTGAAGAGCCCTAGCCGCTCTAGCCTTTCCTCATAGGGAAGTCGTCCCATCCCCTTTATCATTTTCGTCGCCCTTCTCTGCACCTTTTCTAAAAAGCCTTGAAAACAACGTACGGCCACCTAAACTTCCAGAAATGACTAAAGAATAACCTGTTTGAAAAGGCAAAGGGACAAAAAAAGTACCTGCATACAATATATGTAAACCACTTTGGCTTTACCCACAAAAAGGCAGTATATCAAACCTTTGACCCCTAGGTAGGTGAAAGAAATGGGGAGAATCCTTCAGCTGCATAATGAATCTGGTCATCAAACTCAAGGACCACCTCTTCCAAACCTATCAGGCATCTCTCGCTAAATAACATTATCAACTCCGTATATTTCCAGAAACCAACAGCAGCATTTACTGACAAACCATCATCTGGATGTTTCTCTTTACCTCCAAAGCCCACGCCTATCAGGCTGGCTTACCTTCAGAGAACGTGCCAATGAGCTGAAAAGGGAGGGGATGAAGCCTACAGTCTGGGCACATCCAGAGGCATTCACTGCTTTAAGCTTAATCCAGCTCCATAATCAGTGGCTCAGTCATAAGTGCTGGGTGCCTCCAGGGCAAGGAAATTTCAGGGACAAATATAAACAAGTGAATGTTTAAGACTGAAGCTTCAACGAGTCAGAGCTCGATGACACCAGTACGTCTACGAGCCCATCTCTAGAGGAATAAAGGTTAGAGCCATTGGAGCCAACTCTGTGGGTGCTTGAGCACCCCCAATATTGAGAAAATTCCTTGTATGTGTCCAAGGAGGGGTTATTTTCATTGGGCTTAGCACCCCCAATAATTTTGAAAAGTTAGAGCAGTGGGGCTGGGAGCCAGAGGACTCCCCCCCCCCCCCCCCCCCCGGTTCCAATCTCACTGCTGCTCCTTGTGATCTTGGGCCACTCACTTAACCCTCCATTGCCTCAGGTACAAACGCTGCCCTCCAGAAACAGGGAAAAACCTATTGTACCCGAATGTACACTGGTCCAATAGCTTTTGGGCTTGCAGGTGATATACGAGAAAGAAAGACAGACAGACAACTCAGGGAGACACAATTTGCTACTTTTGCCTCCTTGGAGTCATAAAAGGGCCTTTTTACAAAGCTGCGGCAAAGAGTGGCCAATTTTCCACTTTCTGATTTAAGGAGCTAATGTTATCATTAGCGTGCAGCCATTAACAAAAGTTAGCAAGTTAGCCCTTAGTGACACCTATTTTGAAGGCGGCAAGGGCTAACCCTGAGCTTATTAATCAGTTATTACGCAACAACGCCAATGTGTCAATTAGCACAGAAACCCCCTCTCTCTGCCCCCCCCCCTCCCAGAAACGCCCTCTCGGGTAATAAATAAAAAATATTTTTCAGCACATGGACAGCGCACACACAATAGCAGCTTACCACGAGACACTTAAGCATGCACCGTGGGATGCCATTTTTAAGCTGCGGAAAGCATACATTAGCGCCAATTAAAAGACAGTAGCCCTGGAAAACAAAAAGCAAGCATCCAACACCAAGGACGACATTTTCATATCTCTAAAAATATTAAATTCTAACACCGACACAGCCATGTTTCAAGCTCATGCCTGCGTCAGGAGCATTAACAATACATTTAAAAATGAGACTCAAAGAATTAGTAGACAGTCAATTTGTGCTCATCCACCCCAGAGGCAGCCCAAGGCAATCTGCTGCCTGAGGCGACCCCCACCCAGGTTCCAACATCTTTCCATACTCTCTGCCAATTATTTTTATTATTATTTATTGCATTTGTATCCCACATTATCCCACCTCTTCGCAGGCTCAATGTGGCTTACAATACATCATGGATACTGGAAATTAGAAGAGAGTAGACATTTTGTGTTACAGAAGGATTTTGGGTTACATAGTGATGGAGTACATGATAGTAATAAAACAGAAAGCATCAATTTACATTTCTGGATGTTTGTGAGAACTTCACATGCTTTGGTCTTTGTGGTATATCTCGTCAAAGAGATGGGTCTTTAGTGCTTTACGGAAGTTCATAGGTCGCTTTCAGGTTACGTGGCAATGCGTTCCAGAACTGCGCGCTCATATAAGAAAAGGTTGATGCGTGCATTAATTTGTACTTTAGACCTTTACAGTTGGGGAAATGAAGATTAAGGAATGTGCGAGAAGATTTTTTAGCATTCCTGGATGGCAGGTCTATCAGGTCTGACATATAGGCTGGGGCATCACCATGGATGATTTTATACTACTACTTAACGTTTCTAGAGCGCTACTAGGGTTACGCAGCGCTGTACAAATTAACAAATAAGGACAGTCCCTGCTCAGAAGAGCTTACAATCTAAAGGACGAAATGTCAAGTTGGGGTAGTTTAGATTTCCTGAGAAAAGGTGTAGTGATTAGGTGCCGAAGGCGATATTGAAGAGGTGGGCTTTGAGCAATGATTTGAAGATGGGTAGGGAGGGGGCCCGGCGTATGGGCTCAGGGAGTTTGTTCCAAGCATGGGGTGAAGCGAGGCAGAAAGGGCGAAGCCTAGAGTTGGCGGTGGTGAAGAAGGGTACTGAGAGGAGGGATTTGTCTTGAGAGCGGAGGTTACTATGTACTAGGTTTTATGTACTAGGGTACATATTTTGAACATGATACGTTCTTTGAATGGGAGCCAGTGTAGCTTCTCTCGTAGGGGTTTTGCGCACTCGTATTTTGATTTCCCAAATATGAGTCTGGCTGCTGTGTTCTGGGCTGTTTGGAGTTTTTTGAGAATTTGCTCTTTGCAGCCAGCGTAGAGTGAGTTGCAGTAATCTAGATGACTGAGTACTAACGATTGTACTAGATTACGGAAGACAGTCCTCGGGAAGAATGGTCTTATTCTTTTTAATTTCCACATTGAGTGGAACATCTTTTTGGTTGTGTTTTTCGCGTGATTCTTCAAGTGTTAGGTGCCGATTGATGGTAACTCCAAGGATTTTCAAGGTATCCGAAATTGGTAGGTTTAATTTTGGTGTGTTGATGGTGGTAAATTTGCTCGTGTTATGTTGAGAGGTAAGTACTAGGCATTGGGTTTTTTTCTGCATTGAGTTTTAACTGAAAGGCATCTGCCCAGGAGTGCATATGTAGACTTCGGTTGATGTCCCTCCCCCCCCCCCCCCCCCCCCCCCCCCCCACAGCTACAATTTGGCATCCCCCCTTCCTTCCTTCCTCAACCACCCTCCCCTGCCTACCTTCTTTTTTTTGTCGTTTTCAAAAGGCAACGGAGGCAGCAATCCTTATACGCTGCCCTACCACCGACACTGGTGTCTCCTCTGTACTGTGACCCACCTCCGAGGAAACAGGAAGTTATTTCAGAGAGAGTTATTACAGAAGAGAGCAGACACCGATGCCAAGGCAGCATATGGGGATTGCTGTCGCCTTTTAAAGACAACACAGAAAGAAGGTAGGCTGGGGAGGGGAGTTAAGGAAGGAAGGGAGAAGTTGCCTGAGGCCCCTGCCTCAGTTGGCCTAATAGTGACATTACCACTGTTGCACCTATATTACCTGTTTAGGAGACACCATTCTAAATTACACAAAGCACGCCCTTCCTTCCAAAAAAGCATCCAGCATGAACTGTGCAAAGATACACTATAAGCCGTAATACAGAACAGCAAAAGCAAAGATTCAGCTTCAGTAGCTGGAGTACAAGCCCAGGGCCGGGCAGACTTCTCCGGTCTGTGCCCTGAAAATGGCAAGGACAAATCAAGATCAGGTATGCGTATGTAGCATCACATCATACCTTATGCTATGAGATTATCTTGTTCGGCAGACTGGATGGACCGTTCAGGTCTTTATCTACCATTGGTATATATTTTCAATGGATGTAGACTTACAAAGTTACGTGTTACTATCAGGCTCATTTTCGAAAGAGAAGGACGCCCATCCTTCTCCCAGGGTCGTCCAAATCGGTATAATGGAAAGCCGATTTTGGATGTCCCCAACTGCTTTCTGTCGCAGGGACGGCCAAAGTTCAAGGGGGCATATCGGAGGCGTAGCGAAGGCTGGACTTGGGCGTGCCTAACATATGGATGTCCTCGACCCATAATGGAAAAAAAAGGGCGTCCCTGACGAGCACTTGGACAACTTTACCTGGTCCTGTTTTCTTACGACCAAGGCAGAAATGACCAGATGACCACTGGAGGGAATCTGGGATGACCTCCCCTTACTCCCCCAGTGGTCACTAACCCCATCCCACCCTCAAAAAGCATCTTTAAAAATATTTATTGCCAGCCTCAGATGTCATACTCAGGTCCATCACAGCAGTATGCAGGTATCTGGAGCAGATTTTGTGGGTGCAGTGCACTTCAGGCAGGTGGACCCAGGCCCATCCCCCTACCTGTTACGTTTGTGGAACCCTCCAAAACCCACTGTACCCACATCTAGGTGCCCCCTTCACCCATAAGGGCTATGGTAGTGGTGTACAGTTGGGGTAGTGGGTTTTTTTTTGGGGGGGGGGGTTGGGGGGCTCAGTACACAAGGTAAAGGGGCTATGTTCCTGGGAGCATTTTCTGAAGTCCATTGCAGTGCCCCCTAGGGTGCCCAGTCGGTGTCCTGGTATGTCAGGGGGACCAGCGCACTACAAATGCTGGCTCCTCCCACGACCAAAGGGCTTGCATTTGGTCATTTCTGAGATGGGCGACCTTGGTTTCCATTATCGCCGAAAATCAGAAACGACCAAGTCTAAGGATGACCATCTCTAAGGACGACCAAAATTTCAAGATTTGGGCGTCCCCGGCCGTATTATCGAAACGAAACATGGACGTCCATCTTGTTTCGATAATACAGGTCTCTACGCCCCTAAATCGGGACTTTTTTTTGAGGACGTCCTCCAAAACTTGGCCGTCCCTTTTGATTATGCCCCTCCACATAACTTTGTAAGTCTATGTGCTTTGAAAATGAGCACGAAAATCTACAAAGCAGCATAAGAGGTACTCAAATTAATAAAAATGTTTTGACCTTCAAAATGTCTTTACATGAAGAAAACTCCCTCTTCCTGAAAATTGCATTAAACAAGTATATCCCTTTAAGGAAAGCTCAACACATAAAAATAAATATTAATTCAGAATACACTCTTTTCTATATTTTGCCTCTGCTAAATATAGCATTAATGAACCAGATCTGTTCCACAGCCTGCTCTGTGTAAAGCACAACCGAACACTGATAAAAACAATATATATTACAATCACTTTTCTCTGGATTCTTACAAACATTTCCCCAAGTGACAACTGTCGGAAGGAGATTAAAACTCACTGGAGTGAGATCATCCCTCTATTTCCAGACTGCCAAGGAAGCATCAACCCTGGCCCCTGGAATTTATAGAAAACAGCAAAAGCCATGAGAAAATGAGATTTTAACAAAAGGCTCGATGCCAACGGAGTCAAGTAAAACATTTCACGATGGCCTTTCACAGACCCAGGCTCAGGGACTTCTCTGTACACAGCCAATTAGGTCTAGGAAAAAAAGGAACTGAGCTGAAGTAATATGTTTTATTCATAATCATAAACCATAGGAAAATATCTGCAGATTTCCCCGGAGGCCGTTCAGTAAATAAAAATGTAACAAAATACTCAAATTAAGGTAAAAAAAAAAACCCCAAAACAAAACAGAGAATCCGGGCTGCTATAGCAGATTGCAAGGCCCCCCGAGTTATGCAAGACCCTTCCCGTCAGGGACATAACCATTACCCCACCTAACAGCTTAAGTTTATGTGATGCACTTACCTAAGCGATGTACAATATAAAAAATGCACATCATTTATGGGGAGACAAAGATAAGATACAGAAGGAGGGCTAAGTTACTACTACAAATCATTTCTATAGTGCTACCAGTCGTTACTGCAAATTCCTTGAGACACAAATGCCTTAAGACACAGTAGGAAGATAGATCCAGGCACTCGTGGTTAAGTTTAGAGAAGGTTTCCCTTCATTATCACCCCAGCTTACTTCTCACAGCCAGGGGTATTGTCCCCATCTGGCCTGACGGGTTCTTCCGTTACCTGAGATGGGGCTCAGGCAGATGGATCTGAAAATGCCTGGCTGGAGGCTCGTTGGGGCCTAGGAGAACCCAAGGCTTCACCGAGGCTGGCAATTAAACTAGGACAGATTTTTTTTTTGTTACATTTGTACCCCACGCTTTCCCACTCATGGCAGGCTCAATGCGGCTTACATGGGGCAATGGAGGGTTAAGTGACTTGCCCAGAGTCACACGGAGCTGCCTGTGCCTGAAGTGGGAATTGAACTCAGTTCCTCAGGACCAAAGTCCACCACCCTAACCACTAGGACACTATCGTAACCCCAGGCACATAGCTGGCAAATGCTTCTGCACCCTTGCTGGTGGAAGCAAGAGAGGAGGAGATCCTGGTGATTCTGACAGGCTTAGGAGCGGTGTCTGAAGGTGTGGAATCAACATGAGTACCAGTGGCGTAGCCAAGGGTGGGCCGGCACTTTGGGCCCAGGCCCCACCCAATAGCAGCACACCTATGAAGTGGCTGGCAGGGATCCCCAAGCCCTACCAGCCAAAAATTCCCAACGGCTGTCCCTCCTGCATACCTTGTAAATAGCGATACATGCTGTTCGCACCGGTCCTACAGTCTTCCCGCCTATGCAGAAACAGGAAGTTGCATCAGAGGGAAGGCTGTGGGGCCAGCATGAGCAGTGTGTATTAGTTGCTACTCGCTGCCAGTGAAAATCTTCTACTTAAAAGGTATGCGGGGTAGGAGGGATGTTTGAGACCATGTGGCATGCAGGCAAGAGAGGGAGAGACCAAATCACTCGTGGGACAGGGCGGGGTTCTTCTGCCAACCATGTTGGGCCCAGGCCCACCCAAAATTGGGTGCCTGGCTACGCCCCTGGGTTGTTCCCTCTTGTTTACTGTCTCAATGCCCAGTGGTTAACCTGAAGGTGAACCTTAGCTCGAGTGCTTGTGCCTCAAATTTATTTGGATTTATTTACCGCCTTTTTGAAAGAATTCACTCAAGGTAATGTACAGTAAGAAGAAATCAATAACTTGGTTCAGGTGGTCAAGACTAAGTTGAAAAACATACATTAGAACAACAATGGGTTTCTGTTTGAATTACCACTGTGGGGAAAGACTAATTCTTTCAGACAACTTCAATCTCCGATGTTGAAAAATCTTGGATAATGTGAAGAGTGGTAACCCACGTTTATACAGATTCCTCGTTCACCGACTATTTCACCAATAGACATGATGAGAAAATAGCCGACGGATATTGGGAAGTTCTGTTGATAAGTTCTCACCCCGCTCTAAATTTTATTATCTTCTTACCGAGAAAGCGGATTCCCAATCTCAGTCCGGTTTAGATACAGCTCAAGCTCCTGGAGATACATCAATTTTGCTTCAAACTTCACAGACACAATTAACATCTCATTGGGAGCTTAGCCGAGTTTAGGTGGCAGAGCCGGTGGTGGGAGGCGGGGCTAATGGTTGGGAGGCGGGGATATTGCTGGGCAGACTTATACGGTCTGTGCCAGAGCTGGTGGTGGGAGGCAGGGATAGTGCTGGGCAGACTTATACGGTCTGTGCCCTGAAGAGGACAGGTACAAATAAAAAGTAGCACATATGAATTTAGCTCGTTGGGCAGAATGGATGGACCGTGCAGGTCTTTTTCTGCCGTCATCTACTATGTTACTATCTCACACGTTTGATGACTTTTGCACAAGTCGCTGATAGGGACTGCCTGTTGAAACTTTATTTTACGAAGCAACAAAAATTGTTTTTCAACTTGAGAACCTGGATTTTTCCTGATATTTCAAAGGAAGCAGTTCCTGTTTTTACATCCAGAGGTATTACAGCTGGGGCTTTATTTTTCATAGGATTCCCATGTAAATGTTTGGATAAATACCATTCTCAGAAATATGTTTTCTTAGAGTTGGCTCCACTGATGGCTTTTTTTTTTTTTAAAGCTGTTAAGGGAACGTCAGGTGGATGGTCTGAAACCCTCCCAGTGACAGTATTGATCACCTCCGACAGAATGTACACCTGATTCTAAAGGTGCAGGTTGGATAAGGCGTCATTATGTAATTATGAATTAAGAAACATTTTCTTTCTTCATACTGAAGTCTTGAGATCCCCATGTGATAGACTTGATTGAGTTTTATATTTCCTAAATAACATTCCATACTGTGAATTTTTTTTTTTTAGAACTCCGTTTCTGTACGAGCATTGTCGTTTAAAAAGATTACTGTAAAATTCAGTAAATAAAAAGGTTTTTAAAAAACAAAGGGGTCCTTTTACAAAGGTACGCTTTATGATGAAGACCACTGACCATTTTAGTAGCTGCCCTCTGGACCAACTCCATCCTGTTCGTATCTTACGGTAGTGAAGGCGCAGGTTTTGGGCGCGTGCCAATCCATCTTTCAGCACGCCTGTGAAAAAGGCCTCTTTTTTTTTTTTTGCCAAAAAAGGACGCGCTCCGTTTTGGGTCTGAGACCTTACCGCCAGCCATAAAGAATCAGGGCAGTAATGACCCACGTGCGTCAAATGCCACTTGGCACGCATCCAAAAATAAAAAAATATTTTTCGGACGCAGGCCAAAAATGAAATCACTGCAAGAGCCATGCGGTAGTCGGGTGGTAATTCCATTTTGGCGCACGTAGACGTTTACGTGGCTTAGTAAAAGGACCCAAAAGACACAGTGGGGGTTCCAGTGATAAAGGTGTAAGCAAAATCTAAATAAATAAAAACTAATCCCTTTCTGTGGCTGATATACAGCCATAATAACCAGGGTCCAGGTTTTAAAAAAATCGGCTACAGGCTGCAAGGCTAGGCAATGCGATTAATCTAACAGGCTATCACTGTAAAGGTAAAACATAGTAACATACATAGTAGATGATGGCAGAAAAAGACCTGCACAGTCCATCTAGTCTGCCCAACAAGATAAACTCATATGTGCTACTTCTTGTGTATACCTTACCTTGATTTGTATCTGCCATTTTCAGGACACAGACCATAGAAGTCTTGCCCAGAACTAGCCCCGCCACCCAAACACCAGCCCCGCCTCCCAATCTCGGCTAAGCTTCTGAACAGGATTCCTTTATGTTTATCTCACGCATGTTTGAATTCCGCTACCGTTTTCATCTCCACCACCTCCGGCGGGAGGGCATTTCAAGTATCTACCACTCTCTCTGTGAAAAAATACTTCCTGACATTTTTCTTGAGTCTGCCCCACTTCACTCTCATATCATGTCCTCTCGTTCTACCGCCCTTCCATCTCCGGAAAAGGTTCGTTTGCGGATTCATACCTTTCAAATATTTGAACGTCTGTATCATATCACCCCTGTTTCTCCAGGATATACATGTTCAGGTCATCAAGTCTCTCCTCATACGTCTTGTAACGCAAATCCCTTACCATTCTCGTAGCTTTTCTTTGCACCGCTTCAATTCTTTTTACATCCTTCGCAAGGTACAGTCTCCAAAACTGAACACAATACTCCAGGTGGGGCCTCACCAACGACTTATACAGGGGCATCAACGCCCCCTTTCTTCTGCTGGTCACACCTCTCTCTATACAGCCTAGCAACCTTCTGGCTACGGCCACCGCCTTGTCACACTGTTTCGTCGCAGTCAGATCCTCCGATACTATCACCCCAAGATCCCTCTCCCCACCCGTAACTATCAGACTCTCCCCGCCAATCAGTGATTGAGATTTCTGTGCCAGCTAGTTCATGGTGTTACTACGCTAATGGATGCCAGTGTCCCTGGAAGCAATTCAAAAGGTATGGTGCAGCCCCCCTTCTCCACCCGAATGCAAACATTCAAATAATGTAACAGTCTTCAATAGAGTACTAGAAGGAAGCATCACGCATACAATGAAAAACTCCAGGTCAGGGGGTCACGAAACATAACACAAAGAGAAAGGCCCAGAAGGAACTAAAGAAAATACCATGCCACTGAAGGGATGCCTGGAATTGCCAGCAGCAGAGAAAGCGGGAACCAAAACGCCACCGAAAGACTTCAAGCGTGAAAGCTCTTTCCCCTCCCTTCGGCCTTTCATTTCACATCTGAGGAGATATAAGTGGGGGCTTCCTAGCTCCCCATACTCAGCACTACAGCACATCAAATCACTGTGCCTAGAGGGTGCTGCTGTGCTGTTTATTACTCACTGTTACAAGTATCCCACAGATGCATGCAAACCCAAGGATACAGAAGGAGCAATTTTAGGAAAGGAAGCTGGGGAAGCATTTGTTTCAAACAGGGAGTGTGGTCATAAAAGTCAAGCAAATGGAACAGGCACATAAATAGGAGACCGAAACACTCCCTGAACTAACTGAATATGAGAGTGCTTTGAAAAAACTCAACAAAATCAAAGAGACCGTCCTCTTTGATCTTTTAGACATGGGACTTACTTTTGGGAAAGATCAGGCTGGGGCACCCAGCAGCAATATTAAATACTAGCAAAAGAGGCCCGTTTCTGGACCAAATGAAACGGGCGCTAGCAAGGTTTTCCTCCCCAACACCCCCCCCCTTCTCCCTCCCTACGTACCTACCGACCCCTTGGTCATTCAGATGCCATTGCTCCACGCACCGTACATCATTGCTCCACCCTCTGTGTGTGACGCCATTGGTCCGCCCTTGACATCATCACGTTTGACGCGAGGGCGGGGCCCGGCGACTTGGCGATTTTGGTAGCTTCACCACCACGAACCCTTCGAACTCGTGTTGAAGGAAGTGACGTCAGTGGCTTGGCTTCACTGACGTCAGTGTCTTCAGAACGTTGAGGGTGAGTTTTATTATATAGGATTTACAAGGACCACAAACCATGCGCAAGATGCCTCTACTGCACTATCAGAGACAGCCATGAAAATGACGCTATTTCAAAAACATTTACAGCTCTGGGAAATCAGTTGCACTGAGAAACCTACATATTACATTAACAAACATTCAACCTGGAGTGAGGGATCGGTGGTCTAGTGGTTAGGGTGGTGGACTTTGGTCCTGGGGAACTGAGTTCGATTCCCACTTCAGGCACAGGCAGCTCCTTGTGACTCTGGGCAAGTCACTTAACCCTCCATTGCCCCATGTAAGCCACATTGAGCCTGCCATGAGTGGGAAAGTGCGGGGTACAAATGTAACAAAAAATAGAAAATTACAGCCAGGTGAGAGACAGTCCTTGATTTCTTACCACCCCAATCAAAGGACCGACAATTCTGATTTCAATGGGCAGAATCAGGCACTACAAAAGTCCCACACTGCTTTGGGATACAAGTTCAAAACCAGGCCTGGCCAAAAAAATCTTCAGGTTGGAAGTGGGTAACTTGGCAACTCCGCAGACCAAAAGTGACAGTGAAAATACACTTTCAAAAGATATATGTGGCTTTCAGCATGGGGCTGCAGGGCCCTGGCCAGTCCCCACAATGAACAAATTGGAACCGAGGAATTGTGTTCATCCAGCTTTCTGAATTCACATGCAACTTTCTTTAAAATTACTCTCATTATTTTCTGTTTCTCAGTCTTATCTACGTTCCACCTTTGCTTGCATCTTGTGCTGTCTATTAATGTTGATGTTAATAATGCTATCTGAATACATTATGTACAACTTATTCTCGCTGTACACCGCCTTGGGCGAATCTCTTCAAAAAGGTGGTCAATAAATCCTAATAAATAAATAGATCAATGTTAGTGGTGCAGGACGTGTGGGTCCTTATCTCCATCCCAATGAAGCTGGCGGACCCAAGGTCCACCAGGACCCCTCTGCTAACACAACAGCCACTGCACAAGGTGACTCACTTGGGTGCTTGCAATATCTGGAACTAAACTGCTTCTCATTCACAGACCTTTGCGAGGATGCCGCAAGGGGAAGTGAAAGTGGCAGGGCTCTGTCTGAAAGGTCAGTCTTGCTTCACCCCCAGAGTATCTGCCTATTTCTCTCTTTTCTGATAAAATGTTTTCGAGTTGACTCAGTCATCTAGATTACTGCAATTCGCTCTACGCTGGCTGCAAAGAGCAAATTCTCAAAAAACTCCAAACAGCCCAGAACACAGCAGCCAGACTCATATTTGGGAAATCAAAATACGAGTGCGCAAAACCCCTACGAGAGAAGCTACACTGGCTCCCCATTCAAAGAACGCATCATGTTCAAAATATGTACCCTAGTACATAAAATCATCCATGGCGATGCCCCAGCCTATATGATAGACCTACCACCCAGGAATGCTAAAAAATCATCCCGCACATTCCTTAATCTTCATTTCCCCAACTGTAAAGGTCTAAAGTACAAATTAATGCACGCATCAACCTTTTCTTATATGAGCGTGCAGTTCTGGAACGCATTGCCACGTAACCTGAAAGCGACCTATGAACTGACCAACTTCCGTAAAGCACTAAAGACCCATCTCTTTGACAAGATATACCACAAAGACCAAAGCATGTGAAGTTCTCACAAACATCCAGAAATGTAAATTAATGCCTTCTGTTTTATTACTATCATGTATGAATCTATCTTGTTGGGCAGACTGGATGGACCATGCAGGTCTTTTTCTGCCGTCATCTACTATGTTACTGTGTTATTCCCAGCAGCAGGACAGGCTGTCGCTCAATCCGCAAGGCAAGTTTATTAATCTCCCTGTACTTAACTGTCATTTCTATCACTCTTACCTACTACTAAGTCAGTGGTTCTTAACCCAGTCCACAGGACACACCAGGCTACCCACTATAACTATGCATGAGAGATCTGCATGCAATGGGAGGTGGTGTATGCAAAGTTCTCTCATGAATATTCATTGAGTATCCTGAAAACCTGACTAAATAGGTATATCCTGAGAACTGGGTTGAGAATTCTTGACAACACATGTAAAACTGTCATGCCAATAAAGTTATCTGAATCCGACAGGGCAGCACAAGGCTAGTGGGCTACCAGAAATCCCTTTTCACTGGCCCAATCAAATCATTTTCAGACGATGGGGTTAAATGGCTGGAGCAGGTGCCCCCTGGGGAATAGTAACATAGTAACATAGTAGATGACGGCAGAAAAAGACCTGCACGGTCCATCTAGTCTGCCCAACAAGATAAACTCATATGTGCTACTTCTTGTGTATACCTTACCTTGATTTGTATCTGCCATTTTCAGGACACAGACCGTAGAAGTCTTGCCCAGAACCAGCCCCACCACCCAAACACCAGCCCCGCCTCCCAATCTCGGCTAAGCTTCTGAGGATCCATTCCTTCTGCACAGGATTCCTTTATGTTTATCCCACGCATGCTTGAATTCCGCTGAAGTGGACCTGGCATTTAATTTCAGGGTTAATTGATGAATGAACTCTAGGTTTAAGGAAATCATGCTGAGGGGTTGCAGGAGAGGGCTGCAGAGAAAATAGTTGCGATGAGCCCCACTGCCCACAGGAGGCGATGAGACTTGTGTGCTGCCCCCTGTCCTCCCTTTTCCCCTACACTGAATAGGTTACAAGGCTTAGGCCATGCTTCAGACAAAGCAGAAGGGGAGGGGGCAGATGGGGACTCCGTTGTCCCTTCTTCTCCAAAGATATCACTTGCATCCCTGGAAAGTAAGACGGGGAATGTTTCCACGGAGCCCAGAACAGCTGCTGGGCAGAGGGCTCACATTGGAGACTGTATGGCTCACCATCTCCCCCTCCCCCCTCACTCTAGAGGGCTCCCAGCTAGAGCAAAGGAAAGATTAGGGCAGGCTTTTGTGAGGGAGGCCAACTTTGGTCTCTCCATTCACTAAAAGAATTACAGGAATGTATTCAACAGGTCAGTGTGAGGGAGAAGAGCAGGGCTGGGTGTGTGACAGCAATCCAGTCCAGCTTCAAGGGGAGGGATGGGTCTTCATTCAAGGCTTGAGATCAAGCAGAAGACAGCTCTTGCTTGCAACCCCCCCCCCCCCCACCCCCAAAAGAAAATCAAGGATGCACTCTGCCTGCCACCTAATCCAGGTCCGATCCGGGTACCTTCCAAGGCCAGAGCTACAAGCCGCAGCAGACACCAGCCAGTGACTGTATGTCCATGAAACCTCTGGATGGGCAGAAGTACTTTCATTTAGTACCGTTCCCATCTGTCCCAGGGACAGGCAGTTCTAAGACAAAGGGTGAAAAAATTGAAAATCTGGCAGGGCAACTTCACCCCTACTCCTGGAGC
Source organism: Microcaecilia unicolor (assembly GCF_901765095.1). NCBI lineage: Eukaryota > Metazoa > Chordata > Amphibia > Gymnophiona > Siphonopidae > Microcaecilia > Microcaecilia unicolor. The sequence continues at coordinate 106,460,184 of NC_044042.1, forward strand.
AGAGAAGCACCCCAGTCCCCCTTCAGGCTTCTGCTCCTCTCCCCCCTCACAGCAGTCCCCAGCACCTCTGCCTCCCACCCACCTGCTATTTCACAGATATCTGGGTTTTATCTATCTGTTTATTTAGCAAACTTTGATGACGTGCCTTATGAAAACAGTGTGAAGGTTGTTACAAATAACAATCATAAAACCACTGCCGCTCCTTGTAATCTTGGGCAAGTCACTTCCTCCATTGCCTCAGGTACAGACTCTTTAAAAGTCCTCTGGAGGACAGAGAAATATGTGAATGTAACTCACCTCCAGCTACTGCTGAAAGCTACAGCCAAATAAAACCAGAAACTCTCCCCAAAAGAGCCCTCACCAAACCAACCCACTGAACTCCTATTCTCCTCTTACTGAACTACACCACTCTCCCTCCCCCCAATTCAAAACTCAAAAGTTGCTTTTAACTTATTCCTGAATCCCATACAATGTTCTCCCACTTTCACACCTGCCCTGTAACCCTGCTACTCCCACCATTCCCTGCTACATCTGCTTCTAATTAGTATTTACAGGAATCTGATCAGCCTCCCCCCCCCCCCCCCCCCAAGCATTACCAGGTACATCTGTCTCCTTCACTACTCTCTGGTAGTGACAGGTACCCACTGTGATCTCTGATCTTCTCCCCCTCCCATTCATCCAGACTCACAGGTATCTGTGGATCTTCACTCCCCCCCCCCCCCCCGTACTCACAGGTATCTCTGGTCCCCCGACCCCAGTAGTACTCACAGGTATCTCTTGATCTTCTCTTCCCCCCCCCCCCCCCCGTACTCACAGTTCTCTGGATCTTTTCTACTCTTCCCCCCCCCCCAGTCCTCCGGTACATCACAGGTATCTCTGGATCTTCTTCCCCCCCCCACCCGCCCCCGGTATTCACAGGTATCTCTGTCCCCCGCCCCATGGTACTCAACAGGTATCTCTGGATCTTCTCTTCCTCCCCCCCCCCCCCGGTATTCACAGGTATCTGTGGCTCTTCTTCTCCCCCCCCCCTCCCATATCACAGGTATCTCTGGATCTTCACTCCCCCCCCCCCCCGTTCTCGCAGGTATCTCTGGTCCCCCGACCCTAGTAGTACTCACAGGTATCTCTGGATCTACACTCCCCCCCCCCCATACTCACAGGTATCTCTGGTCCCCCACCCCCAGTGGTACTCACAGGTATCTCAGGATCTTCTCTCTCTCCCCCCCCCCCAAATCCCCAGTACTCACAGGTATCTCTGGAGCTTCTCTCCCTCCCTCCCCCCCCCAAAAAAAAATCCCCGGTACTCACAGGTATCTCTGGATCTTCTCTTTCCCCCCCCTCCCTCCCTCCCCGGTATTCACAGGTATCTGTGGCTCTTCTCCCCCCATCCCGTACTCACAGGTATCTCTGGATTCTTCACTCCTCCCCCCGTACTCACAGGTATCTCTGGATCTTCACTCTCCCTCCCCCCCCCCCCAAAAAAAATCCCCGGTACTCACAGGTATCTCTGGATCTTCTCTTCCCCCCCTCCCTCCCCGGTATTCACAGGTATCTGTGGCTCTTCTCCCCCCATCCCGTATTCACAGGTATCTCTGGATCTTCACTCCTCCCCCAGTACTCACAGGTATCTGTGGATCTTCACTCCCCCCCTTACTCACAGGTATCTCTGGCCCCCGACCTCAGTAGTACTCACAGGTATCTCAGAATCTTCTCTCCCCCCCCCCACCCTCAAACCCCCGGTACTCACAGGTATCTCTGGATCTTCTCTTCCCCCCCTCCCTCCCTCCCCGGTATTCACGGGTTTGCTGTGGCTCTTCTTCTCCCCCCATCCCGTATCACAGGTATCTCTGGATCTTCACTCTCTCCCCCCCCCCCCCCCCGTACTCCAGTATCTCTGGATCTCACTCTCCTCCCCCCCCCCCAAAAAAAATCCCCGGTACTCACAGGTATCTCTGGATCTTCTCTTTCCCCCCCCTCATCCCCGCGGTATTCACAGGTATCTGTGGCTCTTCTCCCCCCATCCCGTACTCACAGGTATCTCTGGATCTTCACTCCTCCCCCCCCCCCGTACTCACAGGTACTCTGGATCTTCACTCTCCCTCCCCCCCCCCCAAAAAAAATCCCCGGTACTCACAGGTATCTCTGGATCTTCTCTTCCCCCCCTCCCTCCCTCCCCGGTATTCACAGGTTTCTGTGGCTCTTCTCCCCCCATCCCGTACTCACAGGTATCTCTGGATCTTCACTCTCCCTCCCCCCCCCCCCAAAAAAAAGCCCCGGTACTCACAGGTATCTCTGGATCTTCTCTTCCCCCCCCCCCTCCCTCCCCGGTATTCACAGGTATCTGTGGCTCTTCTCCCCCCATCCCGTACTCACAGGTATCTCTGGATCTTCACTCCTCCCCCCGTACTCACAGGTATCTGTGGCTCTTCTCCCCCCATCCCGTACTCACAGGTATCTCTGGATCTTCACTCCTCCCCCCGTACTCACAGGTATCTGTGGATCTTCACTCCCTCCCTCCCTCCCCCCCCGTACTCACAGGTATCTGTGGATCTTCACTCCCTCCCCTCCCCTCCCCTCCCGTACTCACAGGTATCTCTGGTCCCCCGACCTCAGTAGTACTCACAGGTATCTCAGAATCTTCTCCCCCCCAAACCCCCGGTACTCACAGGTATCTCTGGATCTTCTCTTCCCCCCCTCCCTCCCCGGTATTCACAGGTATCTGTGGCTCTTCTCCCCCCATCCCGTATTCACAGGTATCTCTGGATCTTCACTCCTCCCCCAGTACTCACAGGTATCTGTGGATCTTCACTCCCCCCCTTACTCACAGGTATCTCTGGTCCCCCGACCTCAGTAGTACTCACAGGTATCTCAGAATCTTCTCTCCCCCCCCCCCCAAACCCCCGGTACTCACAGGTATCTCTGGATCTTCTCTTCCCCCCCTCCCTCCCTCCCCGGTATTCACAGGTTTCTGTGGCTCTTCTCCCCCCATCCCGTACTCACAGGTATCTCTGGATCTTCACTCCTCCCCCCCCCCCCGTACTCACAGGTATCTCTGGATCTTCACTCTCCCTCCCCCCCCCCAAAAAAAATCCCCGGTACTCACAGGTATCTCTGGATCTTCTCTTCCCCCCCCCTCCCTCCCCGGTATTCACAGGTATCTGTGGCTCTTCTCCCCCCATCCCGTACTCACAGGTATCTCTGGATCTTCACTCCTCCCCCCCCCCCCCCCGTACTCACAGGTATCTCTGGATCTTCACTCTCCCTCCCTCCCCCCCCCAAAAAAAAAATCCCCGGTACTCACAGGTATCTCTGGATCTTCTCTTCCCCCCCTCCCTCCCTCCCCGGTATTCACAGGTTTCTGTGGCTCTTCTCCCCCCATCCCGTACTCACAGGTATCTCTGGATCTTCACTCTCCCTCCCCCCCCCCCCCCCCCAAAAAAAATCCCCGGTACTCACAGGTATCTCTGGATCTTCTCTTCCCCCCCCCTCCCTCCCCGGTATTCACAGGTATCTGTGGCTCTTCTCCCCCCATCCCGTACTCACAGGTATCTCTGGATCTTCACTCCTCCCCCCGTACTCACAGGTATCTGTGGCTCTTCTCCCCCCATCCCGTACTCACAGGTATCTCTGGATCTTCACTCCTCCCCCCGTACTCACAGGTATCTGTGGATCTTCACTCACTCCCTCCCTCCCCCCCCGTACTCACAGGTATCTGTGGATCTTCACTCCCCTCCCCTCCCCTCCCGTACTCACAGGTATCTCTGGTCCCCCGACCTCAGTAGTACTCACAGGTATCTCAGAATCTTCTCCCCCCCAAACCCCCGGTACTCACAGGTATCTCTGCTGGCCTTCGGTCTGCTGGTGCAAAGCCACCGAGTAGCCGAAGAAGCTGTCGGCTGTGCTGCCCTTCTTCAGCACCGGGAACCGCGTGTCCATGTTAAAAGCCCAGCAGCAAGCACCGTGCAAGAGGAGCAGCGCCCAACCCAACCCCCGCTCCGAGCCCATTCCCGACCCGATCCCGATCCGACCCGCAGGCACCAAAAACGCGCTTCTTCCGGGGACGGCGAGAGGCAGCCGGAGCTGCTTAAAGGGACCGCAGCACCTGCAGCTCTTCCCCCCCCACCCCTTCAGGGACTCCGCCCACCCCGCGGGAGGGTGCAAGTCCACGCCCTCCCCTCACTGGCATTCGAAAAACCTGGACTGGCTCCGCTCTGCAAAAAGCCCACGTTGCACCTGCCTTGCGCTGGGTGACATTGGTCATCTCAGGTTCAGAAAAGAAAAAGCAGAATGGAAAACAGACGGATGAGGGGAGATAGGACTGAGGTCTCCAAAATCCTGAGTGCTGTAGAACAAGTAGAAGTGAATCGATTTTTTTTTACTCTTTCCAAAAGTATAAATTCTAGGGGACACTCATAGAAGTACTTTCAAAACAAATAGGAGGATTTTTTTTTCACTCAACCAACTTGAGATTTCGCCTATTAGATTGTAAGCTCTTGTGAGCAGGGACCGTCCTTTTGTTAAACTGTACAGCGCTGCGTAACCCTAGTAGCGCTCTAGAAATGTTAAGTAGTAGTAGTAAGTTCTGGAACTCTTTTTTCCTGCAGCGGTTAGCGTATCTGGGGGTTTTTTTAAAGGTTTGGACAAATTCCTGGAGGAAAAGTCCATAGTCTGTTATTGAGACGGACATGGGGGGAAGCCACTGCTTGCCCTGGGATTTGTAGTATGGAGTGTTGCCACGATTTGGCTTTCTGCCAGGTACTTGTGACCTTACTTGGCCACTGTTTGGGAAAACAAGATACTGGGCTAGATGGACCATTAGTCTGACCCAGTATAGCTACTCTTATGTACTTAAATCAAACTTGTGGATTCCCTGAGTGCCTGGCCCTCTGCTAAGAGAGTTACAGAAGGGTCACAACTAGTTTTCACAGGTTACACTTTCCTTCTGTTCCTCACCCTCCAACCCATAAAACCAGTGGCATACCAAGGGTGCACGCTGCTGGGGGGGGGGGGGGTGCTGCACCCTGAGGGGATGGACGCCGCTGCACCCGGGGGGGTGTGCAGCGGTAGCGATCCACCCCAGGTGGCAGCTGACCTAGGATCGCCACTGCTTAAACTACCTCTTCCCTTACTTATTCCTTCTTGGCCACTTCATTATCCTCTCCCCATACCTCATCCATCCATTTCGCTGTCCCCAGTATTGACCCTATATTGTACATCGCATTGATTTACTTTGTAAAATAGACAACGTTATGACCTCACCATGCCCACTCATGCCTTATTTTCTTCCCTACCCTCATCCCAAACTTCATCTTCCAGTGGAGGAGTAGCCCAGTGGTTAGTGCAGTGGACTTTGATCCTGGGGAACTGGGTTCAATTCCCACTGCAGCTCCTTGTGACTCTGGGCAAGTCACTTAACCCTCCATTGCCCCTGGTACAAAATAAGTACCTGAATATATGCAAACCGCTTTGAATGTAGTTGCAAAAAAAACCTCAGGCGGTATATCAAGTCCCATTTCCCTCTCCCCCTTATGACATCACAATATCAGAAGTGTATTGGCCAATCAAGCCATTGTGACATCACTGATGAGGTTGGCTCTTATTGGTGGAATGAGTGGAGGAGTAGCCTAGTGGTTAGTGCAGTGGACTTTGATCCTGGTGAACTGGGTTCGATTCCCACTGCAGCTCCTTGTGACTCTGGGCAAGTCACTTAACCCTCCATTGCCCCTGGTACAAAATAAGTACCTGAATATATGTAAACCGCTTTGAATGTAGTTGCAAAAACCTCAGAAAGGCAGTATATCAAGTCCCATTTCCCTTTCCCTCACTCTTCCTTCTTATAAGAATAAGTAAATGCTTTGACTGTATATCAAGTCTATGACCTTTAACCCCCCCCCCCCCCATTATAGCTCCCTGTGATCCTGAGCAAATCATTAAGAGGCCATATCGCTGGCCAACCACATGGCAAAAGGGCAGTAGTGCGGGACGCACTGAAGTGTCCCACGGTAGTTTGGCCATGCTACTCCCATGGTAATAAATATATTGCCACGGGTGGTACGTCTGGGGGCAGAGAGGAGGCGTGCCTGCACTAATCAATCAGGTAACATGTTCCCACCCGTAACCTCCGCTCTCAGGACAAATCACTCCATTCTGTACCCTTCTCCACCACCGCTAACTCCAGACTCCGCCCCTTCTGCCTCGCATCACCTTATGCCTGGAACAGACTTCCTGAGCCCATACGCCATGCGCCCTCCCTGCCCATTTTAAGTCCTTACTCAAAGCCCATCTCTTCTCCCTTGCTTTTGGCGCCTAACCACCTTCCCATTCCTGATACCTACACAGACTACATAGTTTTTACAGCCCAGAACCGCAGAGCTGCCAAATTAACCAGTTCTAGGAGGGAACAATTCTAGGTTGCATTTACACCCCAAAGCAGTGTGGGATTGGTAGTCCCTACTTCTACACACTGAAATCAGGATGCATCAGGACAGTGTTCTCAAAAATCATGGACTACTACTACTTAACATTTCTAAAGCGCTACTAGGGTTACGCAGCGCTGTACAATTTAACATAGAAGGACAGTCCCTGCTCAACGAGCTTACAATCTAAAAGACAAGTGTACAGACAAAGTGGGGCAGTCTAGATTTCCAAAGGTTAGGTGCCGAAGGCAGCGTTGAAGAGGTGAGCTTTGAGCAAAGATTTGAAGATGGGTAGGGAGGGGGCTTGGCGTAGGGATTCAGGAAGTTTGTTCCAGGCATAGGGTGAGGCGAGGCAGAAAGAGCGGAGCCTGGAGTTGGCGGTGGTGGAGAAGGGTACCGAGAGGAGGGATTTGTCCTGTGAGCGGAGGTTACGGGCGGGAACGTAGGGGGAGATGAGGGTAGAGAGGTAGTGAGGAGCAGCAGACTAAATGCATTTGTAGGTAAGGAGGAGAAGCTTGAACTGTATACGGTATCTGATTGGAAGCCAGTGAAGTGACCTGAGGAGAGGGGTGATATGAGTTTATCGGTTCTGGCGGAATATAAGACGTGCGGCAGAGTTCTGAACGGATTGGAGGGGGGATAGATGGCTAAGTGGGAGGCCAGTGAGGAGTAGGTTGCAGTAGTCAAGGCGAGAGGTGATGAGAGCGTGGATGAGAGTTCGGGTGGTGTGCTCGGAGAGGAAAGGGCGAATTTTGCTGATGTTAAAGAGGAAGAAGCGACAGGTCTTGGCTATCTGCTGGATATGCACTGAGAAGGAGAGGGAGGAGTCAAAGATGACCCTGAGGTTGCGGGCAGATGAGACGGGGAGGATGAGGGTGTTATCAACTGAGATAGAGAGTGGGGGAAGAGGAGAGGTGGGTTTAGGTGGAAAGACGATGAGCTCGGTTTTGGACATGTTCAGCTTCAGGTGGCGGTTGGACATCCAGGCAGCAATGTCGGATAAGCAGGCCGATACCTTGGCCTGGGTCTCCGCGGTGATGTCTGGTGCGGAGAGATATAGCTGGGTGTCATCAGCATAAAGATGATACTGAAAACCATGAGATGAGATCAGTGAGCCTAGGGAGGAAGTGTAGATTGAGAAGAGAAGGGGTCCAAGGACAGATCCCTGGGGAACTCCGACAGATAGCGGGATGGGGGTGGATGAAGATCCATGAGAGTGCACTCTGAAGGTGCGGTGGGAGAGATAGGAGGAGAACCAGGAGAGGACAGAGCCCCGGAACCCAAACGAGGACAGTGTGGCAAGAAGTAAATCATGATTGACAGTGTCAAAAGCGGCGGATAGATCGAGGAGGATGAGGATGGAGTAGTGGCCTCTGGATTTGGCCAGGAGCAGGTCATTACAGACTCTAGAGAGTGCTGTTTCTGTCGAGTGTAGAGGGCGAAAGCCGGATTGAAGTGGGTCGAGGATGGCATGAGAGGAGAGAAAATCAAGACAGCAGCTGTGAACGGCACGCTCAAGTATTTTGGAGAGGAAGGGTAGGAGGGAGATGGGGCGGTAGTTGGAGGGACAGGTAGGGTCAAGTGATGGACTGACCTGAAGTCTCTCACTCTTGAAACTGGGCAACTTCAGTTTTCTGGAAGGGTGATGAGGAAGGTCAGCACATGTCTCAGCAGGGGTCTATAAAATAATGAGTGGAGTGGAGCAGGTAGACGTGAATCATTTCTTTACTCTTTCCAAAAATACTAGGACTTGAGGGCATGTGATGAAGCTACAAAGTGGTAAATTTACTCAACGTGTAATTAAACTCTGGAATTCATTGCCAGAGAATGTGATAAAGGCGGTTAGCTTAGCGGGGTTTTTAAAAGGTCTGCCCGGCTTCCTAAAGGAAAAGTCCATAGACCATTATTAAATTGACTTGGGAAAAATCTACTGCTTATTTCTGGGACAAGCAGCATAAAATGTATTGAACTTTTTCAGGATCTTGCCTGGTATTTGTGACCTGGATTGGCCACTATTGGAAACAGGATGCTGGACTTGATGGACCTTTGGTCTGGCCCAGTGTGGCAATACAGTAGAGCTCCACTGTAAGATCTCTCTCTCTCTCTCTCTCTCTCTCTCTCTCTCTCTCTGCTTACCATTTTAATGCACAGAGGTATCCTTTTCATCCTCTCCCCTGGGTGTGCTTAGAAACCATGACTTACCCTCTAACTATGCCATTCATCAGTCCAAAGTTAATTATTTCTCATTTTAAACAGGAATATGTTTCAGAATATGGAATCCTCCTAGGTCCTAGAAAAATAAAACTATTCATATGAACAGTCCACTCGTTCTGCATTGGGCGACAGCCCAGGCTTCAGAAGATAAACAGCACAGCAGCACCATGGCACAGTGAGAAACCCTTAGCAGGAACAGCGGTGAAAAAGCTTTCAAGGTTCATTTCTCTTCAGCAAGGAGACAACAATCAGAAGGGCACCAAAGTGAATCTTTAATAATTTCGTTTGCTTCAGACTGATGGTGTAATTAGTCTATATAATGTTATTGGTAGAGCTGGTGCTTCTGTAACCTCTCCCTGGTCACTTTCCAAGCAGAGAATGGACTTCCTGATGGATCTGGCCAGAGAAAGGGAATGGCAGATTTACATGCTGAGCCTGACTCATTTCCTTGATCCTTATCTCTGAGCCCCCCCCCCCTCCCTCTATGGTGAGTAATACAGGAGCTGTGCCCGGTAGGAAGATCCATGCCAGGGGGAAGGGCGGGGAGAGTTCTGCATTTCCTAAACCTGTTTCTGGCATCCTCAGAATGAACCAGGGAGGGGGGTGTTCCCATAACAGCAAAAGCTACATTCACATGTAAAGGCTGAAAAAATAGGGTTGAGAAGGGGCCACACTCAGTGACCTGCTGGGGCTCCTGGCAGCTGCCTAGGGCTCCTTATTTTGTGAGCATGGGGAGTTGTCTCATCCTGAGTAACAGAGCAGACACTCCATGGATAAGAAATTGGGGATACATCAGAGGCCACACCATGAAGAAAAGCTATAGCGAGCCAGCTGTGCCTTTCACTTGCCTTCTGGTGAACCATGGGTTAGGATGATAGTTCAAATGTTCAAATGCTCAGGTCAACAATGGGCAAAAGAGGAGAAGATCTGGGATTAGACCTCAACTGAAAGAAGCAGGTTTCACTAGTGCTATGAGAAACCCTTTTGGCTGGAAAAGGTGGATTCCTTGCACCCTAAAATATGAAGGAAAAGGTTTCTGTGGCCTTCTCTTTCCCCTGCTGTGTTATCCAGCATAGGGCTGTCTCCAGTATGTCCTGTAAGAGGGTCCTGGACCCTGACATCAGCCTAGTGGTTAGAGCAGTGGCGTTCCTAGGGGGGCTGACACCTGGGGCGGATCACCGATGCGCCCCGCCCCCCGGGTGCAGCGCGACGCTCCCCCCCGGCAAAAGAACCCCCCCAGGTGCACACTGCTGGGGGGGGGGGGTGCCATGCGCCTGCCGGCTCTTCGCTTTCATGCTCCCTCTGCCCCGGAACAAGAAGTAACCTGTTCCGGGGCAAAGGGAGCATGAAAACGAAGAGCTGACAGGCGCGCGGCACCCCCCCAGCGGCGTGCACCCGGAGTGGACCGCCCCCACCGCCCCCCCCCCCCCTTGGTACGCCACTGGGTTAGAGCAGTGTTTCTCAACCTTTCCAAGCCCAAGGCACACCTACATTAGTAAGAAGGTTGCATGGTACACCGTCCCTTTTCCGGATACGGGAAGGCAGTAGAACTAGAGGTCATGAATTAAGGTTGAAGGGGGGCAGACTCAGGAGTAATGTCAGGAAGTATTTTTTCATGGAAAGGGTGGTAGATACGTGGAGATGAAAACGGTAATGGAATTCAAAAATGCGTGGGATAAACACAAAGGAATCCTGGTCAGAAGGAATGGATCTCCACCACCGCCAACTCCAGGCTCCGCCCTTTCTGCCTCACCTCACCCCATGCGTGGAACAAACTCCCTGAGCCCATACGCCAGGCCCCCTCCATGCCCATCTTCAAATCATTGCTCAAAGCCCACCTCTTCCATGTCGCCTTTGGCACCTAACCACTACACCTCTACTCAGGAAATCTGGACTGCCCCAACTTGACATTTCGTTCTTTAGATTGTAAGCTCCTTTGAGCAGGGACCGTCCTTCCTTGTTAATTTGTACAGCGCTGCGTAACCCTAGTAGCGCTCTAGAAATGTTAAGTAGTAGTAGTACTAGTAGGTCATTGCAGGGGGCTCGATCGGGCCAGTGACTTCGGGCTTCCTTTTGTTCATCCGGGCCGCTGACTTCCTCTGCTGTGCGGGTATCCCCCCGGCGTGCTCTGTCTACCTCTACTGTCACTCAGCCTGCCGCTCGACCGCCGACCGTTGACCACTGCCGTTGGGGCCTCTTGAGGGTGCTTTTCATGGTGGGGAGCCCCGTCTCCTCTGTCTTGTCGGTTCCACTTGACGAGGTTCGCCTGCTTTAACTGGCTGCAGTTCGTTGGCTTCCACTACTTGAGCAGCTGCTTGTCGTTGAAGATGCCTGATAGTGAGTGGATCGCTGCATCGGGGGGCTGGAGTAGACGGATGGGTGGTGCGGATCTTGGCACCTTTTCAGCGGAGCAGGGTCGTCGTGGTCTGCTCGAACAACTCGCTTCTCTTCCTGCCAACAATGATGATTCTTATCGCAGCACGATTTTATCAACTTGTCTGGATGGGTATCATTACAACCCTGCTGAGAGCTACTCACATCATTCCACAACATCTCAGCATCGGGAATCTACCTCAGGCATTTGCGGGAAATCCAAATGCACTCAACGTTCTTAATTGCAAGCTCCAGCATTCCATCAAAGCAAGATTCCTACGGTTTGTTCCTTCCTGGGTATTACTACATTTCCCAATTATGGATTATCTTGCCGAGAGGTGTTCATGCCACCCTGATCCGTCTCAGCATCTAGTCTTCCACAGTCCATTTTAGACTCTCTTACCCTGTTCCTTTTACCCTATCTAATGTAATTGTATTTGATTCCCGTACATTGTAAGCCACTTTGAGTCTGCTTAATGTGGGAAAAAGTGGGGTATAAATGTTCATAAATAAATAAATAGTGGAGATTGGGTGGGAACACTAATAATTGGGAAGCAAAGCTAGTGCTGGGCTGTGCAGTGGCGTTCCTGGGGGAGGCGGTGGGTGCGGTCCGCCCCGGGTGCACGCCGCTGGGGGGGTGCCACGCGCGCCTGTCCTTCGTTCGTTCCATGCGCCCTCTGCCCCGGAACAGGATGTTCCGGGGCAGAGGGAGCATGGAACGAACGAAGGGCGGGTGCGCGCGGCACCCCCCCCAGCGGCGTGCACCCGGGGAGCGGGGCGCATTGGCGATCCGCCCCGGGTGTCAGCCCCCCTAGGAACACCACTGGGGCTGTGCCCTGAAAATGGCAAGGACAAATCAAGGTCAGGTATACATATAAAGTAGCTCATACAATGAGTTCATCTTGTTGGGCAGACTAGGTCTTTAACTGCCGTCATCTACTATGTATCCCTGCAAACATGGAAAGATTCATATGGCCAAAAGAAGAGTTACATATTGGTTCAGGTGTATTTAATCTGATTAACCGCTTAAGGGTATCCATCAAAGCAGAGTACAAGGGATCATAACAATTCTAAAATTAGTAGCAGAATAGAATGCCAACTTTTGATAGAAAAGAGGGGGTGGGGTGGGGGTGGGGGGAAACAGCCTCCTTTGTCTCCATAGCTCCAGGCCCCAGTATACAGCTCCCACCCTCTGCCAGTCGTTCACCCAAGGAAAACCAGATTATGAATTAGCTCAAAAAAAGCTTCACGAAAAAAAAGTAGGCATTAAGTAGCTACGGAAAAGCTGCCAAGGAAGCTTCCAACCTTAGAAACTGCTTCCACAACATAGGGCCTACTGTGTTCAACATGGAATTGAGCAGGGAGGCCAGAGAGACCTGGTGGAAAGAGATCACCACCAACTGGTACCACTGGGCAGATCGAAGGAAAGAGGCAGAGCCAGTCTGCTGGATCCCAAATACCAAGGTCAAGGATCTTAAACACAATATGGACCCACAATGGTAACCAGTGCCATTGTGAAAATAGGGAGCTTGGCTCAGAGCTGTCTCTTTTCTCCGTGTCCTCTCCTTAAGGTTAGCATATTTGCTCCCCCCCCCCCCCAAAAAAAGAGGACACATGCCCCGCCACACCCCCATCCCGCCCCCTGTCACATACCGCCCCCATCACACACCCCTAAGGGTATCCTATCAGGGCCGGTCAAACCCAGTAAGTGGGGTAAGCACCGCAGGGGGGCGCCTGCCTTCAAGGGCGCCGCCATACTGCGCCGCCGTTGGGGGTTTAAATCTTTTATTTACCTCCGTCCCAGCAGCCGCGTCATTTCAAAGCCTTGCCCGTCTCTAGCCTTCCCTCCCTTCGTGAATTTGTTCCCTCAGAATCCCGCCTTCTGATGTTATTTCCTCTTTCCACAAGGGTGGGACTCTGAGGGAACGAACTCACGAAGGGAGGGAAGGCTAGAGACGGGCAAGGCTTTGAAATGACGCGGCTGCTGGGACGGAGGTAAATTAAAAAAGACTTAAACCACACAGGGTGGCAGGAAGAAAAAGGGGGCTGTTGGGGGGAGAAGAGGGCGGAGATGCTAGACGGGGCGGGGGGCACCAACTGATGGTCTGCAGGGGGGCACCAGAGACCCTAGGACCGACCCTGTATCCTATCCTCCCCTCCCCTTATTATATTGCCCTGGTGGTCTAGTGACCTCTTCGGGGCAGGAGAGAGCCCCCCTCTTTCCTGCCTGGAGCGCCTGCATACTGTTCCTTGCTGACTCCGGTCCCGGCGCCGATTCAAAATCACCGGGAAGGTTGCCAAATGGCCACTGGGCTTCAGCTCAGCTAGTCTTATAGTTGTAAAACCCACAGAAAGGCATTATATCAAGTCCCTTTCCCTTTAGTATGCGATTGAGTTACCAAATATTAGGTACAGCTAATATAGATAATGTGTGTCAGTTGCAGGTTGAAAAATGGGGAGAGCACTGCTGCTCCTTGAAATTTTGGACAACTCACTTTACTATTGAATCAGGTACAAAACTTAAATTGTAAGTTCTCCCAGGACATGAAAATGGATGAGGAGGAGTGGCCTAGTGGTTAGGGTGGTGGACTTTGGTCCTGGGGAACTGAGTTTGATTCCCACTTCAGGCACAGGCAGCTCCTTGTGACTCTGGGCAAGTCACTTAACCCTCCATTGCCCCATGTAAGCCGCATTGAGCCTGCCATGAGTGGGAAAGCGCGGGGTACAAATGTAACAAAAATAAAATAAAATACCTACTGTAACTGAATGCAACCTGCCTTGAGCTATTAAGAAAGATGTGATCTAAATTCAAATTCAAAATCCAGTACCAGGCATATTGTGAAGCAGGGGCGTAGCCAGACCTCGCGGTGGGAGGGGGACCAAAGGTGGAGGAGGGGGCACATTTTGGTCTTCTGCCCCTCCCCCCACCACCACCTTGCTGCCCCCCTGCCACCTCACTGCCCTGCCACTCCCCACCCACTGCCACAGCAAATACCTTGGCTGGTGAGGGTCCCCAACCCCCACTTGCTGAAGCGTCCAGCACTGGTCTCCGGCACCGCCATGTTGCCTGCCCTGCTCTCTCTTCCCCATATGTCCTGCATGCTCAGTTTCACTAAAAGGAGCGTGCCGGACGTGAGAGGAAGACAGAGCAGGGCAGGCAAAGTGGCAGCACCGGAGACCAGTGCTGGACACTTCAGCTAGTGGGGGTTGGGGACCCCAGCCAGCAAATCCAGGGGCCCAGAGGAAATTTGGGAGGGCAGGCCCCCATGGCCCCACATAGCTATGCCTTTTGTGAAATAATACAAAACACTACAAATCCTAAAGAGCAAGTCACATAACAAACACCTACTTAGGAAAAACACTGTAATGGGGGGGGGGGGGGGTAGATCATCAATAAACACTATTGGAAAACTAAAGAAGCCAGATTAGTACTGATCCATCCTGCACAGTTAATGATAAACAGGTATCCATGTCTGTTTCATATACACAGAACACAGACAGACCGTCACGCAGTATAAAATAAATAACCACAAATTAAAAATAGAAATATGTAGACAAATATTTAAACTGAACCCACAAGAAGCCACAGTGCAACACCAGAGAAAGAGAAAAAAATGATGCGCATCCCCCTGCACTTTGCAAATATAAAGATAGCAGACGTAAATTTCAAAAACTGAGATATTCCAATCACTACACTATGTTAACAATACAAATAAAACAAAAATGGAAATATGATGATCCAATTTTAATGGACTAAACACTTTTTCAATTAGCTTTCAGAGGTCTAAACCTCTTTCCTCAGGTCAGGACGGTATGCTGCTGTTATGGTATCCTGTTCTGACATGAGAAAGGAGGGTTTGGTCTCCAAATATTAGTAAAAAAGTGTATTAAAATTAGTCTAATAAAGATATCTTATTTTCATTTTCTATATTTATTACTGTTTATTAACAACAACAACCATTTCTAAAGCGCTACTAGGGTTACGCAGCGCTGTACAATTCAAACATAGAAGGACAGTCCCTGCTCAAAGAGCTTACAATCTAAAAGACAAGAGAACAATCTAAAGACAAGTGAACAATCTAGAGGACGAGTGAACAGTTAATCTGATAGGGTGGATAGATTGGGGTATTTTATATTTCTCGAGCGGTTAGGCGCCGAAGGCAGCATTGAAGAGGTGAGTTTTAAGCAGAGATTTGAAGATGGGTAGGGAGGGGGCATGGCGTATGGGTAAAGGAAGATTGTTCCAGGCATAGGGTGAGGCAAGGCAGAATGAGCGGAGCCTGGAGTTGGCAGTGGTGGAGAAGGGTACTGAGAGAAGGGCTTTGTCCTGTGAGCAGAGGTTGCAGGCGGGAACATAGGGGGAGATGAGGGTGGAGAGGTAGTGAGGAGCCGCAGACTGGGTGCATTTGTAGGTAAGGAGGAGGAGCTTGAATTGTATGCGATATCTGATCGGAAGCCAATGAAGTGATTTGAGGAGAGGGGTGATATGAGTATATTGGTTTTGGCGGAATATAAGACGTGCAGCAACGTTCTGAACGGATTGAAGGGGGGATAGATGGCCGAGTGGGAGGCTGGTGAGGAGTAAGTTGCAGTAATCAAGGCGAGAGGTAATGAGAGCATGGACGAGAGTTCTGGTGGTATGCTCAGAGAGGAAAGGGCGAATTTTGCTGATGTTGAGGAGGAAGAAGCGACAGGTCTTGTCAGTCTGTTGGATATGCGCAGAGAAGGAGAAGGAGGAGTCGAATGACTCCGAGGTTGCGGGCAGATGGGACAGGGACAGGGAGGATGAGGGTGTTATCAGCAGAGATAGAGGGTGGAGGAAGAGGAGAAGTGGGTTTAGGAGGAAAGACAAGGAGCTCGGTCTTGGACATGTTCAGCTTCAGGTGGCGGTTGGACATCCATGCCGCAATGTCGGATAAACAGGCCGATACCTTGGCCTGAGTCTCCGCAGTGATTAACACAGCTACCACACTACTTTATTCTAGCTAGTGTGGCTTTTTAATGGGGGGAGGGGATTAATTTTTTCCACCTTTGTTGTCTGGCCATTTGCTTTTTCTAATTGTGTTGGTCCCAGTCTCTTGTTTCTGGTTTCCTCGTTTTCTAAACTCTCTTGCCAAGATTTCTTGTCCATTTGTCATTCTTCTCTCCTTTCAGGTTTCATCAGTTTATGTTTCTGCCTCTGTCCAGATTTAATTCTTTCCTAGTATATAGTCTTCAATTCCTCCCCCCCCCCCCCCCACACTTTTTTTTTAACTGTCTACCTACTGCTTGTCGTTTCTTTCCCTCTCTCTCCTATTTCACTTCCCATTATTTCCCAGTCTCTCACTAATTCTCTCTCCTCCCCATCTAGCATTTGCCCTCTCTCTTTCTCCCACTTCCATCCAGCATGTGCCCTCTAATCTCCTCCATCCAGCATCTCTCCTCACTCTCCCCTCTTCCGTTCAACATCTCCCTTTTTCTTTGCTCTCCCCTCCATTTAGTATATACCCTGTTTCTCTGCCTCCCTTTCTCTCCCAGTCGAAGCTTTATTACGTTCCCCCCATAGGATTCCCCCGCCCCCTCCTTTTCATACTGGTGTGGTCACCTTAGAACAAGGTGAACAACCCCAGGCTGAGGCATCTCCACTACAGGTACCTTATCAATCTTTAATCTTTGTTAAATTGCCTTCTGTTGTACAAGTCTCCTATCCAGTTCAGCTGCCTCAAGTCAAGGAGGATAATCAGGCTATTACTTTGAAAGACATAGGGGATTCTAATCAGCATAAGGAGGGGATGCTACAGGCTGTTATCTCTCAAAATGTGTCCTTTTCCAAAGAAGTGGTTGAGAAGTTTATCAATGTGGACTCTTTTAGATAAGCGTGTATCAGTTGTGGAGACGCAGGCCATTTCTCTACAGACTACTTCTGTCTCTAATGTAAAAGATTCTCATAATATTCATTTGAAACTGGAAATGATAGAAAATGCCAGCAGAATTAAAAATCTGCGCTTATTGAATTTTCCTGGTATTTATTTGTTATCTGCGGAAATTTTATTTTGGAAGTAATTGAAGGAGATATTAGGGTTAGCTATAACTGATACTATAATTGTTTCTAATTCTTATTATCTGCTTGGTAGAAGAAAGACAATGCTGGATCGCCAGGGAGTTGATCAATTAGCTTCTTCCGAAATAGACTTAACTGCTTTTCTGGAGGTTCTCAGGATATAATTTCCTCAAGACCTACTTTGTTGGTGACTCTTAGCAGCGAAAAAGATAAATCTTTAATTATAAAACAATATTTTCGAAGAAGGACCTATTTCTTGTGGCGATAAGATACATATTGTCCAGATGTTTCTAGGGCAACGCAGCTTAGGCATAAAGCTTTTTACTGCTACTAATACTACTACTTATCATTTCTATAGCGCTACTAGACGTACGCAGCGCTGTACACTTGAACATGAAGAGACAAGTCCCTGCTCGACAGAGCTTACAATTTAATTAGGACAGACAAACAGGACCAATAAGGGATAAGGACAAAGAGTAGCAAGATTCCAGAACCCCAAAGAGTAGTAAGATTCCGTGCGGAATCCCAAAGAGTAGCAAGATTCCGGAATCCCAAAGACTACTACTACTACTACTTATCATTTCTATAGCGCTACTAGACGTACGCAGCGCTGTACACTTGAACATGAAGAGACAGTCCCTGCTCGGCAGAGCTTACAATCTAATTAGGACAGACAAACAGGACAAACAAAAGATAAGGGGATATTAAAGTGAGGATGATAAAATAAGGGTTCTGAACAAGTGAACAAGGGTTAGGAGTTAAGAGCAGCATCAAAAAGGTGGGCTTTTAGCTTAGATTTGAAGACGGCCAGAGATGGAGCTTGACGTTGTGGCTCAGGAAGTCTATTCCAGGCATTTTTTGGCTGGGTGTTTGCCCTGGAAGCTTCTTTCTTTTTGAAGTTCCTTTGTAAGTGTTTGATTACTTACCAAAGCAAAGAATTTATTGTTGAGGATTTGTTACAATTGGAGCACTTTCTGGTTGGGTATGAGAAATAATGTCTAATGTTTGGGGGGGTCTTTGCTATATTGCGGTGCCATTTTGTAACTGAGGTCTAGAACCCAGTTAATTTCTTTATGTTATTTCCTTTTCTTTTGTAATTGCTTCTTCTCTAGATTTGGGCTAGAAGGATTTTGTTTAGATTTATTGTTTCTTGGTTGATCTTGTTTGTGATATACCATTCTTGTACTTTTCTGTATATCAGTTATTTATTTATTTTTATGTATTTATTTGTTGCATTTGTTCCCCACATTTTCCCATCTATTTGCAGACTCAATGTGGCTTACAGAGATTGGTTCTGGTGTTACCTTTCCAGGTTGTCAGATACAATTGGTGATACAAAAGAGATTAGTATGATACAAAGAGCTGATACAGAGGTTTGTTGTGGTTTTGACATTATGATACAAAGAGATTAAGGATAGGAAAGAAGGTTTAAGAAAATAGATATTGACAGATGGCTTTCAGACTGGGGTGGATTGATGAGGTGGGATATTTAAGCTATGGGTCCTCTTTGTAGGCCTTGTTGAAGAGATATGTCTTCAGAGATTTACGAAAGTTGTATATTTCGTCGATTGTTTTCAGGTCAGCTGGTAGTGCGTTCCATATCTGTGTACTCATGTAAGAGAAGGAAGTCGCATGTGTAAGCTTGTATTTTAGTGCTTTGCAACTGGGGAAGTGTAGATTAAGAAATTTTCGGGATGATCTTTTGGCGTTTCTAGGAGGCAGGTCCACAAGGTTTAGCATGTATGTCGGGGCATCTCCGTGGATGATTTTGTGTACAATCGTTCAGATCTTGAACGTGCTCTGTTCCTTAAGTGGGAGCCAGTGAAGTTTCTCTCTTAAGGGTTTTGCACTTTCATACTTTGGCTTTCCAAATAGGAGTCTGGCGGCGGTATTCTGGGCTGTTTGAAGTTTTTTGATGGTCTGTTCTTTGCAGCCAGCATAGAGTGCGTTGCAATAATCCAGATGACTTAGTACCATTGATTGTACCAGGGTACGGAAGATGGATCTCGGGAAGAAACTCACAGTAACAATTTTTTCAGGTGCACCAGAAGCAGAAAGCCTACGAGGGAACCACAGGACTGTTAGATCAACAAGGAGCACAAGGGGTACTCAGGGATAATAAGGCCATAATAAAGAAACTGAATGAATTATTTGCTTCAGTCTTTACGGAAGAAGATGTAAGAAATCTACCAGTACCAGAACTGGTTTTCAAGGGCGATGATGCAGAGGAACTGAATGAAATCTCGGTGAACCTAAGCCAAATTGACAAAATCACCTGGACCATCTGGTGATAATATGCTGAAATCTTCTGCTCAATTCACAGCGGCGGCCAAAAAAGCAAACAGGAAAGGGATGGTGAATATGATTAAAAAAATACTATAATGCCTTTGTTTCGCTCTAGGGTGCATCCGCACTTTCAGTATTGCGTTCAGTTCTGTCGCCGTAGCTCAAAAAAGAAAAAGATATAGCAGAATTAGAAAACGTTCAAAGTAGAGCGACTAAAATGATAAAGGGGATGAAACGCCTCTCGTATGAGGAAGGCTAAGGAGGTTAGGGCTCCTCACTTGGAAAAGAGACGGATGAAGGGAGCTATGAATGAGGTCCACAAAATCCTGAGTGGTGTAGAACGAGTAGAAGTGAATCGATTTTTTACTCATTCCAAAAGTTCAAAGACTCGAGGAAGTTTCATGGAAATACTTTTAAAACAAATAGGAGGAAATGTTTTTTCACTCAACAAATAGTTAATCTCCCAGAGGAGGTGGTAACAGCGGTTAGCATATCTGGGTTTAAAAAAGGTTTTGGACGAATTCCTGGAGGAAAAGTCTATAGTCTGCTATTGAGACAGACATGGGAAGCAACTGCTTGCCCTGGGATTTGTACTATGGAGTGTTGCCAGGATTTGGGTTTCTGCCAGGTACTTGTGACCAGGCTCGACCACTGTTTGGAAAACAGGATACTAGGCTAGATGGACCTAGTAAGGCTACTCTTATGATCTTTTGTTCTTATGTCTCTTCTGAAGAAATTAAAGAGCGAAGGGTAAGAGAGAATGTTGTGCTGTGGATTCGAAACAGGTTAAAAGATAGAAAACAAAAAGTAGAGTTAAATGAGCAGCTCTGTAAATGCAGGATGACACAAAATTATTCAGGGTCGTCAAGTCGCAGGAGGAATGTGAACGATTACAGGAGGACCTTGCGAGACTGGGAGAATGGGCGTGCAAGTGGCAGATGAAGTTCAATGTTGACAAGTGCAAAGTGATGCATGTGGGTAAGAGGAACCCGAATTATAGCTACGTCTTGCAAGGTTCCGCGTTAGGAGTTACGGATCAAGAAAGGGATCTGGGTGTCGTCGTCGATGATACGCTGAAACCTTCTGCTCAGTGTGCTGCTGCGGCTAGGAAAGCGAATAGAATGTTGGGTGTTATTAGGAAGGGTATGGAGTCCAGGTGTGCGGATGTTATAATGCCGTTGTATCGCTCCATGGTGCGACCGCACCTGGAGTATTGTGTTCAGTACTGGTCTCCGTATCTCAAAAAAGATATAGTAGAATTGGAAAAGGTACAGCGAAGGGCGACGAAAATGATAGTGGGGATGGGACGACTTTCCTATGAAGAGAGGCTGAGAAGGCTAGGGCTTTTCAGCTTGGAGAAGAGACGGCTGAGGGGAGATATGATAGAAGTGTATAAAATAATGAGTGGAATGGATCGGGTGGATGTGAAGCGACTGTTCACGCTATCCAAAAATACTAGGACTAGAGGGCATGAGTTGAAGCTACAGTGTGGTAAATTTAAAACGAATCGGAGAAAATTTTTCTTCACCCAACGTGTAATTAGACTCTGGAATTCGTTGCCGGAGAACGTGGTACGGGCGGTTAGCTTGACGGAGTTTAAAAAGGGGTTAGATAGATTCCTAAACGACAAGTCCATAGACCGCTATTAAATGGACTTGGAAAAATTCCGCATTTTTAGGTATAACTTGTCTGGAATGTTTTTACGTTTGGGGAGCGTGCCAGGTGCCCTTGACCTGGATTGGCCACTGTCGGTGACAGGATGCTGGGCTAGATGGACCTTTGGTCTTTCCCAGTATGGCACTACTTATGTACTTATGTAAGGTGAATACTGGAGTGTTTGCAAGGATCTGTACTGATTGATGCTTTTTAACATCTTTATAAATTACTAGTAAAAAAGGCCCGTTTCTGCCTTTGATGAAACGGGCGCTAGCGGGCACGGGAGTCCCTTCCCCTCCCCTTACGCTAGTCTCCCTGGTGGTCTAGAGGTACCTGTTCAGTCGGGGCAGGAAAGAAAGAGCCCCCTCTTTCCTGCCCGTAGCGGTACTGCTAGCTGCCTTGCTGCATCGTGTGGGAGTCCGGCTCTCGGCGTTTCAAAATGGCCGCCGCGAGTTGAAGTCTCGCGAGGCAGCTTCAACTCTCGGCGGCCGTTTTGAATTGCCAAGAGCCGGACTCAGACACGATGCAGCCGGGCAGCTAGCAGCAGCGCTCCGGGCAGGAAAGCGGGGGTTCCTTCGTTCCTGCCCTAGCGAACAGGTACCGCTAGACCACCAGGGATAGTGGCGTAAGGGGAGGGGAGGTGACAGGGGGGAGGGAAAGTGATGAGGGGAAGAGTGTGCTACCAGGGGCGGGGCGGTACCTTGAAAGGGGCGGGGCGATGGGGCGAAAGGGGCCGGGGTGATGGGCACGTCGGCGGCGGCTGGGGTTTCTTGGAAGGGTAGGGTACTGCTCCCCATGCGTTCATGTGCCTTGTTTTCTTGTTCCGCCCTCTACGTCATCACGTGTGACGCAAGGGTGGGGCATGAAGACATGGTGAGTGTTGTGGCTTCACCACCATGAACTTACGAACCAGTGTGCGAGTGCCTGCAGTGACGTCAGTGTCCTCAGAACGTTGAGGGTGCGTTTTATTATAGTAGATCTGGAAATAGGAATGATGGGTGAGGTGATAACATTTGAACACACATAATTATTCAAAATTGTTAAATTGCATACAGATTTAACAATTCAACAATTTAACAGATTTTCCTCCATGAATATTTTTTTCACTCATTGAATAGTTAAGCTTTGGAACTCTTTGCCGGAGGATGTACTAACAGCAGTTAGTGTATCTTGGTTTAAAAAAGGTTTGAACACACTCCTGGAGGAAAAGTCCATAGTCTGCTATTGAGACAGGTATGGGGAAGCCACTGCTTGCCCTGGGATTGGTAGTATGGAATGTTGCTACTCTGAGTTTCCGCATGGAATCTTGTCACTCTTTAGGGTTCTAGAATCTTGCTATTCTTTGGGGTTCTACATGGAATGTTGCTACTCTTTGGGATTCTGGAATCTTGGTTTGTTTTTTTTAACTTTATTTATTAATTTTAAAACAACATAGTATTTATGAAAACATACAGCAACATATAATATGGAATAGAATAAATTAAAAAGAAAAGTCAGTGAGCTGATATGAGTAAAACAGAGCAGTATATGCAACATACTATAGAGAATTAATTCCTTTTCACAAGATACATAGTCGTCTAGCAGCGACCATGCTTTGTGGAAAGATAAGAAGTGACCCAATCTCATGGCAGCCAGTTCCTCATATCGCCTAAAGGAACACAGCAGATTCCACCATTCATGAAAGGAAACAAAGCTGATTATTGTTCCAATGCAATGCAATCAGATGGAGAGCGAGAGAAATCATTAAGTTAAACAGTTTGGCATATTTTTGAGGAATGGACAAGCCAGGAGTCGAAGCCTTAAGGATTAATATTTTAAAAGACAGAGAGTCTTGGATTGTAAATATTTTCTGGGTAGTGTCCCAAACCGAACTCCGATACGACTGAAGGTTACAACAAGAGAGAAGCAAATGTTCTAGGGTACCCACTCCAGACTGACAAGACCAACGTAGATTTGAAACACTTGAGTATACTTTAGCAAGCTTTACAGGCGTCCAGTAGGATTTATGAACAATGCAATAGGTAGACTGTAGGAGGGCAGCTGAAAGAAAGGAACGCATAGTTTTTGTCCAAAAAAGATCCCACTCCTTACTGGACAGCGAGACATTTAATTCATTTTCCCAAGCGGAAGTAAGGCCAGAACATATATTAGGTTTTGACATTTGCATGAGTTTGTACAGTTTAGATGCAAATTTTGGACCTTTGGTCTTTCTTGACGTTGGTGCACTTGTTGTTCTGGCGTTGCTCCTCCTGTGTTGTCCAACACCTCAGTACCTGTGCTTTAGTTAACCAAAAGAACTTAAAACCTTGTCTCCCTACTTGTGGGAATTTTATAAGGGTTTTGTTATTTCCAAAACTTTGGCCAAACTATCTGGTTTAAATCAATAAATAATTATTTTTCCCTAATGTGAGACTTATCTGAGTACTTGTCCCTACCTAAAGAGGAACACTCTTCTGCATGGGTTGAGCACACACTATAACTAGTCACGTTTTCCACTGCACTGACAAAACAGTACAGAAAAGGAGTTCATTCTCACTCTTACATTACTTAATCTTTTACTCTAGTGCCCTTCAACCTGAGCAGGCTTTCTTGTAATAACCACCCACACTCAATCAAACACTGACACAAAAAGAGGTTTTACTATAATACCAATATCTAGAATGGTATCTTAAAATGACTTATCACTTCAGACCCACTGTCTGATACCTCAACATTCCAGCGCACAGTTCAGAATTTCCATCTGAATAATCAGCTCTCTCTCAGCTTCTCCTATTCCTCTCACAGTCAAACAGCTCTTTACTTAAACTCTTTTCCCCATACAAATCAATTTTACCCATACACACAGGCAGAGCACCCCTCATGCAGGTCCTGTCTCTCCTGTGTCTTCAGTTCCTCTCCCCTGTAAGCCACTCAGCTTCCCTAGCAACCAAGAATCTGCTTAGCCACCTGACCTATTGTCACTAATCAGGCACTGGCGCACAGACTGTCAGCTACCTTTTACCTGTATAAATCGTTGGTGAGGTCCCACCTAGAGAATTGTGTTCAGTTTTGGAGGCCTTATCTTGCTATGAATGTAAAAAGAATTGAAGCGGTGCAAAGAAAAGCTACGAGAATGGTATGGGATTTGCGTTACAAGACTTATGAGGAGAGACTTGATGACCTGAACATGTACACTCTGGAAGAAAGGAGAAACAGGGGTGATATGATACAGACGTTCAAATATTTGAAAAGTATTAATCCGCAAATGAACCTTTTCCGGAAATGCGAAGGAGGTAGAACGAGAGGACATGAAATGAGATTGAAGGGGGGCAGACTCAAGAAAAATGTCAGGAAGTATTTTTCACGGAGAGATTAGTAGATGCTTGGAATGCCCTCCCACGGGAGGTGGTGGAAATGAAAACGGTAACGGAATTCAAACATGCGTGGGATAAACATAAAGGAATCCTGTTCAGAAGGAATGGATCCTAAGGAGCTTAGCCGAGATGGGGTGCCAGAGCCGGTGGTGGGAGGCGGGACTGGTGGTTGGGAGGCGGGGATAGTGCTGGGCAGATTTATACAGTCTGTGCCAGAACCGGTGGTGGGAGGCGGGGCTGGTGGTTGGGAGGCGGGGATAGTGCTGGGCAGATTTATACAGTCTGTGCCAGAACCGGTGGTGGGAGGCAGGACTGGTGGTTGGGAGGCGGGGATAGTGCTGGGCAGATTTATACAGTCTGTGCCAGAACCGGTGGTGGGAGGCGGGGCTGGTGGTTGGGAGGCGGGGATAGTGCTGGGCAGATTTATACAGTCTGTGCCAGAACCGGTGGTGGGAGGCGGGGCTGGTGGTTGGGAGGCGGGGATAGTGCTGGGCAGACTTATACGGTCTGTGCCCTGAAAAGGACAGGTACAAATCAAGGTAAGATATACACAAAAAGTAGCACATGTGAGTTTATCTTGTTGGGCAGACTGGATGGACCGTGCAGGTCTTTTTCTGCCATCATCTACTATGTTACCTTTTACAGTTACAAAGATGCTTTGTTCTACCTGGATTTAACTGTCTGCATTAAAAGTTTGGGTCTGCACTACAGCAGACGTAAGAGAATGATAAGCAGACATTTTTAACCCTTTACAATAAACTACTAAAACTTGAGTAGATTGATGGTCTGTTGGAGCAGGGATAGCGATGCTCAATAATCAGAGTCAGATTTTTCCAAAACGTGTTATGCGATTGGGGAATGTTATAACAAGTACAAAAATCTTGAAAAGGGATAATAGCAACACCTGACAACAACTGACTTGGCGACCAGATATTGGCTAAATGCCATATTTTGCGAAGACTGAGTGGAGGTTTGAGCAAAAAAGTAGAGTTATACCAAAGAGACATATCAACGGGGCTTGACCATTTGGAATCTTGTTATTATTTGGGATTCTGGAATGTTGCTGTTATTTGAGATTTTACATGGAATGTTACTACTATTTGGGTTTCTGCCAGGTACTTGTGATCTATATTGGCCACTGTTGGAAACAGGATACTGGGCTAGATGGACCATTGGTCTGACCCTACTACTACTACTACTATTTAACATTTCTATAGCGCTACAAGTCATACGCAGCACTGCACAAACATAGAAGAAAGTCCCTGCTCAAAGAGCTTACAATCTAATAGACAAAAAATAAATAAAGTAAGCAAATCAATTAATGTGTACAGGAAGGAGGAGAGGAGGGTAGGTGGAGGCGAGTGGTTACAAGTGGTTACGAGTCAAAAGCAATGTTAAAGAGGTGGGCTTTCAGTCTAGATTTAAAGGTGGCCAAGGATGGCTATTCTTATGTTCTTATGTAAATTGCAGGAGGACCTTGAGAGACTGGAAGACTGGGCATCCAAATGCAGATGAAACTTCATGTAGATAAGTGGGAAATGATGCACATTGGGAAGAATAACTCAAATTAGGAAAAGGATCTAGGGGTCATCATAGACAATATATTGAAATCTTTTGCTCAGTATATGGTGGTGGTGGTGGATGCCACAGTTGGAAATATATCTTCATTTTTGCACAAAACTGAAACAAGGCCGAATACTGATTTGAGGCCAAGTTTCGGCACCGAAACCAAAACTGAAATTCAGTTGGCCTCTATAGCATGCCTATTTGTCATGGCACACTGGTCAGGAGCCACTGAGTTAGACATTGAGCTGGGAAGTCAGGGTTAAAAGTTTGGTCCTTTCACTAATGCTCATTATGATCTGGAGCAATTTACTTCACCTTCCATTGTCCCTAGCAAAAAACTAGATTGTAAACTTTCTAGGCACCTTTTCGAGCCCAGATCTATATCCATTTCAAAGGCAGCAAGGAATGGTTGCACCCATCAGTGAAAGGCCAAAGGTCCTGGACTGGATTCTGGGTCCAGGTGTTGGGCTTCTGTTTCTCCTTCCCTTCTGCAGGTGAGATAGCAGACCTCCGACCCCTGGCTTCCAGGGCCTGAGTCCAGCCCTGTGGTATGTTTACCCATCTGCAGGAAGCTTCTCTCTGCTTTTCCCAGTTATTTACACAGCCAGTCCAGTTAATAAGTGGCAATTTGGTTTCTGGCCACGAGACCCACCCTGTCTGCTGAAACTGAAAAGCAGACATAGGTCCATCTTAGGTTTGGACCAATTTGGAGGCAGAAATCAGCTGGTTTTATCTTTGGGGTCATTACTTAGGGAAAAATGAACTGTGAGTGCAAATCCCAGCTCTGCTATTCACTGTCTAAGCAACATTAGGCAAGTCACTTTACCCTACTAATAAATAACACTGGGCCACTTCCTCATGACAATTGTGTGGTCAGAATGAGTTTTTGTATTTTATGGTTTCTGTAGACTCTTGAGGCAGGCGTTTTGACTCCAAAACACAGCAGCTGTGTCGAGTTTTTGAGTTATTTAATAAAGATCACCTTGCTGAACTCATGTCTCCCTTGGTTTTTTGGAAGAGCCCTTCTACCCTACTCCTTGGACTTTTGTCTTGCCAGAAATGTACAGCCATCAGAACATCCATCCCAGACGTGGCTGGTGCTTCTGAAACTGCTCAATTATATATCATAGTAGGATCCTATCCGTTTGCATCATGGTATACAAATCGAAATGATGAATCATTCTGTCTTTAGACAAGGGGTTGGATCATTGGTGGATCTCTTGGGACCTTGAGAAGCCCCAGTGTCCCTAGTTTCTGATTTCTTTCTCTGCTCATTTTTACCATCTGGAACTCGTGGCAGTGCCAGCTGACATTCAGTCAGGGCTGCTGAGAAGGGGGGGGGGGGGGCAAAATTCTCCGTGCCCAGCCTCCAAGGGGGGCCTGGTGCCAGCAAGGTTTCCAGAGGCAGGCAGAAGGTTCTGCTCCCTGTTCCTGTGTGTTGGGACCTGGGTGATTGCGTTAACACGATAACCTAGGTTCCGGCACAAAGAGGCAGGAGAGTGTCAGACCGAGGAAGGAGCAGAAGCAGCAATGTAAGGGGGGCAATGGCAGCCTGAGGGGGGATGGGGTGCGACAGCAGCCTGAGTGGAGGGGGGCAGCAGCGAGGGCGGCCATGCTCTAGGCCCGGCTCTGCCTCTCAGGAGCTCTGATGCAGACAGTAAAGCAGGAGGGGATCACCGCAGTGAGTGAGTTATATAAAAGAAACAGAGACATGGAAATAAATTATAGGCCACTAGAAACAAAACTTCCCGAACAAAAAGATCTCCAGGAGATGAGGAGAGGCATGAAAACGGAGCCCAGCTGGCATGAGGCAAAACATCTTTCAGAAAGATCGGTGCAGCTGATAAACAGTGCTTCCCTTCAGGGGTGGACTGACCATTCAGGCAATGAGGCAATGCTCGAGGACCCAGTACCCCCTTCACACACGTCCCAACATCTCTCTCCCCTCCGTCCCCAGGTCCAGCACTCCCCCTCTCTCCCCCCCACCTCAAAAGTCCCTTTCTCCATACAGGGCCACTGACTGGAACCTCTCTGCCACGGTCCACCCCTTTCTGACATAACTTCCTGCTTCTGCAAGGGTGGGCTGCGGCAGGGAGGTTCCAGTCAGCGGTCCTGTATGGAGAAAGGGATGCACACCATTTGGTTCTTCCCTCCCCAACTTTACGACTCCACCCCTTCTACTGTATTCTTTTTTCTTGCCCCTAAACTCTGGAATGACCTTCCCCCTTCTCTCAGCTCTGAGCTATTTCTCCCCCCGATTTAAAGCTCTTCTCAAAGCTCACTTTTTCAGACTTGCTTTTAATGTCTCTTTGGACTAATCCCACCGGTGGGGAGCCTTTGTGGGGACTCAGGGCTCAGTTCACTTTTGTTTTATTTAGTAACTAGCCGTTAAGCCCGTAACAACGGGCTAGTTTTTTGTTTTCCTATGGCCTCCCCCCCCCCCCCCCGTTCACCAACCCTGCCCTCCCCCCAGCGTCTGTTTCCCTCAGTTCCGCCCCTCCTTCCCTCCCTGCTCCCTCCTCCTCCGATTTCCACGCCCATGTCCAAGCCCTCATCCCTATTGGGCTGTACTGCTGGTGGAGGCGGGGCTTGGACTTCTACATTCTCAGCGTTCCGACTCTATTGCGCATTTGCAGGTGAGTCGGTCACTTGCCGTTTATATGTTTGATTCAATGAATGAGTGCACTTTGTATGTTCGATTTCTCTCCTATTCACATCTGTTTCTTTGTTTTAATTACTATATTTTCATTTGTATACAGCTTTGACCTCTTTTTGTAAACAAAAAGTAAACATACAGATAAACTTTTGAGGAGAGAGCCAGATCCAGGGACAGAGAGGAGGAGGGGGGAGATGTTGGCCTCAGGATGGGGGAGAGATTTGGACCTGGGGCATGGAGGGGAGGGAGAAAGAATGAGAGGGAGAGATGTTGCATCTGGAGGGGAGGGGGTGAAATATGTTGGATCTAAGGAGGGAGGGAGAGATGTGGGATGCAGGGGTGGAGGGGTGAGGGGGAAGGATATGGGATCCAAGGTGGGAGGGGGGCTCAGGACCCTCTTATTGCCCAGGGGCCCAGATCCCTGTCAGTTTGCCCCTACCTCATTCACACTCTCCCACCACAGAAGAGGTACAATATGGGGAAAATGGTACGAGCATCCTGTGCATCTTCCCTGTGTCCATCCCCTGAGCCATCCAGTGCTAGAGGTGACAGGCTCTGTATCCTTGTATTAATCTTAACAAGCTTATAGGAGATGAGAAATCAAAAGAATGAGTCACTAAGTGCCAATTCCTGGCACGTCCGAGATCTGCTTAGCGGTTTTATGCTTGAAAAATCTAATCACTCTTCCTGTGTTATAACTTTCTCTCTCTCTCCCCCCCCCCCCCCCAAGCTTTCTGTGGAAAATGAAGTACATAAGTAATGCCACACTGGGAAAAGACCAAGGGTCCATCGAGCCCAGCATCCCGTCCACGACAGCGGCCAATCCAGGCCAAGAGCACCTGGCGAGCTTCCCAAACGTACAAACATTCTATACATGTTATTCCTTCCTTTTATACAATAATTGTCATGACTCCTACATTCAAACCTCTGAGCTATTTCTCCAACCTGCAGACTCATAAGAGAAGAAAATCTCTGGTTCCTGCCCTGCATTAACTTGTAACCTGCAGCCCTGTGAATGAATCAGCTTTCTCTTTTTTTGTGCAGGAGAAGCCACCTCATTTTCAGTTATTACAGTGAGGCTGTGTTGATACATGCCATGAAAATAGGCCAGGGGCCCCTATTACCGCTCAGTAGATGCAATCTGTACTGAGCTGCCTTTTCTGTCTTAGGAGCTGTCCATTTCCCCCCAGGGCAGGATGTATGACCATTAGAGCCCAGGGCTGAGAACAAAGACTACACAGCTCTTGCAGGTGATCAGCTGATGTAACTTAAGCTTGGATGTGTTACATAGACTCAGAGCCTGGTGGGATTTTTAACAGTATGGAACAGGGGCGCACAGAGTGGTCTGGGCCCTGGGCATTGAGGGTGGTCTAGGCCCCACGCCTGGCCACTGCCTGACACCCCCCTACCATCACAGCTAATGCCCCTGCTGTCCCGGCCCTACCTGAAGGTCCTTGGTGATATAGTGGTCTCTGCGGGGGGGGGGGGGGGGGGGAGTGGGGAGCATATTCTTTCCTGCCTGCTGCACTGCCACTATTAACCCGCCTGCAGGCGCCGCCATTTTCAAAATGGCGGCCGAGACTTCCCGCAGTAGTCTCACAGTTCTCGGGAGTCTCAGCCACCATTTTTAAAAATACGGCGGTGCTGGGCAGGGGGTGTAGCGGCAGCACAATGGGCAGAGGCCACTAGATAAGTACATAAGTAATGCCATACTGGGAAAAGACCAAGGGTCCATCGAGCCCAGCATCTTGTCCACGACAGCGGCCAATCCAGGCCAAGGGCACCTGGCAAGCTTCCCAAACATACAAACATTCTATACATGTTATTCCTGGGATTTTGGATTTTTCCAAGTCCGTTTAGTAGCGGTTTATGGACTTGTCCTTTAGGAAACCATCCAACCCATTTTTAAACTCTGCTAAGCTAACCACCTTCACCACATTTTCCGGCAACGAATTCCAGAGTTTAATTACACATTGGGTGAAGAAATATTTTCTCCAATTTGTTTTAAATTTACTACACTGTAGTTTAATCGCATGCCCCCTAGTCCTAGTATTTTTGGAAAGCGTGGTAGGACTGTAGTGTGCAGCGGGCATCTGGACAGAGCCTCTGGGCCCTCCAGCACTGCCCGGTTGCCTGAATGGTCAGGTCGCCCCTGGTATGGAAAGTCAGATAGTACATGTGAAACTTGAAGACTCAGTTTCTACTCAGTAACTGAGGGCGGCCCTCACCTTCGCTGCTCACACTCTCATAAATGTTTCCCAGGTACCCTGCCAACCACATCATAGAAGTATTTGGTATTAGTTTTTCATATTTATGGTTAAGACACTTCAGTTGTCCCTGTGATGGGATCACTCATAGGTTGCTGCTCAAAGCAGGGTGGAAAAGCACATAACGCAAAAGGAATGCAAAAAAATTAGTGAAGCGATGTTCAAAAGAAATCATATGCAAATGATATGCGTGATTAATGTGCACTAACAAACCAAAAGTAAGGGAGGAGCAGGTCTGGCACATGTGCACTAAGGTTTTGTGGTAAGCGCAGCCCTTGTGCGCATGTCCAGACAAAACCGGAAGTGCAAGCATAGGTCGTCTGCACTTTACGTTTTTGAAAGGCTCATATTTAAGCGCAGAAAAACAGGCGCCAACTTTCGGTTTTGCTCAGATTCGCGCACATATCGGTACCTCACAATCAGCGCTTAGAACATGCACGCGCTTTCTTCTGTTTGCAAAAGAAGACAAAGCCCCCAGTTCAATGTGGAAAGTCGACAAGAAATCTTTTTTTCTCAAAACCTTCAGCGCTGCTCCTGAGCCGGCAGTACATTTTCATTTCCTTCTGGGCATTACAAACTCACTGCATTAACGTCCATTTATACACGTTCCAAGACAATTTGCAACCATCTTTACTGTGCATGTTAACATCCGTGCTCGATCCCTTTGAGCATCTGGCATGCAATAAAGTTTGCCCAAAGCAGGCACTAACTACTGTTTAACACTGGCAATAGTTTTGAGTGTTGTCCCTTAGTCATCTGCTGCTTAATACTAACATAGCAGAAACCAAAAAGGATATCGCCCAGCTGTGAGGGTACATACATAGTAACACAGTAGATGACGGCAGAAAGAGACCTGCATGGTCCATCCAGTCTGCCCAACAAGATAAACTCATATGTGCTACTTTTTGTGTATACCTTACCTTGATTTGTATCTGTCATTTTCAGGGCACAGACCGTATAAGTCTGTTCAGCACTATCCCCGCCTCCCAACCACCAGCCCCGCCTCCCATCACCGGCTCTGCCACCCAATCTCGGTTACGCTCCTTAGGATCCATTCCTTCTGAACAGGATTCCTTTATGTTTATCCCACGCATGCTTGAATTCCGCTACCGTTTTCCTCTCCACCACCTCCCGCGGGAGGGCATTCCAAGCATCCACCACTCTCTCCGTGAAAAAATACTTCCTGACATTTTTCTTGAGTCGGTACATGCAGAAAATCTCTAGCATCATATCTCTGTTTGTTCTATTGCTGCTTATTAGGTGGATCATTAGTATTATGCTAGCATTGTATTATATCTCTGGTATTTGAATTTCAGTGCTGTTAAATGTGTATATTTTTGATACTGTTTCACAGTAATTCTATTATTAGATTTCAATTTACTGTTTTCAAGTTTACCTCATGTATTTTATTTTCTTTATTCTCGGTTATTTTACTATTGCTATGTCGTTAACCAGGGACGCCAAGAAACAGAGTCAGGCCTGGGGCAGGAGAACTGTCGTCATGGCCCCTGGGCCCCCCCCCCCCCCCCCACACACACACACTCAGGATGCAGTCACAGTTGCCGCCCCTCCCTCGATCACTCATTCGGGCTGCCCCTGCCTCCATGCGCGTAGCTAGACTTGAAAGATTGGGGTGCCGGAGCCGAAAGTGGTGGGGGGAGAAGCGGCACATTTTGCCCCGCCTCTCTGCTCCATGCCACAACTCCACATAACTTGGCTGGCAGGGGTCCCCAAGCTCCACCAGCAGACGCCTTCCTCCAGCATAGTTCTCTGCCGCATTGCCTGCCCCGCTGAGTGCCTCCCCTCATGTCGCTCATGCTCAATTGCACCAAAACCGAGGGGAAGCACTCAGCGGGGCAGGCAATGCCGGGGGAGGGGGGGGGGGGGACAGCGCTGGAGGAAGGTTCTGCTGGCAGGGCTTGGGGATCCCTGCCAGCCAAACCAGGAGCACTGAATCCAATTTCGAATCCTGTTTGCTCCTCTCTGACCTGTAAGGGGGAGGCCCAGCACCTGTCTTTCCCCTGCTCCTGTCAGGGCCCGGCCACAGTGGTGGACGGAGGGGGGCTATCGACGGAGCCGAGGGCGGGCAGGGGAGACCGGGGACTGCAGCGCTGGTAGCCTGGGAGCAGGACGAGGAGAGAGACCCCGGCACCGGGCCCCCTTGGAGGCCCGGGCCCAGGGAATTTTGTCCCCCCTGCACCCCCCTCTCAACGGCCTTGGCAGAGAGTGGGCATTCCAGCACTAGTTAGGGGGATTCTGTAAATGGGTACTGGAAAAGTGTGATTCTATAAAGGGTGCCAGACTTACAGCTGCTGAATCCTGGTGTAAATCCTAGTGCCTGACTGGATGTGGAAACCCAATAACACTGCATGGAACACTTATGCCACGCCCATGCCCCTCCCATGGCCACACCCTTTGGGGTTGTACATTATGGGATTTAGGTGCCCAGTGTTATAAAATGTGTGCGCAAATCCTAATGGGTGCCAATTAACATCACTAATTGGTTAACACCCAGTATTGATGGTTAACAGCTCGTTAGCTAATTAGGTCACATGTGCATCTCGGGAGCACTCCCAAATCTGGGTGTCGTATGTAGAATATGGGTGTTTTCTCTTCCACATTACCGAACGCTAACTGATTAGCGCAGGATTACCATGGGAGCCCTTATTGCCTACAAAATCGGTGCTGGTAAGTGTTCCCATGGAGAGTTCTGGCGTGCTGAACCCTGATATCACTGCACAGACCGAAGTTTGCTGTGGGGCCTTTTGAAGCAATTTGACTTCCGTTCTTGTCTGCTCTCAACTCAGGGTTTCCTGTCTGTGGAGGCACAGAGCAGAAAGATTTGAGACAGACAGAGCTGATGTAGTGGGACTCGCTGAAGCAGGAACCTCCAGAACCACCTTCACCCTGCAAAGTGGGCCAGGATGCCCTGGAGATCCAGCAGCTGAACAAGAGTGGCATATATAGGGTTTGCGGGCTTCACTTTTCACAAAACAAAATCCCTCATTTTTTATGGAAAGTTACAGAAACCTGGCTCTAAGGCCCAGATGCACAAAACCTAACGAGCCCACAACTTGCGTTTTAAACTGGTTCCAGCCAGTTTAAAACGCAAGTAGTTCACCCCGGGCATGCACTAAGGGCATTTTCCCTGCCACGGTAGCAGGCAACGAAAACGGAATGCAAATGTTTGAAAAGCTATTATAATGAGCTGCACTACCGTTTTTCCGATTCCCTTACCGTAGGAACCCTAACGAGATGTCTGACCTCTTGTTAGGGCTCCTGTGAGGGAATCGGAAAGGAAAAGGGCCCCCAAAAAAGGTTAAAAAAAAAAAAAAAAAAGCAGGGAGCGCATGTGAGGGGCGTCCTTTAAGGACGTACTCTCCCTGCGCTTCTGAGAGACGTCTTTTTTTCGCATTTTTTTTTTTAGCTCTGCCAGCGCTAGTGTTTTTCCCCCTTCTATTTTGTCTTCGCCGCCCCTCCACAGCAAAACTTTTATGTTTTCCTGGTTGCCGGAGAATCGGGATGTCCCTTTAGATTAGGCTCCTCTTCCTGGTCTCCTCAGCCAACTGCTTGCCCTGGGATTTGTAGTATGGAATTTTGCTACTTTTTGAGATTCTGCATCGAATCTTGTCACTCTTTAGGATTCCAGAATCTTGCTATTCTTTGTGGTTCTACATTATTATTATTATTATTAACATTTGTATAGCGCTACCAGACGCACGCAGCGCTGAACATAAGTACATAAGTAATGACACACTGGGAAAAGACCAAGGGTCCATCGAGCCCAGCATCCTGTCCACGACAGCGGCCAATCCAGGCCAAGGGCACCTGGCAAGCTTCCCAAAAACGTACAAACATTCTATACATGTTATTCCCGGAATTGTGGATTTTTCCCAAGTCCATTTAGTAGCGGTTTATGAACTTGTCCTTTAGGAAACCGGCTAACCCTCTTTTAAACTCTGCCAAGCTAACCGCCTTCTCACGTTCTCCGGCAACGAATTCCAGAGTTGGGTGAAGAAACGTTTTCTCCGATTTGTTTTAAATTTACCACACTGTAGTTTCATCGCATGCTCCCTAGTCCTATTATTTTTGGAAAGCGTGAACAGACGCTTCACATCCACCTGTTCCACTCCACTCATTATTTTATATACCTCTATCATGTCTCCCCTCAGCCGTCTCTTCTCCAAGCTGTATAGCCCTAGCCTCCTTAGTCTTTCTTCATAGGGAAGTCGTCCCATCCCCGCTATCATTTTAGTCGCCCTCGCTGCACCTTTGCCAATTCTACTATATCTTTCTTGAGAGATAGTCCCTGCTCAATAGAGCTTACAATCTAAAAATAACACAGACATACAAGACAATTAAGGGTGAGGGAAGTACTGGGTGAGAAGGAACAAGGGGAGGTAATTGAGTAGTAGCTAGGAGCCAAAAGCAGTGGTGAAAAGGTGGGTTTTTAGTACGGATTTGAAAACAGGTAGAGATGGAGCTAGACGTACATGGAATGTTGCTACTTTTTGAGATTCCAAATGGAATCTTGTCACTCTTTAGGGTTCCAGAATCTTCCTACTCTTTGGAGTTCTACATGGAATGTTGCCACGATTTGGGTTTCTGCCAGGTACTTGTGACCTGGCTTGGCCACTGTTTGGCTAGATGGACCATTGGTCTGACCCAGTATGGCTACTCTGATGTACTCTTATTTTGGAGAGGCTGATAGTTATTGATGCCCTTTGATAAGAATGCTAAAAAAAAAAATCAAGGCAGAAGTTAAACAGTGCTAGATTACAAACCTTGCTGGCCAGAGTTCCCCTCCCCCCTTCTTCCTAGCTTCTCCCCTCAGTTCCAGGTGAAAAGGGAGCTAGACTGAATCCAGTGCCTTTCTTACCTCTAATAGAACAGAAGTTTCTTTTCAAGTATTGAAGGCTTGTCAGCTAAGGCCACGTGTCAAAGGAAAAACCAGTCTCCCCAGGCGAAGATCAGGAGATAAGTCTCATGCCTGAACAGGTCTCAGGGCTGAACATCTTAACTGCTGTCAGATGTGTGTCACTCCCACAGCGGGGCAGGCTGTAACACATCCCTTTTCTGTCCCCTCATCTCCTATCTTCTCCCGGTGGAGGTGGTGGAGTCGAGGACTGTTCCAGAATTTAGAAAGGCATGGGATCGCTTAGGAACAGGAAGAATTAGGGGTTACAGAGGATGGGCAGACTGGATGGGTCATATGGCCTTTTTCTGCCGTCATGTTTCTATTTAGTCGAAAGATAGGATACTGTACTACAAATCCAAAAAAATGGTTAGTGACAAAATGTAAACCTTCCCTTCTCTCCTTCCTGCCAAAAAATCCAGTGGCCACATGAAAGTCTCCGGTAGTGCATGCAAATCTCTCTCATGAATATTCATTGTGGATATCCTGAAAACCTGACTGGCAAAGGGTACCCCTGGACCGGATTTGGGAAACACTGCTCTAGGTCATTAGGGGCAGCCTGGTTTTACTTCATTATATATAGGGGCTTCTAGATCTGAATTTCTATTTACTTCCTTATGAAAATTGGAACTGCAAGTCCCAGCATTCAGTGGGGTAAAACCAGAACAGGTGAAGCCTGTCCCTAGTGAACTGGAGTTATCTTCTATCTAGTCGTCTAGTGGTTCCCAAACCTGGTCCTGGATGCACCCCAGCCAGTCAGGTTTTCAGGATATCCACAATGAATATGCAGGAAGAGATTTACATATAATGGAAGCAGTGTATGCAAATCAAGGTCATGCATATTCATTGTGAATATCTGAAAACCTGACTGGCAAGGAGTACTCCAGGACTGGCCTTGGGAAACACTGACCTAGAGCCATCTGGACACCCTACCTTGAGAATGTATGTAGTAACAGAGATGCCAAGGGTGGCCCAGCCCCAGAGCTGCCAAGTTACCCAGTTCCAGGCTGGAGATTTTGAGACCGGCTGGATTTCTGACCACCCCATCTTGGTGCGTTATTGGACTTGCGGCACTGACTTCAATGGGCATGATCAGGCACTACAACTCCCACACTGCTCTGAGATGTAAGTTCAAAACTAGAACTGGCCAAAAAGGTTCCAGCCTGGAACTCTCTGCATCCCAAAGAGTGAAATTTACCACCCCAGAGAAACACATTGAAGGCTGAGTGAGGTTTTTTAAAGCTTGGTCTAACAGTGGAAGAACCAGAGCTGCCAAGTTACCCATTCCACAAGGGATAAAGCCAGGACTAGTCAAAGAGTCTCCCTTCTGGAATGGATAATTTGGCAGCTCTGAAGGATTAAGGCCCGAGGAAAGGTTCCTTCCCCAAAAAGGCAACAACTGCACACACCACCTCAGTACTAATCAAAGCCTCCACGGGCCGGGCAAGGACATCAAACACCCCACATCACTAGTCCCAGCCTCTACTGCCCTGTAAAACGCACTGAGTTGAGTGCAGGCAGTTATCAGGTGGTGAGTGAGGACTCCGGGGGGGGGGGGGGGGGGGGGAGGGTGCTGAGAGGCCAGGAACTGTGCACTGGAAGATTGTGGGTGGCAGAGTCAACGGCAGGAGACTACCAGTTCCTCACAGTGATGCAGCCAAGTCATAGCGGCTCCTTACTCTGTGCACTTTTGTGCCATAGTGAACTGGGGCAGGGTTCACTTCACATGGGATGGACCAAGTTAAGTTAAAATCCTGGGGGCAGTGGTTTACTCAGAACAAATGTTTCAGCGTGCTTGTCTGACATTGCTGCCTGGATGTCTCAACGCCACCTGAAATTAAATATGACCAAAACCGAGCTTCTCATTTCCCCCCCCAAACCCACCTCCCCGCTCCCCCCGTTTTCTATTTCTGTTGATGGCTCTCTCATTCTCCCTGTCTCCTCAGCTCGAAACCTTGGGGTCATCTTTGACTCTTCTCTCTCCTTCTCTGCTCATATCCAGCAGACCGCCAAGACCTGTCGTTTCTTTCTTTACAACATCCGTAAAATCCGCCCCTTTCTTTCCGAGCACTCTACCAAAACCCTCATCCACACCCTTGTCACCTCTCGTTTAGACTACTGCAATCTGCTTCTTGCTGGCCTCCCACTTAGTCACCTCTCCCCTCTCCAGTCGGTTCAAAACTCTCCTGCCCGTCTCATCTTCCGCCAGGGTCGCTTTACTCATACTACCCCTCTCCTCAAGACCCTTCACTGGCTCCCTATCCGTTTTCGCATCCTGTTCAAACTTCTTCTACTAACCTATAAATGTATTCACTCTGCTGCTCCCCAGTATCTCTCCACACTCGTCCTTCCCTACACCCCTTCCCGTGCACTCCGCTCCATGGATAAATCCTTCTTATCTGTTCCCTTCTCCACTACTTCCAACTCCAGACTTCGCGCCTTCTGTCTCGCTGCACCCTACGCCTGGAATAAACTTCCTGAGCCCCTGCATCTTGCCCCATCCTTGGCCACCTTTAAATCTAGACTGAAAGCCCACCTCTTTAACATTGCTTTTGACTCGTAACCACTTGTAACCACTCGCCTCCACCTACCTCCTCTCTTCCTTCCCGTTCACATTAATTGATTTGATTTGCTTTCTTTATTTATTTTTGTCTATTAGATTGTAAGCTCTTTGAGCAGGGACTGTCTTTCTTCTATGTTTGTGCAGCGCTGCGTATGCCTTATAGCGCTATAGAAATGCTAAATAGTAGTAAATAGTAGTAGTAGTATTAGGGAGAGGGAAGGGAGGGGATGATGTTCAACATACAAGTCTGAGTCCTACTAGTTAGTACCTTGGTTGAGTTTGTGTTTTGAATGTTTTGTCTATTTTATTTGGTGCTTGATTTTTTACTGCATTGTCTTGATTATTTTAGGATTTTATCTGCAATCCACCCTGGAAAAAGTAGAATAAACATAAATAAACCTTAAGCCTTTGCATGCACCTAAAACTGGATTTCTGCATTGTGGGCGATTCTTTGCATGTTTTAAACTTAATTCTGTCAAGCACTTAACCAAAACTAAACCACAGTGGAAAGAATTTTAAGATGCTTCTAAAAACAGTGTCTGATAACTTTAAACTTGATCAGACACAGATCTGCTATAAAGACAATCACCTCGACACACATCAGATCCTATCAAATGTTCTCAAACCCTGTCTTGATATTATGACAAAAATAAATTATATTAAGGTGTTGATATTGCCACAGTCAGTGTAACGTGCAATCCCTCCACTGCAAAACACTATGCACAAACTTGTGCAAAAACACACTCAGAACCTGACCAAACCATAACAGCACTAACTCCCAAGACTCAAAATATAACAACTTTACCTGTGAAAAGGCAACACTGTCAATATTACACTAGGCCCTAAAATACCAATACACCTCCTGGTGAGAAAACAGAACAAAGGGGACTGCTGCAGATTTTATTTGATGCAGACACACAAAACAAACTCCTGGATTTAAAACACGCTGACTAATAAAACAGGAGAGCAATAGGGGGCGGAACGAGGACCCAAAAGGGGTGTGGCGGGGGCGTGACATGTGTCCTCTTTTTCCCTGATTATGTCCATTGAAATCAGAGCTGCCTGTCCCATAATACCTAAAGGATGAAGTAGTCAGAAATCCAGGACTGGTCTCAACTGTCCCTAGGCAGTGCTCGTCCACCCAGTCCTTGAGACACACCTAGTCCCCATCAGGTTTTTGAGGATATCCACAGTACATAAGTACATAAGTGTATTGCCATACTGGGACAACCAAAGGTCCATCGAGCCCAGCATCCTGTTT
Source organism: Microcaecilia unicolor (assembly GCF_901765095.1). Taxonomy (NCBI): domain Eukaryota; kingdom Metazoa; phylum Chordata; class Amphibia; order Gymnophiona; family Siphonopidae; genus Microcaecilia; species Microcaecilia unicolor. The sequence continues at coordinate 106,499,750 of NC_044042.1, forward strand.
CCAACAGTGGCCAATCAAGGTCACAAATACCCGGCAAGATCCCCAAAATGTACAAAACATTTTATACTGCTTATCCCAGAAATAGTGGATTTTCCCCAAGTCCATTTAATAATGGTCTATGGACTTTTCCTTTAGGAAGCCGGCCAAACCTTTTTTAAACTGCGCTAAGCTAACCGCCTTTACCACATTCTCTGGCAGCAAATTCCAGAGTTTAATTACACATTGAGTGAAGAAACGTTTTCTCCAATTCGTTTTAAATTTACTACATTGTAGCTTCATCGCATGCCCACTAGTCCTAGTATTTTTGGAAAGCGTAAACAGACGCTTCACATCTACCCGTTCAACTCCACTCATTATTTTATAGACCTCTATCAAATCTCCCCTCAGCCACCTTTATCCAAGCTGAAGAGCCCTAGCCGCTTTAGCCTTTCCTCATAGGGAAGTCCTCCCATCCCCTTTATCATTTTCCTCGCCCTGCTGTGCATGCAAACCTCTCTCATACATATTCATTGTGGATATCCTGAAAACCTGATGGGACTAGGTAGCCTCAAGGACTGGGTTTGAGAAGCACTGCCCTAGAGCACTGGGTAAATTGGCAGGAGAAACACTTCACTGCTTGCTGGGCTGCAGGGAGAAGAGATGCTTCAGCTGACAGAGAAACAATGTCAGGAATGTGGAGGGGGAGTGAGAAGAATCAGAGAAGATCCTTCCGCCTATCCCCAGGTCCCCCTGCTCTGCACAGACCCGAGTCCCAGCTCAGAAGGGCAGAGCAGGAAAGTAGGCATTCTTCTCTGAACAGGCAGCAGCTAAAGACATCCCCATGAATAGTCAGGAGATCACAGGCATCTGTCAGATAATTTGCACCCTGAACTGAAACAGTGTGAGACAATAACCTCCCCCCCCCACTAGCCTGTTGCTCTTTCCCCACCCAGTTTAGTTCTCTGCCATCTCCAGAGCTTTCAAGCTACTCAGCTCTAGGAGGAAGATTTAAGCCAGTCTGGCATTTATGCCAAGTCTATCCTGGTGCATTCTGGGACTTGCTTTCAGCATTGATGTCAAAGGCTTGACTCAGGGACTACAAATACCACATTGCTTTGGGATGCAAGTTCAAAATCAGGGCTGGCTAACTACTACTACTATTTAGCATTTTTATAGTAGAGAGGTGTGGTAGCCGTGTTAGTCCACTCTTAAAGGTTATCAATAGAAATCAAACAAAATCAAACATAGTAAAACATGAAAGTAATGATTTGATGTTTCTCTTATATATACTATCTGCTATCACATTTGCTTATTTCCGATCTGAGGAAGAAGGGCAACCTTCGAAAGCTAATCAAGAAATGTATTAAGTTATGTCCAATAAAAAAGGTATCATCTTATTTTCTTTTGCATGTTTTATTTGGTTTGATTTCTATTGATAGCATTTTTATAGCAACTTGGCAGATCTGCAGAATGCCATTTATAGTAGCCCCTTGGCTCTGGTTCTGGAATCAGTCCTTTCTTCTCTCGGTCTTCCTGCAAGTTCTCATTTCTGTTTTTATCGTGTGCTTATTTGATTTTAGTTCAAAGGTGTTGTTGAGACATTTTAAAGACATTTCTGAATAACAAACACAAGCAAATTTATCGTTTCTAACAATAAAGCGAGCAAAGATAAGGCATATAATATTTTAATTGTGTGAACAATGCAATCAAAACACAATATAAACAACAACAAAACCAAACTGGGAATATTACAAAGGAAAAGCTTTAAGTAATTCTTGAAAGGGGGAGACAAGCAATTTATATAAACTAACAATAACAATTAAGAACATAAGAATAACCATACTGGGTCAGACCATGCGTTATTACAAAATGAAAAAACTAAAATACACAGGACCAGTATGCCACGGGAATAGTTTCTCAGTGGGGTGCTCATGTATACCCTGTTGCTGACCAACCAACAGATGTCAAGTTCTGATAAGCACATTATTACACAGACGGATTCATTTGTTATGCTGGATGGATAACATTTTTTAATTTGATATGATGAGGCCCAGCAGGGTCAGCCCAAACCTATCGATGCTCTCAACAAATCTTTAGCCATGCACCCCCCCCCCCCCCAACAGTCCAACATCTCCCTTTCCCTAACCCTTCCTTACCTCTCCTCCCCATGTCCAGCATCTCCTCTTCTGCCAACCCAATCCCTTGCTTCTTCCCTTCCCTGTCCCCTCCCCAGGTATCCAGCATCTCCCCTTCCCTTCCTAACTCCTCCACCTCATGTCCAGCATCTCCCCTTTTCTTTCTCCCTGTTGTCCAGGATCTCCCCCTCCCCCCGAAGGTACCCAGCATCTCCCCTTTCCTATCCCAAGAGTACCTGACACTCTAGGCAAATCTTCAGCCATGCACCCCCCCCAACAGTCCAACATCTCCCTTTCCCTAACCCTTCCTTACCTCTCCTCCCCATGTCCAGCATCTCCTCTTTTCTGCCAACCCAACCCAATCCCTTGCTTCTCTTCTTCCCTTCCCTGTCCCCTCCACAGGTACCCAGCATCTCCCCTTCCCTTCCTAACTCCTCCACCTCATGTCCAGCATCTCCCCTTTTCTTTCTCCCTGTTGTCCAGGATCTCCCCCTCCCCCCGAAGGTACCCAGCATCTCCCCTTTCCTATCCCAAGAGTACCTGACACTCTAGGCAAATCTTCAGCCATGCACCCCCATAGCCCAGCATCTCTCCTTGTTTAACATGTCTTTACCCCTACACCTCACGTTCAGGATTTCCCCTCTCTCTCTCCCACAGGTATCCAGCATCTCCCCTTTCATTCTTTCAGGTGTGCAACATCTCTCCTCCCTTTCCCTATCCCTTCAGCCCATGTCCAGTATCTCATCAATACTCCCTCCCTCCCAAAGGCCAAGAGGTCCAGCATCTCATCTTCCCTACCCCCAGGTGTTCACCCCCCCACACTTCTCTTCCTATCCCTTCCCTCTGCTGCTCCCATCCTACCTCCATCCTTCACCCAAGGGGGCTACATCAGAGGGAAACACAGACAGTCTTTGAACACCTGTGCTCACTGAAGGCCTGCAGTGTCCTGCTCCCTTCAATGCAAACTTCCAACTAGAGGGAGAAGGATGTGGCAGGTCTTCAGTGCACATGGGTGTTTATCAGCTTTTAGGTTAAATTTAAAATTCAGAAAGAAAGGGTTAGGATTTTTGTCTGGCATGACTCTTCTAATGGAAATTTCCACATCCTTCACTTCTTGGTAAACAGGAGATCCTGGGTATGTGGTCATTTCCATCAGGAGAATCATGCCAGACAAAAATCCTAACCCTTTCTAGTGGTTAGGGTGGTGGACTTTGGTCCTGGGGAACTGAGGAACTGAGTTCGATTCCCACTTCAGGCACAGGCAGCTCCTTGTGACTCTGGGCAAGTCACTTAACCCTCAATTGCCCCATGTAAGCCACATTGAGCCTGCCATGAGTGGGAAAGCGCAGGGTACAAATGTAACAAAAAAATTAATTTATTATTATAATTTATTATTGTTTACTTTAATTTTATTATTGCTGTCTTGCCGGCACCATGCCACCATGCCATCCCCCCATCTAGAGTGCCTAGTGGTAGGCCCAGAATCAGACATAGGCAACTGCCTAGGGCACCAATATTCGAAGGCACCAAATACCTAGGCTAAAGAGGAGCCTGAGTGCACTTAGTTGCATACCATGTGCTGTGTTTTGTGGAGAGCCCTCCTTTCTCCACCAATCTTTGATTCTGCCAGTGGGCATCAATATTTTTTTTAAAAATCCAGCCTAAATACAACATCGCTTGGTGTTAAGCATTTTAAACATGAAAGTAAAACAAGGCAGGTATACTGCACACTGTAATGGCTTAAACCAGTGGTTCCCAAACCTGATCCTGGAGGCAGTGGCGTTCCTAGGGGGGCGGACACCCGGGGCGGCGCCCTGCCCCCCGGGTGAGCTCCCCCCCCCGATGCAGCGCGGACCCCCCCTGGCGAAAGACACCCCCCCCCCTGCAAAAGAGCTCCCCCCCGGGTGCATGCCGCTGGGGCGGGGGTGCCGCAGCGCGCGCCTGCTGCGAGTTTACTAACCTGTTCCGGGGCAGAGGGAGCTACAGCGAACAAGAGAAGTTAGTGAACTCTCGCAGCAGGGACACGCCGCGGCACCTCCCCAGCGGCGTGCACCCGGGGCGGATCACCCCCCCCCCCCCCTTGGTACGCCACTGCCTGGAGGCACCCCAGCCAGTCAGGTTTTCAGGATACCCACAATGAATATTTATGAGGGAGATCTGCATGCAGTGAAGGCAGTGCATGCAAATCTCTTTCATGAATATTCATTGTGGTCATCTTGAAAACCTGACTGGCTGGGGTGCCTCCAGGACCAGGTTTGGGAACCTCTGGCTCAAACTGAGTCAAGTCACATGTAGCTTCTTGCCAAGGACTCTGTTGCCACCTAGTGGTACCTTCTGATATTATGAGACCCTAGAGACAGAGTTAAGGATTGTGAAAATTGAGTTCCACAAAAAGATTCACAGGCGCAGCTTGTTTTATGGCCCAAGTGTTTGCAGACACACTGTTTTCGTCTGCAGCCCAGAATTAATTTTGGAATACAATATGCAAACACATGATGCATCGTACAAAAAAAAAACCAAGCTGCAATGGCTTTTTACCATAGAACAAGCCAACCACCTGCAAAACGCAGGGTTCATGCCTGCAAAGGACATAGGATGAATCAAAAACCAGCGGAGTGGTCTTAGACAAACCTTAATGCTGCAGCTCTTTCTACACGGAGCTGGATAAAATGGTGTGGTATCTGTGTTTGCCCACTTTTAAAGGTAATAAATAGAAATAAAACAAGAAGAAAAAAAGATAAGAAGGCACATTTTTATTACACAAACTTTATATATATATATGTATTTTTTGTTACATTTGTACCCTGTGCTTTCCCACTCAAGGCAGGCTCAATGCGATTGGGGCAATGGAGGGTTAAGTGATTGCCCAGAGTCACAAGGAGCTGCCTGAAGTGGGAATCGAACTCAGTTCCTCAGTTCCCAGGACCAAAGTCCACCACCCTAACCACTAGGCCACTCCTCCACTGTTGCTACTATTTGAGATTCTACATGGAATGTTGCTATTCCACTAGCAACATCCCATGTAGAAGTCGGCCCTTGCAGATCACCAATGTGGCTGCGCAGGCTTCTGCTTCTGTGAGTCTGACATCCTGCACGTACGTGCAGGACGTCAGACTCACAGAAACAGAAGCCTGCGCAGCCTTCTACATGGAATGTTGCTAGTGGAGAGTGAAGAGAAGTCGAGGATTAGAGCCAAGAGAGTTGGTCAGTTGGATATAATAATCCTGTTTGGCACGTAAAAGAGCAGATTGGAAGGAGGTCAGCATGAACTTAAAGTGTAAGAAATCAGCAAGGGCCCGAGATTTCTGCCAGAGGCATTCGGCGGAGCGGGTACAGGAATGTAGGTAGCGGATATTAGAAGTCAGCCAAGGTTGGGGTTTTGTACGCCTTACAGGGCGGGTCATCAAAGGTGCAAGAGTGTCTAAGGCAGAGGATAGAGTATTGTTGTAAGAAGAAACAGCCTCGTTGACAGACGTGGATGGTGTCACAGTAGAGAGGAGGTTTGAAACATGGGAGGATAGAGATGAAGGGTCAATGTCGTGAAGATTCCTAGATAAATTAGATAGGATAGGACGGGACTGGGAGGGAGGAGATTTAAGTGTGAACGTTATAAGATGGTGATCAGAGGAGGGAAGATCAGAGGCAAGGAAACTAGAGGGTGAACAGTTGGAGGAGAAGATGAGATCAAGACAGTGACCATTTTGATGAGTGGGGGAGGTGGAGCATAGTTGGAGATTAAAGGAGGACGTTAAAGCGAGTAACTTGGAAATATAAGAGTTGGAAGGATCATTAGCAGGAATATTAAAGTCACCAAGGATGAGAGAGGGGGAGGAAGGATCATGGAAGAAGGCAAGCCAGGCATCAAAGTCACTGAGGAAGGATGAAAGGGACTTATCAGGGGGACGATAAATGACCGCTATTCGAAGAGGCAAAGGAGAGAAAAGGCGGATAGAGTGGACTTCAAAGGAGGAAAAAAAGTGAGATTGAGGTGAAAGAAGGGGTTGAAATCTGGAGGAGGGAGAGAGAAGTAGTCCAACACCGCCCCCGAGACCAGCAGGGCGAGGAGTATGTGAAAAAAGATAACCACCATGGCAGAGGGCTGCGACTGAAGCAGAGTCTTCAGGGCAGAGCCAGGTTTCTGTTATGGCGAGCAGATGGAGGTGACGCGAGATAAAGAGGTCCTGGATGTAGGGGAGTTTGTTACAGATAGAGCGGGCATTCCATAGGGTGCAAGAGAAGGGCAGAGAAGAGGAGGGGAGTAGAGAAATAGAGATGAGGTTAGAGAGGTCGCGGTGAGATCTGTAGAGTTGGGATAATAGTTGGTGAGGGGGGCCAGGATTGGGATTGATGTCACCGGCTGAGAGTAAAAGAAGGAGTAAAAGAGAGCGGAGGAGAGTAGGAGAGGTGTGGCCACGAAGGCGTCGAAGGCGAGAGGTATTTAGGTGGAATGGGGAAGGCAAAATGGACGGAAGAAAGAGGAGGAGATTAAAAGCCAAGAGGGAGGAAGAGGGTAGGAGAGAAGGTGAGGTGATGAAGTCGATGGATGGGCAGTGAGTTCCTGTAGCGGAGAGAGGTAGGGGGTGAGGGAAAAGATTAGGAAGGGACAGGGCTAGGAAGAGAATGTGAATAGGGGCCATAAATGACTGAGGTACTTTAGCAACTGGGAAGATTAGATGTAAAGAGAAAAATGCCCGGCGTGCAGCACCTAGAGCGGAGGCCCTGAGTGGATCGGAGTGGACCTGGGTGTCACCCCGGAGAAGGCTTGTCTGACATTTCTGTCTGGATGTCTCAACGCCACCTGAAATTAAATATGTCCAAAACCGAGCTTCTCATTTTCCCTCCCAAACCCACCTCCCCGCTTCCCCCGTTTTCTATTTCTGTTGATGGCTCTCTCATTCTCCCTGTCTCCTCAGCTCGAAACCTTGGGGTCATCTTTGACTCTTCTCTCTCCTTCTCTGCTGATATCCAGCAGATTGCCAAGACCTGTCGTTTCTTTCTTTACAACATCCGTAAAATCCGCCCCTTTCTTTCCGAGCACTCTACCAAAACCCTCATCCACACCCTTGTCACCTCTCATTTAGACTACTGCAATCTGCTTCTTGCTGGCCTCCCACTTAGTCACCTCTCCCCTCTCCAGTCGGTTCAAAACTCTGCTGCCCGTCTCGTCTTCCGCCAGGGTCGCTTTACTCATACTACCCCTCTCCTCAAGACCTTTCACTGGCTCCCTATCCGTTTTCGCATCCTGTTCAAACTTCTTCTACTAACCTATAAATGTACTCACTCTGCTGCTCCCCAGTATCTCTCCACACTCGTCCTTCCCTACACCCCTTCCCGTGCACTCCGCTCCATGGATAAATCCTTCTTATCTGTTCCCTTCTCCACTACTGCCAACTCCAGACTTCGCGCCTTCTGTCTCGCTGCACCCTACGCCTGGAATAAACTTCCTGAGCCCCTACGTCTTGCCCCATCCTTGGCCACCTTTAAATCTAGATTGAAAGCCCACCTCTTTAACATTGCTTTTGACTTGTAACCACTCGCCTCCACCTACCCTCCTCTCTTCCTTCCCGTTCACATTGATTGATTTGATTACTTTATTTTTTGTCTATTAGACTGTAAGCTCTTTGAGCAGGGACTGTCTTTCTTCTATGTTTGTGCAGCGCTGCGTACGCCTTGTAGCGCTATAGAAATGCTAAATAGTAGTAGTAGTAGAATCTCCAATAGGATCTATTTTTGTTACATTTGTACCCTGCACTTTCCCACTCATGGCAGGCTCAATGCGGCTTACATGGGGCAATGGAGGGTTAAGTGACTTGCCCAGAGTCACAAGGAGCTGCCTGTGCCTGAAGTGGGAATCCAACTCAGTTCCTCAGGACCAAAGTCCACCACCCTATCCACTAGGCCACTCCTCCACTGTTGATTAGCTTTCAAAATGCGCAAAGGATGACAAGTATCAGACTATATAAATAAAACAGAAAAGCATTCCAATGAGTCTCATTGGTGGGGGTAGAAACAGGGAGAGATGGATGGCTGATCAGAAGGTGACAAAGTAGTATAATTTTATGCTTTATAATGTGATAGGAAACCCAGATCTTTGTCTGGTGGGAGTCAACATATTTCATCATTTTACCTTCAAAGGTCTTACATTCCTGGATTTTCATACAATTTCTTCTAGTATTCTGACTATAAAGTAATTGATGAGCTGCCCCCCTCCCCCGTCGTTCTTTATCTATTACTCTTTGATTCCTTAGGAAAGTCTTAGGTTATCCAGTGAGCACTGCTCCTTCTTAGAAGCATTCAATTGATTAGACGGACAATTAGGAGCTTGACTTTTCACCCTTGAGATGGCCGCACACTTCTTTCAAGAAATAAAAGCCTTTGCAATCCTGTTTGAATTTAATGAAACATAGGAAAGAAAGTTATAAAACTAACACTACACAGAATTTAGCAAAGGATCTGAAGCTTTGATGAAAAATCCTTTAAAAATGGTCAAGAGCTATAAATAATGAGAAGGACACTTGGGGCTGGAAAAAAAGTGATTTTTTAATAGGTTTAAGTATGTGAAATTAGCAGTTTCTTCTAAGGAATTTGCTTAATATGACTAGAACCAGGCTCCTTGTTTCCATCAGCCTGATGCTGTACCATAGAGCAGTGGTTCCCAAACCTGGTCCTGGAGGCACCCCAGCCAGTCAGGTTTTCAGGATATCCACAATGAATATTTATGAGAGAGATTTGCGTGCAGTGAAGGCAGTGCATGCAAATCTCATGAATATTGGCAGTTCTAAACCCAGAGCTTTTTGTATATGAGGTGTACCACAGAAACTAGCTTTATTGGATTAAATCCATTCCTTACTATTCATAGAAATGAAATTGTCTGTCTGTGACTCTGAAGGAGTGCTTTCCCACATTTGGAGGTGCCAGGATTGAACTCTGAGGCTTCTATAAGTAGAGTGGAGGAGTGGCCTAGTGATTAGAGCACTGTTCTTGACATCCAGAGATGCCTGGTTTGATTCCCACTGCTGCTCCTTGTGATCTTGGGCAAGTTATTTACCCTCAATTGCCTCATGAAATACCCAGTGTGCCTGAATGTAACTCATTTTGATCTACAGATCTGCAGAAGGAATGGATCCTCAGGAGCGTAGTCGAGATCGGGTGGCAGAGCCGGAGGTGGGAGGCGGGGCTGGTGGTTGGGAGGCGGGGATAGTGCTGGCCAGACTTATACGGTCTGAGCCAGAGCCGGTGGTGGGAGGCGGGGATAGTGCTGGCCAGACTTATACACTCTGTGCCAGAGCCGGTGGTGGTAGATGGGACTGGTGGTTGGGAAGCAGGGATAGTGCTGGGCAGACTTATACGGTCTGTGCCAGAGCCGGTGGTGGGAGGCAGGGATAGTGCTGGCCAGACTTATACGGTCTGAGCCAGAGCCGGTGGTGGGAGGCAGGGATAGTGCTGGGCAGACTTATACGGTCTGAGCCAGAGCCGGTGGTGGGAGGCGGGGATAGTGCTGGCCAGACTTATACGGTCTGAGCCAGAGCCGGTGGTGGGAGGCAGGGATAGTGCTGGCCAGACTTATACACTCTGTGCCAGAGCCGGTGGTGGGAGGCGGGGATAGTGCTGGCCAGACTTATACACTCTGTGCCAGAGCCGGTGGTGGTAGATGGGACTGGTGGTTGGGAAGCAGGGATAGTGCTGGGCAGACTTATACGGTCTGTGCCAGAGCCGGTGGTGGGAGGCAGGGATAGTGCTGGCCAGACTTATACGGTCTGAGCCAGAGCCGGTGGTGGGAGGCGGGGATAGTGCTGGCCAGACTTATACGGTCTGAGCCAGAGCCGGTGGTGGGAGGCAGGGATAGTGCTGGCCAGACTTATACACTCTGTGCCAGAGCCGGTGGTGGTAGATGGGACTGGTGGTTGGGAAGCAGGGATAGTGCTGGGCAGACTTATACGGTCTGAGCCAGAGCCGGTGGTGGGAGGCAGGGATAGTGCTGGGCAGACTTATACGGTCTGTGCCCTGAAGAGGACAGGTACAAATCAAGGTAACGTATACACAAAAAGTAGCACATATGAGTTATCTTGTTGGGCAGACTGGATGGACCGTGCAGGTCTTTTTCTGCCGTCATTTACTATGTTACTATGTTATTCATTGTGGGTATCCTGAAAACCTAACTGGCTGTGGTGCCTTCAGGATCAGGTTTGGGGGAAAATGCAGTCAGCTTCTAAAATGGAACGCTCTAGCCCCAGAGATGAAATATAGCCAACTTCAGTGACAGACATTTTTTTTTTTTTTTACTGTCCCAAGGACTTAGGTGTCATTTCACCTAAGCATAAAATGCAACGTAACTCTTAATTCCCAACAGCTTTTCTCAGGACGGGATCATATTAGAAAGATTTTGATGCTGTCCTCCAGCTTAGTGCTGGTGCGAGGGTCTAGACCAGGCCTTCTCAACCCAATTCTCAGGGCATACCATTCCATTGGGTTTTCTGGATATTCTCAATGAAAATGCATAAGATAAATCTCCATGCTCTGTTTTCTTTGTATGCGTATCTATCTCAAACACTTTTATTGTGCATATCCTGAAAATCGGAATGGCTGGATGTGCCCCGAGGACTTGGTTGAAACCCAGTGCATTATGGGACCTGCAGCACTGAATTCAATGGGCAGAATCAGGGATTACAATCCCAGAATGCTTTAGGAAAGGGAATGGGACTTGATATACCACCTTTCTGTGGTTTTTTTGCAACTATATTCAAAACGGTTTACATAGTATATACAGGTACTTATTTATACCTGGGGCAATAGAGGGATAAGTGACTTGCCCAGAGTCGCTTCAAAACCAGAACTGGCCAAACATTCTCCCTCCTGGAACTGGGTAACTTGGGGTATGCCAGCCATTCACAACCCAGTGTTTGGGGCACTGCTTCCATTGCATGCAAATCTCTCTCGTATATATAGATTGTGGCTATCCTGAAAACCCGATGGGAGTAGCAGCGCCCCGAGGACCGGGTTGGAAATGGCTGGGATACGCAGATGATTCAGAATATGGCCACGAGATTGATCTGTGATTGTTGCTCAAGGGCCACAACCCAGTCACGTTTTCAGGATTTCCCCAATGAATATGCATACGATCTATTTTCAACTGTGCATGCAAATAGATCTCATGCATATTCATTGGGGAAATCCTGAAAATTCAACTGGGTTGTGGCCCTTGAGGACTGAAGTTTCTCACCCCTGTCCCAAGCCAACCTCTAGGGGTGATCAATAATTATTTATTCCTTCTCTTAATTCTGGCAGCCCTTATCCCCCCCTCCCACCACCACCACCACCACAATAACTGATGACATACTTCATTCTTGGGGTTACAAGGTCACAGCTTTATTGATTGTACATCCATGATATCACTCAACCCCTAATCTTCAACAGTATCGTCCAGAGGTTCTCAGCCCAGTCCTTGGGATACAGCAATCCAGTTAGGTTTTCAGGGTGTCCACAATGATTATGAGATAAATTTGCATGAACTACCTCCATTGTATGCAAATCTATCTCATGCATATTCATTGTGGTTATCTTGGAAACCAGACCAGCTTAGGGTGACATGAGGAATGATTGAGAACCCCTAGTATAGCCTAATCCTTCCCTCTCCCCACCACCTCCAGGAAGGGATTGCACTTTCCAAAAACCACAACATGGCCTCTTGTCCCCTCCTTCCCTGGGGGCATGTGGGCAGGTCATAGGCATGGGAAAAGAGGTTGAGTCACCAGACCTGTCCCCTTTTAACCCTACCAGCTGGCCTTCCTCCCTAGACCCAACACAAATCATTTTCCTCTTCCCAAGTGATGCTGCCCACTAGACGTAGTTCGCCACTCATTGGGGAAGGGGAAGGAGAATCTCCACCACCCCCATCCCTAGAGGGGCAATTGCACCAGGTTACCATCACCTTCCTGAGCAGCCTAGCTCAGGGGTTTTCTTTATAAAGTAAAATTAATTAAGACAAGGTCTCTAGCCAACCCCTTCCATCTAGATATCTTCTCCAATAGAACTGAAATCAGGGAATGATTACTTATGATTCTGAAAAGCTTCTGAAGGCCTTTAATCCATCTACCCTAGGTTGTTTGGGGTGGGGGCCTAATATACCTGTATTTATTTCAGAGTTTATTTTCGATGGTTGATGCTCACTGTTTACTTTTATAATGCATGTTGTGTCTGGATTATATTTGTTTATTCCTTGGACAGTTTAATTAATATTTTTGAGGTTATTCTCTGGAGACCTCATTACTTGCTGTTTTGTTAGGAAATTATGCTTTTTGAAGATTCACCATGATGAAGGTTTCGTTGTGTTATTTCTGTTATGCTAATTATGTAGCTGTGGCATTCATTCAGTAATTATCATTTTCCTGCTTTAAGACAGACAATTCAGTAAATTTCAATACATAAAATGTGACCGGACTACAGTGAATTGGGGAAAAGATTGGAAAATGTCCTCGGTAGCTGTGTCAGTATTGGTTCTAATTATGAAAAGGGGCCAGAAAAATGTATTCTAGTAACCTCACGTAAGTGCTGAAAGAGAAATGTTCTGGGCACCCAACCTTCCACAAGGAGCCTTGGTGGAAGAAGTAGAATTGAACCCTGTTTTAACCCCCCCCCCCCCCTTTCCTTCCATCTTTCTGGCTAAAATAAAACCATATGAACTTGTGCCTTGGGTCTGGATTGCAGGCCTGTTTTAGGGAGGGGGGGGGGGCTGCAATCCAGGCCTGGGTGTCTCCTCCTCAGAGCAAAACTGAAGGTCTTCCTCAGTGTAGAAGGACAGTTCTCGTTATACCACAGGGGAGGTCTGTAAGAGATGATCTTTCATATAGTGCAAGAGTGGGGTCCCAAAAAGTAAACTTAATACATTTCTTGATTAGCTTTCGAAGGTTGCCCTTCTTCGTCAGATCGGAAATAAGCAAATGTGCTAGCTGACAGTGTATATAAGTGAGAACATTCAAGCATTGCTATGACAGTCTGACAGGGTGGGAGGATGGGGGTGGGTAGGAAGTATGCATGGGGACATCAAAGCATATCATTGGTATTCTAACAGGGTGGGTGTGGATAGGTGAGGGGAGGGTGATCAACCGAGACATACAGCTTTATGGTTTATAATGGGCTAGGAACCCTAGGTCCTTGTTAAGTCCTTTCTGTTGGGTGTTAAAATATTCAATCATTCTGACTTCAAAGGTCTTACGTTCTTGTATGGTTTTAAAGTTACCTTTGAGGATTCTCACTGTGAAGTCACTGGTGCAGTGTCCTGGTCTTGTAAAATGTTGCCCAACAGGCGTGGGAACCCTGCTGGTTTCTATTGATAACCTTAAGAGTGGACTAACACGGCTACCACACTCCTCTACTTAATAATGGTGTAAGAAAGCCGGAGTGTTTAATGGGAGAAATGAGTAAAAGAGCTAAATTATCCCCATTAACTTCAAAGCAGCCTGTAGATTCAAGGAAAAAAAGACAATTTAAAGTGTCTATATACAAATGCTAGAAGCCGTAAAAATAAGATAGGAGAGCTGGAGTATATAACTCTAAATGAAGAGGTAGATATGGCATCTCAGAGACCTGCTGGTGGAAGGAGGACAATCAATGGGACACTGTGTCCCATTGCAATGATATTGCAATGATAGAGTGGATCCAATTGAGGGGGGAGGGGTTGTGCTATATGTTAAAGAGGGAATTGAGTCAAATAAAATACAAAGTTCCACAGAAAGATGGCGTCCAAGTTAGTTGCGTTCGTTGAAGCTGCAGGTCCGAGGGCGAAGTCGGGTGAAAACAGTGACGATACCCGGCCTGGGGAGACGCGCTAACCGCAGACAGCCCCCGACCGGGCGAGACTCGCCGCGAGAGACGGAGTGGAATCCGCACCAGGGTAAGGCACCTAACCGCAAGAACATACCAAGTGATATCAAATTCGAATACATCATCACTATGGAAACCAGAATGCGGAGTACCCCAAGGATCACCGCTTTCACCGACCCTTTTCAACCTAATGATGACACCTCTAGCCAAATCTCTAACCAACCAAGGCCTTAATCCTTACATCTACGCAGACAATGTCATGAAACCTACTATGCATCCAACTTCTCCGTTATAGGCAGTCAACTCTGGAACGCCATACCAAGATTCATTCGAACAACAAATGAACACCTACGCTTCCGAAAGCTGCTGAAAATATACCTCTTCAAACAAGCCTATCCAAACGACCCAACTTAATTTACGATCAAAATCCACACCACTAACATTAAACACGCCTCTACCTCCCCCCCACCTATCTTCATCCCATCCTTCTCTATACAATCGTATTATCTTTGTGATTCTTTTTACCCATATATTGTATTACCTCTATGATACTTTGTACCCATACATTGTGTTATCTCTGCGACACTTTGTACCCATACATTGTAAGTCGCACTGAACCTGCTATCGAGGGGGAAAGAGCGGGGTATAAATGCTATAAATAAATAAATGATCTACATCCCATTCAAACATGATGTAACAGAAATCACAAATGAAATTAAACACAGCCTCCAAATTATGAATTCATGGGCGGATGCATTTCAATTAAAACAACGCAGAAAAAACACAATGTCTCATCCTCTCTTCACAATATAACACGAACAAACCCACCACTATAAACACCCCAGACAACACCCTTCCTGTTTCAGATAGCCCGAAAATTCTCGGAGTTGCAATTGACCGAAATCTCATACTAGAAAGCCATGTGAAAAATACAACAAAGAAAATGTTGCATTCAATGTGGAAACTCAAAAGAGTAAAACCTTTCTTCCCAAGGGAAATATTCCGTAGCCTGGTACAATCAATGGTGCTAAGCCACCTAGACTACTGCAATGCAATCTATGCCGGATGCAAAGAACAAATCATTAAGAAACTCCAAACTGCCCAAAACACAGCAGCCAGACTCATATTTGGAAAAACGAAATACGAAAGCGCCAAACCCCTAAGAGAAAAACTACACTGTCTCCCACTTAAAGAACGTATTACGTTCAAAACCTGCACCCTGGTTCATAAAATCATTCACGGCGATGCCCCGGTCTACATGTCAGACCTCATAGACTTACCAACCAGGAACACAAAAAGGTCAGCACGCACCTTTCTGAATCTCCGCTACCCCAGCTGCAAAGGACTAAAATATAAAATCAACATATGCATCCAGCTTCTCCTACATAAGCACGCAACTATGGAATGCACTACCAAACGCCATCAAAACAATGCACGACCTAACAAACTTCCAAAAATCACTAAACACCTACCTGTTCAATAAGGCATACCATAATGATCAATCTCAAATACCAGACAACGAAACTTGTACCAGAACTGGACAAAACCGAACTCTCTATACTGGACTGCTTCATTTACTTTGTCACTAATGAACTCTAAACACAATACCACTTTGCATTTCCCATTCCGGAAATTAATGCTCCATACTTGACTGCTTAATTCACTCTCCAGCTTATAATCGAAAGACAAAAACGCCTATATTGCGACCTAAATCGGGAGATGGACGTTTATCTCCCAAAAACGAATAACGCGGTATAATCGAAAGCCGAACTTGGACGTTTTCAACTGCACTCCATCGCGGAAGCGTACAAAGTTGACGGGGGCATGTCGGAGGCGTGGTGAAGGCGGGACCGTGGCATGGTTATCACCCGAACAGAGATGGGCGCCTTTCAACGATAATGGAAGAAAAGTATGCGTTTGTAGCTAGAATTTAGGGCACTTTTCCTGGACCCTGTTTTTTCACGAATAAGGCCCCCAAAAGTGCTCTAAATGACCAGATTACCACCAGAGGGAATCGGGGATGACCTCCCCTGACTCCCCCAGTGGTCACTAACCCCCTCCCACCACAAAAAATGATGTTTCACAACTTTTTATTTTCACCCTCAAATGTCATACCCACCTCCCTGGCAGCAGTATGCAGGTCCCTGGAGCAGTTGTTAGGGGGTGCAGTGGACTTCAGGCAGGTGGACCCAGGCCCATCCCCCCCCCCCCCCCACCTGTTACAATTGTGCTGCTTAATGCTTAGTCGTCCAACCCCCCCAAACCCACTGTACCCACATGTAGGTGCCCCCCTTCACCCCTTAGGGCTATAGTAATGGTGTAGACTTGTGGGCAGTGGGTTTTGAGGGGGATTTGGGGGGCTCAACACCCAAGGGAAGGGTGCTATGCACCTGGGAGCTCTTTTACCTTTTTTTTTGTTTTTGTAAAAGTGCCCCCTAGGGTGCCCGGTTGGTGTCCTGGCATGTGAGGGGGACCAGTGCACTACGACTCCTGGCCCCTCCCACGAACAAATGCCTTGGATTTATTCGTTTTTGAGCTGGGCGCTTTCATTTTCCATTATCACTGAAAAACAAAAACGCCCAGCTCACAAATTGTCGAATAAAACATGGACGTCTATTTTTTTCGAAAATACGGTTCGGTCCGCCCCTTCACGGACCCGTTCTCGGAGATAAACGCCCATGGAGATAGACGTTTTCATTCGATTATGCCCCTCTCTGTCACTTATGAACCTAATGCAATACCACTTTGTATTTCTCATTCCAGAAATGGTGATTGCCATTACGGAATAATGTAAGCCACAGTGAGCCTGCAAATAGGTGGGATAATGTGGGATACAAATGCAACAAATAAATAAATAAATAAATATTCCACATGAAACAGCAGTGTGGAATTGTTATGGATAGAAATTATGTGTGTGAAGGGAAGGAGTATTTTGTAAGGCTGTACTACTGTCCGCCGGGACAGAACGAACAGACGGATGAAGAAATGTTTACAGAAATTAGGAAAGCTGGTAAGTAGGGCAACTGTATAATAATGGGTGATTTCAATTACCCCAGTATAGAGTGTTACATCAGGGAGCACCAGGGAGATAACATTCCAAGATGTAATAAATGATTGCTTCTTGGAGTAACTGATCCAGGAACCGACATGAGAGGGAGGCCATTTTAGATCTATAAGCCATTATTAAGATGGACTTGGGGAAAATCCACTGTTTATTTCAGCATAAAATGTACTGTGCGCTTTATAGATCTTCCCAGGTACTTGTAACCTGGATTGGCCACTGTTGGAAACAGGATGCTGGCTTGATGGACCTTTGGCAGGGGCGTAGCCAGACTTCAACGGGAGGGGGGTGCAGTGCCCGAGGTGAGGGGCACAGTTTAGCCCCCCCTGGTGCCTCTGACCCCCCCCGAGCCGCTGCCGCCACCACATTTGACCCTCCCCTGACACTGTTGCCCCTCCCCTTTTGACCCCCCTTCCCGCCATCGCTGTCAGGTACCTTTGCTGGTGGGGGTCCCCAACCCCTGCCAGCCGAAGTCCTCTTCAGCGCCAGTCTCCGGCGCGTTGCTGATTTGGAAGGATTCTGTGTCCTCCTGGTGTCCTGCACATAAGAATGTGCAGGACGTCAGGATGACTCACACAGAAACAGAATCCTTCCAGATCAGCAACGCGCTGGCCCGGAGACCGGCGTTGAAGAGGACTTTGGCTGGTGGGGGTTGGGGACCCCTGCCAGCACAGGTACCTGACGGCGGCGGGGGAGGGTTGAAAGGGTCGGCGGGGGGGGGGGGCAGGGCCAAATCTGGGGCCCCACGTAGCTATGCCCCTGACCTTCGGTCTATCCCAGTATGGCAACACTCATGTATTTATGGAATCCGTGGGACCTTTAGATCATGAAGGAGCAAAAGGGCACTCAGGGAGGACAAGACCATGGCGGAGAAACTGAATGAATTCTTTGCTTCTGTCTTCATGGAAGAAGGATGTAAGAGATCTACCTGTACCAGAAATGGTTTTCAAGGTTGATGATGTGGAGGAACTGAAAGAAATCTCGGTGAACCTGAAGACGTACTGAGCCAAATAAACAAATTAAAGTGTAGTAAATCACCTGGACTGGATGGCATCATCCAAGGGTGCTGAAAGAACTCAAATATGAAATTGCTGATCGGCTGCCTGTAGTACCTGAAGATTGGAGGGTGACCAATGTGTCGCTGATTTTTAAAAAGGGTTCCAGGGGTGATCCGGGAAATTACAGACTGGTAAGCCTGACATCAGTGCTAGGTAAAATAGTGGAAGCTATTATAAAGAATAAAATTATGGAACTCATAATTAAACATGGTCTAATGGGACAAAGCCAGCATGGTTTCAGCCAAGGGAAGTCTTTTCTTACCAATTTGCTTCATTTCTTTCAAGGCGTGAATAAACTTGTGGGTAATACATGGAAAAATAACAGGCTGTACTCTAATGATGGGCTACATCTTTCTGTGATGGGAAAAAGGATCCTTGGGGAGAAATTCAGACATTATGTTTCTAGACATTTAAACTCCAATTCCAGGCTCCGCTCATTCTGCCTCGCCTCACTCTATGCTTGGAATAAACTTCCTGAGCCCTTACGCCAAGCCCCCTCCCTGCCCATCTTCAAATTTTTACTCAAAGCCCACCACTTCAATGTTGCTTTCGACACCTAACCTTTATACCTTTCAGGAAATCTAGACTGCCCCTATTTGACTGACTGTACATTTGTCCTTTAGATTGTAAGCTCTTTGAGCAGGGACTGTCCTTCTGTGTTAAATTGTACAGCGCTGCGTAACCCTAGTAGCACTTTAGAAATGTTAAATAGTAGTAGTAGTAAACTACAGGGTGGGGGTGACAAAAGGAAACAAGGGATTTCGGAAAGTCACCCCTAGAATAAACATGATGGCAGAGGGAAAGGTCATGTAAGTATAATAAACCACCTAAACTCACTAAGCACCACTGTGAATCCAGCCATCAGCTTGTTATTGGTTTGAATAAAACAACTGGCGTTGAGGAAAATCTCTCTCCACACCTTTCCGTGTTCAGAAATCAGGACAGAGATTTCAAATGGCATTAATAAAACTGAATTGCAGACTTTTCTTAATGCAGGCCTAACTTGGGCTTAAGGGGGAGTGTGTTCCCACCCCATGTGACAGTGAGATCATCACTGGGAATCTGTTCAGAGAGTGCAAAGTTTGCTGGCCTGGAACATTTGTCACCATCTCTCTATATAAAAGGCACCTCCAACGTTCTAAATTTGTAGTTGCAAGATCGCATGAGTGTCTGCCCCGCCCCCGCGTCACAATGTGATGACGTTGAGGACGGAGCAATGACACTCAACAAATCGGATTGTCATTAGGTAATCTCTGTTTCCACTCCCCAATGTAGCCATCATTCCCATACACTCAAAACCAACCAAAATTGGCGCTGGACCCCGTCCCCCCGCCCACAGTCCCCCTCACCCACCCTCCCGCAGCCGCTCCCTCACTGTTCCACCGCCCTCCCTCTCCTCTCCGACTCCGGCCATGGTGCACGACAATTACTACACACGAGCAAGGAAGCCCATTGGTTAATCTCTGTTTCCACTTCCCAACACAGCCGTCATTCCCATACACTCAAAACCAAGCACACAGACGTTTTTTTTTCTTCAGAGGAGCACACACACACATTCTCTCTCTCTCTCTCTCACACACACTCTCTCAAACATACACACTCCAAGGAAAACCTTGCTAGCGCCCGTTTCATTTGTGTCAGAAACGGGCCTTTTTTACTAGTCTCTGATAAAAGATGATTAAAATCACCAAAACAAAATAACTGAGGTTGTAATGAATCCTGTGAGAGGGGTCGATATTCCGCCAGTGGCACTTGTTTTTCTGAATGCTGCCGGTGTTATGCCCGGAAGCTGAGTGCCAGATCACATCCATGCTCTGGCATTGAATTTCTGGGTTTACAAGCTGGCAAAACCATAGCCAGTTAAGGGGACCTTTTACAAAGCGGCGGTAAGCCATCGTGGGCTTACTGTTTACTAAAACTGAACTACCACTGGGGCAACATGGCCGCCGGTGGTAGTTCCAGATTGACCACGCGCCATTTCTTGCACTCCCTGGAAATTTTATTTATTGCATTTATAACGCGCCTATCCAAACATCTAGGCGAGATACAATAAAGCGTTAATTAAAAAACACAAACAATACACAATCTTACAAATCACAAACTCTTAAAAAAAAAAAAACAAGTTCAGAACCCCCATCAGCCAAATGCCCTAGAAAATAGCCAGGGTAACGATTTCCACAAACGAGGAGCAGCAATAAAAAAAAAAAAAACTAGACTACGAATTTCCTCCAAACATACCAGTTGAAAAGAAGGAACGACCAATAAATTCCACTTTTAAGACCATAGCGCCCGAGAAGGACAATATGACTGCAAACTGCACACTAAGGCCTCAGGAGCAACACCCTGCCGTGCTTAAAACATCAATAGCACAAGTTTAAATTCAATACGCTGCGTCACAGGCAGCCAATGCCCCTTCCGACCCAAACCCAAAAGACTCCGTGCAGCAGAGCTCTGTGCAACCTGCAAGGCCCACAAAATTGTCCATGGGAAAATGCACAACAAAGCATTACAATAATCAAAAGAAGGTGACCCATAACTCTGCAGCACAGTACCAAAATTCTCCACGGAAAAAAACGTCCAAAGTCTAGATATCATCCGCACTGCCCAGTTACCGCCGGGTTTACTGCAGGAGCCTTTCCCAACACCTCAAATGGTGACAGTAAGCCAGGGGTGTGCTGGTAAATTTTTAACAACAGGCTCTTTCTCCGGACGTAGCCAGCTCTGCAGTTGGAAGGGCCGGGGGGGAGCAACACTTGCCTCTCTCTCCTCCCTCCCTTCGTGCGGGCACGCTAGGCATACTTTTGCTGGCAGCCACCACTCCCAACGTCTTGCTCTGAGCAGCATGCTGGAACTTCTCTCACATGCTCGAGAAGTCCCAGCCTGCTGCCCAGAGCTGGAAAGAAGGAGCGGGAAGCAGCAGCAGTCTATTTACTTGGCTGGCAGGGCTCAGCATCCCCACCAGCAAAGTAAAAGAGAATTCAGCAGGGGGCCCAAGCCCACATTTTGGGAGCCAGTTGTTAAAGTAGCCATGGAGGGCCCTACTTTAACAACCGGCTCCCAAAATTCTTAAAAACTTAACAACCGGCTCTTGCGAGCCTGTGAGAGCCTGCTCCAGCACACCACTGCAGTAAGCACTCCCCACTGCATGGTCATGCAGTAAGAGTTCTTACCGCATGGCCCTTTTTTGAGCTTTTTACTTGCTGCGATAAAAAGGGCCCTGGCATGCGGGAAAAATGGCCCCCGCAGCTTGGTAATATTCAGCATAAAGATAGGCCTGACTTTTAGGTGGTCCTATTTATGTGATCAACCTGGCCGGTTAAGTGTTGAATATTGGCAAATAACTAAGTGCTGACTCTGCCCCTGGAATGGCCCCCAAAATAACCGATTTTGCGTTAGGTGCTAACCAGACATTTTTAGCAGGACTAACTGGTTAAGTGCCACTAAAAATAACCCGTCAGCCCCGAACAAGCGATTTAACTGGCACAAGCTGTTTCTGGCCTGTTAAATCACTTTGAGTATCCTTATAAGACAACAGTCCAAATTTCATCCTTTTACGTGTAAAAAGAAGTTCAAACATGTGACTTTTATAAGACTGCTTATGGAACCATGACATGAAAAAATTGACTGTTCTCAATATTTTGGATCTGCTACTTGACTCACATTTTCCCAGAGACAGTCACATATTCGTTTCCTTTTGATTTTCACCCTCAAATCTCTGCCTTATTTTTATTTTACTGACATCACATTGAAGCAACTCAGTTTTAGCCAATGGATTAGTGTTGATGTTGGTAATGAGTTTTCTTATCATTTCCCACGAACGTCATGACACGAGCATGAGGGATCTCGAGGAAGAGATCCAGGGATCTGCTATCCTGGGTCTTAAGTATATGAACGTCCACAGGAGGGAGGGGGTTCCAGGCAAATGAAAATTTATAATCAAATTGATACCCAGTTATTTTGATTTGGGTCTAGGGGTGTAGCCAGGTATGACTTTCTTTCTCAGATTTGGAGATCATGGAAGTTGCCTTCATGTATTTATTCATTCATGTTTGTTCATCACTGTTTCACACAAATTCCCCTTTAGGCTCTGGTTTATCCAGTGGAGGGGCAGAATGTCTCCAACTGATATGTGGCTCTGTGTCTTTATTTATTTATTTATTTATTCATTTATTCATACTTGTATCCCACAGGAGTGGCGGCCTAGTGGTTAGGGTGGTGGACTTTGGTCCTGGGGAACTGAGGAACTGAGTTTGATTCCCACTTCAGGCACAGGCAGCTCCTTGTGACTCTGAGCAAGTCACTTAACCTTCCATTGCCCCATGTAAGCCGCATTGAGCCTGCCATGAGTGGGAAAGCGCAGGGTACAAATGTAACAAAAATAAAATAGATACTATTGGAGATTCTACATGGAATGTTGCTATTCCACTAGCAACATTCCATGTAGAAGGCTGCAGGACGTCAGACTCACAGAAGCAGAAGCCTGTGCGGCCACATTGGTGATCTGCAAGGGCCGACTTCTAGTGGAATAGCAACATTCCATGTAGAATCTCAAATAGTAGCAACAGTGGAGGAGTGGCCTAGTAGTTAGGGTGGTGGACTTTGGTCCTGGGGAACTGAGTTTGATTCCCACTTCAGGTACAGGCAGCTCCTTGTGACTCTGGGCAAGTCACTTAACCCTCCATTGCCCCATGTAAGCCGCATTGAGCTTGCCATGAGTGGGAAAGCGCAGGGTACAAATGTAACAAAAGAAATGATCCAAAAATGAGTTCAGTTCAACGTGGCTTACATTTAACAGTTGTTAGAGATTATATTAATTCAATTGCATTTACAAGGTTGTATGAAGCTGTGTTTTATGGTGGTTGGCAAGATAACAGTGCATATGGAATAGTCATTGGGTTTCTTGAGAAAGGTATGTCTTCGTTCTTTTCGTAAATGAAAAGATGCGTTACAGTTAGAGCTCTGGCCTTGATTGAGAGCCAATGTAGCATTATGAGTAGTGGAGTTGCTCTTATCATATTTTGAATTTTTGAATATCGGTCTCACTGCTGTGTTTTGCACAGTCTGCAACTATTGCAGTAGGTTTTCTTTGCAGCCTATCCTGCTTATAATCGAAATAGAAAAACGCCTATATTGTGACCCAAATAGGGAGATAGACGTTTATCTCACAAAAACGAATAAAGCGGTATAATCGAAAGCCGAATTTGGACGTTTTCAACTGCACTCCGTCGCGGATGCGGACAAAGTTGATGGGGGTGTTTCGAAGGTGTGGTGAAGGCGGAACTGGGGCGTGGTTATCGGCCGATCAGAGATGGGCGCCTTTCGCCGATAATGGGGAAAAAAAATATGCGTTTTTAGCGAGAATTTAGGGCACTTTTCCTGGACCCTGTTTTTCCACGAATATGGCCCCAAAAAGTGCCCTAAATGACCAGATGACCACTGGAGGGAATCGGGGATGACCTCCCCTGACTCCCCCAGTGGTCACAAACCCCCTCCCACCACAAAATGTGCCGTTTCACAACTTTTTATTTTCACCCTCAAATGTCATACCCACCTCCCTGGCAGCAGTATGCAGGTCA
Source organism: Microcaecilia unicolor (assembly GCF_901765095.1). Lineage (NCBI taxonomy): Eukaryota > Metazoa > Chordata > Amphibia > Gymnophiona > Siphonopidae > Microcaecilia > Microcaecilia unicolor. Next base: position 106,523,379 of record NC_044042.1, read on the forward strand.
CTGGAGCAGTTATTAGGGGGTGCAGTGGACTTCAGGCAGGTGGACCCAGGCCCATCCCCCCCACCTGTTACACTTCTGCTGGTAAATGGGAGCCCTCCAAATCGCCCCCCAAACCCACTGTACCCACATGTAGGTGCCCCCCCTTTACCCCTTAGGGCTATAGTAATGGTGTAGACTTGTGGGCAGTGGGTTTTTAGGGGGATTTGGGGGGCTCAACACCCAAGGGAAGGGTGCTATGCACCTGGGAGCTGTTTTACCTTTTTTTTTTTTTGTAAAAGTGCCCCCTAGGGTGCCCGGTTGGTGTCCTGACATGTGAGGGGGACCAGTGCACTATGAATCCTGGCCCCTCCCACAAATAAATATCTTGGAGTTATTCGTTTTTGAGCTGGGCGCTTTCGGTTTCCATTATCGCTGAAAAACAAAAACACCCAGCTCAAAAAAAGATAAACGTCCATGTTTTTCGAAAATACGGTTCGGTCCGCCCCTTCACGGACCCGTTCTCGGAGATAAACGCCCATGGAGATAGACGTTTCCGTTCGATTATGCCCCTTCACGTGTGCTGCATTACAGTAGTCTAGTTGGGACAATATCAGCGTCTGTACTATAAGACGGAATGACTGTCTGGGGAAATAGCCTCCGATTCTTCTCTGTTTCCATAGTGTTTTGAAGCTTTGTGATGTGATTGCAGCAACTTGTTCTTCAAGGGTCAGAAGTTTGTTGAGAATGATTCCTAGTATTTTTATTTGTGTTTCAATTGTTTGTTGATCTATTATGGTGTTTTGGTAAGAGGTGGGATTGTGCTGGCTGGATAGAACCAGAAGTTTGGTTTTGTCTCAGTTCAGTTTGACAGTTGTGGCCCATTTTTCCATGAAGTCGAGTCCTTTTTTGGCCTTATTCAATATCTCTGTGATGCTGCTTTCGAAAGGTGACATCGTCTGTATATATGAATGGGTATAAACCCATTATTTTCCACTTTCTTGCCAAGTGGAACCATTAGGACATTGAATAATATTGGTGATATTGGAGAACCCTGAGGGACCTTACATTCAGGGATCCAGGAGGCTGAAAACTCATTGGACATCTCGACAAGGTAGGAGCTAGTTCTTAGAAAATCATTGAACCAGGCTGCTACTGTTCCAGTTATTCCTATGTTGTTGAGCAGGGTCATTAGTATTGTGTGATCTACTAGGTCGAAGGCGCTTGACATGTCAAATTGTAGTAGTTTTGACTGGCCTTCGCTTATTATTCTTCTGAATTTTGTGATTAGGGTGGTTATGACTGTTTCAGTGCTGTAGCACGATCTGAAGCCTGATTGAGTAGTGCGTTAGGTATTCTATTAATTGTCGTGCTACTAGTCCGTCCATTGTTTTGGTGATCAGTGGTATTGATGCCAGTGGTCTGTAATTAGTGAGCTCACTGATCTTTCTGGTGGCGTCTTTAGGGATTGGAGCGAGTATGATGTTACCCTTGTCAGAGGGGAAATAGCCTTTCGAGAACATATATTCTATGTGTTCAATTAAGCGTTTGATGAACAAATCTGGTGGGTTTTCCTTCATGTAGTAGGCAGTTGGCGTCTGCATATTTTGTCAGTAGCGCTTTTACTGAGCTGGTTGTTGGTATTTTGCTTTCTTGCTGATTTCTGAATGGTCACCCCTAACCCTGAAGGAAGTCCGACTAGATTTAAAGCCTGCTTAAAGGCTTTTTTCTTTCGTATTTATTTATTTGTTTGTTGCATTTGTATCCCACGTTTTCCCACCTCTTTGCAGGCTCAATGTAGCTTACAATACATCATGGATACTGGAAATGAGAAGAGGATATACATTTGGTTTTACAGAAGGATTTTGGGTTACATGGTCATGAAATGTTAGATAGTGGTATAGCAGAAGACATTATAAGACATTAGATGCGTTACGAAGTTTCTGGGTATATTTGGAGATTTTTACATGTATTGATCTTTGTGGTATATCTTTTCAAAGAGATGAGTCTTTAGTAATTTACGGAAGTTGGCCAGTTCGTTGGTCGCTTTCAGATTGCGTGGTAACGCGTTCCAGAGTTGTGTGCTCAAATAGGAGAAGGTAGAGGCATGCATTAATTTGTATTTCAGACCTTTGCAGTTTGAAGGGCAGATTCCAGACTGACGGAAGTTTCCTTCATAAGGTTTGTATGAGATTGTGTTTATATGTGTAGGATTGACGCTATAAGGTTTTATTTTCTTTCCTGTCTTGCTTTGCAGTTCTTTTTGTGCCGTCCTATTGATAGATTTTTACACTGCTGAGATTTTATTGGCTAAGCTGCACATCACATTTTTGATAAACTAAACTTCTAAGCTTCGAAAAGCATTTGGATACGGGCCCGAAAAAGATTAAGGGAAAAACAGATAGTGATAGGAGATGTGAGAGCAGTTTGGTGTGTGCCCGCCCCTCCCACCTTCACCCCCACCCCCACATACCAACTGAGCTGCTTCAAAGTGGATCTGTGCTTAGCTATCTGGCTGGAAATAACCGCAGCAGCCAAGCCACTTGAGCAGCTGGTGTGAGCATATTTCATCAGGTATCAGAAACAGCCTTCTGTTTGATACAGCCAGGGCTAAGAGGTAAATTTTGAGGCCGCCAGCCTGAGATCAGAGTTAGGAAAGATCAGACCCAGATTCCAATTACACCACTACTCGCTGTGTCACTTACAGGAAGCCACTTAAACTTCCTTTCCTGGCTGAATTCCACAACCGAGTCCAGTACTCACGGGGCAGATTGTGGCCAAAAGCAAAATGTCTATCTTCTCATCCAAATAGACCCAAGTAACATCTCAAAAACCAAAATATAAGTTTGCTTGCAGAAAATTAACAAGCTGTTCACTGCAATAGGTGCAAGTAAAAATAAATGATGATCGCATAGACCCTATTACAGCAATGGAACCAAGGTCAGTTGATGCTGAATAATGTCATCATGGGTAACTGTAAGAAAAATTCAAACCTCAGTCTAGTGAGGAAAGGTTTTAAAAGCATCCCATACTCTTGGACAGTAAAATGTCTTGACGTGTAGAGTGAACACTGGATTGACTGAGCACATCAAGCTCTGTAAAAACGTAGCAAACCATGTACTATCTGAATTATCAGGGCCGGTTTTACCAATGGTAGGGCCGTGTGCAGACCAGTTCACCCACCACCATAAGCCTTAAATTATCAGTTTAAAAGGAGGTTTAGAGCTCTCGGAACCCCACACCTTGATATATATAGTAACATAGTAACATAGTAGATAACGGCAGAAAAAGACCTGCACGGTCCATCCAGTCTGCCCAAGAAGATAAATTCATATGTGCTACCTTTTTTTATTTGTACTGTCCTCTTCAGTGCATAGACCGTATAAGTCTGGCCAGCACTATCCCCGCCTCCCAAACACCAACCCCGCCTCCCACCACCAGCTCTGGCACAGACCGTATAAGTCTGCCCAGCACTATCCCTGCCTCCCACCACCGGCTCTGGCACAGACCATATAAGTCTGCCCAGCACTATCCCCTCCGCCCAACCACCAGCCCCGGCACAGACCGTATAAGTCTGCCCAGCACTAGTCCCGCCTCCCAACCACCAGCCCCAGCACAGACCGTATAAGTCTGCCCAGCACTAGCCCCGCCTCCCAACCACCAGCTCTGCCACCCATTCTAGGCTAAGCTCCTGAGGATCCCTTCCTTCTGCACAGGATTCCTTTATGTTTATCCCACGCATGTTTGAATTCCGTTACCGTTTTCATCTCCACCACCTCCCGCGGGAGGGCATTGCAAGCATCCACCACCCTCTCCGTGAAAAAATACTTCCTGACATTTTTCTTGAGTCTGCCCCCCTTCAATCTCATTTCATGTCTTCTCGTTCTACCGCCTTCCCATCTCCGGAAAAGGTTCGTTTGCGGATTAATACCTTTCAAATCCACCATGTTTCAGTAGAGAGCAGCAGCAATTTTCATATCCCATCAGCTACTGAGCCCAGAGCCGCCTCGCTGCTGCATCATGCCTTGTGGAAGCAGGAAGTGACATCAAAAGGGGGTGGGACGCAACAGCGAGGAGGCTCAGCAGCTGACAGGATATAAAAATCGCTGCCTGATGCTCTCTACTGAAATGTGGATGCACATTAAGGTATGGAGCGTGGAGGTATTCTGAGACAGGAGGACAGTCGTTCCAGAGATGCGGGGCCCCTAGGAGAGGGAGGCTTGTACAACCACCCCTGCCTAAGACTGACCCTGTGAATTATGGAGATGTATAATTTGTCATGCCTAAGATCCAGCAATGTATATTTCAGGAAGATTTTCAGTCACCACTCTAGTCCTGTCGCTTCTTCCTCTTTAACATCAGCAAAATTCGCCCTTTCCTCTCTGAACACACCACCCGAACTCTCATCCACGCCCTCATTACCTCTCGCCTTGACTACTGCAACCTTCTCCTCACTGGCCTCCCACTTAGCCATCTATCCCCACTTCAATCCATCCAGAACTCTGCTGCTCGTCTTATATTCCGCCTGAACCGATACACTCATACTACCCCCCTCCTCAGGTCGCTTCACTGGCTTCCGATTAGATACCGCATTCAGTTCAAGCTTCTCCTTCTCACCTACAAATGCACTCAGTCTGCAGCCCCTCATTACCTCTCCACCCTCATCTCCCCTTACGTTCCCGCCCGAAACCTCCGCTCACAGGACAAATCCCTCCTTTCAGCACCCTTCTCCACCACCGCCAACTCCAGGCTCCGCCCATTCTGCCTCGCCTCACCCTATGCGTGGAATCAACTTCCTGAGGCCCTACGCCAAGCCCCCTCCCTACCCATCTTCAAATCCTTGCTCAAAGCCCACCTCTTCAATGTTGCCTTCGGCACCTAACCTTAGACTGCCCCAATTTGACTGCCACTACTTGATTGTCTGTACATTTGTCCATTAGATTGTAAGCTCTTCGAGCAGGGACTGTCCTTCTATGTTGTATTGTACAGCGCTGCGTAACCCTAGTAGCGCTTTAGAAATGTCAAATAGTAGTAGTAGTAGTAGTTTTGTCAGGCATTAAATCCACTGTATACATGGAATGACTTACTGGGCTATGAATTCAGCCTTAAACATAGAAAATGACAATGGATAAAGACCATATCCAGTCTGCCCATCCGCACCATCCACTATATCTTCCTGTATACTTGTCCTAAGCCTTCTTGAATTCAGATACAGACCATTCTACATATCCACCACTCTTTCCTTAAAGAAATATTTCCTTAGGCTACTCCTGAATTTGCCCCTTTCATCTTCATTCTATGTCCCCTTATTCCAGAGCGGGAGGTGGTGGAGAGGAAACCGGTAAAGGAATTCAAACATGCGTGGGATAAACATAAAGGAATCCTTTTCAGAAGAAATGGATCCTCAGGAGCTTAGCCGAGATTGGGTGGCAGAGCCGGTGGCGGGAGGTGGGGATGGTGGTTGGGAGGCGGGGCTAGTGGTGGGCAGACTTCTACGGTCTGTGCCAGAGCCGGTGGTTGGGAGGCAGGGCTGGTGGTTGGGAGGCGGGGATAGTGCTGGGTAGACTTATACAGTCTGTGCTCTGAAGAGCACAGGTACAAATCAAAGTAGGGTATACACAAAAAGTGGCACATACGAGTTATCTTGTTGGGCAGACTGGATGGACCGTGCAGGTCATTTTCTGCCGTCATCTACTATGTTACTATGACTCTTTTGTGCATTTAAGCCACAGAGGTATTTAAATCCCAGGCATACTAATGACCCACATCTCACTTAGAGGTTGACCGAAACCGGTGGTTTTGGCTCCAGCTGAAACTGAATCCATGGCCAAAGTTTGCCGCTCGGTTTCAGCTGCAACTGAAGCCAAAACTGAAAATCACTTGCCCTCTCCACCCACCCCTCCTCCTAGCAGAAAATGTGCATTGCTGCACCCCCACCCCGCAGATGCATCACTGCCCCCTCCCAGCAGAGACCTCTCTCCCCCCAGGCAGCCCGACCACCCTGTAGGCCCTCCTACCATAACAGACCCTGGTGATCTAGTAGCTTCTTTGGGGGCAGGAATGTAACCTACTTGTCCCCGCCCGCTGCTGCCACTGAATCAAAATGGCTGCCGAGACTTCCTCCGGTAGCATCACGAGACTGGCACCAGCATATGCAGGAGTTGTAGTAGAGGAGAGTGATCGCACTTGGGGTGCCGGGGGGGGGGGGGGGCATTTTTGGTAGAATCCTGAACCTGGATTTCAGGTCAGTTTTGGTGCCGAATCTGAAACTGAAATTCGGTTGGCCTCTAATCACTATCTATTTATTTACCACTTTTTGTAGATGACTTGAAGTCTCACAGGTAACAGAACAACTCTAAATAGTGAAGTTTCTCAGATGACATCAGGATAACTTTTGTCCTGGACGAACACGTTAAAGTAACCTTCCTTAAAGGAAAACTAAATAAAACTGAAAAGTATCTCTGATAGAAGACTTTAATTTAAAAAGAACTTGAGCTGCAAGGCATAGAGAGCTGCAATAATCCAACATGAATTACCAAGTGAAATGAGCAACAAAATATACTACAGAAGACTGAAACTAATATTGAAAAGTGTTGTAACAGCACAGAAGATACAAACCATCAATCAGTTTGCAATCCTCATAGTGTTATAAAGTTTTGGACTCACAGACTCATAGAGGTCTGGAAAAACTTGATGAAAAGTTCTCCATGCCTTGGGCTTCATTTCCAGTCCTCAAGAGTGATCAAGGGGTCAGATTTTATTATTATTATTTCTTACATTTGTATCCCACATTTCCCCACCTTTTGCAGGCTCAATGTGGCTTACATATAACCTTTAACGGCGTTAGCTGGTTACGGTTTGAACAAAAGCAGTAAAAACCACGCTCGACCACCTAAATTTTCAGAAAGCTCTAAAGACAGCCTTGTTCAGAAGAGCATACCCCAATGACCCAACATAAAAATACCGGTCACTTGCGACACAATATAACCAAACACCTTAACGGACATTACCTGACTCTTCTTCCCCCCAAATGTTTCCTACCATACATATACCTTATTATAACACAATATCACTTTGTATTCATTCCTGCAACCAACTGGTTTTAAACAGTTAATCACTTGTACTCATCCCCCTTGACCAGTGCTTCTCGACCCAGTCCTCGGGACACACTCAGCCAGTCAGGTTTTCCAGATACCTACAATGAATAAGCATGAGAAATTTGCATACTAAGGAAGCAGTGCATACAAATCTCCCTCATGCGCATTCACTACTACTACTTAACATTTCTAGAGCGCTACTAGGGTTACGCAGCGCTGTACAGTTTAACAAAAAGGACAGTCCCTGCTCAAAAGAGCTTACAATCTAACAGGCGAAATGTCAAGTGTCAAGTCTAGATTGGGGCAGTCTAGATTTCCTGAACAGAGGTATGGTGGTTAGGTGCCGAAGGCGACATTGAAGAGGTGGGCTTTGAGCAAGGATTTGAAGATGGGCACGGAGGGGGCCTGGCGTATGGGCTCAGGGAGTTTATTCCAGGCATGGGGTGAGACGAGGCAGAAAGGGTGGAGCCTGGAGTTGGCGGTGGTGGAGAAAGGTTCATTCATTGTGAGTATCCTGAAAACCTGCCTGGGTGTGTATATCCTAAGGACAGGGATGAGACCTACTGTCCTAGACCAGTGGTTTTCAACCCATTCTTCATGGACAACTTGGTCAGTTGTGTTTCCAGGTTATCCACAATGAATATGTACAAGAGATTTTATGCACTGCCTTCTTAGTATGCAAATTTATGTCATACATACTCATTGTGGATATCCTGAAAACCTGACTGGGGTCGCCATGCCTCCCTTCCAAGGGGAAGGCAAAAGGTCAGTCAGCCCTTGGTAGTCTCGAGATAAGACTCCACTCCATCTGCCTTGGTGAACTTCCTTTTATTATTAACTTGAAATCAGGATTGTTAATAACTCAAATCCCTCACACCTAGTCCCGAGTGCAGTCTTTCCAGGCCCTGAGCCTTCAATCCCTAAGTGCCTATATGAATAGGCCCGTGCCTAGGGCAGCTTTAACAGAGTTCAATATAGCCTTCTTTGTCTGGGTTTGCTCCCCCTTCTAGCAGATCAACACAGACTTTGAAGGCAAATTGTTTCACATGAAGGAAGCGTGTCCATATACTGACCTCCAAATCACTAATATATTGAAACAGGACCCCACTGGACCAAGTTCATTCATTCCTTAGAATAAAGGTCATACTAAAGACACAGCTCATTTATATACAACAGTTCCACTGCTTTCAGCTCAAATCCTTTTCTCCTTCACCCCCTTCAACATGTAGAGGCTGAAGGGACCCCCTCCCTTTAGTATACCAGCATCCAACTCCTGGTATCCAACCACATGAGTCAGGTTTGAGCGTTTTGTCTAGTCCTTTTCCCCTTCAGGAAACAGTCCTTGCCACGAGCCCAGAGCTGGCTCCACCACCTCACACTCCAAGACTCCTTCCTAGGAAACTTTCTTCCACCCCTGCACCAAGTTTAGAGAGTAGGGTTGCTAAAAAAAACCTTTCAGCTTCTCCCCTTTTACCTTGGCCAAGGCAGAGACATCAATAGGCTCCAATTTAGCAGCTTCAAAAGCGTTGCTGAAGTCTAGGTAGATTATGTCTATAGCACATCCCTGATTTAATTCTCCAGTCACCCAGTCAAAGAATTCAATGAGATTCGTTTGGCATGATTTCCCTTTGGACAACATGGTTTTACCAAAGGGAAATCGTGTCAAACGAATCTCATTGAATTCTTTGACTGGGTGACTGGAGAATTGAATCAAGGACGTGCTATGGACGTAATCTACTTAGATTTCAGCAAAGCTTTTGACACGGTTCCCCACAGGAGGCTCTTGAATAAACTGGCTGAAGATAGGACCTAACGTGGTGAACTGGATTAGGAATTGGTTGACGGACAGACCCCAGAGGGTGGTGGTAAATGGAATTCACTTAGATGAGGGAAAGGTGAGTAGTGGAGTGCCTCAGGGATCGGTGCTGGGGACGATTCTGTTCAATATATTTGTGAGTGACATTGCTGAAGGGTTAGAAGGTAAAGTTTGCCTTTTTGCGGATGATACAAAGATTTGTAACAGAGTGGACACCCGGGAGGGAGTGGAAAAGGATCTGCGGAAGCTAGAAGAATGATCTAAGGTTTGGCAATTAAAACTCAATGCAAAGAAATGCAAAGTGGTGCACTTAGGGAGTAGAAATCCACAGGAGACGTATGTGTTAGGTGGTGAAAGTCTGATAGGTACCGACGGGGAGAGGGATCTTGGGGTGACAGTATCTGAGGATCTGAAGGCGACGAAACAGTGTGACAAGGCGGTGGCCGTAAGTAGAAGGTTGCTAGGCTATATAGAGAGAGGTGTGACCAGCAGAAGAAAGGAGGTGTTGATGCCCCTGTATAAGTCATTGGTGAGGCCCCACCTGGAGTATTGTGTTCAGTTTTGGAGGCCGTATCTTGCTAAGGATGTAAAAAGAATTGAAGGGGTGTAAAGAAAAGCTACAAAAATGGTAAGGGATTTGCGTTACAAGACGTATGAGGAGAGACTTGATGACCTGAACATGTATACTCTGGAGGAAAGGAGAAACAGGGGTGATATGATACAGATGTTCAAATATTTGAAAGGTATTAATCTGCAAATGAACCTTTTCCGGAGATGGGAAGGAGGTAGAACTAGAGGGCATGAAATGAGATTGAAGGGGGGCAGACTCAAGAAAAATGTCAGGAAGTATTTTTTCACGGAGAGAGTGGTGGATGCTTGGAATGCCCTCCCGCGGGAGGTGGTGGAGAGGAAAACGGTAACGGAATTCAAACATGCGTGGGATAAACATAAAGGAATCCTGTTCTGAGGGAATGGATCCTCAGAAGCTTAGCTGAGATTAGGTGGCAGAGCCAGTGGTGGGCGGCGGGGCTGGTGGTTGGGAGGCAGGGATAGTGCTGGGTAGACTTATACGGTCTGTGCCCTGAAAATGAGAGATACAAATCAAAGTAAGGTATACACAAAAAAGTAGCACATATGAGTTTATCTTGTTGGGCAAACTGGATGGACCATGCAGGTCTTTTTCTGCCATCATCTACTATGTTACAATGTTACCTCCTTGGGAAATCCCCTGACCTCCTTTAAGGGCTGCCACTCCATATGTTCCTCCTCGTTTCTCTCCCAACTGCTTCATATCCCTCTGATTATCCCTCCCAAGCCAGTCATAACCCTCCCCTCTAGGAGCCTGGGAATCGTAGTGCATGCTACCTTCCTCAGTAGGGTCAGATGCTCCCTACCAAGCCAGTCATAACCCTCCCCTCTAGGTGCCTGGGAATTGTAGTGCATGCTACCTTCCTCAGTAGGGTCAGGTACTCCCTACCAAGCCAGTCATAACCCTCCCCTCTAGGAGCCTGGGAATCGTAGTGCATGCTACCTTCCTCAGTAGGGTCAGATGCTCCCTACCAAGCCAGTCATAACCCTCCCCTCTAGGAGCCTGGGAATCGTAGTGCATGCTACCTTCCTCAGTAGGGTCAGGTGCTCCCTACCAAGCCAGTCATAACCCTCCCCTCTAGGAGCCTGGGAATCGTAGTGCATGCTACCTTCCTCAGTAGGGTCAGGTGCTCTATCTCGGGGCTGCTGGCAACTGTAGTCTTCCTGGTTCTCAGAGGAATGGGGGGGGGGGGGGGGGGTCTATTCACCCGGAGAAGGGTGGGTAAACTACACCTGGAAAGCTGAGATTTGTAGTCTCCTGAGGTTTCCAGGTAAGACTTGCCCCTCCGGTCCTTTTCCCTAAAGACTTTCTTGCTTCCTTTCCTGGGCTCTTCAAACTGGCCGGGTGGTCCCTGAGGATTGGGCTGAAAACCACTGTCCTAGACTACTCAGAGATGCCCAAGTTACCCTGTTCCAGGCTGCAGATTTTGGGACATTCCTTCTTCTGCCCCTATTTACGTGGAGGCAAGCTGTTTGTTATGAGTATATGTTTAGCATTGTCTGTAACAGATTCATTGCCTATATCTTTAATTTAAGGTTGTGCCCTTGAACTACAAATCCTGTAATCTTGTAGTTCTCTGTAATAGGCTGTTCCAGAGCATAGGTCTCAGATCCCTGTGACTTAAGACAATGGCGTACCAAGGGGGGGGGGGGCGGTCCGCCCCGGGTGCACGCCGCTGGGGGAGTGCCGCGCGCGCCTGTCCTTCGTTCGTTCCATGCTCCCTCTGCCCCGGAACAGTCCTGTTCCGGGGCAGAGGGAGCATGGAACAAACTAAGGACAGGCGCGCGTGGCACCCCCCCAGCAGTGTGCACCCGGGGGGGGTTCTTTCGCGGGGGGGGGGGGTCGTGCTGCATCTGGGGGGACACTGTGGCGATCCGCCCCGGGTGTCAGCCCCCCTAGGAACGCCACTGACTTAAGGGACTCTTCCTATTTGTTTGCCGTGCATACTGGGCCAGTTGCCCACGTCCCTTCTCTCTCCATTGGATCTGTAAGAGTTAGGCTGCAGCATTCTCTTCTATGAACTGAATCTGCCTATACTGTACTTTGCTGAATGACTTTCAAGCTACTTTGATGCTATTAAAGATTTCACCAGTATAAAAGTATATACAGCATTATTCTCAGTATAATGCTGAATTACTCTCAGCTTCTCTCTTGCAGGGCGAGACAGCTGGAAGAGAACAGATTCCCAGTTTGCAAGGCAAAAATTCTTGTCCAGCACATTTGAACTGTAAGCTATTTTTCCTTGTTTGATTACTACATTAAAGAAGATTTTGGTTCAAGAGTTCCGAGTCTTCTCATAGTGATGACCTATACGCTGGTTTAAGCTGCAAGCCATTCATGTCAGGCTATTGAAAGGGCAGAACAGTCCTGGATTTCTGTCCACCCCATCCTGGTGCATTATAGGACTTGCAGGACAGGCACTACAAATCCCACACTGCTTTGGGATGTAAGATCAAAAGCCGGATCGGCCAAAAATTCTTCAGCCAAGAATAGGTTAACTTGGCATCTCTGCTACCTCTCTCCTCTGCTGTTCCAGTGGAGAGGATGAGGCTATAGTGGACAGAGCAGAGCGAAGCATGGCTGCCTAATTGCCTCCCTCCTCCCCCCGCCCCCCGCAGCTATACAGTCTTGCACTGACTGCCCAGCTGCCCAGTCTCTGATAGGCCAACTGTCCCTAATCAGGCAGGTTTAAAATTCAAAGGGACTTATTGCTAAATCAAGTTACTACTACTACTACTTAGCATTTCTATAGCGCTGCCAGGGTTACGCAGCGCTGTACAAGTTTAAACATGGGGAAGGACAGTCCCTGCTCAAGAGAGCTTACAATCTAAAGGTAACAAACTATGTAGTAAGTGTAGGTATCATGAATGGAGAAGGTGGTTAGGCGCCAAAAGCAAGGGAGAAGAGATGGGCTTTGAGTAAGGACTTGAAAATGGGCAGGGAGGGCACATGGGCGTATGGGCTCAGGCATAAGGTGATGCGAGGCAGAAGGGGCGGAGTCTGGAGTTAGCGGTGGTAGAGAAGGGTATAGATAGGAGTGATTTGTCCTGAGAGCGGAAGTTACGGGTGGGAACATACGGGGAGAGGAGGGTAGAGAGGTAATGGGGGGCTGCAGATTGAGTGCACTTGAAGGTCAATAGGAGAAGCTTGAACTGTATACGGTAGCGGATCGGGAGCCAGTGAAGCGACTTGAGGAGAGGGGTGATATGAGAGTATCGGTTCACGCGGTAGATAAGACGTGCGGCGGAATTTTGGACAGATTGAAGGGGAGATAGGTGGCTAAGCGGGAGGCCAGTGAGGAGAAGGTTGCAATAGTCAAGACGAGAGGTAATGAGCGAGTGGACGAGGGTTCGGGTGGTCTGTTCAGAGAGGAATGGGCGAATTTTGCTAATATTATAGAGGAAGAAGCGACAGGTCTTAGCTGTCTGCTGGATATGGGCAGAGAAGGAGAGGGAGGAGTCAAAAATGACTCCGAGATTGCGGGCTGAAGAGACGGGGAGGATGAGGGCGTTGTCAACAGAGACGGAAAGTGGGGGAAGAGGAGAAGAGGGTTTGGGTGGAAAGACAAGGAGCTCAGTCTTTGCCATGTTCAGTTTCAGATGCCGGTTGGACATCCAGGCAGCGATGTCTGAAAGGCAGGCCGAAACTTTGGCCTGGGTTTCGACTGTGATGTCGGGAGTGGAGAGATAAAGCTGGGTGTCATCAGCATAGAGATGGTACTGGAAACCATGTGATGAGATCAGCGAGCCCAGAGAAGAGGTGTATATCGAGAAAAGAAGTGGTCCAAGGACAGATCCTTGAGGAACCCCAACAGAGAGCGGGACGGGGGTGGAAGAAGAGCCATTAGAAGATACTCTGAAGGTGCGTTGGGAAAGATACGAAGAAAACCAGGAGAGGACGGAGCCCTGGAACCCGAATGAGGACAGTGTGTCGAGAAGTAAATTATGATTGACAGTGTCAAAGGCGGCGGATAGGTCGAGGAGGATGAGGATGGAATAGTGACCTAAATCAAGTTCACTTGTCTATTAGATTGTAAGCTCTTTGAGCAGGGACTGTCTCTCTTTGTTAAATTGTACAGCGCTGCGTAACCCTAGTAGTGCTCTAGAAATGTTAAGTAGTAGTAGTAGTAGTAGTAGTGAAAGCGATCCTCCTTCCCCTCTGCTGCCCCCTGGTGGCTCATCTTGCTACAGGGACCTCTCTGATGCATAGCATTGATTGCCCTGGGGTAGAATCAGGGGTTACAAACAGTTCTGGGGTGTCAATTACATACTTCACTGACTTAACACCCATGCCCCACAATAGGGTGGAGGGTCACAAATGAATCCCACTGACTAACTTACTGCTACTAGTAAAAAGTAACTGGAGATTTGTAGCAGGAAACCCTTCCTGAGTTCACTAAGGAGACCAGATGTATCCTGGTCATCAGAACAGGCTGATTTGAAATCCTTAGATGTGGCAGTGGTAAAACCAGGAGTGGCTCAGCTTGTCTGAGGACATGGAATCACCTGATCATTTCTTCCTATAGAGTGGCCTGCTGTTGCTTTGCTGTTCTGGCTCCGCCATGGCCTCTCGCCTTCTCTCCCCCTCCACCACATGGGCTGTCGTAGACAAAGCAACCCAGATCCATCCTCCCACCAGTGCAGCCTACTTTCCCTCTGCTAACGTTTTTCCTACCAAGGGAGCAGATGGCAGCGTTGGCAGCATGCCTGGAGGCTGTGGCAAGGGACTGATCTGTCTGCACTCCCCTCCCCCCCAAAAAAATAGCAGGCACCCACTGTGTACCCACAGAGACCACCATCAGTGCAGACTACCCAATGGGGTCTTTCATCATGGGCCAAGAGCTTAATCTAACTAATCAGTATTCAAGAAAACCGTAAATGTATTAACCAATCAAATCTTCCTTCATCGGGCCTTCTTTGTGTAAGATGGCCTGGTGCATTTCTTACTGCCCATCATGGGTATAACATATAGTTCAGTTCTCTGTCTTGGCTGCACAGCTTTCAGTCTTTTCCCTTACCGTCAATCCGTGATCATTTCCAAGTTAAAGCAGCTTCGCTAGCACAGAGATATATATTTAGATCTGTCAGTTGCAATTAAGCAGAGCAAAATTACCGAGATCCTCCTTTTCTCCTCTGCCTTTTGTTTCATTCCCAAGGAGACATCAGCGTTTAAAGATTTCGAAAGCTCCTTGACTTAGGCATAGAATGGTTAAGTAAATGGGGGGGGGGGGGGGGAGGGAATCCACTGCTGCACTTTTTTTTCATCACGCTAATAAGCATAAAGCATGAATACAGCATGGATAGCTGAAGAGCAAATCTTCATCAGTGCCCCATTCAGGCATCATACAAGGACAGCTGATGAGCGGAGCCTTGTGTAGGTGTCACAAAAAACATGGACAGCTGAACTACGGAGTTAGAAAAAGAAAGACTTTAAAAACTGAGCCTTCTGAATAATAAAGGGCCACACCCCTTATCATGAAAAAAAGTTTTTTCCCTCTTTATTCTAATTAGTTTCTTTCTTCTATTTTAAGAGTCTGATGCCTAAGCTTCAAAGACAGAAACAGAGAAAATTTGGGCAGAAAAGACCATATGGCCTATCCAGTCTGCCTATCCATACCAACTACTATATAAGTACATAAGTAATGCCATACTGGGAAAAGACCAAGGGTCCATCGAGCCCAGCATCCTGTCCACGACAGCGGCCAATCCAGGCCAAGGGCACCTGGCAAGCTTCCCAAACGTACAAACATTCTATACATGTTATTCCTGGAATTGTGGATTTTTCCCAAGTCCATTTATTTATATTTTTTGTACCCCGCGCTTTCCCACTCATGGCAGGCTCAATGCGGCTTACATGGGGCAATGGAGGGTTAAGTGACTTGTCCAGAGTCACAAGGAGCTGCCTGTGCCTGAAGTGGGAATAGAACTCAGTTCCTCAGTTCCCCAGGATCAAAGTCCACCACCCTAACCACTAGGCCACTCCTCCACTGTTGCTACTATTTGAGATTCTACATGGAATGTTGCTATTCCACTAGCAACATTCCATGTAGAAGTCGGCCCTTGCAGATCACCAATGTGGCCGCGCAGGCTTCTGCTTCTGTGAGTCTGACGTCCATCTGACGTCCGTACGTGCAGGACGTCATCAGACTCACAGAAACAGAAGCCTGCGCAGCCTTCTACATGGAATGTTGCTAGTGGAATAGCAACATTCCATGTAGAATCTCCAATAGTAGCAACATTCCATGTAGAATCTCCAATAGTATCTATTTTATTTTTGTTACATTTGTACCCTGCGCTTTCCCACTCATGGCAGGCTCAATGCGGCTTACATGGGGCAATGGAGGGTTAAGTGACTTGCCCAGAGTCACAAGGAGCTGCCTGTGCCTGCAGTGGGAATCGAACCCAGTTCCCCAGGACCAAAGTCCACCACTCTAAACACTAGGCCACTCCTCCACAAACCTAAGAGATCCCACGTGTCTGTTCCATGCATCTACCACCCATTCCCTGAAAAAGTATTTTCTTAGATTTCTTCTAAGTTTATTTCTTCTTAACTTATCCTATGCCCTCTCATTCCAGAGTTTTCCTTCATTTGAAAAAGGCTCACCTCCTGTACTTAATGCCTCTGAGATATTTATATGTCTCTATCATATCCCCTTCTCTCCCGCCTCTCTTCCAACTGATGAAGTGACAGAGTTGAGACAACAAGCTGGATATAGTGAGCAATCCAGCTTATATTAGTGCTGCTACTTTAAAGAAGTCATTGTTCAAAGGGGGCATGTTACCATATAATTGTGGATCCCACCTACTGCCTTGTATTTTGTGTTTTAATATTGCTAAATATTTAGGGGAGCCAGTCTACTAAAGATAGATGGAGCCCGTTATCATATCCATGTGGACATGAGCACCTTCTTGGAATTTTGGAAGTGAGGGTGACATTTTACCTCAGCTGGATAGACTGATTCAGCCCCCGTGGTATGGGTGAACTTCTTTAACATTGCTTTTGACTCGTAACCACTTGTAACCACTCGCCTCCACCTACCGTCCTCTCCTCCTTCCTGTACACATTAATTGATTTGATTACTTTATTTTTTGTCTATTAGATTGTAAGCTCTTTGAGCAGGGACTGTCTTTCTTCTATGTTTGTGCAGCGCTGCGTACGCCTTGTAGCACTATAGAAATGCAAAATAGTAGTAGTAGTAACTTTTGGATAACCATAGGGGAGGTTAAGAATTCAGGCCAGGTTAGTGGGTCCCCCTTGGATTGAACATTTTACAAGGGGAGGGAGGGAGATTGCTGGACACGACAACTTCTGGTCACGTGTACCAGTGGCAGCTGTGAGTAGAAATGTGATGCAAGATGTTGAGAGGAAATTCTACTGCTAGGGGACAGGACTGATTTGGCAGTATGGGTCCTGGAGCAGTTATCTCAAGCCCACCCCTCCAATGACAGCCCTGAATGGAATTGTATTTCTGATGTTCTTCAGAACTACAATTCCCTATATGCCATGGGGCAAAGCCAGGACTAGATCAGCCTGTTCTGCTAACCTGGATGAGGTGGTGGAAAGACAACCTAGAACAGCATGTCCTCAGTGCCTAGGGGTGAGGATTATACCTATTTCAATTCTGCTCTATTCAAGTGCTAAAATGTTTTTGGTTTTACCAATACACTTCCTCATTTGATTCCACTGGTTAATGCCACTCTAGGCCACCAAGTGTCAGTAGTGTAACATAGCATCAAAAGCATTCATGGGAATTTCAGTCAAGGCCCCCAACACCTGAATGACTCCCATTTGAAAGCTTTGGAAGAAACTGGGAGAGATGAGGGATCAAAAGCAGAAGATAGCTTAACCCTTTCGTGTCTAATGAATGAACATTCATTTAATCCTGTGTTCGCTATTCCTCTGCAGATCTGGACTTTTAGCAAGGGGAAATCATGCTTCAGGGAGCATCAAATGACAATGATCTAGAAATGGGAATAACTAGTGAGGTAATTAAGTTTGCTGATAACACAGTTATTAAAAGTTGTCAAATTGCGAGAGGATGGTGAAAAATTACCTTACGAGACTGGGAGTCTAAATGGCAGATGACGTTTAATGTGAGCAAATGCAAAGTGATACATAGGGGAGAGGAACCCGAATTATAGATACATCATGCAAGGTTCCACATTAGGAGTCACAGACCGAGAAAGGGATCTCGGCGTTGTTGTTGATGATACATTGAAACCTTCTGCTCAGTGTGCTGTGGTGGCTAAGAAAGTAAATAGAATGTTAGGTATTATTAGGAAAGGAAAACAAAATTGAGAATGTAATAATGCCTTTGTATCGTTCCATCGTGCGGCCGCACCTCGAATACTGTGTTCAATTCTGGTCACCGCATATCAAAAAGGATATAGTGAAATTTGAAAAGGCGCAGAGAAGGACAACGAAAATGATAAAAGGGATGGGATGACTTCCCTAGGAGGAAAGGTTGAAGCTTCTAGGGCTCTTCAGCTTGGAGAAAAGATGGCTGAGGGGAGATATGATAGAGGTCTATAAAATAATGAGTGGAGTGGAACGGGTAGACTTGAATCGTTTGTTTACTCTTTCTAAAAATACTAGGACTAGGGGACATGTGATGAAACTACAAAAGTAGTAAATTTAAAACGAATCGAGAAACGTTTTCTTCACTCAACGTGTAAGCTTAGTGGGGTTTTTAAAAAGTCTGGACAGCTTCCTGAAGGAAAAGTCCATAGACCATTATTAAATTGACTTGGGGAAAAGCCACTGGGAGAAGCAGCATAAAATGTGTTGAACTTTTTTGGGATTCTGCCAGGTATTTTTGACCTGGATTGGCCACTGTTGGAAACAGGATGCTGGGCTTGATTGACCTTTGGTCTGTCCCAGTGTGGCAATACTTATGTACTTATATGTACTTAACTTGGCATGTGCAACAGTGGCCCTGCTTACAGTGTAGACTCCGGTCTGGAGAAGTGCTGTTATGCTATCATTTCACTGGAAGAGAAAGCATGAGGGGTCTCGTCAAGCCGTTCTCTGGATTATTGCCTGAAGATGGGGTGAAGATGTGTATCATCTGCTCTGTGAGTGAACTGGGGATCATTTTCTAAATCAAAGTTCCAGGAGTGTTGCCAGGTCGGACCTAAGCATTATAAAGAGGCGGCTGCCTAAGGCAGTAGCTTCTGGGGAGTAAGAGGGAAAAGTAAAATAAAAAATAAAAAAGAAATCCGAACTGCCACACAAACTCAAAGAACCATCGGTGGAGGAGGAGGGCAAGTTTCAAAGAACCCATTTACTCAGAAAAATGGTGCTGAACACTTACCTTCATTATGTAGAGTTTAGCACAAAATAAATTTCTGTTCAAAATCTAGGTCCAGATACTACATAATGTGGAAGTAGATGTTATCTGGATGGAACCATCCAGGGGCAGGATTTAAAATTATCCAGATAGTAGCGGTATGTTTAGCACTATCCAGTAAAAAAATGTAACAAAGGATGCTATATTGGAGAAACAGGCCAGATGCTTAAGACAAGATTCAATTTACATAGACATCATATGAACAATACTGGTGCCAGTAGGGTTCCCACACCTGTTGGTCAACATTTTACAGGACCAGGACACTGTACCAGTGACTTCACAGTGAGAATCCTGAAAGGTAACTTTAAAACCATACAAGAACGTAAGACCTTTGAAGTCAGAATGATTGAATATTTTAACACCCAACAGAAAGGACTTAACAAGGATCTGGGGTTCCTAGCCCATTATAAACCATAAAGCTGTATGTCTCTGTTGATCACCCTCCCCTCACCTATCCACACCCACCCTGTTAGAATATCAATGATATGCTTTGATGTCCCCATGCATACTTCCTACCCACCCCCCTCCTCCCACCCTGTCAGACTGTCATAGTAATGCTTGAATGTTTTCACTTATATACACTGTCAGCTAGCACATTTGCTTATTTCCGATCTGACGAAGATGGGCAACCTTCGAAAGCTAATCAAGAAATGTATTAAGTTATGTCCAATAAAAAAGGTATCATCTTATTTTCTTTTCCATGTTTTATTTTGTTTGATTTCTATTGATAACCTTAAGAGTGGACTAACACAGCTACCACACTCCTCTACAGTAAAAAAATGAATTCAAAAGGATGTGAAGTCAATTGAACCAAACAATCAAAATAATGTCCCACTCAAAATTTCTAAAATATTGGCAGACTCTGCGTCTGCTTGTCCTCTGTCCTCTGCCTGGGTTTTCTATAGAACGTTTCACCAACTCAAAAATTATAACCACCAATAAATGGGGAGTTTTTCGATCCCTTTTATTCTGGGACAGTCTTATTGCTTTCCACAGTTTAGTTCATAGAGACTGCCTGCTTACAGTCTAGACTTATCAAAGGGAGCTGGAATAAAACCCTTTCTTCTGGCAGGAGCAAAGTCCTCAGCTCTCCTCAGACTCAAACCAGTCTTTTAATGAAAGTTCATTCAATATAATTGTCCTCCTTCAGACTCAAGCTTTCTGTACCCTCTCTTCAGTGATTGGCTGAGGAAAGGAAAGGGGACCCCCACCCCCAACATACCAGCAACTGAATCTCTGGTATCCACCAAACTTGAGTCCAGGGACACGCTTCTATTACAATCCAAACAAGTTCAGGTGCTCCCATTAAACTTCTTCTCCATGTTTTGAATCAAATTAACCACTAAGGTTGCTAGCATTCCCTTAGAATTCCCACTTTTTACCTTGGCAACGACAGAGGTGTCCATAGGCTCCGGTTCAGTCTCTCCCTCCACCCTTTGAGCCTCTGAAATCCCTTCTGGAGGCAGCCACTCCATCAGAACTACCTCTCCTCTGCTCTCTTGCAGCTGATAATCATTACCCTCAGCTGGCCTAGAAAGATGAGACATCCCACCCTTTGGAACCTGGGATTTGTAGTCAGGCTTATCACCATTGAAAGAGTTGTGACTACCTCCCGGGATCTTGGGTATCGTAGTGTGGACTACCCCCTCTAAAGTAGTTAGGTGATCTATCCTGGGGAAGCTGGGAGTTGTAGTCCCTCAAATGTTCCTGAAGATGTCTGCCCCATCCACTCCTCCTCCTCCTCCTCTTCCTCTAGGCAGAAGAATAGCGAGGGCTGCTGACACCCGGGGCGGTTTGCCGCTGCGCCCCCCCCCCCCCCCCGGAGCGCGAACGCACCCCCCCAGAGTGTGCAACCCCCCGGAGCGCAGTCTTACCAAGGGGGGCGGGTGGGAGGACCACTCCGCCCCGAGTGCAGTCGCTGGGAGCTGCGTCGGCTCCGTTGGTTCCCCTGCTCTCTCTGCCCCGGAACAGGAAGTAACCTGTTCCGGGGCAGAGAGAGCAGTGAACAAGCGGAGACAACACCCCCCAGCGGCGTGCACCCGGGGCGGACCGCCCCACCGCCCCCCCTTCCTACGCCACTGCCTCTAGGTCTATTCTGGGGAAGCTGGGAGTTGTAGTCCCCTACTTGTTCTGATGAATATCTGTCTTTCCAAAGCCTTACCCCCATCTCTTCCCTCTAGACCTACCTTGCCCATTACAATATGTATAAACAAGAGGAATGTGCATTAAAGGAAGGAAATGCCTTAAAGAGCTCCAGATTAACCGATCTACAGAGCCACGATCACGATGATGTGTTCTTCGTTACTTGTTGAAATGCAGTCTATTTTTACCCCGACTTCCAAGACCCTGAAGCAGCAGAGCAAGTTTGGTCAAAGCGAAACGTTGGCCAACGTTGGTCTGGGGGACTGATTGAATACGGGAGAGATGACCTGCTGAGCATTTTGAGCTAAGTACAAACTCCTAAGTTTTCAAATTCTGTGCTTTGTTGGATTTATACGGTACCGAACTCAAGTGTGTCACTGATTGTGATAAGCCGTACACAGACAGTCAGCTCGATTTAATCAACACAGTAACTCCTTAAAGATTGGGAAGGTTTTTTTAAGCCAATGCTGATCTGGAATTCTTTGAGGCTTTTTCCTTACTTTAATGCACATTCCTGTTGTTTATACATATTTTTGAAATTTGAGAGGGTCATTATTTAGATTTTTGGGTTTGATTATTTAGCACTATCTCCATTAACTATCAGTGTACGTAGGATAGTATAGTTTACTGCTGGTGTTATCTACAATTTCTATAGCGTTACAAAAGAAGGTCAGTGCTTCAAGGAGCTTACACTCTATTCAAGACAGACAAACAGTGGCGTAGCTACAGGGGGCCACAGGGGCCTGGCCCCCTCCAAACTGGATGTGTGCCCCTGGTTTGGCTGACAGGGTTCTCCAACCCATGCCAGCTAAAGTGTTTTTTCCAGTGCTGGTCTCCGGGGCCACCGCATTTCCTGCCCTGCTCTCTCTTCCCCTCACATCCGGCATGCTCGTGCATGTGCGCATGCTCAATTTCATTAAAGCGAGCGTGCTGGACATGATGTGAGGAAAAGAAAAAGCAGGGCAGGAAATGCAGCACTGGAAAACGCGCTTCTCAAGGTCTGGCTACGCCCCTGCAGACAAACAGGACAAGTAACAGAATTATCCTATATATCTTCCTTATTCAAACAGATAACTTACCATTTTAAATTTAAGAGCACATCTGCAAGAGTGATCTTAAATGGATAACTGAATAAGTCATTACATTACATTCTTACTCTTGCTTTTAAAGCACACAGGGTGAGTTTTCCTCTTTATTTGAATTCACTTACTACTCTCTACTGTCCTGTCTGCTTACTTTGTTCTCTAAATGATCACCGACTCGTTCTAGCAGGTCTAATACTCACTCGACTGGAATGTGCTAGGAATCGCGCTCTCTTTTTTGCTGCATTTTTGTTTTTGGAATTCACTCCCCCTGCGCGTTCGTGCAGCGCCTTCTTAGGCCGATGATCAGAAGCAAACGCAGGCGCTAGAGGCTATTAGCACTATACTAGTGCCCGCGCTTGCTACCGCCCCACGATCACAGCCCCACAAGCGCGTGAAACAACGCACTCGCAGGCTGTGAACACAACTAGCATGCAAATGCATGCAAAACAGGGCTCTTAGTTCAAGTAGCATACAAATGCATGCCAAAGGTATTCCTCCCCAAGAATGCACTGGGCAGGGCTGGGCACCGCCATTTTTGAGACGGCGCTGCTGGAAGAGGAGAGAGTCTTCCTCCCTTCTCCAACAAAGGTAGGGTATGGGAAAGAGGGCCGCTAGACCACCAGGTTGGGGGGAGGGCTTGATTTGCGGCCCACTGGCCCACCAGGGATTTACTTGGGGGGATGCTAGGGGAGTTAAGGGGACTGGAGACTCACCAGATCTCCAGCCCCTCCTCTGAACTTGTGTCGGCGGGTAGTCGGGGGGGACTGGAGGCCCATCGGACCTCCAGCCTCCATGTCGCTGGCTCAGAGTGGAGGGTACTAGGGCATCAGGGCCATCCTGTTTGGGGTCTGGTGGTCCCATGGACCTCCAGCCCCTGTTTTTGACATTGCTTTTGACTCGTAACCACTTGTAACCACTCGTCTCCACCTACCCTCCTCTCCTCTCCTCCTTCCTGTACACATTAATTGATTTGATTTGCTTACTTTATTTTTGTCTATTAGATTGTAAGCTCTTTGAGCAGGGACTGTCTTTCTTCTATGTTTGTGCAGCGCTGCGTACGCCTTGTAGCGCTATAGAAATGCTAAATAGTAGTAGTAGTAGTAGGTGTGGGCTTATGACGGCCCAGACCTGTCAAACAATTGCAGGAGGATTCAGGCACAATCCTCCCGCACTTTATCCTAAATTTGCATGCTATTATCTCTGATCATAGGGGCGGTAAAGCCCCATGCTGTTCCAGTGCTATTTTTAGAGCGCTGTTTGGAACAGCGCGGGGCTTTTCGATCATCTGGGCTTCAAAGCTTAACTAAAGGCTTGGCTTTTTATTTAAGCCTTTGTTATCAACTAGAGTGCGGTGTTGCTTTTAGGTCCCAGTTCAAAGTCCTTGTCCTCCTCTTACACGTCTCTTCCCTTCCTTACCCCCATGTTTTCAGAGCCGGGCGACAATGTTGACACAACCCATTCAAATGGGCTGCATCAGCATTACCCTCTCTCACCAACATTATTCAACCTAATGATGATACCTCTAGCCAAGCTACTAGCCAATCAAAAGCTCAACCCCTACATTTATGCAGATGACGTCACAATTTACATTCCATTCAAACATGATCTAAATGAAATCACCAACGAGATCACCCAAAGCCTCCAAATAATGCACACCTGGGCAGACGCATTCCAACTAAATCTTAACGCCGAAAAAACACAATGCCTTGTACTCACCTCACAACATAACACAAAAAACTTCAACACCATACCCACGCCATACTGTTCCCTTCCGGTCTCACAAAACCTGAAAATTCTTGGAGTCACCATTGATCGAAACCTCACTCTCGACAGCCACGTGAAAAACACGACCAAAAAGATGTTCTTCACCATGTGGAAACTTAAAAGAGTAAAACCTTTCCTCCCGACATACATCTTCCGTACCCTGGTACAGTCAATGGTAATAAGTCATCTGGACTACTGCAATGCACTATACGCCGGGTGCAAAGAACAGACAATCAAAAAACTCCAAACTGCCCAGAATACGGCCACCAGACTCATATTTGGAAAGACTAAATATGAAAGCACAAAACCACTAAGAGAGAAACTTCACTGGCTCCCACTGAAGGAACGTATTGCGTTCAAGATCTGTACAATTGTACACAAAATCATTCATGCAGATGCCCCAATCTACATGCTAAACCTCGTGGACCTACCGCCCAGAAACGCCACAAGATCATCTCGCAAATTTCTCAACCTGCACTACCCCAGCTGCAAAGGACTGAAGTACAAACAGATGCATACCACTACCTTCTCGTACATGAGCACGCAGTTATGGAATGCATTACCCACAGACTTGAAAGCAATCAACGAAACAACTATCTTTCGAAAATTGCTGAAAACATTCCTCTTCAACAAGGCCTACAATGAGAGCCTACTACCTCACTAAGTCACCTCACCAACCCTCTCAACTATGAAAGCTTACCTTATACAGCTATCCAATTCACTCCCTCCCTTCTTCCCTCTTCCCTTCTTGATCGCTACACACTACTAACTGTATCTGATATCCTGATATGACAATGTCAATAAATCTATGTAAGCCACATTGAGCCTGCAAATAGGTGGGGGGATGTGGGATACAAAGGCAATAAAATGAAATAAATAAAAATAAATTACCGCACCAGCAGCCATTAGCGCAGGGGGGGGTTAGTTTACTACGGGCCCTGTTTACTAAGGTGTGCAAGTGTTTTTAGCACACATTAACGCTAGAGACACTCATGTATTCCTATAGAGTGGCTTAATAAACAGGGCCTAATATTTGTAGGTGGATGTGTACCTTTCCTATCAAAATTGCAGTTCTTTTCCTTTTTAATATTGATTTTAATTATTGTAAATTGCTGAGACCTGCTAGTTAGCATGAGCGGTATAGCAAATTTTAAATAAATTATAAGCTACAGTATACTTCTATACCGCCGCTGCCTTCAGGTTATAATAATTAAAAAACCAAGACAGTCTCTTGGGAAGCAAAAAAACAGAATCTTATTCAAGAACTCATTTTAACAAACTTCTTAAAAAGATGTTTTGTTTTGTATTTTTACATTTTTCTTGACTAAGAAACCAGATAACTGAGCAGCAAAACAAATGTTAAAATCATTCCAGGACCTCGATGCCTGAAACACAAGAAATCTATCGAGCATTTTAAATCTCTTTACTCCCTTACTAGATGGAAGGATGAAAAGTGGATTGCGATCTTCAATCTCTATTATCGAAAATAAATTCCATGTGATCCATTATATAAGTCATTTGGGTATTTTTAGGTGGTGAGCAGAAGGCTGAATATCCACCTTCTGCTACATCCAATGATGCATTTGTGCAGAATAGTTCTAGAAGGGCAGGTGTTGAATGATCGTGAATATTGAATTTAATTATTAAAATCTCAGGGGAGAAGTGGGAGAGGCTGAAAATTTTAATCGAAAAGTTTCACTGGAGCACCTAATATCTTTACACTGGTACTGTTAGTTACAGGAGAGATTTCCCCACCTAAGGACCTCAGTCCTTGGGGGAATAGAGGGTGAAGTGACTTGCCCAAGATCACAAGGAGCCATAGCAGTATTGCCACACTAGGACAGACCAAAGGTCCATCAAGCCCAGCATCCTGTTTCCAACAGGGGCCAATCCAGGTCACAAGTACCTGGCAGAAACTCAAATAGTAGCAACATTCCATGTAGAACTCCAAAGAGTAGCAAGATTCTAGAATTCTAAAGAATAACAAGATTCCATGCAGAATTTCAAAGTAAAGCAACATTCCATGTAGAACCCCAAAGAGCAGCAAGATTCCATTCAGAATCCCAAGTACATAAGTAATGCCATACTGGGACAGACCGAAGGTCCATCAAGCCCAGCATCCTGTTTCCAACAGTGGCCAATCCAGGTCACAAGTATCTGGCAGAAACCCAAATAGTAGCAACATTCCATGTAGAACCCCAAAGAATAGCAAGATTCTAGAATTCTAAAGAATAACAAGATTCCATGCAGAATTTCAAAGTAAAGCAACATTCCATGTAGAACCCCAAAGAGCAGCAAGATTCCATTCAGAATCCCAAGTACATAAGTAACGCCATACTGGGACAGACCGAAGGTCCATCAAGCCCAGCATTCTGTTTCCAACAGGGGCCAATCCAGGTCACAAGTACCTGGCAGAACCCAATCAGTAGCAACATTCCATGTAGAACCCCAAAGAATAGCAAGATTCCATTTAGAATCCCAAGTACATAAGTGTTGCTATACTGGGAAAGACCAAAGGTCCATCAAGCCCAGCATCCTGTTTCCAACAGGGGCCAATCCAGGTCACAAGTACCTGGCAGAACCCAATTAGTAGCAACATTCCATGTAGAACCCCAAAGAATAGCAAGATTCTGGAATCCTAAAGAGTAACAAGATTCCATGTAGAACCCCAAAGAATAGCAAGATTCCATTTAGAATCCCAAGTACATAAGTGTTGCTATACTGGGAAAGACCAAAGGTCCATCAAGCCCAGCATCCTGTTTCCAACAGGGGCCAATCCAGGTCACAAGTACCTGGCAGAACCCAATTAGTAGCAACATTCCATGTAGAACCCCAAAAAATAGCAAGATTCTGGAATCCTAAAGAGTAACAAGATTCCATGTAGAACCCCAAAGAATAGCAAGATTCTATTTAGAATCCCAAGTACATAAGTGTTGCTATACTGGGAAAGACCAAAGGTCCATCAAGCCCAGCATCCTGTTTCCAACAGGGGCCAATCCAGGTCACAAGTACCTGGCAGAACCCAATTAGTAGCAACATTCCATGTAGAACCCCAAAGAATAGCAAGATTCTGGAATCCTAAAGAGTAACAAGATTCCATGTAGAACCCCAAAGATTAGCAAGATTCTATTTAGAATCCCAAGTACATAAGTGTTGCTATACTGGGAAAGACCAAAGGTCCATCAAGCCCAGCATCCTGTTTCCAACAGGGGCCAATCCAGGTCACAAGTACCTGGCAGAACCCAATTAGTAGCAACATTCCATGTAGAACCCCAAAGAATAGCAAGATTCTGGAATCCTAAAGAGTAACAAGATTCCATGTAGAACCCCAAAGAATAGCAAGATTATATTTAGAATCCCAAGTACATAAGTGTTGCTATACTGGGAAAGACCAAAGGTCCATCAAGCCCAGCATCCTGTTTCCAACAGGGGCCAATCCAGGTCACAAGTACCTGGCAGAACCCAATTAGTAGCAACATTCCATGTAGAACCCCAAAGAATAGCAAGATTCTGGAATCCTAAAGAGTAACAAGATTCCATGTAGAACCCCAAAGAATAGCAAGATTACATTTAGAATCCCAAGTACATAAGTGCTGCTATACTGGGAAAGACCAAAGGTCCATCAAGCCCAGCATCCTGTTTCCAACAGGGGCCAATCCAGGTCACAAGTACCTGGCAGAACCCAATTAGTAGCAACATTCCATGTAGAACCCCAAAGAATAGCAAGATTCTGGAATCCTAAAGAGTAACAAGATTCCATGTAGAACCCCAAAGAATAGCAAGATTCCATTTAGAATCCCAAGTACATAAGTGTTGCTATACTGGGAAAGACCAAAGGTCCATCAAGCCCAGCATCCTGTTTCCAACAGGGGCCAATCCAGGTCACAAGTACCTGGCAGAACCCAATTAGTAGCAACATTCCATGGAGAACCCCAAAGAATAGCAAGATTCTGGAATCCTAAAGAGTAACAAGATTCCATGTAGAACCCCAAAGAATAGCAAGATTCCATTTAGAATCCCAAGTACATAAGTGTTGCTATACTGGGAAAGACCAAAGGTCCATCAAGCCCAGCATCCTGTTTCCAACAGGGGCCAATCCAGGTCACAAGTACCTGGCAGAACCCAATTAGTAGCAACATTCCATGTAGAACCCCAAAGAATAGCAAGATTCTGGAATCCTAAAGAATAACAAGATTCCATGAAGAATTTCAAAGTAAAGCAACATTCCATGTAGAACCCCAAAGAATAGCAAGATTCCATTTAGAATCCCAAGTATATAAGTGTTGCTATACTGGGAAAGACCAAAGGTCCATCAAGCCCAGCATCCTGTTTCCAACAGGGGCCAATCCAGGTCACAAGAACCTGGCAGAACCCAATTAGTAGCAACATTCCATTCTTTCCTCTCTATAACAGACTATGGACTTTTCCTCCAGGAACGTGTCTAAAACTTTTTTAAACCTAGATATGCTGACTGCTTTTACCACATCCTCCTGCAGAGAGTTCCAGAGTTTAACTATTTTTTTGAGTGAAACAATATTTCCTCTTATTTGTTTTAAAAGTATTTCCATGTAATTTTATTCAGTGTCTCCTGCTCTTTGTACGTTTTGAAAGAGTGAAAAATCAATTCACTTGTAACCGTTCTACACCACTCAGGATTTTATAGATCTCAATCACATCTCCCCTCAGCCATGTCTTTTCCAAGCTGAAGAGCCCTAATCTCTTTAGTCTTTTCTTATATGAGAGGGGTTCCATCCCCCTTTATCATTTTGGTTGCTCTTTGAATCTTTTCTAATTCCGCTATAACTTTTTTGAGATACTGCAACCAGAACTGAACGCAGTACTCAAGGTGAGGTCACACCATGGAGCGATACAGAGGCATTATAATATTCTTGGTCTTATTTTGTATCCCTTTCCTAATAATTCCTAGCCAGGACCGCCAAGAGGGGGGTGCAAGATTCCCCAGGCCAGGCATCCCAGGGGGCCTGGTGCTGGGGTCTGTCTCTCTCTTGCTCGTGTGTGTCAGGACCCAGGTAATTGTGTTAATGCAATAATCCAGGTCCCGACATACAGGAGCAGTGAGAGTGACAGACTGAGGGAGGAGAAGAGAAGATGTGGGAAGGTAAGGGGGTGGTGGGCGGCAGTGGTGGCCCAAGTGGGGGGGGGGGGCAGGGTGAGGCGGGGCAGCTCTGTCTCTCGCCGGCCCTGTTCCTTGCATCCTGTTTGATTTTTTGGCCACTGACGCTGCATACTGGGCAGAACTGTCTACAATGACACCCAGATCTTTTTCTTGAGTGCTGACTCCCAAGGTGGACCCTAGCATCAGGTAACCATGATTCAGATTATTCTTCCCAATATGCATCACTTTGTATTTGTCCACGTTAAATTTCATCTGCCATTTGGATGTCCAGTTTTCCAGTTCCTTAAGGTCTTTCTGCAATTCTTCACAAACCGCATCTGTTTTGACAACTTTGAATAGTTTTGTGTCATCTGCAAATTTGTCGTTCCAATTTCCAGATCATGTATAAATATGTTAAATAGCAATGGTCCCAGTACAGATCCCTGAGGCACTCCACTATTCACCCTCCTCCTTTGAGAAAAATGGCCATTTAACCCTACCCTCTGTTTTCTGTCCATTAACCAGTTCCTAATGCACAGAAATACATTGCCTCCTATCCCATGACTTTTCATTTTCTCAGGAGGGACTTTGTCAAAAGCTTTCTGAAAATCTAGATACACTACCTCAACCGGCTCACCTTTATCCAGGTTTATTCACGCCTTCAAAAAATTGAAGCAAATTGGTGAGGCAAGACTTCCCTTGGCCATGGTGACTCCGAGGCATTAAATAGTGGAGGAGTGGCCTAGTGGTTAGGGTGGTGGACTTTGGTCCTGAG
The DNA here is from genome assembly GCF_901765095.1 of Microcaecilia unicolor. Taxonomy (NCBI): domain Eukaryota; kingdom Metazoa; phylum Chordata; class Amphibia; order Gymnophiona; family Siphonopidae; genus Microcaecilia; species Microcaecilia unicolor. The sequence goes on from NC_044042.1 coordinate 106,553,088, forward strand.
GAACTGAGTTCGATTCCCACTTCAGGCACAGGCAGCTCCTTGTGACTCTGGGCAAGTCACTTAACCATCCATTGCCCCGTGTAAGCTGCATTGAGCCTGCCATGAGTGGGAAAGTGCAGGGTACAAATGTAACAAAAATAAAACAGATACTATTGGAGATTCTACATGGAATGTTGCTACTATTGGAGATTCTACATGGAATGTTGCGATTCCACTAGCAACATTCCATGTAGAAGGCTGCGCAGACTTCTGTTTCTGTGAGTCTGACGTCCTGCAGGACGTCAGACTCACAGAAGCAGAAGCCTGCGCAGCCACATTGGTGATCTGCAAGGGCCGACTTCTACATGGTATATTGCTACTATTGGAGATTCTACATGGAATGTTGCTACTATTTTGGAGATTCTACATGGGAATGTTGCTATTCCACTAACAACATTCCATGTAGAAGGCTGCGCAGGCTTCTGTTTCTGTGAGTCTGACGTCCTGCATGTGCAGGACATCAGACTCACAGAAGCAGAAGCCTGCGTGGCCACATTGGTAATCTGCAAGGGCCGACCTCTACACTTAACCCTCCATTGCCCCATGTAAGCCGCATTGAACCTGCCATGAGTGGGAAAGTGCAGGGCACAAATGTAACAAAAATAAAATAGATACTATTGGAGATTCTACACGGAATGTTGCTATTCCACTAGCAACATTCCATGTAGAAGGCTGCGCAGGCTTCTGTTTCTGTGAGTCTGACGTCCTGCAGGACGTCAGACTCACAGAAGCAGAAGCCTGCGCAGCCACATTGGTGATATGCAAGGGCCGACTTCTACATGGAATATTGCTACTATTGGAGATTCTACATGGAATGTTGCTACTATTTTGGAGATTCTACATGGAATGTTGCTATTCCACTAGCAACATTCCATGTAGAAGGCTGCGCAGGCTTCTGTTTCTGTGAGTCTGACGTCCTGCATGTGCAGGACGTCAGACTCACAGAAGCAGAAGCCTGCGTGGCCACATTGGTAATCTGCAAGGGCCGACCTCTACACTTAACCCTCCATTGCCCCATGTAAGCCGCATTGAGCTTGACATGAGTGGGAAAGCGCAGGGTACAAATGTAACAAACAAAAAAAAATCATGTTTGTCCATAGGTTATTATTAAGATGGACTTGGGAAAATCCACTGTTTATTTTTTGGATAAGCGGCATAAAATCTTTCTTGGATTGACCACTATTAGAAACCGGATACAGGGCTTGACGGGCCTTTGGTCCCACCTACATGGAAAACAGAACTTGCATCAGATTAGGCAGGACACATCTGAGAAAAGGCCCCGACACTGGCAGAAGGTTGTCTGTTTTTATCGCTGGTGCTGGAGAAGTACTATGGAGGACCACGGGACAGGAGAGAGCGGGTTAGAAGAAAGAGTGAAGCAGGACTCGTGTAGGGCTGCGGAGAAGGGAGAGAGAGATACCCAAGGATAAATTTACCAATGTGCAACGGCGCAGCCGGGCCCCTATACGCAGGGGCCCAAGGCAGCTGCCACCTTTGCCCATTGATAAAAGTGGCCCTGATTATGGATATAACTTCCCATGAGCATACAAAAAACTACAGATACAAGACCTGTATGGCAATGCTTACAGTGGTGGAAATAAGTATTTGATCCCTTGCTGATTTTGTAAGTTTGCCCACTGACAAAGACATGAGCAGCCCATAATTGAAGGGTAGGTTATTGGTAACAGTGAGAGATAGCACATCACAAATTAAATCCGGAAAATCACATTGTGGAAAGTATATGAATTTATTTGCATTCTGCAGAGGGAAATAAGTATTTAATCCCTCTGGCAAACAAGACCTAATACTTGGTGGCAAAACCCTTGTTGGCAAGCACAGCGGTCAGACGTCTTCTGTAGTTGATGATGAGGTTTGCACACATGTCAGGAGGAATTTTGGTCCACTCCTCTTTGCAGATCATCTCTAAATCATTAAGAGTTCTGGGCTGTCGCTTGGCAACTCGCAGCTTCAGCTCCCTCCATAAGTTTTCAATGGGATTAAGGTCTGGTGACTGGCTAGGCCACTCCATGACCCTAATGTGCTTCTTCCTGAGCCACTCCTTTGTTGCCTTGGCTGTATGTTTTGGGTCATTGTCGTGCTGGAAGACCCAGCCACGACCCATTTTTAAGGCCCTGGCGGAGGGAAGGAGGTTGTCACTCAGAATTGTACGGTACATGGCCCCATCCATTCTCCCATTGATGCGGTGAAGTAGTCCTGTGCCCTTAGCAGAGAAACACCCCCAAAACATAACATTTCCACCTCCATGCTTGACAGTGGGGACGGTGTTCTTTGGGTCATAGGCAGCATTTCTCTTCCTCCAAACACGGCGAGTTGAGTTCATGCCAAAGAGCTCAATTTTTGTCTCATCTGACCACAGCACCTTCTCCCAATCACTCTCGGCATCATCCAGGTGTTCACTGGCAACTTCAGACGGGCCGTCACATGTGCCTTCCGGAGCAGGGGGACCTTGCGGGCACTGCAGGATTGCAATCCGTTATGTCGTAATGTGTTACCAATGGTTTTCGTGGTGACAGTGGTCCCAGCTGCCTTGAGATCATTGACAAGTTCCCCCCTTGTAGTTGTAGGCTGATTTCTAACCTTCCTCATGATCAAGGATACCCCACGAGGTGAGATTTTGCGTGGAGCCCCAGATCTTTGTCGATTGACAGTCATTTTGTACTTCTTCCATTTTCTTACTATGGCACCAACAGTTGTCTCCTTCTCGCCCAGCGTCTTACTGATGGTTTTGTAGCCCATTCCAGCCTTGTGCAGGTGTATGATCTTGTCCCTGACATCCTTAGACAGCTCCTTGCTCTTGGCCATTTTGTAGAGGTTAGAGTCTGACTGATTCACTGAGTCTGTGGACAGGTGTCTTTCATACAGGTGACCATTGCCGACAGCTGTCTGTCATGCAGGTAACGAGTTGATTTGGAGCATCTACCTGGTCTGTAGGGGCCAGATCTCTTACTGGTTGGTGGGGGATCAAATACTTATTTCCCTCTGCAGAATGCAAATAAATTCATATACTTTCCACAATGTGATTTTCCGGATTTAATTTGTGATGTGCTATCTCTCACTGTTACCAATAACCTACCCTTCAATTATGGGCTGCTCATGTCTTTGTCAGTGGGCAAACTTACAAAATCAGCAAGGGATCAAATACTTATTTCCACCACTGTATGTTCTTACTAGTAAAAAAGGCCCGTTTCTGAGACCAATGAAACGGGCGCTAGCATGGTTTTCATCGTGAGAGTGTGTGTGTGAGAGAGACTGAGTGAATGTGCGAGTGTGTGTGACAGAGTGAGGCTGTGTGTGTGAGAATGAGTGTGTGTGTAAGAATGTGAGTGTGCGTTTGATATATGTAGACTTTGTGTGTGAGTGATTGAGGGAGAGAGTGTGTGTGTTTGAAAGAGTGTGTGTGTTTCTGTGTATGTGTGAGTGTTTTAAGCAGGTGGTGCATTCCCCTCCCCCTACTGTGCCGCTGTTCTTTCCCCTCCTCTCACCGCCCCAGTCACCCTCCAAGTTCCAGGCCACCCTCCCCCCCCTCAGAGTGAGTGTATGTGTTTGAAAGTGTGTGTGTGTGTGTGTGTGTGTGTGTGTGTGAGTGTTTTAAGCAGGTGGCGCATTCCCCTTCCCGTTCTGTGCTCCTTTTCCTCCCCCTGTGTTCACCGTCGACATTCCAGTCTGCTGTCCCTCCCCCAAGCCCCCCTCTTCATCCCAAGCCCTCCTCCCTCTTTTCTGTGCTGCCTCCCAGGCAGTGCATGCAGCATTCATGCATTGATTTGTTTGCTGTGCTGCTGCTCCTCTCTCCTCTTTCTGTCTCCGTAGGAGCGCAGGTACCAGGAAGTTGTTTTGAAGTTCGTGTTCCTGTGCTTCCGGGCCAGTGAGAGATGAGTGGCTGCAGCGCAGACAGCCAATGGCTGAAGGCTGTCTGTGGTTTTTTTTTTGTTGTTGTTGTTAAGATTAGCGGCGATCTTTGAGGGGGGAGGGTGGATATGTGAAACGGCAACCTCGGGGGAGGGTGGGCTTGAGAGAGGAAGCTGCAAACTCGGGGGGGGGGTTGTGTTTGAAAGAGGCGACCTTTGGGGGGGGGGAATGGGGGAAGCAGCGACCTCGCTTGCGGGTGTTTGGAGAGTGGAAGAGTCGAACTGAATAGGCGACCTTGGCGGGGGGGGGGGGGGGGTGGCGAGGGGGAGGTGCGTACTTGTTTTGAAGCCTCCAAAAGTCCCTAGCAACGTGTGTGTTCGATGTGTGCTCGTCCCTCGCGTCCAACTTGATGACGTTGAGGGCGGAGCGATGCGATTGGTTGAGTGTCATTGCTCCGCCCTCGATGTCATCACGTTTGACGCGTGGGCGGGGCAGACACAAAGCGATCTCACCCCCTTCACTTTTAGAATGTTGGGTAAGTGAGGCTTCATTAGAACGTTGGAGGTGCGTTTTATATAGAGAGATGTGTGGGTCTCCTGTTAACTGGTACTAGGTTTTGGAGCCCCACAACTGACTGTTAACTACCACTGCTGCACTGTTCCCTTCGTATTTTGGATAAATGGGGGGAGGAGAAGCGGGGTGTGGAACGCGTCTGTATTTTGAATTTTTAAATGCCAAATAGGAGTTTCCTTGGATAAAAAGTTTGGGAAGCATTGCACTAGCACACATATCATTTATCTACTTTGTTAAATTTATGTGACCCTGCTCATAAAAAAATGTTCCAGGTGACTTACAGTTAACAAACAGGAACAGAGGAGGTACAATCCCTCACGTAAAAGTGAGCAACAAAGAAGTGAGGTAAACTCAGCGAGGATGTCCAAAAGTCTTTAATTAACAACAGCATAGAAGACGACCCAACACGGCCGTGTTTCGGCACAAAGGCCTGCCTCACCGACGTTCGCCGGTTAGACTGTGTTTGCAGCCCAGCGTCTTCTCCACCGAGGATTACACAGAGATTCAACAGCCAGGATTTTGACATTATCCTTCAAGTTAAGTTGTTGCGTTACAACACAAGAGATTCATCTGACCCCTGAGCAGTGGTGTGCTGGAGCCGGCTCGCTCCGGCTCGCAAGAGCCGCTTGTTAAATTTTGACAGCTCTTGCGAGCCGGTTGTTCTTGGGGGCGAGCCGGCTCCATTACGGGAGGTAAGCATGGCAGGAGGGCGCCATCACAGGCCATGCTTACCTCCCCTCCCCCTCCCAAACATGCCCAACGATGTCCTTCGCCCCCACCCTCCCCTCCCGAAACAAGGCCGTGACAGGCCGTCTTTTATGCTGTTGTTAATTAAAGACTTCTTTGTTTGTTGTGACTTACAGTTAATATACATAATGTAATAGAAATCTAAAACAAATTAACATTACAACAAGCCGCTTACATCAAAATACGAAACAACACCATAGTGACATAGTAAAATCATAAACACAAAACAGATCTATTGCTTTATAGGGTTTGTTGTAAACCACTGGGACTGTGGTATAAAGGAAATGAAATCTGCAGCCTGGATAGATTTGGGTTACAGAACGTTTAACTATTCAGGTAGCCAACTCCTAGAAGAAGTTACCCATCTTGTTGTAGTTGTTGGTGGTGGGAGATCTGGATCACTGGACGAGCCAGGGCCACAGGAGACTGGAATGGGGGCAAGGTGGAGAGCAGATAACCTTCTGAGGTCCTCTCTGGTCCTGTTACTTTTTTTGTTTTAACCCTTTATAAACCAGAAGATGAAAGGAAGCGGTTAGATGATGAGGGAACCACCAAGTCAGAATCTCATGGGCACTGCTTTTTCTATTTTAGCATGAACCAAAGCATTTGAAAAACACTATTCTGGAGAGAGCCGAGGGTTAGCCCAGAAAATTCTCTTTTCTCCTTTTCCTTCAGTTGCGGACATGGCTGTTCATTTTGATTTGGGCACTTGGCCATCTGTCAGTAGATAGGTGATCAGAAATTGCTGAAATTACGAGAGGCCATCAACAAAGAGTTCATACCTCAAGGTTTACTGACCTTACTTGGCTATGGGTTTTTTTTTTTAAAAGCTATAAATCACATAGGGATGGAGGATATACCAGGATAAAAATCTTCCATTTTGAAGGATTAATTGGGGCTTTCTTCTTATTGACTGGAATTTGTCGGGTCCATAACCACTTTGATTGCTGAAAACTGTCAGTTGCAGTTAGGTCATCTTTCATCTTCAGCGAGCCATCAGGGAGCCTCCAGGGAGTGCAGGAATGGCCTAGTGGTTAGAGCACTGGTCTTGCAATCCAGAGGTGGCTGGTTCAAATCCCACCGCTGCTCCTTGTGATCTTGGGCAAGTCACTTAACCCTCCATTGCCTCAGGTACAAACTTAGAATGTGAGCCCTCCTGGGACAGAGAAATATCCGGAGTACCTGAATGTAACTCACCTTGAGCTACTACTGAAAAAGGTACATAAGTAATGCCATACTGGGAAAAGACCAAGGGTCCATCAAGCCCAGCATCTTGTCCACAACAGCGGCCAATCCAGGCCAAGGGCACCTGGCAAGCTTCCCAAACATTCTATACATGTTATTCCTGGGATTTTGGATTTTTCCAAGTCCGTTTAGTAGCGGTTTATGGACTTGTACTTTAGGAAACCGACCAACCCCTTTTTAAACTCTGCTAAGCTAACCGCCTTCACCACATTTTCCGGCAATGAATTCCAGAGTTTAATTACACGTTGGGTGAAGAAAAATTTTCTCTGATTTGTTTTAAATTTACTACACTGTAGTTTAATCGCATGCCCCCTAATCCTAGTATTTTTGGAAAGCGTGAACAGACGCTTCACATCCACCTGTTCCACTCCACTCATTATTTTATATACCTCTATCATGTCTCCCCTCAGCCGCCTCTTCTCCAAGCTGAATAGCCCTAGCCTCCTTAGTCTTTCTTCATAGGGAAGTCGTCCCATCCCCGCTATCATTTTAGTTGCCCTTCGCTGCACCTTTTCCAATTCTACTATATCTTTCTTGAGATGCGGCGACCAGAATTGAACACAATACTCAAGGTGCGGTTGCACCATGGAGCGATACAACAGCATTATAACATCCTCACACCTGTTTTCCATACCTTTCCTAATAATACCCAACATTCTATTCGCTTTCCTAGCCGCAGCAGCACACTGAGCAGAAGGTTTCAGTGTGTTATCGACGACGACACCCAGATCCCTTTCTTGGTCCGTAACTCCTAACGTGGAACCTTGCATGACATAGCTATAATTCGGGTTCTTTTTTCCCACATGCATCACCTTGCACTTGCTCACATTAAACGTCATCTGCCATTTAGCCGCCCAGTCTCCCAGTCTCGTAAGGTCCTCTTGTAATTTTTCACAATCCTGTCGCGAGTTAACGACTTTGAATAACTTTGTGTCATCAGCAAATTTAATTACCTTGCTAGTTACTCCCATCTCTAAATCATTTATAAATATATTAAAAAGCAGCGGTCCTAGCACAGACCCCTGAGGAACCCCACTAACTACCCTTCTCCATTGTGAATACTGCCCATTTAACCCCACTCTCTGTTTCCTATCCTTCAACCAGTTTTTAATCCACAATAGGACATTTCCTCCTATCCCATGACCCTCCAATTTCCTCTGTAGCCTTTCATGAGGTACCTTGTCAAACGCCTTTTGAAAATCCAGATACACAATATCAACCGGCTCCCCTTTGTCCACATGTTTGTTTACTCCTTCAAAGAATTGAAGTAAATTGGTCAGGCAAGATTTCCCCACACAAAAGCAGTGCTGACTCGGTCTCAGTAATCCATGTCCTCGGATGTGCTCTGTAATTTTGTTTTTAATAATAGCCTCTACCATTTTCCCCGGCACCAACGTCAGACTCACCGGTCTATAATTTCCCGGATCTCCCCTGGAGCCTTTTTTAAAAATGGGCGTTACATTGGCCACCCTCCAATCTTCCGGTACCACGCTCGATTTTAAGGATAAGTTGCATATCACTAGCAGTAGCTCCGCAAGCTCATTTTTCAGTTCTATCAGTACTCTAGGATGAATACCATCCGGTCCAGGAGATTTGCTACTCTTCAGTTTGCCGAACTGCCCCATTACGTCCTCCAGGTTTACCGTGAAGTCAGTAAGTTTCTCCGACTCGTCCGCTTGAAATACCATTTCCGACACCGGTATCCCACCCAAATCTTCCTCGGTGAAGACCGAAGCAAAGGTGTGAGCAAAATCTAAATAAATAAATCAAGAGATTTGAAAGTGCCAAGTGTTTCTGAGAATACCAGAATGTTGCAGTGATACCTGAAGTTGGAGCAGTTCTAATAATTGTAGCAAATTTGTAGTTTCTTTCTGTGCTGTTATTCCCAGGTTTCATAACTCCTTCATCATGCAACACATATTAGGAAAAGACTGTCCTCCTGGGTTCAGAGGCAGACTACAGAATTGCTGGCTGGGTAGCAGACCTGGGTTCAGTTCACAAGCCCAATTTAAATTTCCCAAGGCTGCTCAAAATGCCCCACAGGCAGCACTCCCCCCTCCCCCACCCCACCACATGGAAAAGCAGAGAGGAAATCTCAGCCCTCCCTTAGAGATGACCCTCTTGAACCATGCAATGACCCAAATAAATGGGAAAGGTTTAGAAATAGCCAGAAAAAACTCAGAACAGCTGTGAACCAAGGCCAGTTCTGATTAACTGGAAACCCAAAGGGGCAGAAGAAACAAGATAGATTCACCAGAATGTACATAGCATATTATAAAGTAGCTGTAAGTGGGTTTAGCAGCCCTGGGATGACCAGAGTGACCGGTTTGTAAAGGTAGCCAGCAGCTACATTTCCCTTAAAGCTGTGGCCTTCAGTCCCAATCATTGAGGGCCACCAATGGGTCAGGTGCTCAGGTTGTCCTTCATAAATATTCATAAAAGAGATTTGCTTACAATGGTGGAAGTATGCATGCAAATCTCTCTCGTGCAAATTCATGAGGTCATGAAGGGTATCCTGAGCACCCTGTTGGTGGTCTTTGAATACTGGGAGTGAAGGCCAAGGCCTTAGAAAGATGAGGGCTAAGGGCAGGGCTTTTTTTGAGGGGGTACTTGGGGGTACTGAGTACCGGCACCTTTTCTGTTGTCTGCTAAAATTGACCTATGGTCCCCAAGTTTTAATGAAAGAGTTCAGGCTCTACACACCAATCCTGCCTTGTCATAGATTCTGCGAGTGGTTGCAGGGGGCCTGGCTATTATGGGGAGGGTCCCTCAGTGATCAGTCCACTCCTGAAGGGTGGCCAGGCATTTGAGTACTGATACCTTTTTTGCTAGAAAAAAAACGCACTGGGTAAGGGATAGGGTTGCCATCCATCCCAGCTCAACTGCACAAGCTGTTGTCCTGGTTTTGCCCCTAGTGCATATGGGGGTGGGGATATGTTCTGAATTTTTAGGGGAACTCAATGGGAAAAAAGTCAGAAATACAAATCCATGCATGCCATGGGGCACAACCAAGACTGGATCAGACTGTTCACATTGGACTTGTGTGTGTGTGTGGGGGGGGGGGGGGGGGGGGAGAGGGGAGGGGGTAAGGTGGCACTGCAAATTGTGCAGCTCATAGACTTATGATATTGTTTAGGATAGTGTCTGCCTCAGTCAGTTACTATATTTACATCCAAAGCTATAAAAAGACCAATTAACTTTGGCTGTAAATATAAACTGTTTCACTGTTGAAGGAGGTAATCAGTGAGGTTGTACAAACAGCATTATAAGAGAAATGTGGGCAGATGTGGTCATCACAGATGTGGTTACAGAGAGATATGGAGTAACTAAGGCAGACAGATCCAAACTTCAGAGATGACAAGAGTGGCCCCTTCCAAAGAGTGAGATCGAAGGCTAATGATGAGGCTTTCCAGCAGTGCATCTGGGGTATAAAGCTAGAAAGATCTGCATGTTGTTTTGCTTTCTGAATGCCGCTGAGGCTTTCAGACAGTAGTTCTCAATTTCTTTTCAGTTGGGACACACCAGACAGATGATGCTCACATAGGTGACACACTGCATGCATGACCCTCACGGACCTTTGGTCTGACACAGTATAGCAGTTCTTATATTAAATGTAAATATGGTTTCCATCTACAAAAACCCAACTTCCCGGATAGGTGCAGATCAGAATTAAGACATTTCTCCATGGAAGTCATCATAACAAAAAATGTTCTGATTCTCATATCATATGAACAATCAAACATATAAATGGCAAGTGACCGACTCACCCGCAAATGCGCAGTAGAGACTTCCTTCTCTGTCCCGCCCCCGCGTCAAGATGTGATGATGTCAGAGGACGGAACAGAGAGGGAAAGAAACGCTGCGCTGAGGAGTGGACCTGGAACACGGAAGGCGAAGGAGGGAACCGCCAAGGTCGCTATCGCTCCCCCCCCCCGAGGTCGCCGCCGGCACCCCCTCCACCCGGGCTGGGCCCTCTCCTCTCCACTGAACTTACAGCGCCAAAACCGCAGCAGGCAGATTGCCTCCCATCGGCCTTCCTTCCCTGCCTGTGTCCCGCCCTCACCGACATTACGTCACACGAGGGCAGGACACAGGCAGGGAAGGAAGGCCGACGGGATGCGATCTGCCTGCTGTGGTTTCGGAGTTGAGGCACTGTAAGCTCAATGGAGAGGAAAGCCCTCGGCCCAGGTGGAGGGGGGCCGGCGGTGACCCAGGGGGGGGAGGTGGCGGCGACCTCGGGGGGGAGGGCAGGAGAAATGCTGGACATGGATGCAGGTGAGGGAAGGAGAAATGCTGGGCATGGATGCAGGTGAGGGAAGACAGGAAGATGCACATGGATGGATGGATGGAGGGGAGGTGACAGAGGAGAGGGAAGGGGATAGAGGAAAATAACTGGATGTGAATGACAGGGGAGGACAAGGGGTAAGAATGAGAGGGGAGGACATAGGGTAAAAGAGAATCGCTGGCCATGGGTGGGGAGGGGAGAGAGGAGAGCTAATGGACATAGATGGATGGAGGAGGAATGCTGGACATGGATGGAGGAGAGGGAAGACAGGAAGGAGATGCACATGGATGGAGGGCAGAGGAGAGGGCAGGGGACAGAGGAATTTTGCAAAACAAAAGTCTCGCCTGTTTTAACGGGCTAAACACTAGTAATAACATAAATCTTACCACTACCAGACAGATTGTGAAATAATACAAAACCTGAAGAAAATTCAAAATAAAAGTAACAAACATGTCATCCAACAGTAGCACTAATCTTATGATTCAAACAGCAAGAACCCTACCTATGAATAGGCAGCACTGCAAATATTAACTGGGCCCTAAAGCAGCAATACACCTACTACCAGTAAACCAGAACGCGTGGGACTGTTACAGATCTCTACACAAAAACTCAGTCAAACACAAAACACTGAGAGACCCTTATCAAATGCAGAACAAGGGATCACAAATTAGAAATAGAAGTATTAATACAAAGATTGAACTGGGAACCCTAAGAACTTAAACTCAGCATATACGGCAACACTAAAGAAATAAAAACAGAAATGCATTTCGTTTTGTACCAAAACAACATAAAGACAACCACGATGCACATTTCCTAAACTAACATATTCCATTAATAAATTCAAAATAAAACAATTTTTTTTGCTTTTGTTGTCTGGACATTTTATTTTTCTGTCATTTTAGTCCCAGGTTTTCTTTTCTATTTTCCTATCTTCTTCCAACTGTCTTTGCAGGGGCTACTGTCCATTTGTCACTTCTCCTCTCTCTTCCTGTCTTGTTCTGTTCCCTCACTACATCTGCATTTGAGATATTGATATTTCCCTTTTAGCTCTTTCCTCCCGTTCTTCATTTCTGTCTCTCTGTCAACTTAAATTTCACCCTCTTTCTCACACTTCTCCTTGTTTTTAATTTTCACCTACTTATCAACTTTCCTTCTCCTCCTCTCATCCTCTAGCTGTCCCATTTTCCATCTCACTCCAGACTGGATGGACCGTACAGGTCCTTATCTGCCGTCATTTACTATGTTACTATGTTACTCCATCCCCAACCTCCTATTCCCTTCTCTTTCATATACTCCCCGCTCACCACATTTCTACCTTCTGTACTTAGTATCCTACTCTCACTCATCTCTTGACAGTCCTCCATGGCCTCTCCCATGTTTCCACCATTCCCAGCATCTTCCTTCCCCCGTCCACCCTCTTAGCCCATCATCTTTTCCCTCTCATTAACACCACCCTTCTAGCCTGTCATCTCCCTGTTCCGCCCCTCTACCCCCAGCATCTCCATCCCATCTCTTTTCCCTCCTGGTCCCCCACGGTCTAGCATCTCTGCCTCTGTTTCCTGCCATTATCCTCCTCTCCATGGTCTAGTATTTCCCCTCCTCTCTTCCCTCTTTCACTGCTTCAGTGGTCCAACATCATCTCTCCCTTTCTTTCTACTCTCCTTCCTTCCCTTCTGCCCTGGGTCCAATATCTCTTCCTTTCCTCCCCTTCACCCCCGGGTCCATCTCCCTCTCCACCTCTGAATTCAGACTCTCTCCCTTCACTCCCCTCTCCCCATCCACAATCCAGCTTTTCTCTCTGCACTCTCCCCCTCCCCTCGCCCATGGTTCAGCATCCAACCTTCTTTCTCAACTCTTCCCCCCGTCTACCTTAAACTTGCTTTTTTCCAGCAGTGATGCACATAGGTTACCTCCAGCCAACTTTGGAGCCTTGCCCTAGATGCATCTCACCCATGTGGAAACAGAGAATTGTGTCAGCGGAGTGGGGGAGGAGAGTAGAGGAAGAGATGCCATGTGAAGAGGAGTGATAGGTGTGTGAGCATGCGGGAACAGCCAAATGCACGTGTCGACTTGGCATCTCTGAACCTTTCAACAAGGAGCAGAGCTGCCAACAATGGCATAGCCAGGCAGCCAATTTTGGCTGGGCCTGAGCTGAAAGTGAGTGGACACGAAATTTTCTCATGTCATTTGAGAGATAGTAACATAAATTACTCCACTACCAGGCAGCCTCCTCTCTCCCCCTACTCTCCACTTCTCCCCCAGCACCTTCCAACTCAAAATATACATACTTTTGCTAATGAGGATTAACAAGGTCTGATCAGCTGAAGATTTCCCCTGAAAGTGGCCAGAGCTCCCTTTTAACAAGCTTGGCAGGCAACAGAAATATCTCTGAGCCACCGATGCTGGCACCCCACGCATGCTTAGTTGTCGGTGGCGCAAGGATGCTGCCGCCAACCGCAGAGCTTGGTAAAAGGGAATTCTGGCTGCCTTTGAAGGAGGTCCTCAGCTGGGGATGCTTGGGGATCCTTGCCAGCTACAGCAAGGGTTAGGGCTGGCGTTAGACATGCTGGGACCCAGGTCAGAAACTAAAGGAGCCCCTCCCCCTCCCCTCTCCTCCTTGCTTCTCCTCCGATCACCCAACCAGTCAGTACTATCACACCAACAGACCATCAACCAAATAAAGAACAAGGGATCACAAATTAAAAATAAAAATATGTAGACCACATTTGAACTGGGAACTCTAAGACTCGGCAAGTACTACAACTCTGAAGTAATAAAAAGGGAGAAATGCATTTCCTTTTCTAGTGTACAAAGACATCTGTTACGTACATTCCCCAAAGCTAACATATTTCAGTTAAAATAAAATGCTTTTTTCTACTTTTGTTCTCTGGACATTTTATTTTTCCATCATGTTGGTTCCAGCTTCTCTTTTATGCTTTCCTGTCCGTCTTCTGCTAAATTTTCCTTCAAGTGGCTGCTGTCCATTTGTCTTTTCTCCTCTCTCCTGTCTTGTTCCATTCCCTCACTACACCTATCTCTGACATATCGAGTTTTTCTTTATTTTTTTCTTTTCTGTCTCTGTCCATTCAAATTTCACCCCTTTTCTCACTCTTTTTTTTACTTTTCAGCCTATCAAATTTCCTTCTCTCACCCACCATCTCATTCCTTTCCCAGCCTTCCATTCATTTTAATCTTTAATCTACTTTCCATTACCATAGTTCTACCCCATGTAATCACTATCCTCCTCTTATTCAACACCCCCTCCACGGCCTTTACCACATGGTTCCACCATTCCCAGCCTCTTCCTCCCTCTATCCAGGGGTGGGCTGACCATTCAGGCAACCGGGCAGTGCCCAAGGGTCCAGAGGCTCTGCCCAGTTGTCCACCACCGCCACACAGTACAGCCCTCCCCTGTCCTACCTTCAAGGCCCTGATGGTCTATAGGCCTCTGTGGGGCAGGAAAGAATCCCACACTTTCCTGCCCGCTGCCACTACTATGGCTGGCGGTGCCACCGTGTTTTAAAAATGGCTGCCAAGATTCGGCAGCCATTTTGAAAGCATGCATCGCGGCAGGGCAGCCTATGGGAATCGCTGCTGCTGCCACCTTTTGGAAAAGAAAAAAGAATAAGGTAAACGTGGGGAAGAGATTTGAGAAGGGAAGGAGGGAGGAGGAAGATGCCAGACTGTGACCGGCCAGGTGGGAGCAAAATTTCATGCCTGCCTCGGGCGGCAGATTGCCTTAGGCCATCCCTGGGATAACTTACCAAGAGGGTAATTCTCTACAGGGCGCCTAACGTTAGATGCCGGAAAGAATGCTGGCATAATTACTACTACTACTACTTATCATTTCTATAGCGCTACTAGACGTACGCAGCGCTGTACACTATAATACCCAGTTGGAGGCCTAACTTTAGGTGTCAGCACTTATTCTAATTTATCGTTTATTAAAATTTACTAAACCGATTTACTTGTGAACAAATCAAAGTGGTTTACAGATACAATACAATTTTTTTTTAAAAACATAAAATTGAAAAGGAATGCCAATTAAGATAGGAAAGACCTAACTGCCTGAGTAAATCAAACAGAGAACAATTGTTCAAAATAACAATGTTAGAAACCAACCAACCAACAAACAAACAAACAAACAAACAATCGTGGTCCAAACAGACCTGCACATCCTTACTAAAAGACTCCTGATTCTCGTCACAGAATCTACCCGAACCTACACCAGAAAAGCCCGGTGAAAGAGATACGTCTTCAATAAAGCCCGAAAGGAGCTATATGATGGCTCCAACCAGAGAAACTGTGGTAGTGAATTCCATAAAGCTGGTAAGAGAAAGTAAAAAGCAGTGGTTTGAGTAGATTCCCATCTGGCTTTAGATGGATGCGGAAGAATTGGTACGGGATGGTGAATATGGGGTCACCTTAGAGGAAAGGTGAGCAGAGATACCACTGTAAAAAAAAAACCTTGCGAGTTAAAGCTAACACCTTAAATTTAATCCGAAAATCGATCGGTAGCCAATGAAGCTCCCGAAGAAGTGATGAGACATGATCAAAATGTGAGGCATGACAAAGATGAACGTACAGCAGTGTTTTAAGATGATAGACAACAACAACAAAAAACCTGCGGCCCAAAGGATAGAGCAGAGCTTAGAATCACTCCAAGACAGTGGAAGGATTGAAGTGGGGAAAGAAATCTATCAAACAGAAATGGAGTGACACTCGGCAAAGACAAAGACCAGGTGACCTGGCAGGCCACTGTTTTCTCTGGATTTAAGACCAAATGATGGTCTTTTAGCCAGCCTGCAACACGAGCTAAACAGATCTGAAGTGGCTGTAAATCAACTGAACTCGGATCGGTATAATGAACTAGAAGAAAGTCGTTGGCATATGAGAATGAACTGAACCCCAAGGACTGAATAAGTAAAGCCAGGGGACTGACAAACTGACTGTATTCTACAACCCGCACGCGTGCTAGACACTCGCCTGACCCACTCATGCCCCTCCCAGCTCCATGCTCCCTTGCAATTCCATGCTAAGGATTTTGTGCACTCAATTTGTAGAATACCGACTAAGGGCACTTAAATGCACAACTGCAAATTAATGCCAATTAGCAGCTAATTTAACAATGAACTTTTGAGTGTAACTGGCAGGATTCTATAGCGCGCTACGCAAGTTCGTAGAATTAAGAGGCCAGTGACTGAATATTGCCACTAAATGGATCATTTCTGGCGTCATCTCTGCCATCTCCAACCCAGCCCGTGTTAAAACAGATCATATTTGGCCATTTAGTCAGCTAAATGGCCCAATATGAACCATATAATTTCCACAAAATCTACAGATAGGGAAGCTCTACATTTGCCACCCACTCATCAACCCACGTGAATTTTGTCCTTATTTTGTGTATACAAGAAAAATGCTTAGCACATATGGTCCTTAATATCCATCCCTCCTCAAACTTACATTTTTAAGTTCTTCAAGGCAGGGGATGTTCAACGCATACGAATTATCTGAAACCCAGCTATGCAAATATCACATACACTGTCCCAAATATTTTTTCAGAACTTACTCTACAAGGCTCGGAACCTCTTCAGGCATTCCATAGATCCACTTCTAATGTACTGGATTTTATTTGCAAAAGAAAGTTTTTAAATATCTCTTAGACTCCACAGCTTTGCACTTTCCCACTGTGTGGAAGAGAAAGAGGGCTCTTTGTACCACCCCGGGTCTAGTTTTCTCTCTCCAGTCTGGGACTGGGTAGCTTCAAGTCAAGGTATGTAAAATTATTATTATTATTAGCATTTGTATAGTGCTACCAAACGCACACAGCGCTGAACACCTGACACAGACAGTCCCTGCTCAATAGAGCTTACAATCTAAAATGATTTGGTTCTTTCCTCCCCCCCCCCCCCCCCCCACTTGCAATGCAAGTGGAGTAAAGGAGTGGCCTAGTGGTTAGAGCACCAGCCTTGCAATCCAGAGGTGGCCAAATCAAATCCCACTGCTGCTCCTTGTGATCTTGGGAAGTAATTTAACCCTCCATTGCCTCAGGTACAGACTTAGATTGTGAGCCCTCCTGGGACAGAGAAATATCCAGAGTACCTGAATGCAACTCACCTTGAGCTCAGGGGTGTAGCCAGACTTCGGCGGGAGGGGGGTCCAGAGCCCGAGGTGAGGGGACGCATTTTAGCCCCCCCCCCCGGTCACCATTGCCGACACCCCCGCCGCCGCCAGCAGCACCACCACCAACTTTGACCCCCCCCCCCCTGCCAACGACCCTCTCGACCCCCCCACCCGCCCGCCGTCGCCTACCTTTGCTGGCGGGGGACCCTAACCCCCGCCAGCTGAAGTCTTCTTCCTTCGTTTGGTTTCTGAGTCTGACATCCTGCACATACAACGTGCAGGACGTCAGACTCACAGAAACAGAACGAAGCCATGCGATCTGCAGGGCTTCGTTCTGTTTCTGTGAGTCTGACATGCTGCACGTTGTATGTGCAGGATGTCAGACTCAGAAACCAAACGAAGGAAGAAGACCGGCTGGTGGGGGTTGGGGTCCCTCGCCAGCAAAGGTAGCAGACGGCGACGGCTTTAGGGGCTACAGCCAACCAATATTTTGCTCAACACTGTATCCACAACTAGAAAACTTGGGGGGTAGAGCCAGAGATCGGTATGTTTTAGTCCCACGAAGCAAACATGTATTCCACTGCCCCTGACTTAGTGTTGCCGATCCTTTAACCTCCAGCTCCCCAGTTTAAACCTGGCTCAGGTCATGGCCAACATGAATCACTGGGTGGTCTCCACCCATTTCCCAGATCTGTCCATGTGTGTCCTGTGTATAAGGCTGCTGCCTCATGCCAGGTGACCTGAACAAGCTGATCCACTCCTGGTATATTGCCCCATTGCAAGCTGGGAGATGTAGTTCTTACTTTTATTAGGAAAGAAGGCATGGCTTACTGTGTAGTTGCTCAAGCCTGTCCTGGGAGATCCTTCTAACCTGCTTGTTTTCAGCATATCCACAACAAATGTGTACTACTACTACTTAACATTTCTAAAGCGCTACTAGGGTTACGCAGCGCTGTACAATTTAACAAAGAGAGACGGTCCCTGCTCAAAGAGCTTACAATCTAAGAGACAAATGAACGGTCAGTCCGATAGGAGAGGTCAAATTGGGGCAGTCTGGGTTTAATGAAAGGTAAGAGTTAGGTGCCGAACGCAGCATTGAAGAGGTGGGTTTTAAAAAAATAAATTTGTTTGCAATGGAGGTGATGCTTGCAAATCTATCTTATGTTTACTCACCGCATTTCCTGAAAGCCCAACTGGCAAGGGGACCCCCAGAACAAGTTTGGGGACCTAGTGGTTGGAAGACGAGACTGAGAAGCAGTGACGTAGCCACAGGTGGGCCTGGGTGGGCCAGGGCCCACCCATTTAGGGCTCAGGCCCACCCAACAGTAGTACACATTTAGTGGTAGCTGGTGGGGATCCCAAGCTCGGCCAGCTGAAGACTTCCCCCTGATGGTAACGAAAACGCTACTCTCCATGATACTGGCACCTGAGCATGCTCATTTTTCAGCGCAAACCTGCTGCAGACTGTCAAGGTGGAAAGAAGCGTTTTCCCGCCAGCTGAGATATTTTTTGGGTGGTGGTGGGGGGGGGGGGGGGGGGAGAACACTTGGTGCCCACCCACTTCTTGCCTAGGCCCACCCAAAATCTGTTGTCTGGCTACGCCCCTGCTGAGAAGCAGGGAAGTCAGGGTGCCAAACCTTGTGATCTTTGGCAACTCACTTCACCCTCCTTTGGCTCAGCTACGACTTAGAATTTCAGCTCACTTGGGCAGTAGTGTACCCAGAAACGTTTTACAGGGGTGCAACTCTGCCCTGCCCCATCTCTGCCCCATTTCCATCTCTGTCTTCCCCTCCCCCAAGTCACCGTAAAACTCTCGGCTTGAGTCTTCACCCGGGCAGCAGCAGCATTCATAGGCTGCCTGCAGCCTGCACCGGGACTTCCTCCCTGAACCATCCTACCCCTTTGAGAAACCGTGTTTGTCACACTTATCCCTGCTATTCTGCTTTGCCCTAGAACATAAGTGTTGCCATATTGGGACAGACTGAAGGTCCGTCAAGCCCAGTATCCTGTTTCCAACAGTGGCCAATCCACAACAGAAGTACCTGGCAAGATCCCAAGAAAGTACAATACATTTTACGCTGCTTATCCTAGAAATAAGCAGTGGATTTTCCCCAAGTCTTTTTAATAATGGCTTATGGACTTTTCTTTTAGGAAGCTAACCAAACCTTTTTTAAACCCTGCTAAGCTAACTGCTTTTACTACATTCTCTAGCAACGAATTCCAGAGTTTAATTACATGTCGAGCGAAAAAAGATTTTCTCTGATTCGTTTAAAATTTACTATTTTGTAACTTCATTGTGTGCTCCCTACTCATAGTATTTTTGGAAAGAGTAAACAAACGATTCACTTCTGCCTGTTCCACTCCACTCATTTTTTTACAAACCTCTATCATATCTCCACTCAGCCATCTCTTCTCCAAGCTGAAGAGCCCTAGATGCTTTTATCCTTTCCACACAGTGAAGTCATCCCATCCCCATTATCAGTTTTGTCGCCCTTCTCTATACCTTTTCTAATTCCACTGTATCTTTTTTGAGATGCAGTGACCAGAACTGCACACAGTATTTGAGATGCAGTCACACTATAGAGCGATACAAAGACATTATAACATCCTCATTTTTGTTTTCCATTCCTTTCCTAATAATACCTAACATTCTATTTGCTTTCTTAGCCACTGTAGCACACTGAGCAGAGGGTTTCAACGTATCATCAACAATGACACCTAGATCCTTTTCCTGATTGGTGACTCCTAACGTGGAACCTTGCATGACGTATCTATAATTTGGGTTCCTCTTTCCCACATGCATCACTTTGCACTTGCTCACATTAAATGTCATCTGCCATTTAGACGCCCAGTCTCCCAGTCTCGTAAGGTCCTCTTGTAATTTTTCACAATCATCCCACGATTTAACGACTTTGAAATACTTTGTGTCATCAGCAAATGTACTTACCTCACTAGTTACTCTCATCTCTAGGTCATTTATAAATAGTGGTCCTTGGGGAACTCCAGTATCTACCCTTCTCCATTGAGAATATTGACCATTTAACCCTACTCTCTGTTTTCTCCCTGGTTTCTTTAGCATTGAAGGTAATCTTCTTCCATTGGAAGTCTTTACATCAGGCTACCTACCAGGAATGGTGGAACTTAGTGCTCCAAATTTACAAATTCAAATCACACCTTGCAAAGAAATCTTCTCGTTTTGCTTCATATAGGGAAAAATGGCTACCACTTGTTGCTTATTTTGATACGGTACAAAGATAAGTACTAAATTTGATGTATTTTTTGGCATGTGCATGCTTTATACTTTGATTTGTATCCTCCAGCCCCCCTTCCCCTCCCCTCTTTCCTCCCTCTCTCTTGTTTTCACTTAATTTGATTCTGGATGTAGATTGCTGCTTCTTACATGTGAGCTACGGTATTGCCTTACTTTGTAAAATGTTACTTGTTGTTATGTTGTGAGCTCTTGATGGTATCTGTATCAAAAATCAATAAAAGAAATTAAACTCAAAATCCAGATACACAATGGTGGTGGGGGTAAAACCAGGATTGGTTCAGTCCATCCCCAATGACCTGGAGTCTTGTTACAAATGCTGAGGCCCCTGTTACTAACTCAAGAAGGACAGCCCTACCATTGAACAACTTACTTTCACACATGTGCTTTGCTTTTTGGTCCCTAACTGATGAATATGAGGCTCTGCACAGGACCCCACATC
This sequence comes from Microcaecilia unicolor, assembly GCF_901765095.1. Taxonomy (NCBI): domain Eukaryota; kingdom Metazoa; phylum Chordata; class Amphibia; order Gymnophiona; family Siphonopidae; genus Microcaecilia; species Microcaecilia unicolor. Next base: position 106,573,677 of record NC_044042.1, read on the forward strand.
CCTCTGCACCCCCCCCCCCCCCCCATAGGCCACCCCTGACTACCTCTGTCCTGATGTTAATCTACAAAGAAAAGCATCAGTTATTTTTTTATTTTTGTTACATTTGTACCCTGCGCTTTCCCACTCATGGCAGGCTCAATGCAGCTTACATGGGGCAATGGAGGGTTAAGTGACTTGCCCAGAGTCACAAGGAGCTGCCTGTGCCTGAAGTGGGAATCAAACTCAGTTCCTCATTCCCCCAGGACCAAAGTCCACCACCCTAACCACTAGGTCACTCCTCAGAAAACACTGTGGAAAAAAACTGAATTAGTGTCAAGGCCCATAGCCAGGAGAGTTCCTTGAGGCTACACTGAAGTTTATAAGTTTATTGTGTCCCCATGTTTTTTTGTGATTTAGGTTTTGTTGTTGTTTTGAGGGGATGGCAGTACGGTTCAAGGAGGAAGTCCTTGAGCAGGCCACAAGCGGCTTATGAGCGCCGTTGCCTGGGTGAAGAGTCATTACCTGGGGTGGGGGTGGGGGGCTGGTCTAACAGGGAGTGCGTATGCCAGGATGCACCTACCCTGAATATGCCACTTCACCTGGGCAGGGAAGCAATTCATGTACCTGGATTGTAACTTGCCTTAAGTTCAGATTTATAAAGATAAATAATAAAGCTAAAATCCGTATCGGAACTACAGCTCGCTACATGCAATGAGGCAAACTCAGACCTGAATTGGCATCTTGAAGAATGAACATGGTTATAACACTGCACAGGTCTGATTGTGCCTTCCCTGATTTCGGGATGCGCATACTGAGAATGTGGGGATTTATTGTCCTTCAGGTTGACAGTTTTAAAAGTCCCAATATAACAATAGCATTGAAATGTTTTGTATTTCCCAATGTCCCTGGCAGAAAGAGGTACTGAAAAAGAGCAGTTTCAATGTAATACAATATATTTGAAGGCAGACATTCCGTTATTAATTTTTCAGATGCTTATACTTCCAAAGATATAGCTCAAATCATTTATAAACATATTGATAGGGTATTTAAAAAATACTGTATTTTTCAGTTGCAAAACAGGATGTCTGAAGTGCGCTTAAAAAATGTGGCAAATGTCTGATTTAATATTTCCATCGTTTCGTCAATGTCTTCCCCGATGCAAGTCCTGGAGCCTCACTTGCTGGGCCAGGCTTTCCAGCTTCTCTACGATGAATATGCATGAAACTGGTTTCCACTCATTAGTGACTGACTGTATGTAAATCTGTCTCATGCTTATTCATTGCACCAATGTTGGAGCCCCGAGGTCAGGCTCCGGGGCCTGCATTATGGGGAAGGACTATTCCAGGGCATGCATACCCACATCTGGCACTGTAGACTGCCTGACAGGTCCAAGTTTTAGCATACCCAGAGTTTGCATACATTTTATCTACGAGGAAGGTTAATTTGCATATGCTGTTTCCCCTGACATACCAGATCTATTGGTGGGTGAGTGGGGGAGGTTAGCAAGAACCAACTATAAGCAGAGGCTGGAGACCCACCTTACCAGTTGCTTTTTCAGGATTACCACAATGAATATGCATGAGAAGATATGAATACAATGGATGTCCAGCATAGACAAATATTTTTTCATGCATATAGGTTATTGTAATCCTCAAAATCTAGGGTTGCCAACTAGATCCAGATTCGCCCAACAGGGTTGATCCAGTGCACGGAAGGATTTGTAGCCTTGCTTTTCTTAGGGAAGCCAATGAAGAACTCAGAAGTACAAGTCCTTGCGTGCCATGGGGTAAGCCCAGGACTGGATCAACCCTGTCGGTCGAATCTGGTTCTAGTCGACAACCTTATAAAAATCCGACTGGCCGGGTGTGCTTCCGGGAGAGGGTAGAGAAGTAGCGAAATAGCTCGCGGGATATTGTTTTACACAGCTACAGAAGTGACCCAGCTCAAGGAGAGCGCTTTTAGACCAGTCTGTGATTTTAGGCCCGTTCCCCCCTCCCCCCCCCCCCCAACACACACTCCCAATGACTCAGTTCCAGGAGAGAAACATATTGACCAGTGCTGTTAGTTTCACAGTGCACCATGATAGTATTGTCGGAAGAACTGGCCTAAAATCTTAGCTGGAACTGGGTCACTTGGCAGCTGTGCCCCTACCCCCCCCCCCCCCCCCAGGTCCCCATCCCAACAGGGTTGATTTCAAATGGTACAAGCATGAACTAGAAATGCCAAAATGCATTGGGATACAAGTTCGTAGACAAGTGGCCATAAGTCTTCCTTCTGGAACTGGGTCACTTGACAGCTTGGCTTTAACTTTTGTTAGCTGGATACAAGAAGTCCAGATAGCTTTATGTCAGAAGAAATGGGCTGATCCTGTTGTGTTTAATCTGTTTTGTGTAGGCAAGTGTAATGCTCAGGCCTAAGTTTGCTTGTATCAAGCCAGGACAAGCAAATCGGGCCTATTTGGTTGCCTGCAGACAGTCGTGTTTTCGAGATATCTACAATGAATATGCATGAGATACATTTGCATATAGTGGAGATTCAGTGCATGCAAATGTACCATTGTGGCTATCCTGAAATCTTGACAGGGCAAGCTTAAACATTGAGTTAACTGGGACATTCAAGTTCTGGGTTAACTAGGACTCAAGTTCTGGCTTTGTCCGACCCAGGTCTGTGCAGTCTGAGAAAGGTTTTACGTCATCCCACGGCTCCGTAAATAGATCGAAGATAGAGGAACATGTTGAAGCATCAGGCGTACATAAAGGCATTACTGTCGGGTTCGGTGGGAGTGATTTGTGACACAACACTGTGGCTCAGTTAAACCAGCCTGGCAAAACAGATGCATGCTGCCACTCTGTTGGAAGTTCTTTCCAAAACTTTGCTTCAGGTTGACTTGGGAAGAGGTGGCCACCCTACTAGACGTAAGGAGTTTGGGTTACCAGCTGACTCAAAGTCTTTGGCGACAGAATGAACCAGTCCTGCTTTCAGCCCCATTCTTTCTATGGCAGGGCTTCAATGTTTTCAGGAAATCCACAATGCCTATGTATGCAGATTTTTCTCATGCATATTTATTGTGGAGTCCCCTGGATGATGGTTCTCAACCCAGTGTTCGGCGCACACCCATACACTGCCTCATTTATTTGAAAATCAATCTCATACATGTTCTTTGTGGCTATCCAGAAAACCTGACTAGTTTAGGAGAGCCTGAAGACTGGGTTGAAATCTACTGCCTTGGACAGGTTTTGGCCACCCCTGACTACCTCTATCCTGATCTTAATCTACAAAGAAAAGCATCAGTGACCCAGTGTTTTTAGCGAAGAAAACACTGTGGAAAAAAGCTGAATTAGTTGCAAGGCCCATTGTAAAACCTAAAATGTATCACAGTAGTGGCCAGGAGAGTTCCAGAAGACATTGTCCTTGAGACTAGACTGAAGTGTATAAGTTTATTGAAACCCCAAGCTTCTTTTTTGTGATTTAGTTTTTGCTGTAGTTTTGAGGAGATGGCTGTTCAGGTGAGGCGCTCTGTGTTCATTTTCCGGAGTTTGGCTGGTAGTTCGTCTCCCAGCCTCACCCCCAGAGCTAGCGCCAGGCCCTGAGGCCTGCTCTGGTGCTGGAGGTTGCCAGTGGACTGGGTCATGCACTCAGGCTTGATTTTGAAGGCCTTCAACTGGCTTCTGTCTGCTCCCTCCCCATTGCCCGTGGAGGCTGTGGTGGTCTGCTGGACCTTCAATGGCAGGTCTCCTGTGCTGCAGGCCTTCTCCACGTTGGTTGAACTCAGCCGCAAGAGCCGCCGCTGGAATTCCTCCTTCCCTGCGTTCATTTTTTGCAATTTGCTGGGCAGCCGGCCTACCCTCTCCCCAAGGATGTCACCACAGTCCAGAGACCAGATGCGTTCCCTCCTGCCCTGGTTGTTCCCTAAGCAAGGGGTACTGAGTGGAGAAGGCAGGGATATTCTCTCCTCTTGTTCCTTCACACTGTGAGGAGGGGTGGGGACTTCGAATGTGGCATGAAACTGGGAATAGTCCACCCGGAAAAAGCCTTCCTCTAGCGACATGACAGGAAGGAATCTGTGACCCCAAAGGACTTCGTCTTCTGTATAGGAGGTTCTGGCTTGGCATGTCATTCCTGTCATGAAACAGAGAAGCATTTTTACAACATCTGGAGGACACATTTCTCCCCCCCCCCCCCCCTCAAAAAAAAAAAAAAACATGTTTCCCCCATCGCCAGCTCACTCTGTGAGCACTTAAACTCTCTGTGCTCCAACTTTAGAATATAGGCTCAGGGGTTGCTGTACACATTTTATGGGCCTGGAGGACTATCTCCTGACAATTTCTCATAATGCAATGCTTGTAAGTTACTCAGCTCCAGGTTGGAGACATTTTGGCCAGTCCTGGTTTTCAACTTACATCCCAAAGCAGTCTGGGATTTGTAGTGCCAGATCCTTCCCATTGAAATCACTGCTGCAGGTCCCGTAATGCACCTGGATGGAGTGGTCAGAAATCAAAGGCTAGCCTAAAATCTCCAACCTGGAACTGGGTAATTAGGCAACTCTGTAAGATGTCTTCTTTAACGTGGCAGGACTGGTTAGTGTAATCCAGTCCTTGGGACACACTCAGCCAGTCAGGTTTTCCGGATATCCAGAATGAATATGCATGAGAGAGATCTGCATACAAAGGAGGCAGTACTTGCAGTGGTGTGCTGGAGCAGGCTCTCACAGGGTCGCAAGAGCCGGTTGTTAAGTTTTTAAGAATTTTGGGAGCCGGTTGTTAAAGTAGGGCCCTCCATGGCTACTTTAACAACTGGCTCCCAAAATGTGGGCTTGGGCCTCCTGCTGAATTCTCTTTTACTTTGCTGGTGGGGATGCTGAGCCCTGCCAGCCAAGTAAATAGACTACTGCTGCTCCCTGCTCCTTGTTTCCAGCTCCGGGCAGCAGGCTGGGACTTCTCGAGCATGTGAGAGAAGTTCCAGCATGCTGCTCAGAGCAAGACATTGGGAGTGGTGGCAGTCCATTTATTGGCTGCCAGCAAAGGTATGCCTAGTGTGCCCACACGAAGGGAGGGAGGAGAGAGAGGCAAGTGTTGCTCCCCCACCCCACCCCCCGGCCACCCCTGGCCCTTCCAACTGCAGAGCTGGCTATGTCCAGAGAAAGAGCCTGTTGTTAAAAATTTACCAGCACACCCCTGAGTACATGCAAATCTATCATTGTGGATATCCTGAAACCCAACTGGTTGGGTGTGTCCTGAGGATTAAGCACGGTTCTAAACCAGGAGTTCTCAAGGCAAACCAACTCCGTCAGGTTTTCGATAACCACGATGAAAATGAATGAGATAATTTTGCATGTACTGCTTCCCTTATATGCAACTCTGTCTCATGCGTATTCATTGTGGGTATCCTGGTAACCTGCCTGGCTGGGTGTGGCCCATAGTCTCCCTTCTTGAATTGGATCTCTTCACATTGCAGTTCTGAACTGCACAGACCCATACCCTCCGGTGGGAGGTGGTGGAAATGAAAACGGTAATGGAATTCAAACATGCGTAGGATAAACATAAAGGAATCCTGTTCAGAAGGAATGGATCCTCAGGAGCTTAGCCGAGATTGGGTGGCAGAGTCGGTGGCGGGAGGCGGGGATGGTGCTGGGCAGACTTATACGGTCTGTGCCCTGAAGAGGACAGGTACAAATCAAGGTAGGGTATACACAAAAAGTAGCGCATATGAGTTTATCTTGTTGGGCAGACTGGATGGATCGTGCGGGTCTTTTTCTGCCGTCATCTACTATGTCACTATATGTTACTATGTCATCAGGATGTATAAAGCGGTTCTGATTTTACTCTTTCCCATTATGTCTCTGGGACTTGTAGTTCTCTCTAAGAAAAGTGAACATGGCTAAGTAAATGTGTGTCTAGTGGGAGGGGGAATGATTGAGGCCAGGGGCTGCTTGAGTGTACTGGGGGATAGGAAACTGTTGGAATTTCAGTAAGCACAAATTGGAAGTAAGTCCTTAGTGTGACAAAGATGGTGGGGGGGGGGGGGGGGGAATCTAAAATCCAAATTTATTAGTCTCAGTTCAATCATAGATCATAATTTAACACTGCAGGGACACAGGTAAACTTGATAGCCAATTGTAGCTGTCAGACTACTAAAGCCAGTGCCCTAATCACAGACATGCCAAGTCACACACATCTGGCGTGTGACAATGCAATCAGGCTTCTTCTCCAACTCACTTGCTTAAGGGGCTCGATCTCACGCATTGGCCACATGGGGGGGGGGGGGGGGCGCAAACAGAGGGAAGGGGGAAGGGGAGATGCCAGACATGCAAGAGGAAGGGAGTGGGGATGCTGCACTTGAATGGAAGGGAAGGGACAAGGGGGAAATGCTGCTCATGGATAGGAAGGAAGGATCAATATGTCAGAGGGAGGCAGGTATAGTGAGGGAATAGACAGGAGAGAAAAGGCAAATGGACAGCAGCTGCTTGAAGGAGAATTAGCAGATGACAGACAGGAAAGCAGAAAAAAGAAAATGAAACCAACATAATGGGAAAATAAAACATCCCGACAAGAAAGGTAGGAAAAAGCATTTTATTTTGAATGTTTAAATGGAATATGTTAACTTTGGGAAATGTGCATAGTTTATAGTTTTATTAAATTTGCAGAGCAGAGCAGTGTACAAACTGTAAAAGGGAAAGAAAAGAAAAGTACAATATTGATAGGACAGTGAGTCAATCATACAAGAGGGAGCAGAATGGAGATGGGAAAGGGAGGAGGGGGTGGGGAGCTGACAGTATAGGGAGGAGAGCCAGACTGTTCCTGGGGACCCCAATCAAGTACCCTCCTCGTAGACCTTTCCAAAATGCGAGGCTTTTAATTTGCATTTGAGCTTCTGAAAAGAAAGATTGCTAGAGAGAGAAAGCGGAAGCCCATTCCAGACCAAATGTGCAAGAAAGAAGAAGGCAGAGTGAGCTGTGCAGATTTGGGACCAGGGAGGACCAAGCGATGGTCATTTAGAGAACAGAAGATTCTGACAGGAGATTATGGGATTGTGAGACAGGATAGATAATCAGGCATGCCTAGGTGGAAGGCCTTAAAATATGAGCACAGCAACTTTGTGGATAATCCGTTGTTTGACTGGTAACCAGCGGCGTAGCGAGGCCGGCTGACACCCGGGGCAGGTCGCCGCTGCACCCCCCCCCCCCCCGGGTGCAGCACGGTGCACCCCCCCCTGCCCCCCGGAGTGAATCTTTACCGCTGGCGCTCCGCCCCGCCGAGTGCATGTCGTCTCTGGGAGCTGCGTCGGCTCCGTTGGTTCCCTGCTTTTTCTGCCCCGGAACAGGAAGTAACCTGTTCCGGGGCAGAGAGAGCAGGTAACCAGCGGCGCCGACCCCCCCCCCCCCCCCCAGCGCGTGCACCTGGGGCGGACCGCCCCACCTTCCTACGCCACTGCTGGTAACCAATGGTGAGCTTTCAGAAGATGTGATCATTTTGCTGTGCATGGCACAGGAAATGGATAATCATATTCTGGAGGGTCTGAAGTTTCTTTAGTGTAGTAGAACGCAGACGGCCATCATAGACAATGTCTTTGTACTGTGTTCAGTAGAAAAGGACACGCGTTTCTGTTTTTATTTCTCCAGTGTTGTAGTCAGGGGTGTAGCCAGACCTCGGCGGGAGGGGGGTTCAGAGCCCGAGGTGAGGGGGCACATTTTAGCCCCCCCCCCCAGCCACTTTTAATCCCCTCGTGCCGACACCTCTCCCCGGCCACTTTTGACCCCTCCACCTCTGCCGCAGCCGCCGCCAGGTACCTTTGCTGGCTGGGGTCCCCAACCCCTGCCAGCCAAAGTCCTCTTAAGTGCGTTCGCTGATCTGTTTCTGTGAGTCCTGACTCCTGATGTCTTGCACGTTCCTACGTGCAGGACGTCAGGAGTCAAGACTTACAGAAACAGATCAGCAAACGCACTGAAGAGGACTTCGGCTGGCAGGGGTTGGGGACCCCAGCCAGCAAAGGTACCTGGCGGAGGCGAGGGGGTCAAAAGTAGAGGGGGCCCCTGCCCCCGTGGCCCCACCTAGCTACGCCCCTGGTTGTAGTACATGCTAAGTTTAACTTCTTGGGGATCCCAGTTCAATTTTTGTGTAAATATATTTTTTTCTAATTTGTGATCCCTTGTTTTGTATTTGGTGAGGGTCTGTTGATGTGATAGTAATGGCAAGTAGAGAAATTGGAGGGGAGGCAGGGAGGGAGCCCTCATTTATTTTCTGAACTGGGTCCCAGCATGTCCAACACCAGCTCTGATCCTCAAGCACCACCAGCCAAGGACCTCTTTAAAAGGTAGCCAGAACTACCTTCCACCAGGTTCGACAGTAAGCTACCGACAACTAAGCATGTGTGGGGTGCCGGCATTGGTGGCTTAGGGGCATTGCTGCTGCCTGCCAAGCTTGGTAAAAAGGAGTTTTGGCCACTTTTGGAGGAAGTCTTCAGCTGACAGAGCTGGAAGATCCTCATTAGCTAAAGTATTTATATTTTGAGGTGGGGGTAGGACAGGGCAAAGATACTTTTGTGCCCAGCTTGGGCTCAGGTCCCCATCAAATTGCTGTCTGGCTTTGTCACTGGGATGAGGTGGTCGGAAAACCAGGACTGTTTCAAAATCTGCAGCTTGGAACTGCGTCACTTGGTGTCTGTGCTAATCCCAGCTTTGCCACCAACTATCTGCATAACCTTGAATTACTTTGTCTCCTTGTGCCTCGTTTCTAATCCTTGCCTTACCACTATCTGACCATAGTCAATTCACTTTATCACTTTGTATCTCATTTCTAATCTCTGTTTTGCCATTGTGTGAGATTCTGGGCAGGACTAGTAGATCGGACTAGTCAGGGCCCATCCACTTTTACCTCGTGCTCACCCAGTCACACTACTTCCCCAATCCTCTCCTCCGGTACTTTAGCTCAGCTTAGAATGGAGTCCTCTTTCTTCAGGACCTCCCTTCTGGAAGCCTCTACGCTTGAGGCCTCTTTTGCTCTACACTGATTCAAGGTATTTAACTCCAGCCTGGTCTGAGCCTCACCCCTCAGGCTCAGACTCGGTAGACTAGCGCCACCTGCTGTAAGGTGGCCGAACTGCACCATCAGTGAGGGAGTGCTCTTAGGGCAACACATACACAGTTTTGAAACAGTATAAACAAATTGACATAAGCTATTGGCATATTTTCTTTCCTGCTTCTTCTCTTTGGTGTCAAAGGCCACTGGGATCCTGACCGAAGCTGTCCTGCAAACCAAACTCTTACCAGTAGTTTCCACAATTCCTTCCAGGATCACAACGATCTCAAACTGTTCTCTTCGTAGGGATCGCTGGGAGAGATCAAAGAAGGGGCTCTTGGGGTTGATTTCGTGGCAGATGGTTAAGGGAGAGACGAGGAACAGCTGGTCGGCTCCTGTCCCAAACCCCACGTCCAGCTCGCACTGATCCAGTGGCAAAAACTCCCCTTCTGGCGTCTGCCGAGACTAGAGATGGGGAAAAGACAAAAAGAGAGTAGTGCTGATCTTACCAGAGAAGTATGGGGGCTGCCTTTTCTACAGAAGGCCCTTTAGTTTAGTTTTATAATCTGCTTATACCGAAGTGGCCTACAGAATTACACATGTAAAATAAAATAGATAGAGGCGTATTTTCGTGGCACTTAGACTTGCAAAGTTCCATAGGTTACTGTAAATCTAAGTGCTTTGAAAATGAGCCTCATAGGAACATAGTAAGTGACGGCAGATAAAGATCTGAATGGTCCATCCAGTCTCCCCAACAGTCACACTCATTATCAATTCATGATTAAAAATCAACAATTACTGATATAAAATACTTGATCATGGTCTTTCTTTGGCATTTCTGGGACACAGACCAGGCACTGTCCTTACAAATCAAAAACAATTCTCTAAAATACATAGATATTCACATAGATCATGATATAACCATAGTTATCAGAGTCTTATACATCATCTGCCTTCAATCTTCAGTATCCAATATCAACCGTAACACAAATTTATATACATCTACCAGATTCAGATTCAAAATTGACTACTCCCCAGAAAAAGTCAATTTTTTGGACACCACAGTCTCAATCAGTGATGGCTGTATACAAACATCTATATACAAGAAACCCACAGACAGATGCAGCTACCTCCACAACTCCAACTTCCATCCTTCACATACAAAAAGATCCATCATTTACAGCCAAGCCACAAGATACCCAGGGGACAGAGACAGACACCTTAAAAGCCTGAGTGCATCCTTCAAACAGAAAGGCTACAACCCCAAAATAATCTCCAAGAATATTGCCTCCTCCCTCAAAACACCCAGGGACAATCTGCTACAGTACAAGGAGAAAAAATCCACAGACAGAATTCCCCTTGTAGTGACATACAATCCAGAGCTGGAAAAACTGAGGAAAATCATAAGAGATCTACAACCTATACTCCAGGAGGATGAATTACTGAAAGAGATATTCCCATCCCCACCAGTACTGGCCTTCCGACAGCCACCCAACTTAAAACACAAGCTAATCAGAAGTAAACTTCCATCACAGACTGAAAAGGAACAGAAGGGCACACTTCCCTGTAATTTATCCAGTTGCAAACTATGCCAAAATATTTCACAGGACCCCACAGTTACCCACAAAGGAAAGATATTCAACATAAAGGGATCTTTCACTTGCTCATCTTCCAATGTGGTATATATCATTCAGTGTAAAAAATGTAACGAAGGATGCTATATTGGAGAAACAGGCCAGATGCTTAAGACAAGATTCAATTTACATAGACATCACATGAACAATACAGCCAGTAGGGCCCCCACCCCGGTGGGACAGCACTTCACAGAACCAGGACACTGTACCAGTGATTTCACAGTGAGAATACTGAAAGGTTTTAAAACCATACAAGAACGTAAGACCTTTGAAGTCAGAATAATTGAATATTTTAACACCCAACAGAAAGGACTTAACAAGGATCTGGGGTTCCTAGCCCATTATAAACCATAAAGCTGTATGTCTCTGTTGATCACCCTCCCCTCACCTATCCACACCCATCCTGTTAGAATATCAATGATATGCTTTGATGTCCCCATGCATACCTCCAACCCACCCCCTTCCTCCCACCCTGTCAGACTGTCATAGTAATGCTTGAATGTTTTCACTTATATACACTGTCAGCTAGCACATTTGCTTATTTCCGATCTGACGAAGAAGGGCAACCTTCGAAAGCTAATCAAGAAATGTATTAAGTTATGTCCAATCAAAAAGGTATCTTATTTTCTTTTCCATGTTTTATTTTGTTTGATTTCTATTGATATACATCTACCATAAATGCATATTCCTATTCTTTCCATGTTCCAAATTTATAAACTCCTAAGTTGTCTTGTATCTGTAGATTTTTGTACGCTCATGGGAAGTTATATCCATAATCAGGGCCACTTTTATCAATGTGCAAAGGTGGCAGCTGCCTTGGGCCCCTGCATATAGGGGCCCGGCTGCGCCGTTGCACATTGGTAAATTTATCCTTCTCCGAACCCCTACATGAGTCCTGCTTCACTCTTTCTTCCTTTCACCCGCTCTCTCCTGTCCCGTGGTCCTCCATAGTACTTCTCCAGCACCAGCGATAAAAACAGACAACCTTCTGCCGGTCTCGGGGCCTTTTCTCAGATGTGTCCTGCCTAATCTGATGCAAGTTCTGTTTTCCGTGTAGGTGGGACGCATCTCAGAAGACGCCCTGATGCTGGCAGAAAGCTGACTGTCTTAATCGCTGGTGCTGGAGAAGAACGAGGACCACAGGATGAAGAGAGTGGGTGGGAAGGAAGAGAAGCAGGACTCACGGAGGGGGGAGGGGTGAGGACAAGGGGGAAAGAGGCAGGGAGACTTACTGAACCGTGGGAGCAAGCTGAGGAAATATGTGGCCCCAAGGTGGAGTGAGGAATGAGAAGCTGAGCATGGGAACACGTAAGGACTTAGAAATAAATACTGGGTAGTGAGGGACAAGGATGCAGTGATGGACAGGGAGAAGGTAGGGACAGTGGAACTCAAAGGCAGTGTTGGAAATGGAGGCAATATGGATTGTACTGGAAAGAGAAGGGAGATGGGGATATAGGACACAATGCTGGAAAAGGGGTGAGAAAGGGACACAGAGGGACGATGCTGGAAAGGTGGGGCGATGGTGGACAATGCTGGAAAAGAAGGGAAATGGGAGACATGGGGGATAATGCTGGAAAAGGGCAGAGATGGGGACAAGTGGGCAATGCTGCACAAGGGGGAGAAGGAGGTACTGGGAGGGCAGGTGCTGAAAAATGGGGGAGATGGGGATACTGGGAAGGCAAATGCTGAATTTCAGGGTAGAATAGGGACAGGGACAAAGAAGGGAGATGCTAGATAGGACAAATAAGATTGCAGACTAGAAAAAGGATGGTGGACATGGAGAGAAAAGAAATATCAGATGGACAGGAGACCCTGCAAAGACAGAAGAAACAGAGAAAACCAGAAAAGAGACACTGGGACCAAAGCAACAAAGGTAGAAAAAAGTATTTTATTTTGAATTTTATAGTAATTGGAATATGACAGGGTGGACATGGAGAGAAAAGAAATATCAGATGGACAGGAGACCCTGCAAAGACAGAAGAAACAGAGAAAACCAGAAAAGAGACACTGGGACCAAAGCAACAAAGGTAGAAAAAAGTATTTTATTTTGAATTTTATAGTAATTGGAATATGACAGGTTTTGGAAATGCATCTCTCTGGTATCTTGCAAATCAGTTTGTGTTTCTCTTGTTGGCTGTATATGCAAAGCCCAATTCAGCTTTTTAGCATTCATATCTCTAGCACTGATGTGTGGTCCCTTGTTTCATATTTGTTGAGGGTCTGTCTGTAATTTGTACTTGTGACCAAGGTGCAATATTCTGCTAGCATGTAGTATCTACGTAGAGGTCTTGTTGCAGTCCTGTTTATTTATTTATTTTCACTAGGTGGTGTATTGGTATTTGGTGTTTGTTGGGCAGACTGGATGGACCATGCAGGTCTTTTTCTGCCGTCATCTATGTTAGGGCTCAGTGTAATGTTTACAGTGCTGCCTTTTCACAGTGCATGTGTTCTTTGAGTCCCGGGAGTTAGTGCTGAGTGTGTTTTTGCACAAGTTTGTGCACAGTGTTTTGTAGTGGAGGGATCTGTGTATTGGCCTTACTGAGATTACGTTAAAACATTAATATATAATTTTAGTTTGTTATAATATCAGATGGGCTTTTAGAACATGTTGCAGGATCTGTTATGTGTTGAGGTGGTTGTCTTATAGCAGATTTTTGTCTGATCAGGGTTTAAATTATAAGACATTGCCTCTCGAGGAGTTTTTAAATACAGTTGAATTGTTTTCAAAGATGTGTATGAGATTTAGAGGGGCATAATTGAACAAAAACGTCTATCTCCATGGGCGTTTATCTCCGAGAACGGGTCCGTGAAGGGGCGGACCGAACCGTATTTTCGAAAAAAATAGACGTCCATGTTTTATTCGACAAGTTGTGAGCTGGGCGTTTTTGTTTTTCAGTGATAATGGAAAATGAAAGCGCCCAGCTCAAAAACGAATAAATCCAAGGCATTTGTTCGTGGGAGGGGCCAGGAGTCGTAGTGCACTGGTCCCCCTCACATGCCAGGACACCAACCGGGCACCCTAGGGAGCACTTTTACAAAAACAAAAAAAAAAGGTAAAAGAGCTCCCAGGTGCATAGCACCCTTCCCTTGGGTGTTAAGCCCCCCAAATCCCCCTCAAAACCCACTGCCCACAAGTCTACACCATTACTATAGCCCTAAGGGGTGAAGGGGGGCACCTACATGTGGGTACAGTGGGTTTGGGGGGCGGTTTGGAGGGCTCCCATTTACCAGCACAAGTGTAACAGGTGGGGGGGGATGGGCCTGGGTCCACCTGCCTGAAGTCCACTGCACCCCCTAATAACTGCTCCAGTGACCTGCATACTGCTGCCAGGGAGGTGGGTATGACATTTGAGGGTGAAAATAAAAAGTTGTGAAACGGCATATTTTGTGGTGGGAGGGGGTTTGTGACCACTGGGGGAGTCAGGGGAGGTCATCCCCGATTCCCTCCAGTGGTCATCTGGTCATTTAGGGCACTTTTTGGGGCCTTATTCGTGGAAAAACAGGGTCCAGGAAAAGTGCCCTAAATTCTCGCTAAAAACGCATATTTTTCTTCCATTATCGGCGAAAGGTGCCCATCTCTGATCGCCCGATAACCACGCCCCAGTTCCGCCTTCGACATGCCCCCATCAACTTTGTCCGCATCCGCGACGGAGTGCAGTTGAAAACGTCCAAATTCGGCTTTCGATTATACCGCTTTATTCGTTTTTGTGAGATAAACGTCCATCTCCCGATTTAGGTCGGAACTTGGGCGTTTTTCTCGTTCGATTATAAGCAGGCATGTGTTCATAAGTGCTTGAAATAATTGAGTTTAAAATATGTAACACTAGTAAAACATGCCCGTTTCTTGTGGCAATGAAACGGGCGCTAGCACGGTTTCCTTCCGGACCTCCCCCCCCTCCGTACTCACTCCATCAGTGTTCATGCGCCATTGTTGCTGACCTTGCACGCCACTTTCAATCTGCTGTCATTGCTCCGCCCTCGACGTCATCACGTTTGATGCGAGGGCGGGGCCTGAACACAGTGTTTTCGGTGGCTTCACCACCACGAAGGCTTCGAACCGGAAGGAAGTGCCCGGAGGACTTGACAGTGACGTCAGTGTCCTCAGAACGTTGAGGGTGAGTTTTATTATATAGGATGCCACGACACAGAAATCCATTTTTAGGTTCAAGTGAAGGCATTACTTTTTTTTTTTTTTTTTTACATTTGTACCCTGCGCTTTCCCACTCATGGCAGGCTCAATGTGGCTTACATGGGGCAACGGAGGATTAAGTGACTTGCTCAGAGTCACAAGGAGCTGCCTGTGCCTGAAGTGGGAATCGAACTCAGTTCCTCAGTTCCTCAGGACCAAAGTCCACCACCCTAACCACTAGGCCACTCCTCCACTCCTCGCAGTGTGGGGGTGAAGGAGGGGTTGTTGCCATCTTGTCAATAGAAGTAGCCAGCAGCCCTTCCTCAGGCCTCAATCCCTTCACCACTGTGCCAAATTTATTTCCCAAATGTACCAGGAGAAAAACCTCACTCACTGGCCTTCAATCTTAGTCTTTGGGATGAGCCACCCTTAGTATCTCTGCAATTTGGTCCAGCAAATTGAATGGGCTGTGTCAGTATTGCCGAACGGCTTAGTAAACAGGGGGGGTAATTTATTTGTGTCCAACCCATCTGCAATTTCTCCAAAAACTAGCATCAATCTCTGAATCGTAAGGTCCACTCTGGTATCAAGTCCATAAAAGAAATGAACATTATCTACAAAGTAATACAGTAACAAAGTAGATGACGGCAGATAAAGACCTACACGGTCCATCCAGTCTGTCCAATGAGATAAACTTATAGTATGTGTTGCAATGTAGCATTCTTAATCTTGATCTGTCCTTGCCATTTTCAGGGCACAGACTGTTGAAGTCTGCCCGACACCGGACATACTCCCTAACTACTGGAGTAGTCGTCGAAGACCACTCCAGCCCATCCAGATGTGTCTATCTATAATCAGGGCATAGACCATAGAATTCTGCTCGGCACCGGCCTTCCCAATTACTGGTGTTACCATCTAAGCAGCGCTAAGTTTACTTCCATTCTCTTCCCATACATTTTTGAATTCTGTTTTCGTGTTTGTACATTGTGATAAACACAGTGGTTGCCCTACCCTGAAGAGGCCGCCAGAGGGCGCTCTCCTACCAGAACCATGAAAATGCCATATATGATATGATCCCTAGAGGGAGCTCCAATTGGACACATCAGCTAAGACCTGAACATGGGGACCAGGGAGTATCTGTGGCAGGGGTTCCCTGTTAAGAGAAGGGCAACCAGAAGGCTCTGGACTCTTCCAGAACTGGGAGGAGGGGTCCAGAGGGGGTGTAGTGGGCTATTAGCAGCCCTATATAAACAGTACCTCCTGAGAAGCTAAGGAGGAGACAGGAGATGCAGGAAGCCCAGGGAAGGGTAGGATACCTGACCCAGAGGAACCTCGAGTTGGAAACTCAGATAAAGAAGTTGCAACAGGTTCAAGCTCAGGTGGCAGCTGAGTGGGCTGTAGAGAGACAGCAAGCCAAGGAAACCTCAGAGTGCAGAAAGAGGCAGGGAGGCCCTGGAAGAGAAGTGCAGGGTGCTGACCCTAGCGGTAGATGTCTTCTTCCAGGATGGGCAGAGAAGACTAAAAGAGCTTCAGGAAGCCCAGGCCTGCATTGTGGACCTCCAGAAAAAGCTTGAGGGAAAGAAGGACCCAGGAGGGGTTAAAGTAAGTAAACTCCTATCCATGAGTAAGGGTCAGGATAGGGAGAGTCAGAAGGGCCCTGTTAAAACCACACGGAGGGGTGGTGTAAAGTTTAAAGAGTGTGAGAAACCCCAGAAGGGCAAGCAGAGAAGTGAAGGGGCTGCCCAAGGGAGGGAAAGGCTCAGGTACCAGAAGAAAGGGTTGATCCTAGAGCCCAGCCACCGCACCCTGGAGGCGGGTAAGGAAAGAGATCCCGAGCAGGGGACCCCGGCTCAGAGAGGGGGCCAGGGGGAGGCTAGAGCACCCGGAGGCTGGGGGGAGTCTTGTACCAAAAGTGGTTATCCTATACCGAAAGGGAGGGATAGGAGACACTTAAGAGTCTCAGGGAACTCCGAGGAGACTGGCAAGTGAGACTCTGGCCAGCAGAGGGCTGCATTTCCAAAGCCCCAGTGGCCGGGAGCTTTACAGCATATACGATAATAAATATTCAATTTCTTTAATTTCTGACGTACAGGTCTTAAGTACAAGTTAAGCAATACTGCCGAAAGGGCCGATCCTAGAGCAACCCCAGTTGCTAATTTCCTCAACTAAGATTTCCATTCTCCAATGCACATTTCTTGCTGTCTGTTGCAAGAAAGAACCAAACCCCTGTAATACCACACCAGAAATTCTTCATGTTTTGCAGTGTGTTGGAAAGAATCATATAGTTCACAGTATTAAACACAAGAGCCAGCTGTGCGGGTGCGTCGGATGCTTGAGCGCCTCCAGTATTGAACAAACTCCTTAACTGTGTCCAAGGAGAGGTGATTTTCATTGGGTTTAGCACCTCTCCCCCCCCCCCCCCCCCCCCCCCCCCCCAATAATTTTGAAAGCTGGCCTTATGGTATGAAATGCAAAGTAAGAATCAGTCAATTCTTCTAGGAAGGCCTCAACTTCATCTGAATAGCAAAAGGCATACATACTTAGAAAAAGTTCCTATATCAATGATTTGATTCCTGAAGACTTTCAGCAGGGTTCAGTTATGAATCACAAACCTTTAAAAGCATTCCTTATAAATCCATTTTTCTAAACAATTTAGAGTTTATACCATTAATCACAGCTGTGGTTTGAGTCGACTGAAGGATTTTATGAATGACTCTGTGCTTGCATTTGTTTTGGTCAGTGATCTATCGGCATTAGATGGCTTCAAGATTCTTTTGCACATTATGTACCTGAACTAAAAAAAGTTACTAAAACCAATCAGTGGCGTAGCAAGGGCGGGGCGGTGGGGGCGGTCCGCCCTGGGTGTCAACGGGTGGGGGGGGGTTGCATCCGTCCACCCCCCCCCCCCAGCACAGCACCTCCCCCCGACACGGTCCCCACCTGTCTACGAGCTCCATCCATCTGCAGCGCTGCTGCTGTAAAAATCGCTTTGTCGGCCCTTCCCTCACTCACTGTGTCCCGCCCTCTGACGTAACTTCCTATTTCCTCAAGGGCGGGACACAGTGGGTGAGGGAAGGGCCGACGAAGCGATTTTTACAGCAACGCTGCAGATGGATGGAGCTCGTAGACAGGTGGGGACCGTGTCGGGGTGGCGCTATGCCGGTGGGGGGGGGGTCCACGCTGGTGGGGGGGGTGTCGTTTTGGTCTGCACCCGGGGGGGGGGTGCAGCGGCGATCCGCCCCGGGTGGCAGCTGCCCCCGCTACGCCACTGAAACCAATCATTCCCCGTCATTACTAGAACGGCTGGCTTCATATGTATATTTTATTTATTTATTTATTTTACAGCACTTATACCCCACCTTTTCCCACAGAATGCAGGCTCAAGGTGGCTTACAAGAGACTGGAAAGGCTAATGCCAAACCAGAAAAAATACACATGTAATAGCTAAACAGAGAAATAGAGGGGAAAAAAGAAACAAAGAGGAGAGATACCATTATATATATATATATATGTGGACCCCAGTGTGATAGGAGATCTTTCTTGAACTGAAGCTCAGTAAGCTTAGCGTCGAGTTTGGTCATTGGCTTTCATGACTTCTGGGCTGTATTTTGGCCAAGATAAGTGTTATCTGTGAGTCAGGAGCAGAGTAAAGTCCCTTCTTGGCCAACGGAGACCAGTCCTCGGGGCACACCTAGCTCATCAATATCCACAATGAATACGCCTGAGAAAGATCTGCATTCAAAGGAGACAGTGATTGCTAATCTACCTGATGCATATTCATTGTAGGTATCCTAAAAACCTGACTGGCTAGCTGTGCCCCGAGGACTGGGTTGAAAACCACTGATCTAATGTCTCCGACTGCCATCCTGCACCCTGCCACCAGAGCTGTGGAGTTGGTACACCAAACCTTCAACTCCTCTATTTATCTACTTTCCAACTCTGACTGCTACTGATACTAGGCTTTAAATTTTTGGATCTGGATCTAAAGTACTGGTAAATATAACTTATTATTTACAAGTACGTTAGATCCAGGACAAGCTCTTCTGTGCTGAGAGGTGATGGAAGAGGTCTGCAAGCTCCGTTTAATGTATCACTCCACGAAGACGTTGACATTTTAGTGGTTGATTATAAACATGCCGTAGGCGCTTA
This sequence comes from Microcaecilia unicolor, assembly GCF_901765095.1. Classification (NCBI taxonomy): domain Eukaryota; kingdom Metazoa; phylum Chordata; class Amphibia; order Gymnophiona; family Siphonopidae; genus Microcaecilia; species Microcaecilia unicolor. The sequence continues at coordinate 106,592,582 of NC_044042.1, forward strand.
ACCCATTCCCATTAACAGTACCAAGTCTATAACCTGGACATTGCACATTTCCTAGAGATCGGGTTTTCTATATTTAATGCTCCAGAAAGCACGGGCTTCTGGTAGCTATGGTGATGCATTGCTGATTCTAGTCTGGATTCCCTCAGTCATCTGCAGAACCAGTCATTTCGGGAATCATTCTGCACCTCCCAGGTCAGGATTGTCATAAGAACATAAGAGTAGCCATACTAGGTCAGACCGATGGTCCCTCTAGCCCAGTATCTTGTTTTCCAAACAGTGGCCAAGCCAGGTCACCTAGCAGAAACCCAAATCGTGCCAACACTTCATACTACAAATCCCAGGGCAAGCAGTTGCATCCCATGTCTGTCTCAATAGCAGGCTATGGACTTTTCCTCCAGGAATTTGACCAAACCTTTTTTAATCCCAGATACGCTAACCACTGTTACCATCTCCAGTTCCAGAGCTTAACTATTCGTTGAGTGAAAAAATATTTCCTCCTATTTGTTTTAAAAGTATTTCCATGTAACTTCCTTGAGTGTCCCCTAGTCTTTGTACTTTTGGAACGAGTACAAAATTGATTTACTTTTTTTGAGATAAGGCAACCAGAACTGTCACTGATAGTCAAACCCTGGGGGCCACATTTACTACTACTACTAAACATTTCTAAAGCGCTACTAGGGTTACGCAGCGCTGTACAATTTAACATGGAAGGACAGTCCCTGCTCAAGGAGCTTACAATCTAAAAGACAGGTGTACAATCTAGAGACAAGTGTACAATCTAAAAGACAAGTGTAGAGTCGATCTGATAGGGCTTACTATGTTTCTCGAAAGGTTAGGTGCCAAAAGCAGCATTGAAGAGGTGAGTTTTAAGCAGAGTTTTGAAGATGGGTAGGGAGGGGGCTTGGCGTAGGGGTTGAGGAAGATTGTTCCAGGCATAGGGTGAGGCAAGGCAGAATGAGCGGAGCCTGGAGTTGGCAGTGGTGGAGAAGGGTACGGAGAGGAGGGATTTGTCCTGTGAGCGGAGGTTACGGGTGGGAACATAGGGGGAGATGAGGGTAGAGAGGTAGTGAGGAGCCGCAGACCGGGTGCATTTGTAGGTAAGGAGTAGAAGCTTGAATTTAAAGTGTCGAATTTAAAGTGTCGAAGACCGCCTACTTGAGAGTCAAGCCCAAGACTCTACCCAACTGTTAGCGAGAGGGGGCGCAGAAGTAAAGCCTTTTGCCAGAGTAATTCCTGGTGGGCGGTCGTCATTCTCATTTATAAGCATACACTATGCTTGTACACGAGTAGCAGCCTTTTCGGTTGGAGGTCCTGGATTGTGGAATGCCCTGCCTAGCTATCTACAATACCGTACTAATGCAGGACATTTTAAGAAGCTTCTCATAGGCGCCCCGTATAAGAGGCTTGGGGAGGCTAAGCCTCTCCAGCCCAATCGTGGACTTCCATTTGCGATGCAGCCCACCCCCCGCCCCCACGCGTTTTGACCTTTTATTTCCGTGGCAGCGACGTCAATGAAGAAAAAGACACTACAGGCTCGCCGCCAGCTTCTCCCTTCTCTCTGCACACAGTGTCCCGCCTTCTGCGGTGATGCTCAGGAAGCCCATTCCAGGCATAAGGTGCAGCGAGAGAAAAGGAACGGAGTCTGGAGTTAGCGATGGAGGAGAAGAGTGCAATTAGGAGAGATTTGCCTAGTGAATGGAGTTCCTGGGAAGGTGTATAGGGAGAGATGAGGGTGGAGAGGTAGTGAGGAGCTGCAGAGTGAATGCACTTATAAGTCAATAAGAGGAGCTTGAATTTTATATGGAAAGGATAGGGAGCCAGTGAAGTGACTTCAGGAGAGGGCTTATATGGGCATAACGACTTTGGCGAAATATTAGTCGTGTAGCAGAATTTTGAACAGATTGAAGAGGAGAGAGGTGGCTGAGTGGAAGACCTGTGAGAAGCAAGTTGCAGTAATCTAAGCGAGAGGTGATGAGAGTGTGGATGAGGGTTCTGATAGCGTGTTCATAAAGGAAAGGGCGAATTTTGGCAATATTATAAAGGTATTTTTACGGCCAATGATGAAGAGAGGATCTTTTTGATCCGGTTAGCTCTGTAGATATACTATATCCTTCAGCTCTTTGAGGCCGTTTTTCCTTCTGCAGAAACCCCTGTGGGCAGTGGCGTTCCTAGGGAGGCTGACACCCAGGGCAGATCGCCAATGCGCCCCGCCCCCCGGGTGCAGCCCCCCCCCGGAACAGCGCGACACCCCCCCCTGGAGAAAAAACCCCCGATCCCCCGGCAAAAGAACCCCCCGGGTGCACGCCGCTGGGGGGGGGGGGGGGGTGCCACGCGCCTGCCGGCTCTTCGTTTTCATGATCCCTCTGCCCCGGAACAGGAAGTAACCTGTTCCAGGGCAAAGGGAGCATGAAAACAAAGAGCCGACAGGCGCGCGGCACCCCCCCCCCCCCAGCGGCGTGCACCCCGGGCGGACCGCCCCCACCGCCCCCCCCCCCTTGGTACGCCACTGCCTGTGGGGGTTGAATTTCAGGCATTAGCAACCAGATGATATCATCATATTTTGGGATTCAGTACATAGTTTTTGTACACTCCTTAGAGGAAACATTGCTCTCAACCCAGTCCTCAGGACACACCTAGTCAGTCAGGTTTTCAGGATATCCATAGATTTGCATGTTCTTCCTCTTTCCTATGTAAATCTATCTCATGCATATTCATTGCGGAGATCCTGAAAACCTGACTGGCTAAGTCTGTCCTGAGGACTAGGCTGACAACCACTGCCTTATGGTCTGGGACTACCTGGTCACCTTGGCTAGTGCTGAAAAAATTGTTGAAATGTGTTTTGTGGCTAGGGTGGAATAGGGCTCTAAGACTGATGAAAACATGAGTTGCCGTGACGCATCGTGCGTTGTTGCTAACCACAGCGAAGCTGGTTGCTGGGTGTGTGTCTGACCCTTGCTTTCATTCTTGGGTCTGTCTAATCCTTTTCTAATTTCCTGTTAAACAGTGTGTCCTTCCATCCCTGCTTCCTGAGGTTCTCATTATCTTCAGATGCTTTATTTGTTTGAGGGCAACGAGTATCAGAGCTGCAGTGGAAACCACTGGTGATAAGGCAGCTTGCCAGCTTGTGCTCAGACCAGTCCATCCTTTCATATCAGCCAGTCTTACCTGAGCTGTTCTAGAGGGCTGGGATCAGGGGTTTCTTCATTTGCACCACAAAGGTGGCCAGACCACTTCCATGTTATAAGGGAAAGTGCTTCTAGTCCTGGTTTTACTTAGACACTAGAGAGAGATGCATCTTTGCATGTTTGTGCTGGGGGATAAAACCAGAACTGGCTCAGCCTGTCCCTCAAAACACCGGAACTGATTCGGACACTTTGACCAGAGCAGTGGGTGGTTTTAAGTGACTCTTCCCCTCAGCTGGACTTTTAGAGTAGCACAGAAGGTCAATTGAAGTTAGGAAGCCTCAGAGTCCTGGAACTCACAATTAAAAAAAATAATAATAATAAAATCAAATATTGAAGCAGTTGACAGATTTTTAGCTGTGCAAGGGTGCAAACGGGTTTATAATTAAGGAAAAATCCAGAAACTACATTCATTTTATGTTCAGTATAAAGCAACACATTCTTGTCTAAACAGAGACCCATTTTCTGTGTGAGGCCAGGCGAAATGGCCCTGCTGTTCCACCACCCCACCGTCACCAGGTTCTGCTCATGAGCACAGCTCTGTATCTTGCAGCATGGAAGCTTGTACAGGTGAAACGGCCCTAGGGACTCATGTGTAGTTCATGAAAAACCTCCCCCCAGATCCATTGGGGGAGTGGAGGAGTAGCCTAGTGGTTAGTGCAGCAGACTTTGATCCTGAGGAACTGGGTTCAGGTGGATGTGAAGCGTCTGTTCACGCTTTCCAAAAATACTAGGACTAGGGGGCATGCGATTAAACTACAGTGTAGTAAATTTAAAACAAATCGGAGAAAAGTTTTCTTCACCCAACGTGTAATTAAACTCTGGAATTCATTGCCGGAAAATGTGGTGAAGGCGGTTAGCTTAGCAGAGTTTAAAAAGGGGTTGGACGGTTTCCTAAAGGACAAGTCCATAAACCGCTACTAAACGGACTTGGAAAAATCCAAAATCCCAGGAATAACATGTATAGAATGTTTGTACGTTTGGAAAGCTTGCCAGGTGCCCTTGGCCTGGATTGGCCGCTGTCGTGGACAAGATGCTGGGCTCGATGGACCCTTGCTCTTTTCCAAGTATGGCATTACTTATGTACTTATGTAGTTTCCACTGCAGCTCTGGGCAAATCACTTAACCGAGGTACAAATAAGTACCTGCAGTGGTGTAGGAAGGGGGGGGGGGGGGGCGGTCCGCCCCGGGTGAACGCGGTCGGGGGGTGCCGGCCCCTCTGGTTCCCTGCTCTCTCTGCCCCAGAACAGGCTACTTCCTGTTCCGGGGCAGAGAGAGCACGGAACCAGCGGGGCCAACGCAGCTCCGAGTGACGTGTACTCAGGCGGATCGGCCCTCCCGCAGGTAAGAATGCGGTCCGGGGGGGAGGTTCGCTCTGGAGGGGGAGTGCACCGCAGAGGGGGGGGGGGGGGTCACGCCGTGCTGCACCCGGGGGGGGGGGGTGCGCAGCAGCGACCCGCCCCGGGTGTCATTAGCCCTCTCTACGGCACTGAGTACCTGAACATATGTAAACAAACCACTTTGAATGTAGTTGCAAAAACCACTGACAGGCAATATATCAAGTCCCATTCCCTCCCCCTGTTTGTACAGTCACACTCACAACACCCATATACACATAAATATGTGTGCACAGACACATTTATGCACAGGAACTGACATGTGCACAGGCAGTCAGCAATGGCAATACGGAAGCAGGGTCTCTGTTTTCTCTGCTGGTCTTCCTTCTCTTTTGCACAACGGTAAAGAGCTAAAAATGAAGGATTTGGAAATAGGAAACATCAGCTGTAAAGGATTAATATTCTGCTCCTATTTCAGCTGATTCAGTCTGAACAGATGGTGGCTGCATTCCCCAGGCAGGCCAGGTACTGCACTTCTAAGACTTGGCTGGAAACTCGCACGTGCCGCCTGAGGCGACTCGGTCGCAGCACCGTGGATCAAAAGCCCAGTCATCAGCTCTGAACTTACAGACTGAGTATTCACTTCATTTTCATCACGTTACAATTATGCCTCCACTCACAAAGAGCTTACTGAAGCCACGCCCAGAGGCTAAACCCTGGCCACGCCCACGAGGGGAGAACTAGACTTATGATGCAAGGCCTTTCAGATTTCCTCTCTCTCATCTTAATGCATTGCTCGCTCAGGGAAAATGACTTTCCGTAATATTTATGCTCCAGGCAAACACATTGATACACTTTATTACTAAGCCACTGATTGTTCGACTGATGTTTGGCGTCATGTTTCAGCAATTTTGCAATTTAATGTGGCTTAGTCTGCTATGGGGCCTTTTATTAAGCTGAAGTAAGCATTAACACATGCTTACTGTAGTAAAAAATGGCATACCGCGGGGCTCACTGAGACATCCAGTGGTAATTTTGCCACGTGAACGTGCTACCCATGCGCAACAAAAATGATATTTTTTGGCCAGGGTACAGAGAGTGGGCATATCTATGCAAATCGGTTAGCACATCGGCATTACCGCATGCTAATCGATTAGCGCAGGTGTAGCGCGTGAGTCCCTACTGCCTACAATATAGGTGGCAGTAGGGGCTCACTTGATAATGGCCACATACTAATGGGAAAATTAGCACGTGGTCATTAATGGAAAAATCTGGAAATCGGCCATTTGACCCCTGCAGTAAAAATAGCCTAAGCGTATGGGAAAGCCCTTCATAACGGCATGCTAAGGTCACTTTTGCTACAGCTTAGTAAAAGGGCCCTATAAGGGAGGGAGTGAGGGAAGGGTAGGACCCACTCCCGTACTCCTGCAGTTCAGCCCCCTTCCGGCAGGTGGCACTGGACCGCAGGAGCCGAGCCTGCCAACAGGGCGGGGCTCAGGCCACAGGGTGTTAAAAGCCCTGAGGCCAGAATAGATGTCAGGCCCCTTTACAGGGGCTTAAGGTGCAGGAGTGAGAAGAAGGCCCCAACACAGAGGCCCAGTGTTACGTCCCTCACCTGGTGCCAGGCCTGCGCGGCCGATTCGCCGGCGAGTCGTGGCCCGGCGAAGATAGCCGGCCATCTTGGTGTTGGTTAGCTTCAGGAAGGAAGGAGGGTCTGTTTCTGTTTCCTATTTCTGGCAACCGTCATCTGGGTTGGATCAATGGCCGCAGCCATCTTGGATAGATCAGGTCCTGGGAAGCCATCTTGGAGTAACGAGGTCAGGAAGGAAGCCCATATTTGGACGTAGGCACCTCTGCTGATGGGGGCAGCCATCTTGAATCAGCTGCACATGCTTGAGCCTAATTCCTCCACTACTTAAGGCCCTGCCTAGTCCTTCGTTGCTTTGGCCTTAATTGTCTCAGGTCCACGCCGGAGGTCTGTTCACCGGCTTTCCTCAGTTCCTGTATTCCTGTGTACCAGACCTTGGCTTGGTTTCCTGACCACGATTGTTTGCTGCCTGCCTTGACCTTGGACTGGTTTGACTATTCTTTGCCGCTACGGATTACTTGGCTATTGGACTGTGTGCGGCGTCACTCCATCTCTGCCGTGCTCAGTCGGGGCACAGGGGCTCACTACTACCGGGTCATAACAGTAGGCTGAAGCCATGAGCTCGCCAGACGGTTCCGAGCTTCCTAAGCTGGCTCAAGCGGTACAGGAGCAGCAAGCACAAATAGCACGATTGTCCTGTGTGCTGCAGAACATCTGCAATCAACTTCCAGCAGCCCAGCAACAGGCTGCTACGGGTCCGCCAGGATCTAGAGTGGAGGCTTCCACCGCACGTCTGCGTCTCCTGGAGCCACTGCATCATAACACCCAGAGAAGAGGGTAAGGAGGAAGAGTCCCTCAAGAGAATTTTAGTGAGTCCAAGGTAGGAGGGTCACATTTTACAGTGTTTACTTAACGTGTGATGGTAACATTTGGAGTAGAGTCCACACGGAAGATATACAGAATACAAGCTAATATCCATTTTGACACCAAAAAAAGGGACTTTTTTGCAGGTGCACTGAAAAATCAACTTGCGTATGTCCAATACATGCGTGTACATCAGCGTAGGCCATTTTTCAGCGCACTTTAGTAAAAGGACCCCAAAGTTGAAAAGTGGGCATGGAAAGGGCAGGTCATGGGCGTTCTATAATCTATGCGTGTTGTTATAGAATACACCCCCTCTGCGCCTAATTTAGGCATCGGGATTTACATTAGGTTTTGGTTGGAGTAATTGAGTATGACTAAATTTAGTTGCGTGGATGGCGCTCAGCGTATTCTCTATACTACATGGAAATTCAAGCCTATTTTATAAAATTTAGGCATTCTTTAGAGAATACGCCTAGGCGTATTTTTTTCCACGCAGAATTTTCAGGCGCCGTGTATAGAATCTATCCCATACTTTAATGGTTGTAACAGAGATGAAAGACCAAGTAAAATGCTTAGGCTGAAGGGGCAGGAAGGAAAGGGAGTGGGTGGGTGTTGATTTGAATATGGGAAATTACTTGCATATCTAATTATTGAATTTTAAACACAATCTTAATACTCGTTTGTTAAATGATAAAATAATATTCTTAAAAAACTGATGATGTGTCTTGACAATTTTTACACCTTGGAAGTGTGCTGTGAGATGAAAAAGGCTGAAACTGAGTCAATTAAAGCTTTTATGGTAATTCTGAACACGGGCTGGTGGCAGCCGATCTGGAAACTTGAGACAGTATCAACTGATTTTCTTATCTTTGCTTTTATATATAACTAGTAAAAAAGGCCCGTTTCTTAACGCAATGAAACGGGCGCTAGCAATGTAATGAGTTCCTGCCATTAATGTTTCCACGGTTGTATTCTGAACATAATTGTTGTTTACATGTGTAAGATTTCTTTATATACAATATTTTTTACAATGTGGTAAAGGTTTTTCTTGTTCAGGCCCTTCGATCAGTTTAACAATCACATCGGAAGAACTCCTTACTCGTGAGAATGCAACATACAGTTGCCCATGTGAGAGACTGAGAGTGACAGTGTGTTTTACAGACAGTGTAAGAGAGAGATACACAGAGTGATTGAGTGTTTGTGATGTGTGTGTGTGTGTGATGTGTGTGAGTGACAAAGAGGCATATTTTCAAAGCACTTAGCCTTCCAAAGTTCCATAGAAACCTATGGAACTTTGGAAGGCTAAGTGCTTTTAAAATATGCCTCAAAGTGATTAAATGTTTGTCTTCCGTTCTGTGCACTTGCCTCCACTGAGAGATACACAGAGTGATTGAGTGTGTGTGTGTGTGTGAGAGAGAGTGACAAAGTGATTAAATGTTTGTCTTCCCTTCCGTTCTGTGCACTTGCTTCCACTGATGTTCGTACCTCCCTGTATATGATTGTTTGTTAGAGATTCAATCCACTCCACTTCCCTCCTCCAAGTTCCGTTCTGTCTGATTGGTTCTTCGTTCCTGTGACGTCACGTTTGTTTGCTTGGCAACTATGCAGCGTTCCGTTTCCTCGACGTGAGGGCGGGGACAGTGGGAGCCAATGAAACGCTGAATGACAGACTTACGAACCCTACACTGCCACGGAGTCAGCTTCAGAATGTTGGAGGTGCTTTTTATTATATAGGACTAGTAAAAAAGGCCCGTTTCTGAAAGAAATGAAACGGGCGCTACCAAGGTTTTCCTCGGAGTATGTATGTTTGAGAGAGTGGTGTAAGAGTGACTGTGTGAGAGAGCGAGAGAGTGAATGTGCGAGTGTGTGTGTGTGTGACAGAGTGAGAGTGAGACTGGGTGCGAATGTGTCTGTGAGAGAGAGAGTGAGAGAGAGAGAGTGTGTGTGTGTGAGATTGAGAGTGTGTGCCACCTCCCTCCCTTCGAGTTCCAGGGTTGTGCCCTCCCTCCCTTCGAGTTCCAGGGTCATCCCCTCCCTCCCTCTGAGTTCCAGGGTCCCCCTTCCGTCCTTCCCTCCTCCCTTCCGGCTCCAGGGTCCCCCCTCCCTCCCTCCCAGTTCCAGGGTCATCGCCCCTCCCTTCCAGTTCCAGGTCCCCTCCCTACGAAGTTTGAAAGTCATCTTAACTTACCTCGTTGGGGTTACGGTGGCCGCCAGCAGCGGTAAAAGGCGTGCAGGCTCAGCCCTTTTCTCTCCGCTGTAGTCCCGCCCTCATTTCCTGTTTCCACAAGGGCGGGCCCACAGCTGAGAGAGAGAAAAGGGCCTAGGCTGCACGCCTTTTACCGCTGCTGGCGGCCGCCGTAACCCTGACTTGGTAAGTGAAGGTGGAACGACCGGCACCTATACCTGAGCGGGAAGCGAGAGGGACGTGGGGTTGCGGAGGAGAGCGGCAGCGACGCAGAGTCCGAAGACAGCGAGACAGAGGCGACCACAGTAACATCTCCTGACGTCAGGCACGCAGGCTTCTACTGTGGGAGAGTGACGTCAGGAGATGGTTACGAACGCAGGTAGCCTCATTGGAACGTTGGAGGAGCAAATTATTATATTAGATTGGCGTTCTTTTCTTCTTAATCTCTTTTAATTGTTTGTAATTAATTGTAAAACACATAGATGTACAATGATATGGGATATATCAAATGTAAATATAGTTTGAATCTACTGGATAATGAGAGGGAATGTTAACACTACCGCCCAGCTACCAAGTTCCCTTGGCTCTAATTCCATTTTTGGCGTGCGCCTAAAACACGCGGTAGAAAATATGTTCTATTTTCTACCGCGTGGTGCTTACCTGGTGGTTATCGGCAGTTGACACGCATTGAATGCTTACCACCCGGTTAGAACGCGAGACCTTACCTCTAAGTCAATGGGTGACGGTAAAGTCTCAAGCCGAAAATGGACGCACGCTGATTTTAATTTTGCCGCATATTCATTTTCTAGCACAAAAAAGCCTTTTTTCCAAGTGCACCAAGGAAATGGACCAGTGCGCATCCAAAACACATGCCTACACCAGCGCAGGCCACTTTTAGGCGCGCCTTAGTAAAAGGGCCCCTTCATGCACTTTACATATCAACATAGCCTTCAATTCACTGGATATTTATTCAGTATTTATTTAGCTGTAATTCTGGATGTTTTTTGTTTGATTAAGGTGGATTGGGGGTGGGGGGAGGAGGTTGAGAGAAAGGGGGAGTCAATGTATATTTAAGTGCGATAACCGGGCGATAATGACCTACGCATGCCAAATGCCACTTGGTGCTCGTCCAATACGCGTGTCCGAAAATAAAAATTATTTTACGGACGCGCGTATGGGACACGCTCCAAAAATGAAATTATCGCAAGAGCCACGTGGTAGCCAGGCGGTAACTCCATTTTGGTGCACTTTGGGAGCGGGTAGATGTTACGCGGCTTAGTAAAAGGGCCCCTAAAAGTCAGACTAGCTAATGTAGAAGTTTCACTTCAAACTAATATTAAAATCATGGGAGTAATTCTAGACTCGAATTAGACAATGGAAAAGTATGTTGCTGAAATAGTCAGGAAAACGTTTACTAAACTTAGGGCCCTGTTTACTAACCCGCGCTAGAAGCATCTATGCACATCTACACAGTTAGCGCACACTAATTTTTAGCACACGCTAAAAACGCTAGCGTACCTTAGTAAACAGGGCCCTTAAACTCTTACAATGAATTAAACCGTTTTTAGATCTCTCTCATTTAAGAACAGTATTTCAAGTAACGACTACGAGTCAAATAGACTACTGTAATATCGTCTTGTTAAGATTACCTGATTCACAACGGACAAATCCAGATTGCCTGTGTATTTTCAGAAAATCTATGGATAATAATATTGAGCTGTTTAAACCATTACGTGGCCCAATCCTATCCGTACATTTGGGGTGGAGGAAGATGGGCTTAAGATGATCTGGATAATGTTGATATTTAGCCTCTAAACAGTTAATTTATACATTTGATTTAGGTCTCCCAAATAGAAGGCTCCTTTTACTAAGCCCATGTTGGGCTTCCCGCTTGCTATAACAGAAGTACCGCCCGGCTACCGTAGCAGCCCAGTGGTACTTCCCACCCCTACCATGCCGTCATTTCCATCGCTACAAAAATGTATTTATTTTGTAGCACCAGACTGTACCCACCTCTTCAATGCTGCGTTCGGCACCTAACCCTTACCGTTCAGTGAATCCAGACTGCCCCAATTTGACTGCCCCTATCGGACCGACCGTTCACTTGTCTATTAGATTGTAAGCTCTTTGAGCAGGGACTGTCTCTCTTTGTTAAATTGTACAGCGCTGCGTAACCCTAGTAGCGCTCTAGAAATGTTAAGTAGTAGTAGTAGTACCCGGCGGTAATCAGGCAGTACAGCACGCTGCCCGGTTACTGCTGGGTTAGCACGGGAGCCCTAACCACCACCTCAATAGGTGGTGGTAACGCTACCCCCCTAAAATGGCCGCATAGGAAGTGTAAAACACACACCGACACCAGCGCCGTCCCCCTTTTGCCACAGCTTGGTAAAAGGGGCCCAAAATGTCTCAGTTAAATGAACAGTATCTACATGGATTAAGATAAACACCAGCACACTACACTGCCTCAGTATTGATTTCTAAGATGGTCCAGTGATTCCCAAACCTGAGCTGTGGGAACCCCAGCCAGTCAGGTGTATGAGATTCTATTTGCATACCAAGGAGGCAGTGTATGCAAATCATTTCATGCATATTCATTGTGGAGATCCTGAAAACCTGACTGGCTGGGGTTCACCCAGGACAAGTTTGAGAACCCCTCTGATACAGTGAAGTACCTCCTTTTCTTTATGTTACGTATAATGGATTTATAACCCGTCAAATCCCTCAGTTGAGGTTCAAAGTGTGATACAGAAAAGATACGATACATTTTATCAGGATTTACAAAAAGCTATTCAAAACAACTACTTGAAGGAGTTAGAAAACAAATAAGTACATAAGTGTTGTCATACTGGGACACACCGAAGGTCCATCAAGCCCAGCATCCTGTTTCCAACAGTGACCAATCCAGGTCACAAATACCTGGCAAGATCCCAAAAAAGTTCAATACATTTTATGCTGCTTATCCCAGAAATAAGCTGTGGATTTTCCCAAGTCTATCTTAATAATTGCTTATGGACTTTTCTTTTAGGAAACTATCCAAACCTTTTTTAAACCCTGCTAAGCTAACTGCTTTTACCACATTCTCTGGCAACGAAAGGAAAAATAACTTCTTGAAGAACGGATTTCAGTGGGAAGATCATTCCATAAATGCACAACAAGCTATATAAAAGTGAAAAGGTGCTTTAAACCTTACATTTCTAGCAGGTGGAGGAGTAGCCTAGTGGTTAGGGTGGTGGACTTTGGTCCTGGGGAACTGAGGAACTGAGTTCGATTCCCACTGCAGGCACAGGCAGCTCCTTGTGACTCTGGGCAAGTCACTTAACCCTCCATTGCCCCAGGTACAAATAAGTACCTGTATACAATATGTAAGCCGCATTGAGCCTGCCATGAGTGGGAAAGCGCAGGGTACAAATGTAACAAAAATAAAATAGATACTATTGGAGATTCTACATGGAATGTTGCTATTCCACTAGCAACAGTCCATGTAGAAGGCTGCGCAGGCTACTGTTTCTGTGAGTCTGACGTCCTTGCAGCTCCTTGTAACTCTGGCCAAGTCACTTAACCCTCCATTGCCTCATGTAAGCCGCATTGAGCCTGCCATGAGTGGGAAAGCGCAGGGTACAAATGTAACAAAAATAAAATAGATACTATTGGAGATTCTACATGGAATGTTGTTACTATTGGAGATTCTACATGGAATGTTGCTATTCCACTAGCAACATTCCATGTAGAAGGGTGCGCAGGCTTCTGTTTCTGTGAGTCTAAGCCGCATTGAGCCTGTCATGAGTGGGAAAGTACGGGGTACAAATGTAACAAAAAAAAAAGTTGCAACTCCTAGTTACAGCGGTAGAACTTAGTAAATTAATTAATTGATATAATCCTTCTGGGCAATAACCTTCTAAGATCTTAAATACAAGACAGACCACCTTAAAACGAATCTGAGCCCATACTGGTAACCAGTGCAGCTCCATGGGTGGGAATGGGTTGGTCGGGGTGTGGACCTGGGAGAGGCATAGACAGGTGGGAGTCATGGACCTGAGAGGGGCATGCCCATCACTTATACTCTCAGGTTTTAGAATATTACATCAAGTGAAACCTGGTGTAAATCTTCGCTCGTAAGTTAGGCGTGTAGCCCCCAAAATCTATAACAATGCATTTACTTCAGTGAACACCCCTGACCCGCTCATGCCCTCCCATGCCATCCCCCTTTTCAGCTATGTGCTAAAAGATTTGCCCTGCATTTTTATAGAATAGCACATAAGATGTGCTTGCAAATCCAAATTACTGCCGATGCCAATAATTGATTGTTAGTGGCCAATCATTGGTGCTAATTGGCTCATTACTCAATTAAATTGTGTGCACAATTTTTAGTGCCATATATAGAAGCTTGGGGTATATGTGTATCTTTCAGTGGTGTAAGTACAATTGAATGGGCCCCAGGTGGAAATATGAAGATGGGTCCCCGATAATACCATCTCTCTCCCAAGATGGTGAAGATTATGGGGAGGGGAAACTCCATCAGAGATCCAGTAAACAAACCTTGCAAAAAGCACATTCTGGACCTAAATAGAAAACCTGTCACATATTACAATTAATAAAGTCAGAAAAAATACTTTTAACTTTGTTCTCTGAGCATTGTTTTGATCCCAGTGTCTCTTTTCTGCTTTTCTTTGTTTTGTTTTGTTTTTTTTCTTAACTCTTTCCAGGGTCTCTTTTCTTTTTGATATTTTTTCTCTCTATATGTTCACCATTCATCTTCCCTCTGCATTCTTTATCTAGCCTGTCCAGCATCTACTCTCTATGTCCCTGCTCCTATGGTTCATCCATGCTCAGCATCTCTTCTCTGTGTCCCTGTTCCTCCCAATGACCAATTTCTCCCCTTTTCCTGCCTTTCCTTCTGGACATCCCACCCTGGAGCCAGCTTCTCTCCCTTAGGCACCAGGACACTCCTTCCTCCTGTGGTCCAGAATCTCTCTCTCCTGCCCATCCTTTGTTCCAGTATCTGTTCCCCCCCCCCCCCCCCCCCCACCCAGTCCAGTATCTCTCTCTTTCCTCTGCTCTCTCCTTAGGCCAAGCATATCTCCCCCTTTCTTCCTCTCCTTTTTGGTCTGAGTGTCTCTCTCTCTCTCTCTTCCCTCCTCTTCCTCCAGGTACAGCACCTCTTCTCCTCTCTCCCACCCCCTAACTTACAGGCCTGACATCAATCCATCAACCTCCCCTGGCAGGCCTGGCATTTCTCCATCTTTCCATCTCCACCCCCCTCCCGTGTGGGTTCAGCATCTCTTTCGGGGCATCATGCTCCTTGCAGTGCTCCAAACAGAGTGGATGGCTGGCAAAGGCAATGATCAAGCCAGGCTGCCTCTGACTTGCCTCTGACCAGGAATTTTACTCTGCTGCATCCTGCCCTTAGGGAGTTATATTAGAGAAAAGAGGGCTGTCTGGAGACAGCCTGTTACATTACATTACATCATAATTCCTTATTTACCGTCAGTATCCCCAATGGAGCTCGGAGTGGTTTAACAAAACAAGAACTGGGCATACCCAGGATCCACTAAAAATACGTTCAATAATACAATTCTTCAAAATCTAAATTATGATAATCTAAATCTTCATAATGTTTACTTACAATATTATAGCTGCATCCATTTTATATCACTTTGTTAACATGATTGCTTGGAATGCCCTCCTGCGGGAGGTGGTGGAGATGAAAACGGTAACGGAATTCAAACATGCGTGGGATATGCATAAAGGAATCCTGTGCAGAAGGAATGGATCCTCAGAAGCTTAGCCGAAATTGGGTGGCGGAGCAGGTGGGGGGAAGAGGGGTTGGTGGTTGGGAGGCGAGGATAGTGGAGGGCAGACTTATACGGTCTGTGCCAGAGCCGGAGGTGGGAGGCGGAACTGGTGGTTGGGAGGCGGGAAATACTGCTGGGCAGACTTGTACGGTCTGTGCCCTGAAAAAGGCAGGTACAAATCAAGGTAAGGTATACACATATGAGTTTATCTTGTTGGGCAGACTGGATGGACCATGCAGGTCTTTTTCTGCCGTCATCTACTATGTTACTATGTAAATCGCATTGAACCTGCTAATGAGTGGGAAAGAGCGGGGTATAAAAGCTACAAATAAATAAATAAATAAATAAGGCACATTCTTCAAATAAAAATGTTTTCAAGTATTTACGGAACAGGCCATAATGACCTAATGCTCTCAGCTTATTAGGTAATGAGTTCCAATACTTGGTTGCTTGATATTGAAATATTAATCTAAAAACTGATTTGTATACCACTGAGAATCAAATGTCTTCTAACTGTTCTTAATCTATTAGAATCTAACAATAATATCAAAGTGCTCATAGATTCTGATACTTCACCATGAGTAATAAGAAAAATGAAAGTACATAACTTAAAACTAGTTCTTGCCTCGACCGGTAGCCAGTGGAGTGTAAAGTACAACGGCGTTACTCTTTCAAATCTAGGCAAAGAAAACATTAACCTTGCCATCGTATTCTCTTCCGAATACCAGCTTGGCATCCAACATATTGCAAGTTACAGTAGTCAATCTGTGACAGAATTAAAGACTGCTCATAATTCTAAATTTATCCTATTCAAATCATGTCTCAATTTTTTTAATATCAGAAAGATCTTCTTGTAGGTCAAATAAAAACCTACTACAATCCCCAAAATTATTAAATATGACTCTTTGAGGATTTTGTCTTTTATGTGTAAATCAGAATTAATATTATATGATGTACTCAAGAGTTGGCATTTGGCTTTATCCATATTTTACTTAAAACAATAATCACAGGCCCATTTTTTTTTACTAATTGTATACTTATACTACTGCATGCCAGGTTATTAATATTCCTTCGACCTTCAACAATTGGAATAGCCTATATAATAATTCTCACCTCCAACATTCTGAGGCTGCCTGGAACCGTGGATCATGTTGGAGTAGATAATAGTGATGTCACACAACCCACACCAGATTGGCCAGTAGAAGGGAGAGGGGCGGAGCCACGATACAGGGAGCAGCGAATCAGCACAGCACGGGGAATGCACAGCAGCAGGAACAGAAGCCTCTCTCACACATTCACTCTCTCAAACATACACACTCAGAGGAAAACCTTGCTAGCGCCCGTTTCCTTTCAAACAAACGGGCCTTTTTTACTAGTAAATCATAATATCATCTACATATTTCATTTGCTGACAGTATAAAACCCAGAGTAGACATTAAGGACTCCTTTTACAAAGCTGTGCTACCGATTGGTGGCATGCTAATGGGTCTTTTTACCAAGCTACTGGGAAAAGGGTCCTGCGTTAACGGCAGGGGCCATTTGTCCCACGTGCCAGGGCCCTTTTTAATGCTGCAGGTAAAAAGCACCCAGACACACATGGCTACGCGGTAAGAAAACTCTTACCACATGAGCATGCATCGGGGAGCCCTTACCACCACCCCAGGTGGTAATAAGGACTCCCGTGCTAACCGGGCAGAATGCGGCGATGCTCAGTTACCACTGTGCAAGCCATTTCAGGGGGGTTTCTTTTTCCCTCGGAAATGGTACACGCTCGGGGTTTGCGGTAAGCCCGCTTTGGGTTACCGTCGCTCTGTAAAAGGGCCCAGAATTGTGAAGAAGTCTATTTTATTCTCATGAGCTTCTTTGCATTCAGCATGCCGCTAATGGGTAGCCCAGCTTTATAAAAGGAGCCCTAAATGAGATCCCAAAAGGACATCACACCCCATCCTCCATTTTTTACTGTGTAGGACCACAGTGAAAGAAAACCTACAAACCAACGACTCGCCCTCTTTCCCATTCCCAGACTGTTCAAAATTTCCAGCAGTATCCCATGAGCCACTAAATCAAAAGCACTTAAAAGATCGAATTGTAGCAACAAAGCTGGTTTGCCCTCATTTACGGTACATGTGTTCTCACTTCAGAAATGAATGTTCCTTTACTATGAAACTCAGATTGTGAGAAACGCACGGTATTAAATCTGTTTTGATTGCTGCTTAGTATGGACTGAGAAAAATTGAATTGAACCCATAAGCGCCACCCGCAGTAGTCTCATTCTCCGATGCCGGCCCGACACGCCGTCTTTCTTTATCTTTACTTTTCCGTTCACCGTCCATCCGTCCGTCCTCTCTGCAGTGCTCTGAGCGCTGCCGTCCGGCTCACCATCAGCTGAGCGCCATTCCCAGTTCCGGCGCGCTGCGTCCCTCCTCCTCCTCTTCTTCTTGCCTTGACGCGGGCCGGGGATCGTGGGGACAGTCAGAGCTCGTGCAGGGAAGGGGCGAGATGGATCGGCGGAGCGGGTGGGATATTCATGATGTGCAGGCTCTCAGCCAGTCAGCCTTCCCTACGCGAGAGCGATGCAACTTCCTGTTCCGCACGGGAGGAGCTGTCAAAGTAGGGAAGGGAAGGCTCAATGCTCAAGGCTGGTTACAATGGTTGTCTGAGGTGTTCCCACTTCCTTCCCAGACCATAATAATTCAAGAAGAGAAAATTGTGGCACGCAGCGCACATTGGATTTCAGGAGAGGTAGGTGCTGACTCTGAAGGTTTAAGTCAAAATAAAAAAAATAATATTTTGTTTCATGTAGATCTCTTTTTGTTTAAACATAACTAAATGGGCTATATGCCCCTAATGCTTTTGGGTCCTATATTTTGTTTGTGATGACTTATACTGTGCCAAAATTGAAATTTGAAAACTGTTTTCTCTATCTGGTCGTTAATAAAAGGAGCTCATTGTGAACACTATCCACCCTAAACGGGTGTTTTGTGGCTCTACATGAGAATTGTGATATTATGATCCCTTGTTTCATATTGTTGACGGTCTGCATTTTCCGTATGGGTGGTATATTGGTGTATTAGGTTCTGCCCAGTGTAATATTTATGGTACAGTAAGGTTCTGAGTGTGTTTTTGCACAAAGTTGTGCATAGTGTTTTGCAGTTGAGCGATTGTGGTTAGAATATGCTTTGAGCAACCACTTTATTCTTTGACATATGATCCATATCTAATATCTAAATTTAATAAAAAGGTATTAATTGTGACTTATTTTTTCTGTGTGTTATCAGACAATTATGGATTTAAGCCCCACCCCTAACCCCACCCCCTTTAGCCTCCCCAAACAGGTGGGCCACCGACCGCCTATGATTGAACCTCTTCCCTGGAGAAGAAAAACGAAACCTGGCCATGTCGGCAGAGGTTCAGAAATTTGAAGCTAAGTAGCTTTATTTTTTCCTGCAATGTTATTCAAACAAAAAAGTCTTGAAAAATTATTTCGGATTAATGACCATTCACACTCGGCTGCTTAAGATGAGCTGATCCTGCAGTACCTGTGTTGTTATATCTGAAGACCCGTATTATCCAAATGATATGCTTGGCAAAGTAGTTAAAGATGTGAGTTATGTATGATGCTGGGAATAATTCGGGGCATCTACCAGCGACCTGGCATGAGTCTGGAGGACCACCGAGGGGGTTTAGAAAGTAACGCTGGACCACAGAATGGTGGGGAGGAGAGGAAGGGAAAGAGGCTGGATAGAGGGCACCTTGATTCAACAGCAGGTGGCCCCAGGCTTGCTCCGGTATCTTAATTATAACATGGAATGCACAGTTTTTTGGTCCATCCAAACCAAACCCATGACCTGCCCCCTTTCAGTCTGTGCATCCCAAGTGCCTACAGTGTAAATGGCAGCATTCCGAATTGTCTCTTTGCATGGTGTTGACACATGTAACTGTTTCCAAAATGCCGTCTTGTAAGAATTTCGGCCCAAGTACAACTTTAAGCATCCTGAGCATGGGATGATCCGTGCCTAAGCCATTGGCGTCTCAGCGTTTACCGCCAACTGATTTCTACCATTACCTAAAAATGCTACCGCTGCTTAGTAAAAGACCCCTAAGCTAGTATTCTGTAAATAGCGCTCTGCGTGGAACAGCCTTTATAGAATACAAGTTTACCACAAATTTTATGCCTAACTGCGGGCGTTAGCATTTATGTCTACAAACTTGGGGTAAATGCTCACACCCATCTGGTGGCATGTAAGGCACGCAAATGCAGGTATTCAATAACACCCCTAACCCACCCACGCTCTCCCATGGCCACACCCCCTTTGGAGTAACTTGCTATGAAATTTAGGTGCGCATGTTACAGAAAAGGGTATAGGGCAGGTCTGCATGTAATTCCTAATTACTTAGAACATAAGAATAGCCATACTGGGTCAGACCAATGGTCCATTTAGCCCAGTATCCTGTTTTCCAAACAGTAGACAAGCCAGGGCTCAAGTACCTGGCAGAAACCCAAATTGTGCCAACACTCCACACTACAAATCCCAGGGCAAGCAGTTGGTTCCCATGTCTGTCTCAATAGCAGAGTATAGACGTTTCCTCCAGGAACTTGCCCAAACATTTTTTAAACCCAGATACACTAACCGCTGTTACCACCTCCTCTGGCAAAGAGTTCCAGAGCTAAACTATTCATTGAGTGAAAAAATATTTCCTGCTATTTGTTTTAAAAGTATTGTCATGTAACTTCCTTGAGTATCCCCAAGTCTTTGTACTTTTGGAACAAGTAAAAAATCGATTTACTTCTATTCATTCTACACCACTCAGGATTTTGTAGACCTCAATCATATCTCCCCTCAGCTGTCTCTTTTCCAAGCTGAAGAGTCCTAACCTCTTTAGCTGTTCCTCACACGAGAGGAGTTCCATCCCCTTTATCATTTTGATCGCTCTTCTTTGAACCTTTTCTAATTCTGTTATATCTTTTTTTTGTGATACAGCAATCAGAACTGAACTACTAATTAAGTGCTTGTTAACATCTATTATTGATAGTTAGCGCAAATTTAGTCGATTACTTGGCACACAAACCTGTGATCTCCACCCGGAATTGAACTTCGGGCAGCCTGGGCTTAATCATGCCATCCCTGAGAAGGCTGCATTCTACGTCTGTCGCGATTCTGCTGTATTTTTACAGCTCTTGAAGGTATTCTGTGACTAAGTTACTCTTTAAGTATATCAAATCCCCAGTTGCCTGCTTCCGTCATATTTGAAGCATTAACATCCAGCAGTTAGAAATGATGCCCCTTATAAATCTACAACCCTTTTGAGATGGTGCAAGCTTGGATGTGTTAAGAAATTATTTAGTAAATCTCGTGGGGAATACATTAACACTGCAGCACTTGTATATAACTCTTTCAAATGTTTTCCTGACATTTCTCATGTTGAACTGTTAATCCCAGCGCTGAGCATCCTCTCCTCCCTGCCTTCCCTTAGCAAACAAGGTAATGGACTGTTACGTTATTCTACAGGAAAAATCAAGTATTCATTGAATTTCCAGCAGCCTGGGCTGCCGAGAGGCAGGGTGGGCACGTACCTATGTGTCTTGAGAACTGAGCAGAAGCTTATTCTATTCCACTCTTTGGCTCAGCCCCTGACCTTGAAAAAAATGCTTAACCTCATTTGCAAGCTGAAGGGAAAGGGGAGGGATTCTTATAGCCTCACTGCTTTCTGTCAGTGGAAAGGAGGTGATTGCAACCCATGGATCTGCAGTGTGAAATGCACAGGCATCCACAGTACCGAACTAGCTACGGTTTGCCTATGGCCAGTTATAATGACCTCCCCTCCCCTGCCCCACCCCCAGGTCACCGTTGATAGGAATCCACATCCCCTTCTAGCCAGATCAGCTGAATTATGAACCTATATGGTGCCAGATGTGCTAAACTTTCACAACGATATAACCTTAGCAGAGAAAAGTCCTTAATAGAAAGGTAGTTATAATTTTGTTGGCACTGTATATTATTATAATAACTAGGATAAAAGGCCCGTTTTGGAAAGGAATGAAACGGGCGCTAGCAAGGTTTTCCTCGGAGTGTGTGTGTTTTACAGAGTGTGTGTGAGAGTGAGTGTGTGATAGAGAGAGAGTTGAATGTGTGTGTGTGTGTGTGAGAGTGAGTGTGTGATAGAGAGAGAGTTGAATGTGTGTGTGTGTGTGTGTGTCTCCCCCCCTCCCAGTTCCAGGGTCCACCCACCCCCTCCTTCCCTCCCTCCCAGTTCCAGGGCACACGCAGAGGAACTTGAACAAAAGATCACTAAAGAAGCAACGCCGTGAAGGCCAGCACAGGACTTCGGCTGATGGGGGTTGGGGTCCCCCGTCAGCACAGATACTGGACGGCGGCGGGGGACGGTTTTCGGCGAGAAGGGGGGGTCGTCAGTGTCATGGAAGGGGGGTCCAGTGGGCCGTAACGCGGGGGGGGGGGTTGTTGTAATTGGAGGGAGGGCGGAGTGTGGAACTCGATGGGTGGGGGGGGGGGGGTCTGTGTTGCCCCGCTCTGAAGTGGCAGGGAGCGGCGCAATGACAGCTGATTCATAGGCAGGGGGAGGAGTAGGGAAACACGCTCCCCTTGCTTTGGAATCAGCTGTCACTGACGTCAGTGCGTGCCTGCCTAGCAGACCACCTCCAAGGGAGGCACAGTCCCAGGCACATTCAAATGTTGCAGGTGAGAATTATTATATAGGACATTCTTATTTTTTATATAACAAATATTTATCTTCTGGGTTTTTTTCCCTTTCCTGTGTGCAGAAAATCGTGCACATATGTGTTGGACACAATCGGCAAGAGACACAAGCATATCACCCCTTTTCTGTCACTCGCTTTGTAATCTTTCCTTATGGAAGAGAATGCATAATTAGAGTAGAATTTTATTCTGCCCTCTGACAAACAGAATGAGTTGAAAAATCTAACATATCCTGTGCAGATGATTTCCAAACCTGGCACCCTCCTCTGCCAGCACTCTCCTCGAGATTTCTTCTCATCGTTTTCCAATAGAAATGAATTTCCTCCTATGTGTTTTAAAAGTATTTTCATTTGACTTCGCCCAGTGTCCCCTAGACAATGAGACTGACTTTCAGCCGCTCTATGAATTAAATTTCATTTAATGAGGCTTATATTAAACTGCTTAGATATCGAGAACTAGTTGAAGATTATCACTATGTTGACAATATTATGAATGTAAAATTGTAAACCGCCTGGCACCATGAATTGTCCGGTATATAAACGGTGGAATAAATAACTACATAGAAGCCACAAAAATCCATTCTTAGCGTCAACTGTAGATGCGCCTAAACTGCTGCAGAATAGATTTAGATTTTATTAGTTATAACCCGTCCTTATCCAGGGCGGCAAAAACAAAATACAGGTATATCCCAGGATTCCATGTGGAAGTCGAAGCATATTCAGCATATTCAATAACAATGCACACAACTTAATTGGTTAACTAGCTAGCCAGCGCTGTTAATTGGCTGTTAAGCAATTATTAGCACTAATTGACATTAAGATTTATGCGCACAACTTGCTAAGTGTATTCTGTAACGTGGTACACCTAAATTCTAAGTTGCATACTTGAAAAGGGGGTGTGGCCGTTTCTAAAATCTGTGCGTTGTTATAGAATACACCCACTATCCCCCGAATTCTCTATAGCACGCCTAGAGATCAGCGCCAATAGAGTGGATTCTATAACAATGCATGTAATTTAACAAGCTTAAGATAATGAGCGCTGATAACAGCACTTAACAAGCAATAATGAGCACTAATTGGCAATAATTAGAATTTAGATGCACAACTCGTTAAGTGGATTCTGTAACGATGTGCACCAAACTTCTAATATGCGCAAGCAAAAAGGGGCGTGGTTATGGGTGAGGAAATGGGCGTTTCGTGGGTGTTCTGAAATTTACGTGCCTAGTTAAAGAATATGGCCCAGTGCGCCTAAACCTACGCACTGGGATTAATGCCACATTTTCATTGGTGTAAATGTAGATTAAGGTGCTGAAATTTCAATTAAGTGTATTCTATAATCGGAGCCTAAATCTAGGTACCAGTTCTAGAATACTGATTTCAGCGCCGATTTTTGTAGGCACCGTATATAGAATCTCCCCCTTTGCACCTAATTTAGGCGTCAGGATTTCTACCAAGTAAAACATTGCATCAATGACTGTGACTACATTTGGTTGCGTGGAGAGACGCTCGGCGTTATTCTACATATATCGCGTGGATATTTAAGCCTGTTCTATCAAATTTAGGCCTAGGCGCATTTTCAGGTGTCAAATATAAAATCCAGCCCATAAGGCAGTAATGGAAAACCAAAATATAGGCGCAGCCATTTATGTTAACTCAATGCAGGGGAAAGCGGGCACCTCAGTGAGCATGCCACGTGCAAAATTTATATTATTGTACAAGTTGAATGCCAAACACCCATGACAAGCCCATGCTCTACCCGTGGTGACCCCACCTGATGCAGCTGCACCCCAAGGAAAAAGCACACATTTTATAGAATAGTGCCTAGCATTAAGAACTAGATTTATGCATCAAATGCTATTCTATAAAGGGTATCCGCACTTCATGGAATAGCACCTAATCCGTGCCTAACTTAAAGCGCCTGCATTTACGCCCGATGAAACGAGGCGTAACTACTGGTGCCTAAATTAGGCATGGATCAGGTGTATTCTCTAAAATGCATGTAACTCATAGAAACGCCAGATGTGGAATGCATTACCGAACTGTGTGAAAACGCTGCATGAACATCAAGACTTTAGGCGCTCTTTAAAGACCGGTTTTGTAAGGCCTACCCTACTTATGCTACTCACTAGACTCTACATTATATTGCCTCAAAGGACCATTTTATTCCTTACTAGTAAAAAAAAGGCCCGTTTCTGGAGCCAATGAAACGGGCGCTAGCAAGGCTTTCCTGTGGCCCCCCCCCCACCCGTCGTCGATGTTGGTCAATTGCTCCGCCTCCGCCCTCAACATCATAACGTTTGACGCAAGGGCGGTGAATTGCTCCGCCTCCGCCCTAACGTCACAACGTTTGACACGAGGGCGGGGCCCAGAGACTGTGATTTTCGAGGCTTCAGAGCTTCGAACATACGAACCTTGCCTTCAGTGACGTCAGAAGCCAATAGAACGTTGAGGGTGAGTTTTATATATATAGATTATTTTGTATCTTATTTTACACATGTACCCCTCCCTTACCTGACCCTATTTATTAATGTCTTGTAAGCCACATTGAGCCTGCTTGTGTGTGTGAAAATGTGGGATACAAATGCTGCAAATACATAAATTTCTTGTTAAGGGCTGTTAGAAATACTGATTGGCTTGTTAAGCCAATTATGCTACGCGTGTTGTTATAGAATTCGCCTGGATTTTAGTGCGGATCTCTAGCCGCGCTATATAGAATCCAGCAGTTAATGACTAAGTGCTAACTCTGCTCTCGAACAGTCCCAAAAGAGCCGGCTTTGAGGTAGATGCTAACTAGTTAAGTGCCAGTGAGAATGACAGTTTATCCTCAAACAAGCAATTTAACCGCCAGGAACCATTTCTGTTCAGTTAAATTGCTCTGAATAATCGACTCGAGAGAATAAAATGTCTCTGTATCGCTGTATGGTATTGCGTGTAATTCCAGTTGCCACATCTCAAAAAAAAAAAAAATATATTTAACTGAATTTGAAAAATTACAGAAAAAGAGTGACCAAAATGATAAAAGGGATGGAACAATTCTGATATGGTGAAAAACTAAAGAGCATAGGGTTTTCAGGAAGATGAATTACTGAAAGAGATATTCCCATCCCCACCAGTGCTGGCCTTCCGACAGCCACCAAACTTAAAACACAAGCTAATCAGAAGTAAACTCCCAACACAGACTGAAAATGAAGAGAAGGGCACATTTCCCTGCAATACATCCAGCTGCAAGCTATGCCAAAACATTTCACAGGACCCCACAGTCATTCACAAGGGGAAAATATTCAACATAAAAGAATCTCACACATGCTCATCTTCCAATGTGGTATATATCATTCAGTGTAAAAAATGTAACGAAGGATGCTATATTGGAGAAACAGGCCAGATGCTTAAGACAAGATTAAATCTGCACAGACATCACCTGAAAATAGCCGGTGCCAGTCAGGCCCCCACCCCTGTGGGCCAACACTTTACAAGACCAGAACACTGCACCAGTGATTTCACAGTAAGAATCCTGAAAGGTAACTTTAAAACAATACAGGAACGTAAGACCTTTGAAATAAGAATGATTGAATATTTTGACACCCAACAGACAGGATTTAACAAAGATCTGGGTTTTCTAGCCCATTATAAACCATAAAGTTGTATTTCTCTGTTTATTTCTCTGTTTATCACCCTCCTCTCACCTACCCACATCTATCCTGTTAGAATATCAATGAAATGCTTTGATGTCCCCATGCATACCTCCTACCCACCCCACCCCCACCCTGTCAGACTGTCAAAGTAATGCTTGGATGTTTCACTTATATATACTATCTGCTACCCATAGGCGTAGTTTGACTGTTTCATTTGGGGGGGCAAAGGAAGGGGCGGGGCATATTAGCATATTCATTTGCATATATGTATATGCAAATTATGCTAATATGGAGGAAGGAAGGGAGCAAGAGCTGGCTTTTTTGGGAATAACCAGTGTTCGTTTGACGATGGATAGCCACTGAATCGGAGAGGCAGCGGGTTTGGCGGCAGGCAGTGGTGTGCTGGTAAATGTTTAACAACAGACTCTCCCCCCCGGTCCCCCTCTGCACCCCCCCCCCCCAATTGCAGAGCTGGCTTTATCCGGGGAGAGAGCCTGGGGAGGGGGGGGGGTATAAATAAGTAAATATAAACTTTTAATGTTGAGCACCTGATTCTCAAAGTGAACATATTCCAAACACTATAATGAAAATAAAATAATTTTTTTCTACCTTTGTTGTCTGGTGACTGTTTTTCTGATCATGCTGGTCCAGTATCTGATTCTGCTGCTATCTGTCCTCTTAACTCAGTTTCCAGTGCTTCCTTTCCATTTATTTCTTTCCTTTCCTCCTTTCTTCTTCATTTCTGGTCCTCAGCTTCTGCCTATTTTCTTCATCCATGTGCAGTTTTTCTCCTCTCTTCCTTTTCCCTCATCTCATCTCCTTCCTCACTCTTTCCTCCCCTCCATCCATGTCCAGCATTTCATTTCTCTCCCCTGCCCTCCATCCACCCATGTCCAGCAACCCTTCTCTCCCTTTGCCCTGCAAGCACCCATACCCAGCGACCCTCCTTTCCCCTTCCCCCATGCCCAGTGGCCCTCCTTTCCCCTGCCCTCCATCCACCCAGTCCAGCAATGACCCTCCTCTCCCCTGTCCCCATGCCCAGTGGCCCTCCTTTCCCCTGCCCTCCTGCCCTCCATCCACCCAGTCCAGCAGTGACCCTCCTCTCCCCTGTCCCCATGCCCAGTGGCCCTCCTTTCCCCTGCCCTCCATCCACTCAGTCCAGCAGTGACCCTCCTCTCCCCTGCCCCCATGCCCAGTGGCCCTCCTTTCCCCTTCCCTCCATCCACTCAGTCCAGCAGTGACCCTCCTCTCCCCTGCCCCCATGCCCAGTGGCCCTCCTTTCCCCTTCCCTCCATCCACTCAGTCCAGCAGTGACCCTCCTCTCCCCTGCCCCATGCCCAGTGGCCCTCCTTTCCCCTTCCCTCCATCCACTCAGTCCAGCAGTGACCCTCCTCTCCCCTGTCCCCATACCCAGTGGCCCTCCTTTCCCCTTCCCTCTATCCACCCAGTCCAGCAGTGACCCTCCTCTCCCCTGCCCTCTCTTCATCCCACCCTCTCCCTGTTCCTTCTCCCCCCCCCCTCCCCGCAGCGAGCCAGTTCTCCTCCCTCCCTCCCTCCGGATCCATCCCTCACCAACTTGATCTTCGAATTCTTCGCCTGCCCGCTAGCGCTGACTCTCCCCTGCCGGTTCGCGCTTCAAAATGGCCGCTGAGACTAAGTCTCGCGAGGCCGCCTCTGGAAGTCTCGGTGGCCATTTTTAAAGCGCGAACCAGCAGGGGAGAGAGCGCTAGCGTGCCGGGCAGACAAAGGATTCGAAGATCAGGTCGGTGAGGGACGGATCCGGAGGGAGGGAGGAGAACGAACGGGGAGAGGGCGGGGCGAAGGAAGAGCTGCCTGGTGCCGGCCCTGCGTTTGGGGGGGCATTGCCCCCCCTCGCCCCCCCCCCCCCAGTCTACGCCCATGCTGCTACCACATTTGCTTATTTCCAATCTGAGGAAGAAGGGCAACCTTCGAAAGCTAATCAAGAAATGTATTAAGTTATGTCCAATAAAAAAGGTATCATCTTATTTTCTTTTCCATGTTTTATTTTGTTTGATTTCTATAGATTCTACATGGAATGTTGCTATTCCACTAGCAACATTCCATGTAGAAGTCGGCCCTTGCAGATCACCAATGTGGCCGCGCAGGCTTCTGCTTCTGTGAGTCTGACGTCCTGCACGTACGTCAGACTCACAGAAGCAGGAGACTCACAGAAACAGAAGCCTGCGCAGCCTTCTACATGGAATGTTGCTAGTGGAATAGCAACATTCCATGTAGAATCTCAAATAGTAGCAACATTCCATGTAGAACCTCCAATAGTAGCAACAGAATCTCCAATAGCAGCAACATTCCACGTAGAATCTCCAATAGTATCTATTTTACTGTCATAGTAATGCTTGAATGTTTTCACTTATATACACTGTCAGCACATTTGCTTATTTCCGATCTGAGGAAGAAGGGCAACCTTCCAAAGCTAATCAAGAAATGTATTAAGTTATGTCCAATAAAAAAGGTATCTTATTTTCTTTTCCATGTTTTATTTTGTTTGATTTCTATTGATAACCATCTTGAAGAGACAGCTGAGGGAGAGATATGATAATGTCTTTAAAATCATGGTGAAGTGGAGCAGGTACATGTGAATCCGTTAACTCTTTCAAAAATTAGAAAGGCTAGGGCAGTGTTTCCCAAATCCACTCCTGGAGTATCCCTTTGCAGTCAGGTTTTCAGGATATGCAAGAACTTGAGTTTCATACATTGCCTCCATTATATGCAAATCTCTTTCATGCATATTCGCTGTAGATATCCTGAAAACTTGATGCAAAAAACAAACAAACAAAAAAAAAAACAGTGTAGCTGGGTTTAAAAAAAGAACATTTGAACATGTACCTGAATGAAAAGTCTTTGGGATTCCGGAATCTTGCTACTCTTTGGGATTCAGCCAGGCATTTGTGATATGGACTGGCCACTATTAGAAACAGAATGCTGGGCACGAAGGACTTTTGAGTTATTAGTTGGCCAGCGACTGGCACTGACCCATCAGCCAGTCCTTTACGAAGCCTTCTGTGGTGAAAGATTCTTCTAATGCATCAACCACCAGTAAGAATAAGAAATCCATAAAAGTCAAGTAGCCTAGATGGGTTTGGAGCTTGGGCTGAGCTAAGAACAGACTAACTCCGCTCTCCTGATATATAAACACACAAGCAAGAAAATTACATTCCGTCTTGAAACAGATGCTTAATCCTTAAACCACACCTCTATTGACTGTGTGTTTTGAGCAGACTGTAAAGCCCTCTGAGCAGGGACCGTCTCTTGTGTGTGTCTGTACAGGATTGCGTGTCTAGTAGCACTATACAATCAACGAGCAACAGCAGAACTTGTGATCAATTTAAGAAGTATACCTCATAAAAGCTGGGATTATCAAATATTTTCGGGAAAGTGTTTGCTCTAGGGTGTGGATGGAGACAGCAGTAGAATGTGTAGGATGTATATTGGCAATTTAATTTTATTTCCGTTACGGATTTATGTACTGCTCTTCCCAGATCAAAAGCAGCGGCGGTACTATGAAATTCACAGTGTCTTTTTAAAATTAGATTACATTTTGATTACTGTCTGGTCTCATACCCTTTTCTGTGTGCGCAGGATGGGTCTCTTCAATGTCTTTGGACTTCAATCACAACTATCCTTGGGGGTTTCCCCAACTCCATTAGTAACGGTCATTCTAGATCAGGTGCACAGGCTGTGGTTCCCTCCTAAAACTAGCACATGTGTAGGGCCAGTGTTAAAGGGGTACAACAGGGCAATTGCCCTGGGCTCCCAGACTACAGGGGGCCCCGAGCCTCTTCAACACTAAGGAAGGCACAGCCTGCCAGTGAGTTTTGGGACCCCCTCTGCCATTTCTGCCCTTGGCCCCAGTATGTGTAAACACTGGCCCTGCAGACGTGCCCTTCAACCAGTAGGTGTCGTTCCCTCTTCCCTCTTTTCTGGGAAGGGGCTGGGAGCAGGAACAGGAGTTGGGCACCTCTCCATGGGTTTGAGCTTTGGCTAGCCAATCAAAAAACAAGCTTCTCTTATAACTGGGTTAAGAATAATCAGACATCAAGAGTATTCCAACAGGTTCATGTGACTTTACGTTACAAGCAAGGAGGTTTTATGACAGGAGCCTATCTGGCCCGTTCTGTGGGCTGAAGCAAGTGGGCGGAGCTTGCCGGCATATTGTGTGACCCCGAACATTCGCAAACGCTATTGAAAAACAATAGCAAACTTGTGAGGGTTACAACTGCCTATGTGTAAGCCTTTTTGAAAAATTTGAAATCTTCCCATATGTAACCCGAGGGTTCTTTTTAACCTCTAGGGCAGGGGCGTAGCCAGACTTCAGCAGGAGGGGGGTCCAGAGCCAGAGGTGAGGGGGCACATTTTAGCCCCTCCCCGGTGCCGCCAACCCCCCGCCACTAGTGTGATGGATTCTTGGGCATCACCCATTCAGGGCTGCCGGGGACATGGGCCAATCTAAAATACAAAACCTCTGCTTGGGATGGTCGTTATATTCAGTGGTGTGCTGGAGCAGGCTCTCACAGGCTCGCAAGAGCCGGTTGTTAAGTTTTTAAGAATTTTGGGAGCCGGTTGTTAAAGTAGGGCCCTCCATGGCTACTTTAACAACTGGCTCCCAAAATGTGGGCTTGGGCCCCCTGCTGAATTCTCTTTTACTTTGCTGGTGGGGATGCTGAGCCCTGCCAGCCAAGTAAATAGACTACTGCTGCTCCCCGCTCCTTGTTTCCAGCTCTGGGCAGCAGGCTGCTCAGAGCAAGACGTTGGGAGTGGTGGCTGCCAGCAAAAGTATGCCTAGCGTGCCCGCACGAAGGGAGGGAGGAGAGAGAGGCAAGTGTTGCCCCCCCCCCCCCCCCCCCGGCCACCCCTAGCCCTTCCAACTGCAGAGCTGGCTACGTCCGGAGAAAGAGCCTGTTAAAAATTTACCAGCACACCCCTGGATATTACACTACTAAAAAGGGTGGCGATCTGCAGGACCTGAAAATATGACAGAAAGGTGATTTATTTTGAAGAAATGATCAAATCCTAAACCTGACTAGGTTAAGCGACACAGAGGTTTCACTCTCATGCTGAATCTTTTGATTCCCCCCCCCCCCACCCCCTACCCGAAGGGCCACTTCAATTCACAGCAATTTCTTTAACTGCAAAAAGCTATGATGGTGTTTGCAAAGACAGTGACAGTTTCTGAACTTGTCATTTCTATAATTATGATGCTGGTTTATTTTTAATATGTCCAGTATACCAGATGTGATCCAGTTCTGGGTTTAGCCTACTTGCATGTATGGACTTGTAGTTCTGATTTCCCAGTTGCAGTCCCCGAGGACTGCAAGACTACATGTCCCTGCATGCAACAGGGTAAACCCAGGACTGGATCAACCTTTCGATGGTTTTGTGCCTGAACACGCCCAGCCCTTCCTCAACTTTCACATAGGCTGCTGCAACTCCTTACATAGCTGCCAGTTCTGTAGGCGTTTCTACGCCACCCAATATTGAGCAAACTCCAGTCTGGAGAGAGAGGGGTAATTTGAAAAAGTGCTTCCAGTGATTACATAACGTAACATCAAACATATAAATGGCGAGTGTCGTACTGACTCGCAAATGCGCAGTAGAGACCCTCTCTGCCCCGCCCCGCGTCAATACGTGATGACGGGGGTGGAACAGAGAGGGTCTCTACTGCGCATTTGCGAGGGACGAAATCACCGTCGCTAACGCTCCCCCCACCCGGAGTCGCTGCCGCCACCCACCCTCCACCCGGCCGGGCCCTCGCTCCGCTATTGAAACAGCGAGGGAACGCAGCACACAGCTCTGCTGAGCTGCCGTCCTTCCTTCTTCTCTGCCTGTGTCCCGCCCTCGACGACATTACATCACACGAGGGCGGGACACAGGCAGAGAAGAAGAAGGAAGGCCAACGGCAGCTCAGCAGAGCTGTGTGCTGCGTTCCCTCGCTGTTTCAATAGCGGAGCGAGGGCCCGGCCGAGTGGAGGGGTGGCGGCGACTCGGGGGGGGGGGGGCGAGCTCGGCGGCGGGGGGGCCTTGCAGCGGCGACGGGAAGGGGCTTTCAACCCCCCTTTTCCTATACTAGCCCGTTTTTACGGGCTCAATGGCTAGTAAAAACATAACAAAAGAGTAAGCCACACGGGGTCAGACCAGTGGTCCATCTAGCCCAGTATCCTGTTTTAACAGTGGTCAAGCCAGATCACAAGTACCTGGCAGAAACCCAAAGAGTAACAAGATTCCGGAATCATAATGAATAGCAAGATTCCAAGAAGAATCTCAAAGAGTAGCAAGATTCTGGAAACCTAAAGAGTAGCAACATTCCAAGTAGAACCCCAAAGAATAGCAAGATTCTGGAATCCTAAAGAGTGACAAGATTCCATGCAGAATCTCAGAGTAGCAACATTCCAAGTAGAACCCCAAAGAATAGCAAGATTCTGGAATCCTACTAGTAGTAGTAAAGAGTGACAAGATTCCATGCAGCATCTCAGAGTAGCAACATTCCATACTACAAATCCTAGGGCATGCAGTTGCTTCCCATGTCTCTCAATAGCAGACAATGAATTTTTCCTCCAGGAATTTGTCCAAACCTCTTTTAAACCCAGATACGCTAACTGCTGTTACTACATCCTCCAGCAAAGAGTTCCAGAGCGTAACTATTCGTTTGTTTTAAAAGTATTTCCATGTAACCTCCTTGAGTGTCCCCTAGGTTAACCTTGCCCTGGGAATAGGATCACACCTCACCCCAGGTCAACAGAACACCTTGATACAAGTCTAGCTTTTGCCCCCTTGCATGTGTGGATGTGTAATTTGGATTTTTTGCCTCATCGTTTTTCCCTAAAAACATCAAGTCTATGCATGTGGGGTGGGGGTGGGGTATGACGTGACAGTTCTCTTCATGCATGCAAATCTATGTGTCTAGTATGTTATTTATTTATTTATTGCACTTGTATCCCACATTTTCCCACCTATTTGCAGGCTCAATGTGGCTTACAAAGATCTGTTATGGCATCATCATAACAGGGTCAGTAATAAAGTTGGTGTTACAAAGAAATTAGAAAGAGCAAGGGGATCTGGTCAAGGAGTTGTAAAGTAAAATAGTCTAAATAGAAGGTGTTTAGGAGTTGTGTTTTAGTTAATTATAGGTTTTCGTGGTAGGCTTTGTTAAAGAGAGAAGTTTTCAGAGCTTTTCGGAAGCTCATTAATTCGTTTATCGTTTTTAGGTGAGTTGGTAATGCATTCCACATCTGCGTACTCATGTAGGAAAAGCTGGTTGTGTGTGTTAGTTTGTATTTTAATCCTTTGCAGCTGGGGAAGTGTAGGTTCAGAAAGGTGCGGGATGATCGTTTAGCATTTCTTGGTGGCAGGTCCACAAGGTCTATCATGTAGGTCGGGGCATCTCCATAGATTTTATGAACAATCGTGCAGATCTTAAACGTGGTACGTTCTTTGAGTGGGAGCCAGTGTAATTTTTTTCTTAGGGGTTTTGCGCTTTCATATTTTGTTTTTCCAAATATAAGTCTGGCTGCGGTGTTCTGGGCTGTTTGAAGTTTGACGGTCTGTTCCTTACAACCGGCAAAAAGTGCATTGCAATAGTCCAGGTGACTTAATACCATTGACTGTACCAGGTTGCGAAAGATGGCCCTTGGGAAGAACAGTTTTACTCTTTTGAGTTTCCACATGGACTGGAACATTTTCTTCGATGTATTCTTCATGTGATTTTCAAGTGTGAGATGACGGTCGATGGTGACTCCCAGAATTTTCAAATTATTTGAGACGGGAAGGGCTAAATCTGGGGTGGCTATGGTGGTGAATTTATTTGTGTTGTATTGTGAGATGAGTATAAGGCATTGCGTTTTTTCTGCGTAGACTTGTAGATTTGGAGAAGACCCCCTCCCCAATTATATTTCCCTCTCTTTCACTCACTCTGTGACCTTGAGCAAGCTGAAGGCTCCTGACTGAATAAAGGGAGACTCCAGCCCAAAGAGAATTACAGAAGTCCAAGTATTGCAGAACCAAGTGTGGAGGTAAAGCACTAATGGTCTCTCGTGGAGAAAGGATTTTAGAGCTTCCAAACATTGTAAAAGCAGAGGGAATTCTGACCAACACGAGAGATATGGGAATCGAAGGTAAGAGAACTGATTATAACGATGCCACGAGGAAGTACGGAGTCCATAAGTGGAACACACAGAATTAATGATGGGCTGAAAGGGACAAAGCGACTGAACACCAGACTATAGCCTTGGATTTCTGTCTTGGCTGGTAGATCTGTGTGCATAAGAAGCAGATACTCAGTCTCACCAGTCTATGGGTTTATTCTCAATGACTGTGAATGAGGAGAGGTGTGTGTGATTCAGGAACGGTAATGGCATAAGGTAGTTATGAAAAACCTTTATGACTGAACAGTGATAATTAAAATGTTATCAACCAAGCATGCATTTCATCTCTTTCATGTGACGTACACAAACATCGTTCTACTTTTAAACATTATTCAATTAATTTGGATTTTTAAGAGGGGAATTTTCAACATGGGCTATCGTTAAGACGTGTTATTTTACTGTTAACCCCAGTTGTTAGTAGCTAGGTCTCTGTTACAATTCAGGGTGAGCCCTCGGGCCGCAGCTGAGTTGACACTACCTAACCAACCCGAGTGCTGGCTAGGCCCCGACAGACAGCAGGTGAGACACCCAGGCAAGGCTGGACTTAAAGACAGGACTGGAACAAGACTTCTCCACTGCTAACTCCAGGCTTCGCTCCTTTTCCCTCGCGGCACCTTATGCCTGGAATAGACTTCCTGGACCTATACGTCTAGCTCCGTCTCTACCTGTTTTCAAATCTATGCTGAAAACCCACCTTTTCACTGCTGCTTTTTAGATCCTAGCCACTACTCAATTGCCTTCCCCTTGTCCCTTCCTCCCTTCTCACCCATTACTTCCCTCACCCGTAACTTTCTTGTCTGTCTGTATTACTTAGATTGTAAGCTCTTTTGAGCAGGGACTGTCTCTTTGTGTCAGGTGTTCAGCGCTGCATGTGTCTGGTAGCACTATGCAAATGCTAATAATAATAACAACAAGACAGGAAGCAGGGCTGCAGCAAGGCCTGAACATGGAACAGGAGCAAGGCTTGAACACAGGAGTAGGACTAGAACAAGACACCGGCAGGAACAGGAGACAAACAGGAACAAGGCTGCAACATACACTAGACAACTCTAGGAGACCGCTGCACTGGAATCAAGGAGAGCTTGAACTATGATCTGTTTATTGGCCCATAGAAGGGTGCAGGGCCGCCGAGAGGGGGGGACAAAAGTCGATGGGGCCCCCTCCAGGGGGGCCCGGCACCGCCAGGCCCGCCCTCCGTCACTCCCAGAACTAACCTTAAGCCTCCTTTCACTTCGCAGCAAGCAGCAGCAGGTCAGGCCACTCCTTCCTTCCATGTCCCGCCCTCGCCTGACGTAACGTCCATGAGGGCGGGGCACGGAAGGAAGGAGGAGAGGTCTGCCCTGCCGCTGCTTGCTGCAAAGTGAAAGGAGGCTTAAGGTTAGTTCCGAGGGCCTGGCCCAATAGCGGGTGGCCCGACGACCTTGGGTGGGTGGGCGGCGACCTCGGGTGGGGGGGCCCGGGGGCGGCCTTGTCCCGGTCCCGGCCCTGGAAAGGTGACTAGGAGAGTACAGAGGGAGGTCGGAACAACTCAGGAAGGACCTACATCTGTTCTCCTGGAACATTGCTTACTATAATGTCCCAGGTCCACACAGAATAGACAGAGGTTTTGCGCTGACTCCTTTTCTCTTCCCCCGAAAGTCAAGAATGTCCTATTTGCATGGGGACCTCTTCCTCCAGGAGGGCAGGAGAAGATGGAGTCTGTGAGTCTGCGAGATCCCAAAACTGGGGTGTCGATCACTATGTATTTCTCCTATCCGGAACTGGTGTTCGCCATCACGGTACTATGTAAGCCACATTGAGCCTGCAAATAGGTGGGAAAATGCGGGATACAAACGATATAAATAAATAAATAGAGCGGCATTTACCTCCATGTTCCTTAGCCCTCTCTTGAAACAAGATGTCCACCTTGATGCATAGAGAAACCAGGTCATTCAGACTGGTTGGGAGATTCCGTTCCACCAGTTCATCCTTAATGTGGCCCACCAGGCCCTGCCAAAAGTCAGCCACCTGGGACTTCTGATTCCACTGCAGTTCAGAAGCCATGGTCCGGAATTGAATGGCATACTGGCCCACAGTTAGGGCCCCTTGTGCTTGGAAGCTACCAAGAAAGGACACCCCAGCTCATCAAATACCTGCCGGAAGCATGCGAGGAAGGCAGCCAAGTTGGACATAAATGGATCATTCTTCTCCCACAGGTGAGAGGCCCAAGCCAGTGCTTGCCCAGAAAGGAGAGAGACAATAACGGTAACTTGACTCGATCTGAAGGAAAGGTAGAGGGCTGCAGTTCATCAAAAACTGGTTAATAAGTCCTCGGCATGCCTTGGGGATCCTATCAAAGCGCAGCGGTGCTGAGAGTTGAGGCTGAGACACCGGGTAAGCTGGAAGTGGTACTGCTACAGTGGGTCCTGGAGGTGGGTTCGAGCCTGGAGGGCCTACGGTTTGCAATGCTGCAAGCTGAGCATAGCCCCCCTGAAGGATTTCTATAATCTGCTGAAGATGAGTCCATTGCTGATGGACCTCCTGGGTGAGGTCCTGGAGCACTGGAGCTGGTCCATGTGGCTGGTCAGAATCAGAAAGTTTCTGGAGCTGGAGGGCCAGTTGCTGGAGCAGCTGCAAGGCGGGTGACTCACCCAAGCTCATAACCTTTGCAATCTGTCACGACTCAGGGTGAGCCTTTGGGCTGCAGCCAAACAGACACTACCTTGCCAACCCAAGGCCTAACTGGCTATGGACAAGACACCTGAGCAAGGCTGGACTGAAGCATAGGAACCAGATCCGTGGGTACTGTGTGTGCTTGAGCACCCTTGACCAAACTTCTTGACTGTGTGCAAGGAGGGGTAATTTGAATTTGGGTTTAGCACCCCCAATTATTGTGAAAAGTTGGCTCCTGCGCGTAAATCTAGGCATATTCTATAACTATGCATGCAGATTAAATGTTTTAACAAGCGATTAAGTGTTAACAGCTCTGAACAAGCAAGCAGAAGCACTAATTGGCAAAAATTAGAATTTACGCGCGTATATTGTTAAATGTATTTTGTAATGTACTGCGCCTAAATTCTAATGCGTGCAGGCAAAAAGGGGCATGTTTAGGGGTGTGGAGATGGGCGTTCCAAAATCTACATGCATTTTTATAAAATATAGGCCAGTGGGCATAAATCTACGAGCATGGATTTACACCAGCTTTTCGTTGGCTTAAATGGACGTGTATGGATTGACGTGCATGACTTAGGTATAATTGTTTAACACGTGTTAATTTTAGGTAACATAGTAACATAGTAGATGACGGCAGAAAAAGACCTGCACGGTCCATCCAGTCTGCCCAACAAGACAACTCATGTGTGCTACTTTGTGTATACCCTACTTTGATTTGTACCTATGCTCTTCAGGGAACAGGCCGTATAAGTCTGCCCCACACTATCCCCGCCTCCCAACCACCAGCCCCGCCTCCCAACCACCGGCTCTGGCACAGACCGTATAAGTCTGCCCAGCACTACCCCTGCCTCCCAACCTCCAGTCCCGCCTCCAGTGTCCTATATAGAATCGGGCCCAATGTTTGTCTAACTATATCTATATAGATAGATATAGATATAATCATACACACACAAAAATCTCTCCTCCGCTGTTAACAATTGGAGAGCACGGTGTTAACATCCCCCTGTTTACAAAGCCGCACAAGCAGCTGCCGGTGCGCTAATTCCGACTCAGCCCATTCACTTTGAGTGAACGGGTAGATGTGAAGCATCTGTTCATGCTTTCCAAAAATACTAGGACTAGGGGGCATGCAATGAAGCTACAATGTAGTAAATTTAATACGAATCTGAGAAAAAGTTTCTTCACTCAACGTGTAATTAAACTCTGGAATTCGTTGCCAGAGAATGTGGTAAAGGCGGTTAGCTTAGCGGATTTTAAAAAAGGTTTGGACGGCTTCCTAAAGAAAACGTCCATAGACCGTTATTAAATGGACTTGGGGAAAATCCACTATTTCTGGGATAAGCAGTATAAAATGTTTTGTACTTTTTTGGGATCTTGCCGGGTATTTGTGACCTGGATTGGCCACTGTTGGAAACAGGATGCTGGGCTCGATGGACCTTTGGTCTTTCCCAGTATGGCGATACTTATGTACTTATTGCCACGCGGCTTTGTAAACAGGGGGGTTTGAATTTAAGCATCTCAATTTATTTACTTATTTAAAATATTTATTAACCGCATTACCAATGGTTCTAGGTGGTGGACATAGCAACATACGTAACAAGATATCATTAAAACACGCAGACCAGTGTAACAAACATCAAACAAAAGACTAACACCACAGAATGTGAAGGAACAGCTTGTAAAAAAAATGGGTCACTTGTGCAGAAATGGAAAAAACCCCCCACAAAGGCCATAATATGCCGGATTCTATATATTGCGCCTTAATTTCTGCAAGGAAATCGAAGCGTATTCTAGAACAATGCGCGCAACTTAATTGGTTAACTAGCTGATCTGTGCTGTCAATTGGATGTTAACAAGCAATTATCAGCACTAATTGGCAATAATTGGAATTTATGCAAGCTTCTTTTTAGGCGTATTCTAAAAATAGGCGCGCATAAATTCCAACTGCACTCTCCGATATCAGCTGATCAGGTGAGCGGCGGCGTCTTCGGGTGGCACAGAGGCGTATTTGGCATGCGCAGAGCAGACAGCATAATGCTTTGCTGCTCTGCCGATTGGCCGACAGTTTTACGATGGAATAGAGAATGCAAGTGAGCAACGAGTAGCTTATTCGCATTCCCTTTCCTTGATGCATAGCCGTTCCCTACCCATTCGCTATGGAATTCGGTAGGGAACGGCTCTAACGATGACTTTAGTGCATCTGGCCCCCAGTCTGCCGCCATATACGGTACACAGGATGCTCCCGCCACCCAGCAAGGTGTGTCCAACCCGGGTGCAGTGAACCTATCTGCACCAAACTTGATGAATTAGTGATCCTCCAATCACTCAGGTTCGGGTATTCCTGTACTCCAAGCTGCGACATGCGTAATATAATATAGACAATAAACAGAGCAAGGGGTGGGCGGGAGGGTAGGCTGCCCCCCTTCGTCTCCTCAGGGATGAAACAGGGAGCATGCAGTAACTCCGTGGGCTTTAAGCCCACAGCTCCAGCCCCTCCTTCCCTGCAGGGAGCCCCTCATGGCGCGAAAACTCTCTTCCGGTCGCCATGGCTCCCTGCCTATCGCAGCTCGCCCTGTGCCTTTCTTTGGTTGCACCGTTTTACAAAAGCCCTTTTCAATATGTAAGGCAGGCTTCACACGAAACCTTAGGAGAGTATCTCCAATGGCATCCTTCCCGTTACAGAAACAAGTTTTGCCATCTGCAAGCTGCAAAAACGGCAACGTTTCCCATCCGGGCTGAGTCAGAGGCATCCAGAGAAGAAAACTGACTGCACCGATTTTCGTATCCACTCCGACTGTAGCTGAGAATATTCAAGCACCTTTCCGACTTCACCTGGTTTATTCTATCTTATCTATTCCATTTTTGCTCACACCCTATGCTGTCTATTGAAATGTTTTTATTGCTTATTGTATTGTTTGAATATTTTTACTGCTATAATTTTCTATTGCTTATGTTTAACTTATTTTTCCTGTAGTTTCAAAAAGATGGTATATAAATCATCATTCACAAATAAATAAATAAAAACAAACCAGGCTACATTGGTGCTTCTCAAAACTGGTCCTGGAAGCACTCCAGCCAGTCAGGATTTCAGGATATCCACAATGAATATTCATGAGAGAGATCTGCATTCACTGCCTCCACTTCATGCAAATCTCTCTCATGAATATTCATTGTGGATATCTTGAAAACCTGAACCAGGAGCCTTAGGCTCATTTCTGGACCTCGATCATCAATATGGCTGGGATAGAGGATCTCTTCTGTGTATGGTGTACAGCGCTGCGTATGCCTTGTAGCGCTATAGAAATGATAAGTAGATAGATCTATAGAGAGAAACCTCCCAGCCTCCAGGTGGGGGAGGGGGGACCCTGGCTGTCAATCTGCAGCCACACCCACTGGCTGGAGCAAGTTTGTATAGAAGGGAGCCAAGGTTCATGACTCCTAGCAGCCAAGGACCATCATTATGACAGCCAAGCAGTGGCGTACCAAGGGGGGGGGGGGCGGTCCGCCCCGGGTGCACGCCGCTGGGGGAGGGGGTGCCGCGCGCCTGTTGGCTGAGTCTGCTCGTTCCCTCCCTGCTGCTCCCTCTGCACGGAACAGGTTACTTCCTGTTCCGGGGCAGAGGGAGCAGCAGGGAGCGAGCGGACTCGGAGCAGACAGGCGCGCGGCACCCCCCCCCCCCCAGCAGGTAAAAATGCACCCGGGGGTTCACGCT
Source organism: Microcaecilia unicolor (assembly GCF_901765095.1). Classification (NCBI taxonomy): domain Eukaryota; kingdom Metazoa; phylum Chordata; class Amphibia; order Gymnophiona; family Siphonopidae; genus Microcaecilia; species Microcaecilia unicolor. The sequence goes on from NC_044042.1 coordinate 106,632,418, forward strand.
GCACCCGGGGGGAGTGTAATTTCACCGGGGGGGCCGCACTGCACCCGGGGGGGGGGGGGGGGGGCGCATCGGCGATCTGCCCTGGGTGTCAGCCAGCCTAGGAACGCCACTGCAGCCAAGCTAGACAGTGGTGAGTTAAACTACGGAAAACCTTCTTGTGGCTTGCAGATAAAGGCTAGTAACTGCCAGAAGGACTACTGGAGTTGGGTGCCCACAATGGCTCACAAACACACACACACACACACACACACACAATTAACATAAGACTATAAGAACAGCCATATTGGGTCAGAACAATGGTCCATGTAGCCCAGTATCCTGCTTCCAGCAGTGGCCAATCCAGGTCACAAGTACCTGGCAGAAACCCAATTGGTAGCAACATTCCAGAATCCCAAACAACAACAACATTCCAGAATCCCAAATAGTAGCAACATTCCATACTACCTATCCCAGGGCAAGCAGTGGCTTCACCATGCCTATCTGAATAACAGACTATGGACTTTTCCTCCAGGAACTTGTCCAAACCTTTTAAAAAGCCAGATACACTAACCGCTGTTACCAAATCCTCCAGCAAAGAGTTCCAGAGCTTAACTATTCATTGGGTGAAAAAATATTTCTATTTGTTTTAAAAGTATTTCCATGTAACTTCATTGAGTGTTCCCTAGTCTTTGTACTTTTTGAAAGATTAAAAAAAATCTATTCAGTTCTACTCATTGTACACCACTCAGGATTTTGTAGATATCATATCACCCCCCCCCCCCCTCAGCTGTCTCTTTTCCAAGCTGAAGAGCCCTAACCTCTTCAGCCTTTCCTCATACGAGAGGTGTTCCATCCCCTTTATCAGCTGGTTGCTGTTCTTTGAGCCTTATTTCTGCACAAGTAGGCGAGATACTCAGAAGATCATTGCTGAGAAGAATGCCTCTGTAAAAGTGGGGTATGATGGGAAAACACTCTGAATTTATTATTTACTAGTAAAAAAGGCCCATTTCTGACACAAATGAAACGGGCGCTAGCAAGGTTTTCCTCGGAGTGTGTATGTGAGAGTGACTATGTGTGAGAGAGAGAGAGAGTGAATGTGCGAGTGTGTGTGTGTGTGCGAGAGAGAGAGAGTGTGTGTGAGACCCAGACTCTCTGTGAGACTGAGTGTATGAGACCAAGAGAGTGTGTGAGTGACTGTGTGACACAGAGAGTGAATGTGATACAGTGTGAGACAGAGTGTGTGAGAGACAGTGTGTGAGAGAAAGAGAGACATTGACTGTGAGAGAGAGAGAGTGTGTGTGTGACAGAGATACCCCCCCTCTGGTGTCAGGCCCCCCCTCCCTCCCTCCCTCTCTCTGGTATCAGGCCCCCCCTCTCTCTCTCCGGTGTCTGAACGTTACTGTGCAGGACGCTGAGCTCTGGCTGTGCTTCAAGGAACTGACCAATCCTATTTAATAGAATGCACCTCCAACATTCTGAAGCCGAGAAACCTCGTGTGGTTGGTCACTTCTGCTTGTGACGAACCCGGAAGTACGTGATGTCAATTCAGGAGATGGATACAGAGAGCAGGAATGCCTCAGCCATGCAGTCAGCTTCAGAATGTTGGAGGTGCGTTTTATTATATAGGATTGAATACACCACCTATTGTGAAAACCCATCTAAGCAGTGTACAGAGAACAATAAAATGAAAGAAATTACAATAATCTAATAGAAGTACAGATATACCTGCCCTGTGTCCAGAGATCGCGTTCATATCCTGCTGCTGGAAGTCAGAAAAAGGAAAACCTAACCATGCCCAAATGGGTTTTCAAAGAAACACGTTTTCCATACACAGGTTAAAGGGAAGGTTGTTCCACAATGAAGGCCCGAACAACACTGAAAATGACGAACGTGTAAAATCATAGAAAATCTGGCAGATTGGGATAAGAAGAGGGGAAATCCCAAACTAGGGTAAATATTTTATCTGGAATGCAAGCTGATACAGCTCTTTCAGCAGAGGGTAGGTAGAACGATCCCACTGTCTGGCACCGCAAAAATCAATTTAACCACTGTAATGTTTTCATGTCTGTCAATTGAAAACCTGAAAAAAGTGTCGTAACATTAAGGCATGAATTAATTTGGGCAAAGCAGGGGATTTTTTTTCAGGGGGTACCGAGTACCTAGCATCTTTTCCACCGCCTGCTAAACTTGACCCATAAACCCGAAGTATTAATGAAAGAACCCAGGCTCTGTATACCAAAGCTGTCTTTTCGTAGATTCTGTGGCTTGTTGCAGGGGGCCTGGCTGTTTTGGGGCAGGTCCCTCAGTGATTACCCCCTTCCTGAAGGATGGTCTTCCATTTGAGTACCAGCTTTTTTTTTTTGCTAAAAAATGATTTTAAAAAAGGTGCAAACTCACTATTAGAAATAAATAGTAACATAGTAAATGACGGCAGAAAAAGACCTGCATGGTCCATCCAGTCTGCCCAACAAGATAATTTCACGTGTGCTACTTTTTGTGTATACCTTACCTTGATTTGTATCTGCCATTGTCAGGGCACAGACCGTATAAGTCTTGCTCAGCACTAGCCCCGCCTCCCAACCACCAGCCCTGCCTCCCACCACCGGTTCTGGCACAGACCGTATAAGTCTGCCCAGCACTATCCCCGCCTCCCAACCACCAGCCCCGCCTCCCACCACTGGCTCTAGCACAGACCGTATAAGTCTGCCCAACACTATCCTCGCCTCCCACCACCGGCTGGCTCTGCCACCCAATCTCGGCTAAGCTCCTTAGGATCCATTCCTTCTGAATAGGATTCCTTCATGTTTATCCCACGCGTGTTTGAATTCTGTTACCGTTTTCATTTCCACCACCTCCCGCGGGAGGGCATTCCAAGCATCCACTACTCTCTCCGTGAAAAAATACTTCCTGACATTTTTCTTGAGTCTGCCCCCCCCCCCCCCCCCTTCAATCTCATTTCATGTCCTCTCGTTCTACCGCCTTCACACCTCCGGAAAAGGTTCGTTTGCGGATTAATACTTTTCAAATATTTGAACATCTGTATCATATCACCCCTGTTTCTCAAATTGGAAGTTGTAGTTACACATAGGGAAAATCAATCAATGGCCAGACATATGCCCCCTTGAAAATTACGGCAAAGTGACATAGGGTAAAATATAAGTGCTCCAAGGTCCCTCCCTGGAATTTATTCCATTGGTTTAAAAGCTATGCCAAAACATATCTATGACTTTTGTAGAGCACAGGAACCAGTTTTGGGTCAAATCTCTTCAGGGAAGCAAATGGATATTTTCACAAACTCTAGAATAAGAAATTTATACCTCAGCAACCAAAGGGGCTGCAAAGTGCTGTGATTTACTCACTCTGCAAAGATGGCTTTTGTATGGGGGGGGGGGGGATCTCTTCTAGCTCTGGAGGTTTTGGAAGTGCTAATTTAATATTACCTGGGGGGGGGGGGGGTCAATGGAACCATCCTTCCAAGCTCTGGAAGCCAATAGTTGACAGCTGCCAACCTCCAGCCATCAGATAGCAGCCATATTTTGTTAATTAAGAAGGGTAAAAGCAATCAAGGTTAATTAACCTCTTAGGTGCCAGAGAAGAGTGCCTTGAATCATGGGAGCCAACTTTTCAAAATTATTGGGGGTGCTAAGTCCAGTAGAAATAATTCCTCCCTGGACATATACAAGGAATTTTCTCAATATCGGGGGTACTCAAGCACCCACAGAGTCGGCTTCTATGCCTTGAATTGTCCCTCCAGATGTTTTAGGGATTTTCTTTAATTCTGTGATTGTTCCTCTGGCATATAACACTCACAAAACTTTATTGTGACAGGCAACACCTTACACAAGTATCCTGCCAGGGGCCATATTGTGTACAACCTGCACTCGCCTGTTTTTCAAACTTTCAAAATGAAACCTTAATATGTTTAAAGATTTGCAGGATCCAGCGCACCACGTACCAGGTCAGTATTGTAAATGTGCATTTTCTCATTTTAAATGCCCCGGAATTCCCCCCCCCCCCAAGTCCCATCTCTTCTCCCCCCAGGCATTTTTAAGTGAGTGGGATTTGCAGATTTTTAAATAGGCGTGGGAGGCAAGAGAAGATTCACTTTTGCTAGAGGAGTGGAAAGGGGTGTATGGGGAGGGGGGGGGGGGCTCTGATTTGCACTGTACATAACACATGACTGATCCACACAGGACCCACAGTTAGGAGGTCGGTTCTGTGGAGGTGAGGAGTGGTGGAGCCTCTGCTAAACCTTATCTCATTCATAAACCAAAGGACAGCAATAAAGAGGGTAGGTGATGTTTACAGGTTGCATCCTCTGATAACTCTGCACAGGGCACTGGATGCTCCCTATTCCATCTGCCACAGCTGAGAGCTTCCAGGGCACTCGGTAAGGAAGTAGTTTCAGCAGTAATTTAAAAGCCTAATCATATTTATCAGCTTTTTATACATCTCAACACTTCCCTGGGGTGAGCATCATCGGATCAGCGTCTAATTGTTCTTTTAAAGGTATTATCTGAGCTCCAAAAGCCAGCAGCATCTACGAATGCTAGCGAATCCCTTAAATAAAAGCCCCCCCCAAATCCTGCTGATTCTTCTACCATTAGACAGGTGTTAAATATTTCTTATGAATGTTACTTATTGATGTCTGTGGGAGCTCCACAGAGAGAGAAGATAAACACAGTGATATCAGTATCTCCCCCTCCCCCCACACACACACCCCCTCCCTGCACTTTCCACTGGAAAGAATTTGCCAATCCCCCTAACGCTCACTTTCCCTTCCGAGAGAACGGGAGATACAGGCAAGCTGGCTCAGCTGCTTCCCATTGGCCAACCTGGCAAGGGCTCCACTCACCTTGATGAGCTTGCATCTGATCTGGGCCGACACCATATGGCTGTTGCGTAAGTTGCCCACTCGGAACATGAGGCACAGTTTGCCGTCACGCTGCGAGACCACGGCGTGGTGGCTGAACATGAGGGTCTCGGCTCGCTTCTTGGGCTGGGACATTTTAATGAACATGCAGCCTATCAGGAACGCGTCCACGATGGATCCCAGCAGGGACTGGAAGAGGAAGAGGATGATGCCCTCGGGGCACTTCTCCGTGATGTACCTGAAGCCATAGCCAATGGTGGCTTCTGTCTCGATGAAGAAGAGGAAGGCGGATGGGAAGTTGTAGACATTGGCCACGCAAGGGGTGTAGTTGTCATCGTGAGCCCGGTTGAGGTCCCCTCGGATGTAGGCAATGATCCACCACATGGAGGCCATCACCAACCAGGCCACCGTGTAAGTGAGGATGAAGATCAGAAGGTTCCATCTCCACTTGAGGTCCACCAGGGTGGTGAAGAGGTCCGAGAGGTACCTGCTGGTCTCGCCCCCCAGGTTGCCATGCTGAACATTGCACCTGCCGTTTTTATCCACAAACCTCTGCCTTTTCTTTTTGAGGGGAGGGGTGTAAGCACTGCCCCGCAAGGTGGTCACCACCTGGTAGTCCTCGCCAAACTTCCTCCTCAAGGCTGACATGTCCCTTTCAGTAGACCTTTGGCTACAGTTGAAAAGTTTGCCCTGGCAGGATGGAGAAGTCTCCGCCAGGAATTGGCATGAGTGTGGGGGCAGGTGGCTACAACCTTTGGCACTTTGGGGGAGTCCACCTTGGCACTGTTTCCTCCGTCGTGGCCCCTACCTCCTGTGGACCTTGGTTTTGCCCAGCAGCTCTACTATGAACATCTCCTGGAATGGCCAGCTTGGATTTCTGCTGCTCTGAGATACAGGCATTTATATGATATACGTTTTATTACCCTCTTTGGTTCGGCTGATAGCTTCTGTGTTGAGGTGCTTTGAAAGGCTGGTGGAGAGGAGACCCCTCTGGTTGCTGAAAGACTCTTCAGACTTGAAGCAAAGGGAGAGAGCCTCTAGCCCAGGATTTGAAAGAACACGCTTGGAGGAACGAAAAGGCAGGCAGTGGCTGATCAGATCTCCAGGGGGGTCGTGGAGAGGCGTTTGTAGGCTGAGCAGGGGGAAAGGAGGAGCTGTTTTCTTCTTGCAAGCTTCTCCGGACCTATCAGTCCCTGAGAAAATCCTCCAGAGGAGTGGGGGAGAGATGTCCAGATTAATGAGAGCAAGGAGGACCGAGGCAAGGGAATGAAAAAATAATAATCCACCTCCCTCAATTAAAAAAAAATGTAACCCGGTTATATAGCAGAACAGATCAAAGGCATCCGGATTCCTTGTATTTCCAAGCAACTGGTTAGCAAAAGGGGGAGAGAGACACCCACCCACACTTCTTCTGATCAAGACAGCAAATGAATAGTTCTGATCTGTTGACCAATTAAAGCTTGAACAGATTTGAGAAACTGTAACAATCATTTCTTTTCATGTGTGCAGCTTGAGCCTTCCTTTTGGCTCTGATCAGGGTGTACAAGGGGGTACACGGCAAACCGGTATTTAATCGACGGAGATAAGGAAAATCCATAGACACCGTCTCTTCTGAACTGTGATTCATGTCAGCACTAGTCCGCTATAATTACTAAGAGTGTGGCGCCCTCTGGTGGCAACAAAGGGAAAAAATGCAGGTCTTCCTTCGTCTGATTTGAACGTACAAAATCGGTAGGAAAAAATGAATAATAATTAGGCAGCTGGCACTTTTGCATGTGGTTCGAACGATTGTCCTGCCAAAAACTGGCTCCAATGCTCCTCCCTCTCTATTTAAAAATGTGCCTCTTTAGGAGAACATAAGGCTTTTACAGATGTGGGGGGGGGGGGGGGAGAGAAATATAATAGTCTCTGTCCTATCCTTCCCCCAGCTATATCACTTGTGTGAAGGTAAAGTAAGAAATCTGAGTATGATTAATAATGCTAGTCACCAAAAAATTGAAAGTTGCAAAACCACACTGAAGTTGTACAGAAAGACTCAAATGACAGCATCGGACCCTAAAACAGCAGCAAACTCACAGGCAAAACCAAACAAGCTGGACTGCTGTACATTCCAACACAGAAACAGACATTAGCTGAACACCCCATCTCTGTCACACACATAGAATACAGACATAGTAGAATTGGAAAAGGTACAGCGAAGGGCGACGAAAATGATAGTGGGGATGGGACGACTTTCCTATGAAGAGAGGCTGAGAAGGCTAGGGCTTTTCAGCTTGGAGAAGAGACGGCTGAGGGGAGATATGATAGAAGTGTATAAAATAATGAGTGGAATGGATCGGGTGGATGTGAAGCGACTGTTCACGCTATCCAAAAATACTAGGACTAGAGGGCATGAGTTGAAGCTACAGTGTGGTAAATTTAAAACGAATCGGAGAAAATTTTTCTTCACCCAACGTGTAATTAGACTCTGGAATTCGTTGCCGGAGAACGTGGTACGGGCGGTTAGCTTGACGGAGTTTAAAAAGGGGTTAGATAGATTCCTAAAGGACAAGTCCATAGACCGCATTTTTAGGTATAACTTGTCTGGAATGTTTTTACGTTTGGGGAGCGTGCCAGGTGCCCTTGACCTGGATTGGCCACTGTCGGTGACAGGATGCTGGGCTAGATGGACCTTTGGTCTTTCCCAGTATGGCACTACTTATGTACTTATGTACTTATGTACTTATGTACCCTCACCAAATGCAGAACATATTTCCACAAATTCTAAGTTAGATAATTCCTCCCATCCTTCTCTTTCCATCTCTCCTTAATTGCATCCCTCCTTACATGCGTGGGATAAACATAAAGGAATCCTGTTCAGAAGGAATGTATCCTTGGGAGCTTAGCCGAGTTTAGGTGGCAGAGCCGGTGGCGGGAGGCGGGGCTAGTGATTGGGAGGCGGGGCTAGTGCTGGGCAGACTTATACGGTCTGTGCCAGAGCTAGTGGTGGGAGGCGGGGCTAGTGATTGGGAGGCGGGGCTAGTGCTGGGTCGACTTATACAGTCTGTGCCAGAGCTAGTGGTGGGAGGCGGGACTGGTAGTTGGGAGGTGGGGAGGTCTTTTTCTGCCATCATCTACTATGTTACTATGTTAGATATATGCAAACAGCTCTGTGTTGCCTGGATATTTTATTTTTCTGATCATATTGGTCCCAGTCTCTGTCTTCTGCTTTCCTGTTGCCTACCTTCTCCTAACTCTTTTCCAAGTTCCCTTTCTTGTATCTTCTCCTGTCTTCACATCTTCACTTGCCTCCCTCTCTGACATTGATCTTTCCTTTTCATCTCTCTGCTCCATTTCTTGCTTTTCTGCCTCAATATATCCACATAGATTTCATCTCTCCTTCCTTCCCCCTTCTCCCTCTCATCTATCCACCTACTGTGGCATCATCGTTTCCCACTGTTATTTGTCGCTAGCAAAACACAAAAAGGAGCAGAAAGACTGGTTGCCGATGGAATTGGAATTGGAAAAGGTGCAGCGAAGGGCGACTAAAATGATAGCGGGGATGGGACGACTTCCCTATGAAGAAAGACTAAGGAGGCTAGGGCTTTTCAGCTTGGAGAAGAGACGACTCAGGGGAGACATGATAGAGGCATATAAAATAATGTGTGGAGTGGAACAGGTGGATGTGAAGCGTCTGTTCACGCTTTCCAAAAACACTAGGACTAGGGGGCATGCGATGAAACTACAGTGTAGTAAATTTAAAACAAATCGGAGAAAATATTTCTTCACCCAACGCGTAATTAAACTCTGGAATTTGTTGCTTGAGAACGTGGTGAAGGCGGTTAGCTTGTCAGAGTTTAAAAAGGGGTTAGACGGTTTCCTAAAGGACAAGTCCATAAACCACTACTAAATGGACTTGGGAAAAATCCACAATTCCAGGAATAACATGTATAGAATGTTTGTACGTTTGGGAAGCTCGCCAGGTGCCCTTGGCCTGGATTGGCCGCTGTCGTGGACAGGATGCTGGGCTCGATGGACCCTTGGTCTTTTCCCAGTGTGGCATTACTTACGTACTTATATGTACTTATGACTTGCTATTAATTTCACTTGCTCTTGACTTGGTGACATGCAATGAAATGGATTTATTGTGCTGGCCTTGGCAATTGCAGAGCCCTATGCGGACAAGTTTGCTGGGCTCCCCTGACTTACCACCATAGTCCACTGTCTGCCCCTCTCTCTAACCTCCCCCCCCCCCCCCCACACACACATATTGTACCTTAAACATTATCTCTCCCTGAGAATACAACTCACCAGTGACAGCAGTGATTCATTTGCACTGCTGGAGACCAATCCCCGAACCTTTCCTCTGTGGCGTACGACCCCCCACTCTGTGGAAATTGAGGAGGATTCGAATTTTTCTTTCTACCAATTCCTTACGGATTCTGGTGCAGGTAGATTATTGTAATGCTGTTTATCCGGCAGACAGCTCAGAATATGGCAGCACATTTAATTTTAAGGTTTCACGATATGCATGCTGCACTGGCTTCCAATTAAGCACGTTTGGCTTTTAAACTCTGTACGTTGATCTATCAAGTATTTTTGGCATAGCTCCAGGTTACATGCAAAGTCTAGTGGAGCTTTCGATTCAAAATGCTGCGTTGGGTTCCAGGGATCATTTGCTTGTTCATTTTCCGATTTGTAATAACTTGGTTTATAAATCATTTTTTTCTGCAGGGCTTGCTTACCAGGGAGCAAAATGGTGGCATTCTCTTCCTAAGGACATCAGATGCAGAAATAATTATTTGTCATTTTGTAAAAGGTTAAAAATATTTCTTTTTAGAACATTTTTAGTAAGAGTTGGTTAATAGGGATCCTTTTTTGTGATTTCCATTGTTTTGTATTCTTTAATGTTGTGATTTTGATGTTAACTGTAAACCACATTGACCCGCGGGAGGTGGTGGAAATGAAAACGGTAACGGAATTCAAACATGCGTGGGATAAACATAAAGGAATCCTGTTCAGAAGGAATGGATCCTCAGGAGCTTAGGCGAGATTGGGTGGCAACAGCCGGTAGTGGGAGGCGGGGATAGTGCTGGGCAGACTTATACGGTCTGTGCCCTGAAGAGCACAGGTACAAATCAAAGTAGGTATACTCAAAAAGTAGCACATATGAGTTTATCTTGTTGGGCAGACTGGATGAACCGTGCAGGTCTTTTTCTGCTGTCATCTACTATATGTTACAATCAGGCTCATTTTCAAAGCACTTAGCCTCCCAAAGTTCCATAGAAACCTATGGAACTTAGCCTCCCAAAGTGCTTTGAAAATATGCCTCAATATGTCTTTTGGATAATGTGGGATATAAGTGCTTCCTGTTTCTATAAGGGTGAGATACTGCAGAAGGAAGATTCCAGGACTGACCACCAGCAACACTGTAAACTGTAGACTGGGGAAAGACACCATTTAGGGTACAAAATGATGAGGAGGGGGAGGGGAGGTTCAGAGACAGGTGCAGATGCCCCACCATGGGCAGAAGGGGTTGAGAGAGGGAGGAGATGCTGGACCCAGGGGCAGAAGAGAGTGAAACAGAGGTGCTGTCTCGGTTAAGCATGGGGCCCCGTGCGGCCACCTTTGTTGCCCCTGCCTAAGGCTGGCCCTGCGAGTCCACAAAGAAGCTTCTTCTGCAGATGTGAACACAAAAGCAAACTCTTGCAAACTGCTGTCAACTGTGATTGGAGGGAGACTTCTGTCAACTCCAGCTCCAATTGATTCAGAATGTGGCAGCAAGACTAATAGAAGGTTGCAAGCGACATGACCACATCACACCATTTTTATAAAAACTTCACTGGCGACCAGTACAATACAGGGCTAAATTTAAAACTCTTATGTCTGATCTTCAACGTCCTTAATGGAAATGGCCCTGAGTACCTGAAGAATAGGATGACCCTCTACACACCGCCAAGGACACTAAGGTCCTCTCAAGGACTATCGCTAACCACATCCTCTCCAAAAGACATTACACGATGCGATACCCGCAAGCGAACCTTCTCCGGACTAGCCCCCACACTCTGGAATGCACTGCCTGAAAGGCTCCGCTTAACACAAGACTATCTCGACTTCAGGAAGCAGGTGAAAGTTTGGCTCTTCAACCCGGCCTTAAATGGAAGAAGTAACTATCTTGTTAGTCTCACTCACACACACAAGGAGTGAAACAGGCTGCTGTAGGGCATGTTTATCCACTCCTACCCTAGCTGATAAAACATTTAATCATCTCTGTGATCTCATGTACAACTTTATTTAAATTAGTCACCTTATTTTCGGACTCCTCTCTTACCTATCTCTTTCTTTATACCTTACACTATCAATTAAAATGTTCTATTATGTATTGTGTTGACATTGTAAGTGGTCTACTAGGCCATACTTTGTATTGTTATTTCAATATTTTTACTGCTGTAATTGCCTTTTGTTCATGTTTGATCTATTCTTATTGTACACCACCTTGAGCGAATTCCTTCAAAAAAGGCAGTAAATAAATCCTAATAATAAATAATATAAATAAATAAATATAAATAAACGAACTACGCCAAAGGGTCTTTTTGAATGACTCTCAGTAGGGGATAATTATTATTTAAAGTGACCCAAAGGAAGGCAAATATCTTAATGAACTGAAGCCAAATCTGTTCCATTAGTTTATTAAAAAAATTCCTTTCTGGTTCCAAAAAGGCAATCTGAACACATCCCTGGATCAGTACCTATTAATTAGAGTGTCGAAGAGTCTGATTACCCAGTAATTCCATTAGCCTCTAGGAACGCATCCAACTTAGTTTTAAAATGTTTCCTGGGGCAGACAGAGATTGTTTTAGTAAGGTGCTGTTTGCTCCATAGTTTAATTTCTTTCCTTGTCAAGGAAGGATTATTTTTTGTTTGTTTTTTGTTTTTCCTGCAAATGCAAAAATATGAAGTGTACACCAACAGGTAGATGTGAAGCATCTGTTTATGCTTTCCAAAAATACTAGGACTAGGGGGCATGAGATGAAGCTACAAAGTAGTAAATTTAAAATGAATCGGAGAAAATGTTTCTTCACTCAACGTGTAATTCAACTCTGGAATTTGTTGCCAGAGAATGTGGTAAAGGCGGTTAGCTTAGCGGAGTTTCAAAAGGTTTGGATGGCTTCCTAAAGGAAAAGTCTATAGATTTAGAGATGGGAGTAACTAGCGAGGTAATTAAATTTGCTGATGACACAAAGTTATTCAAAGTCGTTAAATCGCGACAGGATTGTGAAAAATTACAAGAGGACCTTATGAGACTGGGCAGCTAAATGGCAGATGATGTTTAATGTGAGCAAGTGCAAGGTGATGCATGTGGGAAAAAAGAACCCGAATTATAGCTACGTCATGCAAGGTTCCACGTTAGGAGTTACGGACCAAGAAAGGGATCTGGGTGTCGTCGTCGATAACACACTGAAACCTTCTGCTCAGTGTGCTGCTGCGGCTAAGAAAGCGAATAGAATGTTGGGTATTATCAGGAAAGGTATGGAAAACAGGTGTGAGGATGTTATAATGCCGTTGTATCGCTCCATGGTGCGACCGCACCTTGAGTATTGTGTTCAATTCTGGTCGCCGCATCTCAAGAAAGATATAGTAGAATTGGAAAAGGTGCAGTGAAGGGCGACTAAAATGATAGCGGGGATGGAACGACTTCCCTATGAAGAAAGACTAAGGAGGCTAGGGCTATACAGCTTGGAGAAGAGACGGCTGAGGGGAGACATGATAGAGGTATATAAAATAATGAGTGGAGTGGAACAGGTGGATGTGAAGCGTCTGTTCACACTTTCCAAAAATACTAGGACTAGGGGGCATGCGATGAAACTGTTGGATTATTTGTAGTAAATAATTAGCAGATTTTAGTACACACAGCTTCAGCTTTAGAAATGTTAATTTCTTTCTTCATCTCTCTCTCATTCACCCCTGAATAATTCACTGCTGAGTCACTTTAAAGTTGAAGTAACAAAACATCTGTTTACTCACAGTTTGTAGTTAGATTATAATCAGACAGGCTTATATATACATATTACTATACATTTGTATTATCAGCTCCTTCCATGTGCTTAGATGGTAATGGATGCTCACACCACCATAGATCCTCTCAGGTTAGGAGAGATCATGAGCTCCATGTGCTCCATGTGCTGCATCTGCTGCATCTAACCCCCACAGGAAGTTGCATAGCTGTGTGACCTCTCTAAGTAATTCACATCAGAGGTCACAGAGTAATCACAGAGAAATAATAGGTGACAGGCAATGCATGTAAAATACAATTACATTCCAACAAACCCCTTCTCATGCATAACTGTCATGCAATTATTTATTCATACAAAGTCCAAGCTTTATACGAAGATTCACAAAATGTTCTCTGGGTAACGGTTTGGTCATGATGTCAGCTGTCATCTCACTGGTGTGACAATAGTGTAGACTGATGACCCCTTCTTTCACCAACTCTCGCACGTTGTGGTATTTCGTTGCGATGTGCTTGGTGCGTGACTGAACCTTGTCATTCTGTGACAGTCGGATGCAGCTCTGATTATCTTCCATTATCTGGATTGGTCTCTTTTCAGCTATTCCAAAATCCAGCATAAGTTTTTCAATCCACATCAGTTCTCTGCACGCTTCCGATACGGCCACATATTCAGCTTCTGTAGAAGACAAACTCACAATACTTTGTTTATGACTGGCCCATGAAATTTGTACATTTCCATACATAAACACATATCCACTTGTGGATTTATAATCAGAATGATCCCCTGCCCAATCTGAATCACAGTAACATATTAGTTTTGGATTACTATTGGCTGAAATCTTTAATTTACAATCAATGGTACCCTTTAAATACCTTACCATCCTTTTAACTGCAGTCCAATCTGATTTGGTAGGTGAGCTGACCCTTCTGCTCAAAATTCCTACTGCATTTGCTATATCAGCCCTGTATGTGGTAGCTAGATATAAAAGCTTACCTATGGCTGATCTATATTGGATGTTATCTGGTAAAGGTTCTCTTACTGTTTCATCCTTCAGAAAATCAGTGATCATGGGAGTGCTTACAACTTGGGCATCTTGCATACCTAAACTTTCAATAAGCTCATTTATTTTCTGCTTCTGGCTTAGAAGATAAGAACCATCATTTTGTTTCTCAATTTCTATACCAAGATAGTATGACACATTTCCAAGTTCTTTTATCTCAACATTCTGGTTTAAACACTTTACAATGTCCTTGTACTCTTGCTCACTTTCGCTTGCAATGAGCAGATCATCAACAAAAGCTAAAATGTATGCATATTGTCCATTTCTGCACCTAGTGTACAAGCATTTATCTGCTTCACCTTGCTTAAATCCTAAATTTGTCAATATTTCATGCAATTTTTCATTCCAACATTTTGCACTTTGCTTTAATCCATAAAGACCTTTGTTTAATTTACACACTAGCTGTCTTTGTTTTGTATTTATGAAACCTGTTGGCTGTTCCATGTACAAGTCTTCAGTTATATCTCCGTGAAGAAACGCTGTTTTCACATCAATGTGGTTGACTTGCATGCCTTTTGAGACTGCAATGCTCAGAAGTGTTCTTATTGTCGTGTGTTTCACTACAGGTGCAAACACTTCATCAAAATCTTCTCCATATTTTTGAAGATATCCCTTTGCCACTAATCTGGCTTTATACCTTTCCACTTTTCCTTGTGCATTCCTTTTTAACTTGAATACCCATTTGCATCCTATAGCTTTCTTGCCAGGAGGTAATTTTGTAAGAATCCAAGTATTATTTTTATCCAATGCATCAATTTCTTCTTGTGCAGCTTTATGCCATTCAGCAGCTTCTTCTGCTGGCATTTTTTCAATCTCATCCCATGTTAAGGGCTCTTGAGCTTCTGCTGACTTTGTTAGGTAAGACAGTCTTGGGGGTGGAACACCTTTGTTTTCCCTGGATGAGCGTCTGACAACAGGTTGGTCTGACCTTTCCGCATCCTCTAAATCTGAGAGTTCTTCTCCAATTGATTCCCCTTCTCCAACTGTACTGTCTTCTTCAATGATCCTTTCTGTGTCTGCTTCCTCTGCCTGTTCCTCGTTAGATACAGATGAGTTGCTTTCAGACATCTGCCTTGGTATGGCATTTATATACACTGGCATGTCTATTATGGTTCTAGTTTCATATTCTGGATGATAAGGCTCATCTGGGATAATCCAGCCTTTATCAACCCTTTTGTTTTCATCAAAATATGTAACATGTCTTATGCCAACAATGCCAGTTTTCAGATTCAAAATTCTATATCCTTTGTGTCCTGGAGCATAGCCAACTAAAATGCCCCTTTCTTTTGTGGAATCCAGCTTATGCCTTCTTTGCTTTGGTACATGAGCATATGCTGTACTTCCAAATGTTCTTATGTGTGACAGGTTTGGCTTCCTACCATGCCATGTCTCATGTGGTGTGCGCTCAGCGCCTTTAGTTGGCATTCTGTTTTGTAGGTACACTGCTGTGAGAATGGCTTCCCCCCATAGTCTTTTAGGGAGATTGCTATCTGACAGCATACATCTGGTCATTTCCACAAGTGACCTAAATTTTCTCTCTGCAACAGAATTTTGCTCTGGTGTATAAGCTACTGTTGTGATATGCTGAATGCCTTCTTGTTCTAGAAATGTGCGCATGCTTTGTGAAGTGAACTCACCACCATTGTCGGTCTGAAGAACCTTTGGTTTTCTTTCAAATTTATTGTTCACCATGGCTACGTATTTCTTCAGCATGTCTGTGACTTGACTTTTCTCTTTCAGCAAATAGGCCACACAATATCTAGAGAAATCATCCAAGAATATTAGCACAAATCTGTTATTTCCCAATGATGGGATATTAAACGGTCCACATAAGTCACTGTGTATTAAGTCCAGTACTTTATTACTCCTATTTCCTGTGTATGCAGGAAATGAGGGTCTCACACCTTTTTGAGTAACACAGTCTATGCATTTCTCAATTTTACCAGCATCTGCACTTATCTGAATGCCGGTGGCCAGTTGCTTACTGTAAAGATCCTGGATCACCTTAGAATCACGATGTCCCAGGCGGCGGTGCCAGATTTCCAGACTACATTTACCATCATTCTTCCTTACTTGCGCCATATGTGAGGCTTCACCTGAAATGCTCAGTTTATAAACATCATTATGCATAAAAGCTTCAGCATACACTTCATCATTTTTAGAGATTGTGCACTTACTATTTTCAAAATGAATCACAAATCCCTTCTTATCTAATGTAGATACACTAAGCATATTGCAAACTGCTTGGGGAATATACAAGACATCACTTACAGGAATTTCTTTAACTTCATTAGACACTTTGCATTTTAAGAATCCAATACCTTTTGCTTGGATCTTAGCAGTCCCTGCGTTTGCAGTTTTAAGAATACCTTCCTCTGGACACATTTCCTGAAAGAAATCTTTACAATTGGTTAAATGGCATGTACTCCCTGAATCCAAAATCCAAGTACTTTCATTTGAATTATTATTTACCATAGTCAAAGATTTTTCTGCCATTAGAAAGCCCTTGTGTTTATCTTTGTCCTTCATACATTTCCTGGTTTGAAAATTCTTTAGTTCCATTGGCTTAGGTGAGCTAGAGGGAGTGTTTTGTGTTTCCTTACACCATTTAGATACATGTCCCTCCTTTCCACATGAGTAGCAAATCAGCTTGCCCTTGGGTGGAGTTTTCCCATAGCTCCGCCTTCCTCTGTTCTTTGCCAAGAAATTTGTTTCATTTCTCTCTGACTGACTTTGAGAACACATCTCCTCAGAATCATTTATTATGCATTCCTGCCTTAGTTTTGATGTTGCCTGTTCAAAAGATTGCCCTTCAATGGCCTCATTTACAGACCTAAAAACATCAAACTTCTTTGATAGTGAGGTAAAAAGAAATGCTCTTTTCAATGCATCACACATGGGAATTCCTGAAAGTTCTAACTTTTGAAATGAAGACATAAGATGCATAATGTGATCATTACATTTACTTTTATCCCTTAATTTGGTTTCATTCAACTCTGCTAACCAAATTGGTTGCTGCTTTGCATATGTAGTTGCATACATAGTTCTCAGTTTATATAAAATGTCCTTTGGTGTATCTTTTCCCTCCACTAATATGGCTTGTTTCTCTGAGAGAGCTTCCAAAAGCATGCACTTCACATAATAGTTTGCATTGTCCCATTCAGCCATATTTTCATCTGTTCTGTCTTGGTCTAAGCATATATTTAATCTTTTTGCTCGAAGGAGACATATGAATCTTAATTCCCACTGCCGATAATTAAACTCAGTTAATCTAGGCACCTTGAGAGAATAGAACAATGGTGAATTTCTTCCCTCAGCCATTTTCTTAGCCTTCTGTCTGCTGTGTGGGGGGAGAGAGAGACAGACTGAATCTTTCCTTTAAAACTTAAGAGAAAAATGTGGCCTTTTTTTCTGCCTGGTAATATTTCTCTTCTTTTTCAATTCCTGACCCTGGGCCCATAACCCTTTTGTTGGATTATTTGTAGTAAATAATTAGCAGATTTTAGTACACACAGCTTCAGCTTTAGAAATGTTAATTTCTTTCTTCATCTCTCTCTCATTCACCCCTGAATAATTCACTGCTGAGTCACTTTAAAGTTGAAGTAACAAAACATCTGTTTACTCACAGTTTGTAGTTAGATTATAATCAGACAGGCTTATATATACATATTACTATACATTTGTATTATCAGCTCCTTCCATGTGCTTAGATGGTAATGGATGCTCACACCACCATAGATCCTCTCAGGTTAGGAGAGATCATGAGCTCCATGTGCTCCATGTGCTGCATCTGCTGCATCTAACCCCCACAGGAAGTTGCATAGCTGTGTGACCTCTCTAAGTAATTCACATCAGAGGTCACAGAGTAATCACAGAGAAATAATAGGTGACAGGCAATGCATGTAAAATACAATTACATTCCAACAGAAACTACAGTGTAGTAAATTTAAAACAAATCAGAGAAAATTTTTCTTCACCCAACGTGTAATTAAACTCTGGAATTCGTTGCCGGAGAAAGTGGTGAAGGCGGTTAGCTTAGCAGAGTTTAAAAAGGGGTTGGACGGATTCCTAAAGGACAAGTCCATAAACCGCTACTAAACGGACTTGGAAAAATCCAAAATCCCAGGAATAACATGTATAGAATGTTTGTACGTTTGGGAAGCTTGCCAGGTGCCCTTGGCCTGGATTGGCCGCTGTCGTGGACAGGATGCTGGGCTCGATGGACCCTTGGTCTTTTCCCAGTATGGCATTACTTATGTACTTATGTACTTATTATTAAATGGACTTGGGGAAAATCCACTATTTCTGGGTCAAGCAGAACAAAATGTTTTGTACTTTTTTGGGATCTTGCCAGGTATTTGTGACCTGAATTGGCCACTGTTGGAAACAGGATGCTGGGCTTGCTGGACCTTTGATCTGTCCCAGTATGGCAATACTTACGTACTTATGTACCATCAGTTGATTTCACTTACCTCTTGTGAAAGTATCTTTATTTTAAACTTCCAAAGCAGGTAATTGAATGCAATTATTATTGTGCTAAGGGTAGCAGAACATCATTTTGACAGGAGGGGACAAAGAAACCAATCTCTGGCCCCGCCCCCAAGCTGTCTACTGATGTTTACAGTGAACTTGATAAACCGTCTTTCCATACAAAAGGTCAAATCGGTGTACAAAATCTAATTTAAAATGGAAAGGAACTACAATCATTCATATGATAGCAAAGTGGATAGCAGGGAGAAGAAGGGAAGCGGGAATAAAAAATAAGTCCCTGCAATTCCCACATAGGCTAGCAATTCATCGGGAGCAAATCCAAAGGCCTCCTGAAAAAAATAAAGTTTTGAGCTTTTTTTTCCCAGTTCAATATTTTTATTCAAGGTTTGAAAGGTATAAAAAACAATTAAGGTCACCTCCACCTCTCCTTCCCTTAGTCCATTCTCTCAACCCTCCAACCCCTGCCTCCTTTTCTTCTTTTTCTGAAATCACGGAAGAGGAAACTACACATCTTCTTTCCTCCTTGAAACTAACTACCTGTTCCTCCGAACCTATTCCCACCCATCTACTTAACACTATCTCTCCTTTTGTCATCCCTTTTATCTGTCATATCCTCAATCTTTCACTGTCCACTGTGACTGTTCCTGATGCCTTCAAACATGCCGTAGTCACACCACTCCTTAAAAAAACCTTCATTGGACCCTACCTGTCCTTCCAAGTATCGCCCCATCTCCCTCCTCCCGTTCCTATCCAAGATACTTGAACGTGCTGTTCACCGCCGTTGCCTTGACTTTCTTTCAACTCAAGCTATTCTTGATCCACTTCAATCTGGCTTTCGCCCCCTTCATTCAACTGAAACAGCGCTTGCTAAAGTCTCCAATGATCTGTTCCTGGCCAGATCCAAAGGTCTCTATTCTATCCTCATCCTTCTCAATCTGCTGCTTTTGACACTTGATCACAGCCAGTGGTGTGCTGGAGCCAGCTCACACCGGCTCACAAGAGCCGGTTGATAAATTTTCTTCCGGCTTGCGAGCCGGTTGTTGAAAATTGCGAGCCGGCTCTGGCTCTCCTCCCTCCCTCCCTCCCTCCCTCCAGATCCGCCTCACCGCCCGCTTGTTTTTTGAATTCTTCGGGGCAGGCAGTCTTGCCTGCCTGCTTCCAGCGCTGCTCCCCTGCCAGTTCGCACTTTAAAAATGGCCGCCGAGACTTCCAGAGGAAGCCTCGCGAGACTTCTGCTGAAATCTCGGTGGCCATTTTGAAGCGCGAATCGGCAGCGGAGGACAGTCAGCGCTGGAAGCAGGCAGGCAAGATTGCCTGCCCTGAAGAATTCAAAGAACAAGCGGGTGGTGAGGGACCAGATCGGGAGGGAGGGAGGAGAAGAATTCGCCAAACAACTCGGGAGGGGGTGGCAGGGGGGAAAAGGGAGTCGCTGCTGGGCATGGGTGGATGGAGGGGGTCGCTAGGTATGGGTGCATGCAGGGCAGGGGAGAGGAGAGTCACTGCTGGACATGGGTGCAGGGCAGGGCAGAGGAGGGTCACTGCTGGACATGGGTGGATGGAGGACAGGGGAAAGGAGGGTCACTGCTGGACATCTGGGTGCATGCATGGCAGGGCAGAGGAGAGGAGGGGAGAGAGAAGAAATGCTGGACATGGATGGAGGGGAGGGAAGAGTGAGGAAGGAGATGAGACGAGGGAAAAGGAAGATGAGAAAAACTGCACATGGATGAAGAAAATAGGCAGAATCTGAGGACCAGAAATGAAGAAGAAAGGAGGAAAGGAAAGAAATAAATGGAAAGGAAGCCCTGGAAATGGAGTTAAGAGGACAGATAGCAGCAGAATCGGATACTGGGCCAGCATGATCAGAAAAACAGTCACCAGACAACAAAGGTAGAAAAAAATCATTTTATTTTCATTATAGTGTTTGGAATATGTCCACTTTGAGAATCAGGTGCTCAACATTAAAAGTTTATATTTATTTACTTATTTATGGCATTTTATCCCATATTAAACATGAATTAGATTGGAACCTGGGATCATTTAATTTTTTTTTCTTGGAGAGAGTAATGCATTGCCCCCCCCCCCCCCCCCGGCTATAGCCAGCTCTGCAATTTTGGGGGGGCGCCGAGGTGGACCGGGGAGAGAACCTGTTAAAAATTTACCAGCACACCACTGATCACAGCCTACTCCTTGATACGCTGTCCTTACTTATATTTCAGGGTTCTGTTCTTTCCTGGTTTTCTTCTTATCTCTCCCAGCGTACCTTTAGTGTATACTCTAGTGCACAATGAATCTACAGTGGTGGAAATAAGTATTTGATCCCTTGCTGATTTTGTAAGTTTGCCCACTGACAAAGACATGAGCAGCCCATAATTGAAGGGTAGGTTATTGGTAACAGTGAGAGATAGCACATCACAAATTAAATCCGGAAAATCACATTGTGGAAAGTATATGAATTTATTTGCATTCTGCAGAGGGAAATAAGTATTTAATCCCTCTGGCAAACAAGACCTAATACTTGGTGGCAAAACCCTTGTTGGCAAGCACAGCGGTCAGACGTCTTCTGTAGTTGATGATGAGGTTTGCACACATGTCAGGAGGAATTTTGGTCCACTCCTCTTTGCAGATCATCTCTAAATCATTAAGAGTTCTGGGCTGTCGCTTGGCAACTCGCAGCTTCAGCTCCCTCCATAAGTTTTCAATGGGATTAAGGTCTGGTGACTGGCTAGGCCACTCCATGACCCTAATGTGCTTCTTCCTGAGCCACTCCTTTGTTGCCTTGGCTGTATGTTTTGGGTCATTGTCGTGCTGGAAGACCCAGCCACGACCCATTTTTAAGGCCCTGGCGGAGGGAAGGAGGTTGTCACTCAGAATTGTACGGTACATGGCCCCATCCATTCTCCCATTGATGCGGTGAAGTAGTCCTGTGCCCTTAGCAGAGAAACACCCCCAAAACATAACATTTCCACCTCCATGCTTGACAGTGGGGACGGTGTTCTTTGGGTCATAGGCAGCATTTCTCTTCCTCCAAACACGGCGAGTTGAGTTCATGCCAAAGAGCTCAATTTTTGTCTCATCTGACCACAGCACCTTCTCCCAATCACTCTCGGCATCATCCAGGTGTTCACTGGCAAACTTCAGACGGGCCGTCACATGTGCCTTCCGGAGCAGGGGGACCTTGCGGGCACTGCAGGATTGCAATCCGTTATGTCATAATGTGTTACCAATGGTTTTCGTGGTGACAGTGGTCCCAGCTGCCTTGAGATCATTGACAAGTTCCCCCCTTGTAGTTGTAGGCTGATTTCTAACCTTCCTCATGATCAAGGATACCCCACGAGGTGAGATTTTGCGTGGAGCCCCAGATCTTTGTCGATTGACAGTCATTTTGTACTTCTTCCATTTTCTTACTATGGCACCAACAGTTGTCTCCTTCTCGCCCAGCGTCTTACTGATGGTTTTGTAGCCCATTCCAGCCTTGTGCAGGTGTATGATCTTGTCCCTGACATCCTTAGACAGCTCCTTGCTCTTGGCCATTTTGTAGAGGTTAGAGTCTGACTGATTCACTGAGTCTGTGGACAGGTGTCTTTCATACAGGTGACCATTGCCGACAGCTGTCTGTCATGCAGGTAACGAGTTGATTTGGAGCATCTACCTGGTCTGTAGGGGCCAGATCTCTTACTGGTTGGTGGGGGATCAAATACTTATTTCCCTCTGCAGAATGCAAATAAATTCATATACTTTCCACAATGTGATTTTCCGGATTTAATTTGTGATGTGCTATCTCTCACTGTTACCAATAACCTACCCTTCAATTATGGGCTGCTCATGTCTTTGTCAGTGGGCAAACTTACAAAATCAGCAAGGGATCAAATACTTATTTCCACCACTGTATGTCCTGCATATTAATTGTGGATATCCTGAAAACCTGACCTGCCTGCGGCTCTCGAGGACCGGAGTTGCCTACCCCTGCTTTAGTGGATCCTCTACTTCTATCCCACTGTCAGTTGGTGTACCTCAGGGATCTGTCCTGGGACCTCTTCTTTTCTCCATCTATACTTCTTCCCTTGGTACTCTGATCTCATCCCATGGTTTTCAGTATCATCTTTACGCTAATGACTCCCAGATCTACCTCTCCACACCAGAAATCTCAGCCGAAACCCAGGCCAAAGTATCAGCCTGCCTGTCTGACATTGCTGCCTGGATGTCTCAGCACCATCTGAAACTAAACATGACCAAGACTGAGCTTCTTATATTTCCCCCTAAACCAACCTCTCCTCTTCCCCCATTCTCTGTTTCTGTGGATAACACTTTCATCCTTTCTGTCTCATCAGCTCGTAACCTTGGGGTCATTTTCGACTCCTCCCTCTCCTTCTCTGCACATATTCAGCAAGTCTGCTAAAACCTGTCGTTTCTTTCTCTATAATATCACCAAAATTCGCCCTTTCCTTTCTGAGCACACTACCAGAACCCTCATCCACACTTATCACCTCTCACTTAGACTATTGCTTCTCACAGGTCTCCCACTGAGCCATCTCTCTCCTCTTCAATCTGTTCTAAATTCTGCTGCACGACTAATATTCTGCCAGTGTCGTTATGCTCATATTAGCCCTCTCCTCAAGTCACTTCACTGGCTTCCTATCCGTTTCTGCATACAATTCAAACTCCTCTTATTGACCTATAAGTGCATTCACTCTGCAGCTCCTCAGTACCTCTCCACTCTCATCTCTCCCTACATTCCTCACTGGGAACTGCATTCACTGGGTAAATCTCTCTTATCTGCACCCTTCACCTCCACCGCTAACTCCAGACTCCGTTCCTTTTATCTTGCTGCACCATATGCCTGGAATAGACTTCCTGAGCCGGTACGTCAAGCTCCATCTCCGGCTGTCTTCAAATCTAAACTAAAAGCCCACCTTTTTGATGCTCAGACTCACAGATTCCATGTAGAATCTCCAATAGTATCTACTTTATTTTTGTTACATTTGTACCCTGCGCTTTCCCACTCATGGCAGGCTCAATGCAGCTTACATGGGGCAATGGAGGGTTAAGTGACTTGCCCAGAGTCACAAGGAGCTGCCTGTGCCTGAAGTGGGAATTGAACTCAGTTCCTCAGGACCAAAGTCCACCACCCTAACCACTAGGCCACTCCTCCACTCTCCTGAGTCCTAAAGGTATCACCTCAAAGAAGTTTTTTTAACTGTCTGTTTTTCAAGCTGCAAAAATTTGGAAATTTTTACCAGATAATCATAGAATTATTACCAATTATATTGAAGAAAGGTCTGAAGACAGTACCGTTTCAGAGCTATGTGAAAAATAGATAATTTGATTCATGGTTGCTTTCAGTTTTTTTCATTATTAGTAGTAAGTTATATTGTTTTAAGGTTAAAGCATTTTTTTGTATTTCTGTTATGAAACTGAGCTCCAGAATCTTACTGTCATCCGCTGTGAACTATATTTATGGGAAACGATGGGCTATAAATGAACTAACTGTGAATGTATAAAATACAAGAAACAGAGTCAAGCATTTAACAAAATCACTGCCTTTAGGCACTTCAAAGCAACATGAGGGTCTATTGATTCGCATATATCAAAGTTTTGCTCCAGAGGCTTTTGAGTGCTTGTAAAGTAGTAACGTAATTAGAAGTTGTAGTTACCCTACTTTCTTTGGTGTGTGCTGCCTATTGGTCATAGTAACATAGTAGATGATGGCAGAAAAAGACCTGCATGGTCCATCCAGTCTGCCCAACAAGATACTCATATGTGCTACTTTTTGTGTATACCCTACTTTGATTTGTACCTCTGCTCTTCAGGGCACAGACCATATAAGTCTGCCCAGCACTATCCCTGCCTCCCAACCACCAGCCCCGCCTCCCAACCACCGGCTCTGGCACAGACCGTATAAGTCTGCCCAGCACTATCCCCGCCTCCCAACCACCAGCTCTGGCACAGACCGTATAAGTCTGCCCAGCACTATCCCCACCTCCCAACCACCAGCCCCACCTCCCGATCTCGATTGTCTGTCTGTCTGTCAAAACTGTAAAACTTGTTTATCCAAGGCAGTGGTTCTCAACTAGTGTATTGTCCCGTCTTCCGCCGGGATCAACACGCACCTGCTCGCCGCTGGTACCAGTGGGCCATGGGGCCCGGGGCCGCCATGGATGGCCGGCCTTCGCCGCAGGTCCTCCGGTGGCCGGCTATCGCCGGCCAGTGGGGAGAGGCGGCCATTGCCTTCAGTCCAGCTACAGGGGATCACCGGTTGTTCTCGCCTCGTTGCCGCCGATGGCCGGCTTTCCACTTCTGGGATGGAACCCCTGCAACATGGCGCCGGCGGAGGATAGCCGGCGTCTCTTCCAGTTGCGGGAGCAAGCAGGGGAAGCGGTGACTAGCGTCACCTCGGATTGGTTACCTGAAGACTTACCCGCAGGAAGCACCAGCTGGGGCCCCGCGCTAATGAGGAGGACTACGTAAGGAGCGCCACTCCTCCTAGCCAGTGCTTCGGCTTCTCGTTCCTGAGAGCTCCGCATCGTTGGATGGAACTCTGTACCTTGCTATCTGACATTGCCTGCTACTGATTCTCCTGGACCGCTGCCTGCCTTGACCATTGCCTGCTACTGACTCTTCTTGACCGCTGCCTGCCTTGACCAGTGCCTGCTACTGATTCTCCTTGACCGCTGCCTGCCTTGACCACTGCCTGCTACTGATTCTTCTAGACCACTGCCTGCTGCTACCCCTGCCGCCGCTGTCCTCCTTGCCGGCGTGCCAGTTCCCCGGGACCTCGGACCAGTTGACTTCCGGGAATCCAGAGCCGCGCTGTCTGTGGGGCCTGTCCGCCCCCTGTTCCAAAAGCCCTGTAGGCTGCCCGCACCTGGAGGCTCAACTTCTAGGGAACGGCGGCCTTCCCAGGCGAAGAGTGGGGGTGAGTCGGCTGTCCTCTGGAGAAGGAGGGGTTCACTCCGCCGTCTCCGGCCGGATCCAAGGGCTCGCACCAGCAAAGCTGCTCATCCTTTGGCGGAGCAAGACATGTATTGAGACATACAAGTGTGTTCCCAAGAGGTGGGAGATGTGTCACACTAAACCTGTACTTTCCTGTGTCTGCAAGCTGAGGAGAGCAGAGATCCTGAGAGTCAGATTCCTGAATTCCCCCTAAATTGTTCTTTATTTCTGATTCCTGACTACCCTCAGTAACATAGAGGGGCATAATTGAACGTCGCTGGCGAAATAGTTTGCTGGCGATCTATTTTGGTGGCGGTGCAACAGCTGGCCGGAACCGTCTTATCGAAAAAGATGGCCGGACGGTTTTTTTTCAATAATACAGTTTAGCCCGGCCAATTGCCAGAGTTCGCCGGGTTTGAGATCGCCGGTTTTGTTTTTCAGCGATAATGGAAAAAAATGCCGGCCATCTCAAACCCGGCGAAATCCAAGGCATTTGGTCATGGGAGGAGCCAGCATTTGTAGTGCACTGGTCCCCCTCACATGCCAGGACACCAACCAGGCACCCTAGGGGGCACTTCTAAAAATGTTTAAAAAATGCACAAATAGCTCCCAGGTGCATAGCTCCCTTACCTTGGGTGCTGAGCCCCCCAAATCCCCCCCAAACCCACTCCCCACAACTCTACACCATTACCATAGCCCTTATGGGTGAAGGGGAGCACCTACATAGTGGGTTTGGGGGGGGGGGTTGGAGCAGGGGCGTAGCCAGACACCCAAATTTGGGTGGGCCTGGGCCCAAGATGGGTGGGCAAAACTCCGCCTTGTCCCACAAGTGATTTCTCTCCCTCTCTTGCCTACATCCATATGGTCTCTCAAACATCCGCCCTTTCCTGAATACCTTTTAAATAGCAGATTTTCACCAACAGTGAGCAGCAACTAATACACACTGCTCATGCTGGCCCCACAGCTTTTCCTCTGATGCAACTTCCTGTTTCTGCATAGGCGGGAATACATCAGAGGGAAGGCTGCGGGGCTGGTGCGAACTGTATGTATCAGTCGCTGCTTGCTGCAGGCAAAGATCTGCTATTTAAAAGTTATGCAGGAGGGACAGTTGGGATTTTTTGGCTGGTGGGGCTTGGGAATCCCTGCCAGCCACATTATAGATGAGTTGCTACTGGGTGGGCCTGAACGCAAAGGGATGGGCCTGGGCCTGCCTGCCTAAAGTGCACTGCACCTATTAAAAACTGCTCCAGGGAGCTGGGTATGACATTTGAGGCTGGCATACAGGCTGGTAAAAAAAGGTTTTTATTTTTTTTTAGTGTGGGAGGGGGTTGGTGACCACTGGGGGAGTATGGGGAGGTCATCCCCCATTCTCTCCGGTGGTCATCTGGTCAGTTGGGGCACCTTTTTGAGGCTTGGTCGTGAAAATAAAAGGACCAAGTAAACCCGGCGAAATACTGATTAACGCCGCTTTTTTTTCCATTATCCGCGAAAGTCGGCCATCTGGTAGCCACGCCCATGCCCGCCTTCACTACGCTGCTGACACGCCCCCTTGAACTTTCACCGGCGCGGCGACGGGAAAGTGGCGATGGTGTCAAAAAAGCCTCTTTCGATTATACCGATTTTAACACTTTTGAGAGATCGCGGGCCATCTCCCGATTTATGTCGGGAAATGGCCGGCGATCACTTTCGAAAATAAGCCTGATAGTAACATAGTAAATGACGGCAGATAAAGACCTGAACTGCCCAACAAGTTGGTATGTGACACTTTATACGTATACCCAAGTTTGATTTGTCCCTGCCTTTCTCAGGGCACAGACCGTAAAAGTCTGCCCAGCACTGTTCCTGTAATGTCGAAGCCCCTTAAAATTTACACTCAAGCCCATCCATATCCTTCTGGCCCTGGCCATTGCCTTGTCACCTTGTTTCTTCACCTTCAGATCCTTGGACACCTGCACCCCAAGGCCTCTCTCCTGAGACGAGTTTACTAATCTCTCCCCTCCTATTCAGTATCTCTCTTTTGGGTTTCTGCACCCCAAATGCGTCACTCTGCACTTTTTGGCATTAAATTTTAGCTACTCGATTTTCTGGGTAACCTATGAAGATCGGTTTCTAAGATCACAATTGATAGAACTATTACAGAAACCACATTTAGAATCTGTAAATCTCAATAAAGACAAATTGTGTTTGTTTAAAAAAATAAAAATGCTTGTGTATAATATTAGTTTGTGCTCAGTTGTTTTGGTGTATTGCAGTGAACTGGCAGTTCAAAATGTGCATAAACACCACATTTACAGCATAGCACATCCTGCCTCCATCCTAAACATAGTGCTGAATACACAAACAATCTCTGCAAAACTGATATTCAATCAGTAAAATTTATGTCTCAGCTACTTAGCTTAGGTCGGGCTTGTGCAAATCCAATTGTCTTCTTTCTGCACGTTCTTAGTCACTGCAACACTTTCTAAATATCCATCTGTGCAAACGTTAAATCTGTGATCAGTGTCCAAAGTTCCCTACATGGGCCATGTTTCGCCAAACTAACGGCGTCTTCAGGGGAACTGATCTGTAAAAATAATGCATACAGCGTATAAATGCCAAAACTGCACAGTATATAAAGTATAAAACATGTATGCAAAGTTAAAAATATAGCACATTTTTAACTTTGCATACATATTTCTACTCCCTCCAGGGTATTTATTTATTTATTGCATTCCACATTTTCCCACCTCTTTGCAGGCTCAATGTGGCTTACAATACATCATGAGTGGTGGAAATGTATAAGAAAATAGACATTTAGTGTTACAGAAGGATCTTGGGTAACATGGTAATGATAAAGCATAATAGTATTATAACAAGCAAATGTTGTAAGATAATTCTAGATATATGTGGAGGAGTTCACATTTGTTGATCTTTGTGGTATTCCTTGTTAAAGAGATGGGTCTTCAGTAGTTTGCGGAAGTCAGTTAGTTCACAGTTCGTTTTTAAGTTGCGTAGCAGCGCGTTCCAGAATTGTGTGCTCAAGTAGGAAAAGGTAGACGCATGCGTTAGTTTGTATTTTAGACCTTTACAGTTGGGGAAGTGAAGATTAAGGAATGTGCGGGATGATTGTTTAGCATTCTTGGGTGGTAAGTCTCTCAGGTCTGACATGTAGGCTGGGGCATCTCCGTGAATGATTTTGTGAACTAGGGTACATATTTTGAACGTGATGCGTTCTTTAAGAGGGAGCCAGTGTAGCTTTTCTCGTAGGGGTTGAGCACTTTCATATTTTGATTTACCGAATATGAGTCTAGCTGCAGTGTTCTGGGCTGTCTGAAGTTTCCTGATTATTTGCTCTTTGCAGCCAGCGTAGAGTGCATTGCAGTAATCTAGATGACTGAGTACCATTGATTG
The DNA here is from genome assembly GCF_901765095.1 of Microcaecilia unicolor. Lineage (NCBI taxonomy): Eukaryota > Metazoa > Chordata > Amphibia > Gymnophiona > Siphonopidae > Microcaecilia > Microcaecilia unicolor. The sequence continues at coordinate 106,661,132 of NC_044042.1, forward strand.
TACCAGGTTACGGAAGACGGTCCTTGGGAAGAAAGGTCTTACTCTTTTTAATTTCCACATTGAGTGGAACATCTTCTTGTATCCACTCTATTGGCTATCTTCGTGTCATCCGCAATAAGGCAAACCATTCCTTCCAACCCTTCAGCAATATCTCTCACAAATATATTAAACAGACCCCTGAGGAACTCCACTGCTCGCCTTCCTTTCCTCCATTTACCACCAACCTCTGCCACCTGTCAACCAGTTTCCTATCCAGTTCACCACTTTCGGTCCTACGTTCAACCCTTTACTACTACTACTACTACTTAGCATTTCTATAGCGCTACAAGGGTTACGCAGCGCTGTACAAGTTAAGACATGGGGAAGGACAGTCCCTGCTCAAGAGAGCTTACAATCTAAAGGTAATAAGCTATGTAGTCAGTGTAGGAATCATGAATGGGGAAGGTGGTTAGGCGCCAAAAGCAAGGGAGAAGAGATGGGCTTTGAGTAAGGACTTGAAGATGGGCAGGGAGGGCGCATGGCGTATGGGCTTGGGGAGTCTGTTCCAGGCATAAGGTGATGCGAGGCAGAAGGGGCGGAGTCTGGAGTTAGCAATGGTGAAGGGTACAGATAGGAGCGATTTGTCCTGAGAACGGAGGTTACGGGTGGGGACATAGGGGGAGAGGAGGGAAGAGAGCTTATGCACGAGTCTTCTGTGGGAGAGTAAGTGGAAATGTTAAGTTAATGCCTAAGTTAAGAAGTGGAAATGTGGCAGGTCTGCTATCCGTAGGTTCTGTTGAAGAACATAATATAAGAATAGCCATATTGGGTCAGACCAATGGTCCATCTAGCCCAGTATCCTGCTTCCAACAGTGGCCAATCCAGGACACAAGTACCTGGCAGAAACCCAATTAGTAGCAACTTTCCATGCTACCAATCCTAGGGCAAGCAATGGTTTATCGTACCTTAGTAAAAGAACACCATACACTAACTTTCGGCCACAAAATACAGGAGCCAAGAAGAGAAATATACTCTAAAAAGGAAAAATCACATTCATTTTTTAAAGATACTTTGAGCTGGTTTTTAAATACTTTAATTTACAGTTGCAATTCCTGACAGTATTACATTATCAACATTGTGCATAGTTGGTTATCAAGAGTTTAATAGTGTGGTTTATTTATTATTTGGAAATTTATTTTTGTTGCACACTCTCAGTGACAGTTTTTTGCAATGCACACAAAAGCATATTAAGATTTTTCTATGCAACCCATATTTTTTATGGAACATTTTTATGCAATTCTTGTAGTGTTGGTGTGCTTTAAAATATCTTGTGGAGTTTTAAATTACTACTAATCATTTCTATAGCGCTACTAGACGTACGCAGCGCTGTACACTTGAACATGAAGAGACAGTCCCTGCTCGACAGAGCTTACAATCTAATTAGGACAGACAAACAGGACAAATAAGGGATAAGGACAAAGAGTAGCAAGATTCTGGAATCTCAAAGAGTGTGAAAATTCCGAAATCCCACAGTAGCAAGATTCTGTGCGGAATCCGAAACAGTAGCAAGATTCCGGAACCCAAAGACTACTACTACTTATCATTTCTATAGCGCTACTAGACGTACGCAGCGCTGTACACTTGAACATGAAGAGACAGTCCCTGCTCAACAGAGCTTACAATCTAATTAGGACAGACAAACAGGACAAACAAGAGATAAGGGAATATGAAAGTGAGGATGATAAAATAAGGGTTCTGAACAAGTGAACAAGGGTTAGGATTTAAAAGCAGCATCAAAAAGGTGGGCTTTTAGCTTAGATTTGAAGACGGCCAGAGATGGAGCTTGACGTACTGACTCAGGAAGTCTATTCCAGGCATATGGTGCAGCAAGAGTGCAGCATATGGTGCAGGAACGGAGTCTGGAGTTAGCAGTGGATGAGAAGGGTGCAGATAAGAGAGATTTACCCAGTGAACGGAGTTCCCAGGGAGGAATATATAAGACCTGAGCTGCACTAAGAGCCAGCACATGCTTACCATGACTTAGCGCAGGACACGCTCCTGTGGTAAGTTTCAAATCAGCACGTGCTGCATGATAAAAAATATTTTCAATGTTTGCTGGAGGGGGCATGTCTGGGGGGCAAAACGTAGGCGTTCCTGCACTCCGCCAACTCCAGGCTCCGCCCTTTCTGCCTCGCCTCACCCTATGCTTGGAACAAACTCCCTGAGCCCATACGCCAGGCCCCCTCCCTGCCCATCTTCAAATCCTTCCTCAAAGCCCACCTCTTCAATGTTGCCTTCGGCACCTAACCACTACACCTCTATTCAGAAAATCTAGACTGCCCCAACTTGACATTTCGTCCTTTAGATTGTAAGCTCCTTTGAGCAGGGATGGTCCTTCTTTGTTAAACTGTACAGCGCTGTGTAACCCTAGTAGCGCTCTAGAAATGTTAAGTAGTAGTAGTACTGGAGAAATAGGTTCCATGAGCTAATGGCTTGAGAGGCCAGGGAGGCTTACGGTAACCCAAAGAAAAGAAAGATCTTTGTTAATATATGGTCTAAATATTTACAAAATATCTCCCATAAGGCTAGAAGTGCAGTGCTTAACAAATTGAATACGTCCTAGATAGTGAGACATCCAGCAGGTATTTGCTCCGGATTTTGGACCGGTTAAGACCTGTAATAGATATTGCTAGTATAATTACCATGAAATAAGTAGATAAAGGTAAAGGAGTAAAATAAAGGAGAGGTTTGGTGGGGGGGGGGGGGGGGGGGGAAGGGGGAGGAAAGGATGTAAAATAATGATGACGATGTTAGACTAGATGCACATGTACAATTATGACATGACTGAATGTTTACAAAACGTTTGACTTTATTGGTTTTGTTTGACGTGATACATCATCAATAAAAACCGTTGAAATATAAAAAGCAAACAGTATACTAAGGTACGCCGAAAAATGGCCTGCGCTGGTGTAGGGGCATGTTATGGACGGACGCAGGTCCATTTTTCAGCGTGTCTGGAAAAAACGGCCCTTTTCAGTGGCCAAAAATGGACGTGCAGCCAAATTAAAACCAATGCGCACCCGTTTTCAGCCTTACCGCCACCCATTGACTTAGCAATAAGGTCTCACACGCTAACTGGGTGGCGAGCATCAGTGTGTGTAAATTTCCGATTACCACCAGAAAATTTCTGCCACGTTTCAGACGCGCGTCAAAAATGGAATTACCATCCGGGCCACGCGGTAGCCGGGCGGTAGATCCAATTTGACGTGCGTTGGACGTACATAGGCACCTACGCACCTTAGTGCCACCATCTTCTTGGAATGCTCTTCCCCTTCACTGCGCTCTGAAAGCGCTTTTAAAAAGTTTTGAACAGCCCTTAAAACATATTATATGGGATGGGATGGAATGGAGTGGGGGGGGGGGGGGGGGGGGGGAGATAGAATTTATATTTCAATATATTTTCCAAACTACTGGTTGGGAAAAATGAATGTGAGAGTCATAGTTGTTCCTAAGAGAGTCCAAACCTCCCGCAAAAAAACACAAAAACAACAAATCAAGCGGAAGAAATCCAGAAAGACCAGAGTAGAGCAATAAGGAAATTTTATTGGGACCCTACATGGTCCGTGTTTCGGCCAAAAAAGCCTTCTTCAGGAGTCTTCAAATTGACGTATACAGATGTTCCTCCAGAATAATCACAAAATGAGACAATCGCTGGTGCTGTCCGAACAAAGCATAGACATTAAAGTATACGTCAATTTGAAGACCCCTGAAGAAGGCTTTTTTGGCTGAAACACGGACCGTGTAGGGTCCCAATAAAATTTCCTTGGCGCTCTTGCTATCTGTGGTTTCTGGATTTCTTCTGCTTGATTTCTTGTTTTTGTTCCTATGATTAATACAGAGTTCTTTTCTTTTAGGCCTGAGCCTAAAGTGGTTGGGCACAACTCCACCTCCCCCGCCCTCCCCGGTACCTTTAAATCCTTTAGGTCTTCACCAACAGTAAGCAGCAACTCATTCCCCTTTCGCCGGCTCAGAGTCTTCCCTCTGACGCAACTTCCAGGTCCTGCAAACAGGAAATTGCATCAGAGAGAATGTTCAGGAAGGTGCGAGCAGGGGGAGTGAGTTGCTGCATGCTGCCAATGAACACCTAAAGGATTTAAAGGTACTGGGGGGGGGGGGTGTTGGGGGAGTTAAGTGAACCGATACTCTCATATCACCCCTCTCCTCAAGTCGCTTCACTAGCTCCCGATCCGCTATCGTATACAGTTCAAGCTTCTCCTAATGACCTTCAAATGCACTCAATCTGCAGCCCCCCCATTACCTCTCTAACCTCCTCTCCCCGTATGTTCCCACCCGTAACCTCCGCTCTCAGGACAAATCACTCCTATCTGTACCCTTCTCCACCACCGCTAACTCCAGACTCCGCCCCTTCTGCCTCGCATCACCTTATGCCTGGAACAGACTTCCTGAGCCCATACGCCATGCGCCCTCCCTGCCCATTTTCAAGTCCTTAATCAAAGCCCATCTCTTCTCCCTTGCTTTTGGCGCCTAACCACCTTCCCCATTCATGATACCTACACTGACTACATAGCTTATTACCTTTAGATTGTAAGCTCTCTTGAGCAGGGACTGTCCTTCCCCATGTTTTAACTTGTACAGCGCTGCGTAACCCTTGTAGCGCTATAGAAATGCTAAGTAGTAGTAGTAGTAGTATTCCCTCAATCATCTTCAGAATTTAAAAGTATTGGGTCGGGGAGTGGAGTCGTCACCCCTGCCAGTCATATCGCTGCTGTGCCGCTGTTGGGTAGTCCAAAGTGGGTGTGCCTGTGCCCACCCGGGCCCACTTGTGGCTACGCCACTGAAGTATAAAGAGACCACAGAAAGACTTTTGAGCCTCAGAAAGACATTTCAGTTTCAGAGACTTGCTCACGTTTCTTTTTGTTATTTTGCATCTTTCACTGGCATCCGAACTGATTAAAAGCCTGAAAATGTTCTGCAGAAAAAAATAGGGTGCTTAAGGTTTGTGAACAAAAAGGAGGGAGAGCAAAGTTCCTTCCTGACTGTATAATGTCTTAATTTTCTACTCAATTTAATTCTGCAGTAAAGCAATGCAGCATGAGTTTGTACAAATGAAAAAAAAAACATTCTGTATTAAGAGAAGCAGCCGACCCCCCCTAACTTCTCTTGCACTGCTGCTTTAACACTGCTAATTTCAGTGAAGACTTATCTCCTTGATTGCTTGCTTTCTCAGCAGCTGTTCTTTAGTCCAGGCCCTGTACAACCTTGGGTAAAATAGCAGTTTATTAACTGACTAGTAAAAAAAGTCCCGTTTCTGATGCAAATGAAACGGGGGCTAGCAAGGTTTTCTTCTGTGTGCATGTGGGAGTGTGTGTGTCCCTGCCCTCTGCCCTCTCTCCCTTCCCCTGTGCTGTCTGTCCTCTCTCTCCCCTCCCCCCTCTGAGTCCTTCACTGTTACAGAGAGAGCGATTTGATTTCGTGCTTTGCTGTGTTTTCCTTCACTGTTTGTGTTACAGAGAGAGCGAGGGTGGGGCAGACACTCATGGGGAAACCGGATATCTCTCCCCCTTCACACTTCCGGCTGGAGGCTTCATTTAGAACGTTGGTGGTGCCTTTTATATAGAGAGATTTTATGTGAACTGGAACAGATCCTTTCTTCTAGCCAGGAACTGTAGAAGCCCTAAGCCATTCTAGCGTTTACTCTTGAGTTTAGTTACGAACACCTGCCTTTCTTGCTTGCAAGGGTGTTTCTCAGGGGGGGGGGGGTCTTACTATTTAGAGGGCAATTTTACAAGGGGGTGCTGATGCTTAACATAGCACATGCTCCAGCACCTGGTTTAGGTCAGTGTGAGGGAGTGGGTGATATAAGCCCAGGCTCCTTTAAAGACACTCTCTCGCTGATGGGCTGATGATCAGAAACCCCACGCTGTTCCAAACTGCGCTTGAAAATTAGCGCCGGAACAGCTCTGATCATAAGGATTGTGCCTGAGCATGTGCCCAAGGCACAATCCTCCTGCAAAAGTTGTTTGACAGGTCCGGGATTTTCTCCTGGACCTGTCAAACCTAAGCCCCCCCCCCCCCAACACAAGGCCTGGAGGTCCAGTGGACCTCCAGGCACCCCCACCCCCAAAACGCAAAAACCCTGGTGGCCCAGTGGGACAGCTAGCTTCACCGCACCCGCCAACATGGATTAAAATGCCCCGGTGGTTCAGTGGGACCGCTATTCCCCCCCCCCCCCACATGCAATTAGCGACCAGAGCTGGCGAGTGCAACTGCCAGGGAGAACTAGCCCACTGAGGCAGGAGGACGGGACTCAGGCAGGGAGGAAGTTAAAAGTGCTACAGCAGAACAGAACAGGGAGGCCCCATGCAGTGGTGTAGCTAGATGGCTGATTTAGGGAGGGCCAAGCCCACTACAATAGCCATTTTATGTGGGTACTGTAGGTTTTTGGTGGGTTTGGGGGGGGGGGGGGCTGACACAAGCGTAACAGAGTAGAATATGGGCCTGGGTCCCCTTCACCACAGTTATTCAAAGTTGTTAAATTGCGACAGGATTGTGAAAAATTACAAGAGGACCTTACGAGACTGGGAGACTGGGCGGCTAAATGGCAGATGACGTTTAATGTGAGCAAGTGCAAAGTGATGTATGTGGGAAAAAAGAACCCGAATTATAGCTACGTCATGCAAGGTTGCACGTTAGGAGTTACGGACCAAGAAAGGGATCTGGGTGTCGTCGTCGATAACACGCTGAAACCTTCTGCTCAGTGTGCTGCTGCGGCTAAGAAAGCGAATAGAATGTTGGGTATTATCAGGAAAGGTATGGAAAACAGGTGTGAGGATGTTATAATGCCGTTGTATCGCTCCATGGTGCGACCGCACCTTGAGTATTGTGTCCAATTCTGGTCGCCGCATCTCAAGAAAGATATAGTGGAACTGGAAAAGGTGCAGCGAAGGGCGACGAAAATGATAGCAGGGATGGGACGACTTCCCTATGAGAAAGACTAAGGAGGCTAGGGCTTTTCAGCTTGGAGAAGAGACGGCTGAGGGGAGACATGATAGAGGTATATAAAATAATGAGTGGAGTGGAACAGGTGGATGTGAAGCGTCTGTTCACGCTTTCCAAAAATACTAGGACTAGGGGGCATGCGATGAAACTACAGTGTAGTAAATTTAAAACAAATCGGAGAAAATTTTTCTTCACCCATGTGTAATTAAACTCTGGAATTCGTTGCCGGAGAACATGGTGAAGGCGGTTAGCTTGGTAGAGTTAAAAAAGGGTTTGTACGGTTTCCTAAAGGACAAGTCCTTAGCTACTAAATGGAATTGGGAAAAATCCACAATTCCGGGAATAACATGTAAAGAATGTTTGTACGTTGGGAAGCTTGCCAGGTGCCCTTAGCCTGGATTGGCCGCTGTCGTGGACAGGATGCTGGGCTCGATGGACCCTTGGTCTTTTCCCAGTGTGGCATTACTTATGTACAGTGTACTGAACTGACCACTTGGCTACTCCAGGGACCTGCTTCTTGCTCTAATAAGAATGGCCATAACATCTGAAGCTGTCCCATTTTGGGGTTGGGAGGAGGGAGGGTCAGTAACTACTGAGGGAAGTAAGGGGGTTCATTTCTTTATTCCTCCAGTGGTCATCTGGTCATTTAGGGTACTTTTTGTATAGCTTAGTTGTTATTAAAAGAGGTCTAGTTCAAAACATCTTAGTTTTAGTCCTGGATGTTTTTGATTTGTTCTATAATGGCAGAAAAATGTCAAAGTATTAGGAATGCTTAAATCCCGCCCTTAACACCCCCCCCCCCCCCCCCCCCCCCCCCCGGTCATACCCCTTGTAATTTGAATGCACTGCGGACGAACAGCACAGCAAAACATTTAGAACTTGGGTTTCAAAAATAGCGATTTGAATGTTATGGCAAGCAAAACGTCCAGCTGCTGCTTTATGCCACGTTTTAAGCGTTTTGTTCTCTTTCAAAAATGAGCCCCATAGTATACCTGGATTTTCAGAAAGCTCTTGATAAAGTCTCTCGTGAGAGACTGTGAGGAAATTAAAAAACCATTGGGGTAGAAAATGATGTCCTGTTCTGGATTGGGAACTGGTTAAAAGACAGAAAACAGATAACAGGGTTAAATGGCCAATTTTCTCAACGTAAGGAGGTAAATGGTGGAGATCTGTACTGGGACCAGTGCTTTTTAATATATTTATAAGAGATCTGGAAATGGGAACAATGAGGAAGTGATCAAATTTTCAGATGACACAAAATTATTCAAAGTTATTAAATCACGTGCAGGCTGTGAGAAATTACAAGAGGACTTTTCCGAGACTGGAAGACTAAATTAATGTACACGAACCAAACGTTATACAACATTGGAAAGAATAACCCAGACTACAGCTGCCTCGAATACTGTGTGCAATTCTGATCACTGCATCTCAAAAAGATATAGCAGAATTAGAAAAGGTGCAGAGAAGGGGCGACGAAAATGATAAAAGGGATGGGGCGACTTTCCTATGAGGAAAGGCTGAGGTGGCTAGGCTCTTCAGTTTGGAGAAAGACGGCTGAGGGAAGATATGATAGAGGTCTATAAATAATGGAGCGTAGACATGAATCGCTTGTTTACTCTTTCCAAAAGTACTAGGACTAGGGGGCACGCAAAGAAGCTAGCAAGTAGTAAATTTAAAACAAACCAGAGAAAATATTTCTCCACTCAATATGTAATTAAACTCTGGAATTCATTGCCAGAGAATGTGATAAAAGCAGTTAGCTTAGCAGAGTTTAAAAAAAGTTTGGCTAATTTCCTAAAAGAAAAGTCCATAAGCCATTATTAAAATGACTTGGTGAAAATCAACTGCTTATTTCTAGGATAAGAAGCATAAAATGTATTGTATTTTTGGGAGGATCTTGCCAGATACTTGTGACCTGGATTGGCCACTGTTGGAAACAGGATACGGGCCTTGATGTACCTTCAGTCTGTCCCAGTATGGCAACACTTATGTACTTATAAGTGTTCTAAAGATACAGAATAAAAAAAGACAGGACACGAGGTACAAAGGGAAAGAGGGGGTGGAACGGAACTACAATAATGATAGAAAAGCAGGTGGAAAGACAGAAGTAGGGGAGTGGTCTGTGTGAGTCTACTACTACTACTACTTAGCATTTCTATAGCGCTACAAGGGTTACGCAGCGCTGTACAAGTTTAAACATGGGGAAGGACAGTCCCTGCTCAAGAGAGCTTACAATCTAAAGGTAAAAACTATGTAGTCAGTGTAGGTATCAGGAATGGGAAGGTGGTTAGGCGCCAAAAGCAAGGGAGAAGAGATGGGCCTTGAGTAAGGACTTGAAAATGGGCAGGGAGGGCGCATGGCGTATGGGCTCAGGAAGTCTGTTCCAGGCATAAGGTGATGCGAGGCAGAAGGGGCGGAGTCTGGAGTTAGCGGTGGTGGAGAAGGGTACAGAAAGGAGTGATTTGTTCTGAGAGCGGAGGTGCACTTCCTGACTAGGCGGGTCAAAAGGATGAGAGAAAAAAATTACAACATTTAAAATGACTAACGTCCTGGTCCTGCCAACCACCAGCCTCCTCTGAAGAAAGCTGAACAAGCCAATCAAATAGCAACTGCTTGGCAACTCTCTAAAAATAATCCACCCGAACTCTCATCCACTCTCTCATCACCTCTCGCCTTGACTACTGCAACCTACTCCTCACTGGCCTCCCTCTTAACCATCTATCCCCCCTTCAATCCGTTCAGAACTCTGCTGCCCGTCTTATATTCCGCCTAGACCGATATGCTCATATCACCCCTCTCCTCAAGTCACTTCACTGACTTCTGATCAGGTACTGCATACAGTTCAAGCTTCTCCTACTAACCTACAAATGCACTCGATCTGCAGCCCCTCCTTACCTCTCTACCCTCATCTCCCCTTACGTTCCTACCCGTAACCTCCGCTCTCAAGACAAATCCCTCCTCTCAGTACCCTTCTCCACCACCGCCAACTCCAGACTCCGCCCTTTCTGCCTCGCCTCACCCCATGCTTGGAATAAACTCCCTGAGCCCATACGCCAGGCCCCCTCCCTACCCATCTTCAAATCCCTACTCAAAACCCACCTCTTCAATGTCGCCTTCGGCACCTAACCACTACACCTCTATTCAGGAAATCTAGACTGCCCCAACTTGACGTTTCGTCCTTTAGATTGTAAGCTCCTTTGAGCAGGGACTATCCTTATTTGTAAAACTGTACAGCGCTGCGTAACCCTAGTAGCGCTCTAGAAATGTTAAGTAGTAGTAGTAGTATAAAATAATCCAGATGTGCTTTTCAGACCCATCATCAGACAGGATTACAGGGATACTCTCTCTTTTTCCAGATAACAGTTTACAATTTTGCATTTTGCCTTTTCAAGGCACACAAGGCTCTTCCCCCGACAGGGGCAGGTTTTATGGCCGGTAATATCCTTGGCTTGTGAAAGAGGAAGATGCCAGAAGGGGGTGACCTGTGGCCTCTCTCAAATCTTTGGAAGGAGGCCACAGAAAAGCAAATTTAAATACTGTAAATGATATCAATAGTATCTGTAGCGGCCTGAGTCATTTACCAGAGCTTATGTCCTTGTCAAGTCAACACTCCCACAACCTACTGTGCTCAATAGGGTTGACTTGTTGAAGTGCACAGCTGCTGACCCCCTCTCCCCCCCCCCCCTCCTCCTTCCTTGGATTTAAGTAACTAGGACCTTTCCAAACAAAGAAGCCTAAAATAGTGAACACGGTTGACAATCAGAGCTCAGGTTTTACAGCACTAACCTTGCGGGAAGGCTTTGTGCAAACCACCCACATTTCCACTCTTGAAGCTCGTACATCATAATCCTAAGAAAAGCAACGGCATGCAGAGAAAATATCAAATCCATCTCTGCTCTCGGGGAGCAAAAGTGTGTGCAGGTAGCAAGGGAAAAAAACCAGATGTGCTTCTGACTGGAAGAAAAGAGTATGTAGACGTAGTCTTGTGCATTTTTCATGGTCTGTTGTTTAAAAAATACATTTCAAAATGTGTTAAGGTTGGAGTTTGTTTCACTGATCTACACAACATACGCTACATTCTCAATGTGACAGAAATATTTAACAGGTAATCGAACATATAAATGGTAAGTGACCGACTCACCTGCAAATGCGCAGTAGACACTTCCCTCTCTGTCCCGCCCTCGCGTCAAGACGTGATGACGTCAGAGGGCAGAACAGAGAGGGAAACGGAGTCGGAGTCACTGTTGGACGCTGCCGCCTGAAAATGAACATCGCGCGCACCAACCTCCCCATACCCGCCACCACTCCCGCCCTTCTCCGCATTGGGCCCCCTGCACTGACCTGACAGCACCTCTCACCTCTGTGTGGAAGCGCTGCAGGCAGCGCTTTCACATGGAGGTGAGAGGCGCTGTCAGGTCAGTGCAGGGGGCCCAGCACGGAGGGGGGAGGGAGCGGCGGCGAGGAGGGTAGCTGGAAATCTCGCCCGTTTTACAGGCTTAACGGCTAGTTAAGAATAAGAAAACAAAATGTCTTGATGGTGTAAGTCTTTACACTGCTTGACTCGATACAGTGGATTTATTCTAGCGAAAAAGGTGCTGGTACTCAAATGCCAGGCCACCCTTCAGGGGTGGGGTGATCACTGAGGGACTCACTCCACAATAGCCAGGACCCCTGCAACCAGTCACAGAATCTATGACAAGGTAGAATTGGTGTGTAGAGCCTGAGCTCTTTCTTGAAAACTTAGGGTTCATGGGTCAATTTTAGCAGATAATAGAAAAGGTGCCAGTTCTTGGTACCCACAAGTACCCCCCCCCCAAAAAAAAAAAAAGCCCTGCCTTTAGGATAAGTATTTATTGCTTTTGTATCCCACATTTTCTCACCTATTTGCAGGCTCAGTGTGGCTTACATAGCACCTTGGTGGCGGACGCCACTTCCAGTATGAGAAATACAGAGTGGTAATTGATTCAAAGTACAAGAGTTATAGAGTGAATTAAGTGGTTAAGAGAAGAATTTAAGTGTCCTGGTTTGGTAGCAACTTTTGTTGTGTTGCATGATTTGGGTGTTTAGGTTGGATCGTTATGGTATGCCTTCTTGAATAAACTGGTCTTTAGTGTACACAATGAAATGGCTCATTTGTTTTGGCAGAATAGCTTGAATACTTTCAAAGTGGCTGGGGATTGTCTGTGGCAGTAGCGTTCCAAGGGCAGGGCTGTGGGGGAGGTCCACCATGAGTGCAGGGAGCAAGGGGGTGCATGGAGACGTCACGCGGCTATCGGCTTCGCCGGTTCCCTGGCCCTCTGCCATTACTTCCTGTTCCTGGGCAGGGGACCCGGGACCGGCAGATCTGACAGCCGCGAGACTGCTCCGTGCACTCCCAGGTAGTGACGATGGCGGGCTTCAGAGGAGGGGGAGGTGGGTGATGCGTCAGAGGGATGCACCAGAGGGGCGTAGCGGCAACCTGCCCCGGAACCAACACACAAAAAAGGACACACACTAGATATAACAAACAAATTCGAACCAGACTCAACTATCATACTCACTGACACAAGATGGACACCTACATTATGGTCAGACCACCATAAAGCAAATGTCTCTCTCTGCTGGCAAAACACACACATAAACACAATCAATAAACATGAGTGAACAACATACACAATGAGAGGAAAAATAGACCCCACAACATTCTGGCAACAGATCTACCAGAACGAATGGTCAACAAACGCTGACACCATCCAATTCCTCCAAGAATGGGACGATCTATGTACAACAACATTAGATAAAATCGCCCCAATCCGAACCAGAACATCACACAGGAAAAAAAGCAAATCCATGGTTCACCGAAGAGCTGAAAAAAACTTAAAACAGAAGTCAGGAAACTAGAACGAGTATGGATCAAAAGAGAGACGAACAAACACTAAACGCCTGGAAATTACTCCGTAAAAAATACAAATATACCATAAAACAGACCAAAAGAATACATTACAAAACAATAATAGAACCAAACTACAAAGACACACAAACTCTTCAACCTTGTGAACAAACTGTTAGACACCACACCAGTTACAAACAACGGCAAAGATACACCAGATGCTGACAACCTCGCGAAATACTTCAAGGAGAAAATCATACAACTACGACTCAAGATACCCGCTAGCCCTATTGAATACGCCACACTTCTAGATTGTCTAGATCCAGAAGAAGGAACACACCCAGCAGACAGAACCTGGACCGAATTCGAACCACTATCAGAAGACCTCATCTCTAAAACTCTCAAAAGATATGCCAAATCCCACTGCAAACTAGACATATGCCCAAATAACCTCATGAAATCTGCTCCTCAACAATTCATAATAGACCTAACGAACCATGTAAACTTCATGCTACAAAACGGACTTTTCCCAAAAGAAAAAGGAAAAATCTTACTCACCCCAATTCCTAAAGATACAAAGAAAAGCACGAACGAATTAACCATTTACAGGCCAGTAGCATCCATACCACTAAATCAAAATAACCGAAGGAATGGTAACTAAACAACTCACAAACTATCTAAACAAACACTCAATACTGCATGATGCCCAATCAGGATTCCGGTCGAATCATAGCACAGAAACAGTATTAGTCACCCTTATGACCAAATTTAAACAAATAATTGCGACTGGCAACAACATACTCCTCCTACAATTTGACATGTCAAGTGCCTTCGATATGGTAGACCACGGAATCCTATTACACATACTTGACTACTTTGGCATTGGAGGAAATGTCCTGAACTGGTTCAAGGGGTTCCTAACCCAGCGTTCGTATCAAGTCACATCAAATTCAACCACGTCTACGACATGGACACCTGAATGCGGAGTACCACAAGGATCACCCCTTTCACCAACCATTTTCAACCTAATGATGATCCCTTTGGCAAAACTCCTATCAAACCAGAACCTCAACCCATACATATACGCTGATGATGTGACAATATACATCCCTTTCAAGCAAGACATCAAAGAAATCTTCAACGAAATCAAAGTCTACATATCATGAACACATGGGCAGATGCATTTCGTCTGAAATTAAATACAGAAAAAACTCAATGCCTGATACTCACCTCCCAATACAACACGAAGGAATTTACCGCTATAAACACACCAAACCTAAACCTTCCAATCTCAGAAACGCTAAAAATCCTTGGAGTCACTATAGACTGCCACCTAACACTCAAAACTCACGCAAACAACACAACTAAAAAGATGTTCTACTGCATGTGGAAATTGAAAAGGATTAGACCATTCTTCCCAAGATCCGTCTTTCGCAGCCTAGTGCAATCCCTTGTACTCAGCCATCTGGATTACTGCAACTCACTATACGCAGGTTGCAAAGAGCAAATACTGAGGAAACTTCAAACAGCCCAGAATACAGCAGCCAGACTCATCTTCGGAAAACCAAAATATGAAAGTGCAAAATCATTACGAGAGAAACTACACTGGCTTCCACTCAAGGAACAAGTCACTTTTAAAGTATGCACATTAGTTCATAAAATCATTCACGGCAAAGCCCCAGCCTACATGTCTGAGTTAATAGACTTACCACCCAGAAACGCTAAAAGATCATCCCGAACCTTCCTCAACCTCCCCTAATTGCAAGGGCTTGAAATACAAGACGCTACACGCATCAACCTTTTCTCACATGAGCACGCAGTTTTGGAATACACTGCCGCACAACTTAACGATCTACGAGCAAGCTTCCTTCCACAAATTATTGAAGACCCATCTTTTTGAAAAAATTTACGGAAAGAGCCAAAACACATAAAGTCCACACTCTCTGTTCATTAATGCATCATACATCCACTTCTGAACTCTCATCCCCCGTAATCTCACATCACTCATACCTTTACTCACAGAAATATGTATACCATATGTCTTCATGTCTTAATATTGCCCTTTAAGCTTCCCATTGTCTCCTTCCAATGTTTCAATGTTTGTGTTCCATTGTTATATTCCTCAACGATACTTCGATTGTCTGGCATAACTCTGCACAATGTAATCCATAACCAAGTTGTAACAAATTGTATTTCCACTATTCATATCATATTGTAAGCCACACTGAGCCCGCAAAAAGGTGGGAAAATGTGGGATACAAATGCAATAAATAATAATTATGGATTAAAAAATGGTTAAAAGATAGGAAACAGAGAGTAGGGTTAAATGGTCAGTATTCTCAATGGAGAAGGGTAGATAGTGGAGTTCCCCAGGGGTCTGTGCTGGGACTGCTGCTTTTATAAATATTTATAAATGATTTAGAGATGGGAGTAACTAGTGAGGTACTTAAATTTGCCGACAACACAAAGTTATTCAAAGTTGTTAAATCGCGAGATGATTGTGAAAAATTACAAGAGGACCATACGAGACTGGGCATCTAAATGGAAGATGACGTTTAATGTGAGCAAGTGCAAAGTGATGCATGTGGGAAAGAGGAACCTAAACTATAGCTACGTGTCAGACTTGTGAGTTCTTGTACCAAGTAGAGCGCTGCTGAGCCCGATACTTGGACCAGGTTCCACTTGGCGGCCGGACAACCCCGGGTTTCACCTGCGCTGACCGCCGTTCCCCAGAGGTTGAGCCCCTAGGTGCGGGCGGCCTGCAGGACTTACGAAACGGAGCAGGAAGTGGGGTGGTGAACTTAACGGCCAGACAGGCAGCAGGCAAGGGAGTAATCCAAGAACAGGCAAAGTCAGCAACGAGGGACAAAGTAGAGAAGAAGCACACTACTGAGCAAGTAACACCTACCAAAGTAGAAGCTGAAGCATGGAGTCCAGGAAGAGCTCAGCTGATAAAGCGCTGGCGTCTGACATCAGCAGGGACCAGCAGGGAGAAGAAGCATAGCCATAGGACAAGAGCAGGGGAAGGAGGAACCAGAAGACAAATAGGAAAGGGAAAGGGAAAAATAGGGTCATTCCATGTCAAGTGGTCCCTGCGCGACCATCACGGATTTCGATGAAATTTTCTGTGAACATTCATACATGTCCCCAATGAACATTGGTAAAGTTTTATGTTCGCTGATGCAATACTTGCTGAGATATAGTAATCTGTTTGACCCCATACTGCAGCCTTCGTGCAGGGACCACCAGACCACTTGACATGGAATGACCAGGCCTTTCTGAGGTTTTTTCAACTACATTCAAAGTGGTTTACATATATTCAGGTACTTATTTTGTACCAGGGGCAATGGAGGGTTAAGTGACTTGCCCAGTCAGAAGTAAGGGAAGCTAGGCAGAAAGAGAGCAGACCCAGATGCATGGAAGCAAAGCAATCAAGGAGCCTGCAGCCAGAGAAGAACTACACACACATGGCTCAGGGCTGTGCCAGTCAAGTGGGCATGTCGACGGGACCCCGCGCAACCCAAGGATGCCGCTTGCGTTGAGGTAGGGGACATGACACTACGTCATGCAAGGTTCCACATTAGGAGTCACCGACCAGGAAAGGGATCTAGGTGTCATAATTGATGATACATTGAAACCCTCTGCTCAGTGTGCGGCGGCCGCTAAGAAATCAAATAGAATGTTAGGTATTTTATTTTTTTATTTGTAGCATTTGTATTAGGAAAGGAATGGAAAACAAAAACGAGGATGTTATAATGCCTTTGTATTGCTCCATGGTGAAACCGCACTTCGAATATTGTGTTCAATTCTGGTCACCATATCTCAAAAAAGATATAGTGGAATTAGAAAAGGTACAGAGAAGGGCGATGAAAATGATAAGTAAGGGAAGACTTCCCTATGATTACCTTATTAAGTTACATGCGTTGTTATGGGATATATCTAGATTTCGTGCGGAACTACATAAGAACATAAACATTGCCATACTGAGATAGACCAAAGATCCATCAAGCCCAGCATCTGTTTCCTGGCAAGATCCTAAAACAGTACAATACATTTTATGCTGCTTATCCTAGAAATAAGCAGTGGATTTTCCCCAAGACCCTTTTAATAATGGCTTATGAACTTTTCTTTTAGGAAGCTATCCAAACCTTTTTGTAAGCCCTGCTAAGCTAACTGCTTTTACAACATTCTCTGGCAACAAATTCCAGAGTTTAATTACACATTGAGTGCTCCACATAGAATCCGGAGGTAAATGCTATTCCAAAAATATTGTTTAGTGCTTAGTGACCTTTATAGAATTGGCACTTAACATGGATCTTAATGGTGCCTAACCAGGGGGGGAGGGATTTACTGAATCTGGCCCATAGCACTAATATTTGGGGTCTTATATGTAGAAACCCTGATATTCAGATATACTATGTATATTTATTTATTTTATTTTTATAGCATTTATACCCCGCTCGATAGCAGGTTCAGTGCGGCTTACAAGGTATGGTACAAAGTATCACAGAGATAACACGAAGTATGGTACAAAGTATCAAAAGATGATCCAGTTAAAAGAGTAGGACAATAGGAAGAGATGTGGGGGAGGAGATTGGAGTATGGTGTGGTGTGGATACTGTATGTATATTTTGTACTTACATATTCACTGGCAGCAGCTATATAGGAATAACGTGAAATGTCTAGATTAGATGTTTCCAAATATTTCCAAGATGTTTTGCTTAAAATTGACCCAAGTGTTTTCATTATTATTCAAACAATGTTAGAGTAACAAATCCAATTTTGCACAATTAGACAAATATTGTCCTGCGGGAGGTTGTGAAGACAAAAACAGTGATGGAATGCAAGAATGCGTTGGATAAACACAGAGGAACACTTGTGATCAGGCGGGGAGCGAGGGTCGCCAAGCAAGAGAAGCGGGGAGGGGGAAGTCACTTGGGTACCCTAGGCCGCCACGGGAGGACAGAGCCGAAAGGGCCAGAATCAAGAGTTCAGGGCCAGTGCGGGAAAGCAGCCTGTCTCCTTCACCATTGAGGTCAATGAAGCTGAAAGACTACAAGTCCCAGCAGCCCTTGAGAGAGAGGCCTGGTAGAATCAGGAAGTGTTACCCCCACTACGAGTCCCAGAATCCCAGGGGAAAGGAGTAGGATCTGGGAGGGCTGGTTGAACAGAATAGGAAACAGTTGGGAGAGGGGGATAATGATGATAGGAAGCAGCTGGTGTGGAAGGCTGTAGAGGAGCCCATGGACTGGCGTTCTGGGGAAGGTAGAGGAGGATTGAAGACTTCAGAAGGAGAGCCCATGGACATTTTAGCCTTAGCTCAAGCTAAAGGTGGGCAGGTAAAAGGGCTCATGGCAACATGGTTCTATGACTTAATGAAAGAGGGAAAGAAGTGGCTGCAGAAGCACTCCAACGGGGGTGAGGGTTTTCAACTGGGGTCAGGAGGGTAGCTGTCAGATGTTAGAGACTGACAGATTGGTTGGGACCCCGTTCATCTTCCAAGAGGTAATGAGAAGGAAGTGAAGGAAAAGTTGAAGCAAAAACCTGCTGATTGTGTGTATCAAGGACTGTGTTGGAGAAAATAAATAAAGGGGAGTTTGTAAATCCTTGACAAGGGGACCCGGAGGAGGGACAGGCACGGGAGGGCTGTCTTGGGTGTTTTTCTCCTGGCAAGAGGACTGCTCAGCTGGGAGGTTCGAGGAATTGCGGATTACAAACCTATGAAGGCCCCGTAGGGTCACACACTAGAGAGAAAAAAGATGGAATCTAATTAAAGCAACACTTCAATGACCTCGTAACTTGAGTGAGCTTTGACTGCAGTTTCAGTGGTTAGGAAGTAAGAGCAATGTCAGCCAGACATCTTCAGTCTGGGTACAGTAAATTGCAAAACACAGGTCAGGATAGAGGCTGGAATGGCCTTTGATGGCAATTCCAGCAGGTGGCAAGTAAGACCAATGCCGTGGAGACTTCTACGGAAAGTACCAGATTCATTTCCTGACTCCTGCCACCTTGTTGGGCAGACGGGATGCCGACATTTACTATTTTATGATGTTACTATGCTCCTATGATGAGTGGAGGAGTGGCCTAGTGGTTAGGGTGGTGGACTCTGGTCCTGAGGAACTGAGTTCAATTCCCACTTCAGGCACAGGCAGCTCCTTGTGACTCTGGGCAAGTCACTTAACCCTCCATTGCCCCATGTAAGCTGCATTGAGCCTGCCATGAATGGGAAAGCGCAGGGTACAAATGTAACAAAAATAAAATAGATACTATTGGACATTCTACATGGAATGTTGCTACTATTGGAGATTCTACATGGAATGTTGCTACTATTGGTGTTTCTACATGGAATGTTGCTACTATTGGAGATTCTACATGGAATGTTGCTACTATTGGAGATTCTACATGGAATGTTGCCACTAGCAACTTTCCATGTAGAAGTCTGCGCAGGCTTCTGTTTCTGTGAGTCTGACGTCCTGCACGTACGTGCAGGACGTCAGACTCATAGAAGCAGAAGCCTGCGCGGCCACATTGGTGATCTGCAAGGGCCGACTTCTACATGGAATGTTGCTAGTGGAATAGCAACATTCCATGTAGAATCTCAAATAGTAGCAACAGTGGAGGAGTGGCCTAGTAGTTAGGGTGGTGGACTTTGGTCCTGGGGAACTGAGTTCGATTCCCAGTACAGGCACAGGCAGCTCTTTGTGACTCTGGGCAAGTCACTTAACCCTCCATTGCCTCATGTAAGCCGCATTGAGCCTGCCATGAGTGGGAAAGCGCGGGGTACAAATGTAATAAAAATCACATGTATGCTAATATACTATACAAATAGTTATGTTATTGGTGCCACCTTTGGGTGCACCCCAGAGAATTTGCCTTTCATGGCTTTTCTCCTCTTTTTCATTTATACTTTGTCTCCTACTTCATCTTGCTTGTTCGTGAACTCGGCTGTCCCAAGAGCTACCAGTCTCCCTTAGATGGTAATGGGTATGGCATCAGTGCCTCCCTGTAGATGTGGTCTATTGAGGGCTCTCCATCATCTTTATGTTGGGTACTGAGGTGTGGAAGCCGTGTTAGTCCACTCTTAAAGGTTATCAATAGAAATCAAACAAAATAAAACATGGAAAAGAAAATATGATACCTTTTTTATTGGACATAACTTAATACATTTCTTGATTAGCTTTCGAAGGTTGCCCTTCTTCGTCAGATCGGAAATAAGCAAATGTGTTAGCAGATAGTATATATAAGAGAAACATCAAAGCATTACTTTGACAGAGTGGGAGGGTGGGAGTATGCATGGGGACATCAAAGCATTTCATTGATATTCTAACAGGATGGGTGTTGGTAGGTGAGAGGAGGGTAATAAACAGAGAAATAGAGAAATACAGCTTTATGGTTTATAATGGGATAGAAAACCCAGATCCTTATTAAGTCCTGTTTGTTGGGTGTTAAAATATTCAATCATTCTTATTTCAAAGGTCTTACGTTCCTGTATTGTTTTAAAATTACCTTTCAGTATTCTTACTGTGAAATCACTGGTACAGTGTTCTGGTCTTGTAAAGTGTTGGCCCACAGGGGTGGGGGCTTGACTGGCACCGGCTATTTTCATGTGATGTCTGTGCAGATTGAATCTTGTTGGGTACTGTAAAGGGGTTTGGGGAGAATTTTTTTTTGGTTGTGGAGCTTAATGTTACTAGTTGAGAACTGAGCCCTCACAGAAGAATAGCACAGGGGGCAGGCTTCTTGGAAGATCACATTACGGTTGGTTAAGGTTTTGTCTTAGAGCATCTGAGGGCTGAAGTGCCCAATCATAAGCAAAAGAGTATTGACCACATCAGGAGAATGAAAGCTAATTTGATATATTCCTCTTGTTTGGTGCATATAACTGGGTCTAGGAAGGGGTGGGGGAGTTTGGCGGTGTTTACATTAGGAAATGCCTGTTCGCTGAGGTACGTTCAGATGTGATTTGAGGAGCTGATACATTGTTGTATTGTTTTTCTGGATGTTTGAGTGGATTAATTATGTACTGGCCCCCTCATTGGTTGAAGCTAAAGGTTGCCTCAGAGGCAGGTACATAATCCTTTTGCGATGTCTACGACCGAATTTGCACTTCTCCCCTCCTAACTTTAATTCACGGTACGTGGACTGTAAAAGGGTCCCCTGTAGCAGGCTGTACCTTTATGGATTGGATATTAACAGTAGACACCGTAGGGAAACAGGAGAAAAGAATACTAGAGGTGATTGTCATCTTTAAATAAAAGCTCCCGGTAATGGGCTCTCTAGTACTGAACAATTACGTACAAAATGAAAATGTTGAAAAGTAAAAAGCAAATTGTCCCTAGAATCAATGTAAAGTGGTGGAAACAAATATCGTAACACTTCAAAGAGAATGTTCTAGGTCTGCTTTGGGTAGTTTCATGCACTCCAATTTCAAACATGCTTCTCTCTCACACCAAACAAATGTAGCAACAAAATACCCCTTTGTTGTTTCTTTCTCTCCCTCTCCTCCTCCTGAACTTGGTGCATCTGCTGAGCAGAGATTAAGCCCTTTGGGTACCCCTATCTCCTAGCTAGTGGCACCAGGGTTCCTGGACTCTTATCCCTTTGTGGTGGTAGATAACGCCCTTTGTATTCCCTGAGGAATCTATGGCTGAAAGACTCATATGTATGGTGAAATTAGCACCACAGAAGTACCGTGGCAGTAATGTGCAGCTCAGCATTCAATGCCAACTTTCTTCTGGTGATTGGTTCAGGCACTTGACAGGAAAGGTCGATATTTTTTTTTAGATTTAAAGTTTAAATCTGTTTATTGATGCGATAATGAAAATGCACAATCTTACAGTTTTAACCAATAACATTCCAAATACATCAAAGTACTATATCTTTTAACATAACGTCATGTCATTTTCTCCTCCCCTCCCCCCATCTCTTCCTGTATGATTTAAGTGTAAGTGCCGATGCCAGCCGGTAAACAGCCTGTACAAATTACAAAAATGTTACATCTATTAGGTTCCCTTCTGACATAGAACAACTAAAACAGTTCCTTCATCTTATACACCCTATCCTCGACCCCCTTCCCCCCCCCCCACTCCCCTTCTAGCCCCTCCCCCTCTATTCCTGCTACTCCAATGCACATGTACTTTATTATTGGTTATACATTTGTATGGTGTTAAGTAAACTGCGGGCCCTGCTATTAAGCTGCTGAATATAAGGTTCCCAGATTGCCCAAAATTCCTTTTTCGGAAAGGTCGATATTTAAAAAAAAAACAACAAAAAAAAAACCATGCCATAGCAACATCCCACTAGAAACATTCCCCAACCCGACACTTCTTCCCCCCAAAACATATCCCTGCCAGTCATGACTGACCCCCCTCCCAACTTGACCCCTTCCCCTAATATAAAAAATACCCTGGTGGTCAGGTGTCCGCCAGCACCTCCCCCTCACACACAAATTCCCTGCTAGTCTAGTAGTCCCGCCCTCTCTTCTCGATGCCCCGTAAAATTCTTGGTAGTTTATTGGGATCCACTTCATAACCATAAGCCTAGCCTTCCCCCGACCCGTACCTTGTACGAGGCAGGAGTGATGCCCACTTGTTCCTGCCTCCATGCAAAATGGCGGTGCCCGCCCTCATGCAATGCATCCTGGGATGCATCAATTGGGGCCTAACATATAAGGGAGCACCACATGGGATGAGGTGCCATCATTTTGCAGATTATGTCGCCCACAGGCAGGAGTGAGTGTGCATTGCTCCTGCCTCGTACGAGGTATAGGGTCAGGGCGGCTAGGCTTGGGGTCATGGGGTCCCACTAGACTGTCAGGGATTTTGGGTGGACTGGGAGAGGGGAGGGAGGGAACTACTAGACTACCAGAGAATTTGTGTGTAGGAGCGCAAGGCAGGGCATTTTTTATATTAAGGGAAGGGGTCGGGATGGGAGGGGGGCCATTAGACCACCAGGAATTTAATATCAGGGATACGGGGTGCCAGGTCAGAAAGCAATTGGGGCCCACTAGATCAACAGCATTTTTATTCACTAATTTAAACCTTCCCCTCCCTCACTGAGATACACATCACCCGCACTCATAGCATATGATATGAATGCGATATAAAATACACATACTTGATCCTGATCTGTCTTTGACATATTTGGATCTGTCACCATTTGTCTGAACAGAGCACTTTGAAAAGCATCCACGATCTCTCTACTTCTTTCCGATTGCGCAGACGGAACCTTCCAATCTACATCCGGCAGACTGAAATCTCCCAGCAACAGCACCTCTCTCTTCTTTCCCAACTTTTGAATATCTGTGATCAGATCTTTATCTAGTTCCTCCAGTTGTGTCGGAGGTCTGTAGACAACACCCCCGGAGGAAAAGTCCATAGTCTGCTATTGAGACAGACCTGGGAAGCAACTGCTTGCCCTGGAACTTGTAGTATAGAGTGTTGACATGATTTGGGTTTCTGCCAGGTACTTGTGACCTGGCTTGGCCACTGTTTAGAAAACAGGATATTGGGCTAGATGGACCATTGGTCCGACCCAGTATAGCTACTCTTAAGTTCATCCAAGGTGAACAGATTTCAGGCAACACTATAGCACTGCGCACTTTCCTCTTGCACTGCTGAATGATGTCCACCTTAACTTGGATATGGGCAGGAGGTCCTTCTCCTTTCCCTCAACTTCACTGCAGCTTTCGTTTTGGTTGATCACTTCATCCTCTTGCAGCAACTGACAGAATGGGCAAGTCACTTAACCCTCCATTGCCCCACGTAAGCCGCTTTGAGCCTGCCATGAGTGGGAAAGCGCAGGGTACAAATGTAACAAAAATAAAATGGATACTATTGGAGATTCTACGTGGAATGTTGCTACTATTGGAGATTCTACAAGGAATGTTGCTATTCCACTAGCAACATTCCATGTAGAAGGCTGCACAGGCTTCTGTTTCTGTGAGTGTGACGTCGTGCAACATTCCATGTAGAAGGCTGCGCAGGCTTCTGTTTCTGTGAGTCTCGTACGTGCAGGACGTCAGACTCACAGAAGCAGAAGCCTGCGCGGCCACGTTGGTGATCTGCAAGGGCCGACTTCTACATGGAATGTTGCTAGTGGAATAGCAACATTCCATGTAGAATCTCCAATAGTAGCAACAGTGGAGGAGTGGCCTAGTGGTTAGGGTGGTGGACTTTGGTCCTGGGGAACTGAGTTCGATTCCCACTTCAGGCACAGGCAGCTCCTTGTGACTCTGGGCAAGTCACTTAACCCTCCATTGCCCCATGTAAGCCGCATTGAGCCTGCCATGAGTGGGAAAGCACGGGGTACAAATGTAACAAAAAATAATATCCCCCAAAACAATACTAATGTAAGAATCCCTCTATCACCCCTCCCAAGTCCACTAACCCATGCCTTGGTTTTCATCTAACGGTCTTAAGCTAGACCCTGCTAAAACTGATGTGATACTCTTTTCAAGAAGGAAATCTCTCATCCTTTCAATTTTCTCTGCTATTCTGGACGCTCCTGTTCCTTTGAAGGATTCCGTGAGAGTCTTGTGTGTTACCTCTGACAGTAGCTTGATCTTTAATCATCATATCTCTAGTCTGGTGCAAAAGTGCTATTTTACTCTTTGCCTGGATTATTGTAACTCCCTTTATGCTGATCTTTCAGGCTTCAGCTACATGAATGCGTAGGCTGCAATTAGTTCAAAAAACTGCAGTGAAACTTGTTTGGAGAAAAGAGAAACGTGACAGGGGAAACTCCTCGTCTTCAGTGAGACCATTGCTTCTAGTGTCTTATCGCAGAGCCTTTAAGATTCTTTTCCACACTGATATACCTTCATTTTTGTATAGTTTGCTTAGGGCCTAATCGCCTGCACGAACACTTCATTCATCACTGTCCGATCTTCCGTCTATTCTTTCCTATCACAGTGTAAAACACGATTATGAACATCACTCTTGTTTTAAGTGGTAGCGCTCACACTGTGGAATCAACTGCCTATGTACCTTCCTGCTGAGACTTCTTTCAAAAAGTTTAAGCAGAGGGTTAAATCTTATTACTTTGAGATGGCTTTCGGCTCCAGTGACATTCTGCTGTTTTATTATGTACATAAGTATTGCCATAGTGGGACAGACCAAAGGTCCATCAAGCCCAGCATCCTGTTTCCAACAGTGGCCAATCCAGGTCAAGTACCTGGCAAGATCCCAAAACAGTGCAATATATTTTATGCTGCCTATCCCAGAAATAAGCAGTGGATTTTCCCCAAGTCCATTTTAATAATGGTAGGTTCAATGTGGCTTACAAAGAAACAGTGGGAGGGTACAATGAGATGGTTACAAGATAAGGAGTGGAGTTAGCAGATTGTAGGGTGGGGTACACAAATCAAATAAATATAGACCTAGGGATCTCTAGTGGAAGTAGTAGGTTGGGTGGCCCCTTGGGGGTTTCGGTTAGGAATGCCTGGATTAATTATCGTAGAATTTCGAAGAGCATCGGTGGGATCGTGACCAGTCAAGTTGAGTTACCTAGTTGGTTGGCCAGTCATTGAGAGTAAAGATATGAGAGTGGTGGAATTAGGATAGGTGTTTGAGTCCGGTTTCGTTTTTGTTAATTGTGCCTTTTTCAATCTGTGCGAAAGTGTTTTTTAAATAGGTGAGCCTTTAGGTGTTTTTGGAAAATCAAAAAATAATCTTTCAGCTTTAGTTCCTTTGGGAGTGAGTTCCAGATTTTGGTACTGATATAGAAGAAACAGGAGCTTAGTCAAGATCGGGAGGCGGGGCTGGTGGTTGGGAGGCGGGGATAGTGCTGGGCAGACTTATACGGTCTGTGCCAGAGCCGGTGGTTGGGAGACAGGGCTGGTGGTTGGGAGGTGAGGATAGTGCTGGACAGACTTATACAGTCTGTGCCAGAGCCAGTGGTGGGAGGCGGGGATAGTGCTGGGCAGACTTATATGGTCTGTGCCAGAGCTGGTGGTGGGAAGCGGGGCAGACTTATACGGTCTGTGCCCTGAAGAGCACAGGTACAAATCAAAGTAGGGTATACACAAAAAGTAGCACATATGAGTTATCTTGTTGGGCAGACTGGATGAACCGTGCACGTCTTTTTCTGTCGTCATCTACTATGTTACTATGGTTGCAAGAGATGATTTGTATTTGATATCTTTAAATGAAGGGAAGTGGAGGGTAAGGTATGATATTGCTGATTTGTCAGTACTCCTGATTGGTAAGTCAATTAGGTCCGTCATGTGATAGGCCGAATATTGTTCGGTTTACCATTGAGCAGGTCTTGAAGGCATCTGTTGATCATTGTCTGCTGTCCTTCTGTTATCACTTGAGTAATCCCTCCCTTAGTCCGTCCCTACCTCCTGTGGCTTAGCCAATATGTATTTCCTCTACCTATTTCAGAAGCTCTTATTATCTAATGCAATTAATTTGTAACCTAGGCCACCTTTTGTACCTTTATTTCTCCCTTTGGTTGTTCCTTTGATTTGTAAACTGCTTAAATGGTTGATTGGCGGTGTTTTGAAATTAACATGACTGTTACTCGAACGTCCCTGTATCTGAGCGTTGCATTTAGTATTCTATTGTGCTTTTCTCTAAGGGCCAAATGCTGCCCAAATAAAATTCAGCATCCAGGGCTATTCTATCAAGGGTGGTCTGGGATGAGCGCTTTTTATAGAATACATGGAAATAATTCTAAAATAAATAGGAGGAACTATTTTTTCACTCAACAAATAGTTAAGCTCTGGAATTCTTTGCCGGAGGATGTGGTAATAGCAGATAGCGTATCTGGGTTTAAAAAAAGTTTGTAACTTAGTAACATAGTAGATGACGGCAGAAAAAGACCTGCACAATCCATCCAGTCTGCCCAACAAGATAAACTCATATGTGCTACTTTATGTGTATACCTGACCTTGATTTGTATCTGTCATTTTCAGGGTACAGACCGTAGAAGTCTGCCCATCACTAGCCCCGCCTCCCAACCAAGAGCCCCACCTCCCCCCTCCGGCTCTGCCACTCAATCTCCGCTAAGCTTCTAAGGATCCCTTCCTTCTGAATAGGATTCCTTTATGTTTATCCCACGCATGTTTGAATTCCGTTACCGTTTTCATCTCCACCATCTCCCTCAGGAGGGCATTCCAAGCATCCACCACTCTCTCTGTGAAAAAATACTTCCTGACATTTTTCTTGAGTCTGCCCCCCTTCAATCTCATTTCATGTCCTCTAGTTCTACCGCCTTCCCATCTCCGGAAAAGGTTCGTTTACGGATTAATACCTTTCAAATATTTGAACATCTGTATCATATCACCCCTGTTTCTCCTTTCCTCCAGGGTATACATGTTCAGGTCAACAAGTCTCTCATACGTCTTGTAACGCAAATCCCATACCATTCTCGTAGCTTTTCTTTGCACCACTTCAATTCTTTTTACATCCTTAGCAAGATACGGCTTCCAAAACTGAACACAATAATCCAGGTGGGGCCTCACCAACGTCTTATACAGGGGTACTAAAATCTCTTTTCTTCTGCTGGTCACACCTCTCTAAGAGGTTTTTAATACCCCTGTATAAGATGTTGGTAAGGATAAGTTCCTGGAGGACAAGTCCATAGTCTGCTATTGAGACAGACATGGGGAAGCCACTGCTTGCCCCAGGATTGGTAGCATAGACTGTTGCTACTATTTAGGATTCTGGAATGTTGCTATTATTTGGGTTTCTGCCGGGTACTTGTGATCTGGATTGGCCACTGTTGGAAACAGGATACTGGGCTAGATGGACCATTGGTCTCACCCAGTATAGTTACTCTTGCCGAATTGCTTTCGAATTTGTGTGCGAGGACTTACACCAGTTGAAACCAGGTGAAAATCCTGGTGCACAAGTTGAGCGCATCCTCGGTATTCTATAATACTAAGCACAATCTTCTGAAAGGCCCCTGAGCCGCCCATAGGAATGCTCCCTTTGCAGCTATGTGGATACACTTAGGCGCCAACATATATAACTAGGAAACTAAGTGTATTTCCACACTGATCTGCCATGTCAGCCCTATTTTGGTGCCTTTCATCCATTGGAATATGTTTCTACACTGAAGTTTGGGTGCAGAATTAGCTTTATAGAATTCTCCAGTGGTAAAAGGGGGCCTGTGCTAGTATCAGCATGTGGTTTTGATGCACGCTGAGGCTCCCCACCCATTGAAATGGTGGTAAGGGCTCCTGTGCTAACCCGGTGGCAACCGGTTAAAATCTAAAAATTACTGTAGTGCCGGAAATGGGCTGCACTGGGGGTGGGAACTTCTGCCAGGCTCCTGCAGTAGATTGGCGAACAGCAAGCCCGTTTCCGCACAGCAACCCTTTGGTAAAAGGGATCATAGTAACATAGTAGATGACGGCAGAAAAAGATCTGCACGGTCCACCCAGTCTGCCCAACAAGATAAACTCACATGTGCTATTTTTTTGTGTATACCTTACCTTGATTTGTACCCGTCTTTTTCAGGGCACAGACCGTATAAGTCTGCCCAGCACTATCCCCGCCTCCCAACCACCAGCCCCGCCTCCCAACCACCGGCTCTGGCACAGACCCTATAAGTCTGCCCAGCACTATCCCCGCCTCCCAACCACCAGTCCCGCCTCCCACCACCAGCTCTGGCACAGACCGTATAAGTCTGCCCAGCACTATCCCCGCCTCCCAACCACCAGCCCTGCCTCCCAACCACCGGCTCTGGCACAGACCCTATAAGTCTGCCCAGCACTATCCCCGCCTCCCAACCACCAGTCCCGCCTCCCACCACCAGCTCTGGCACAGACCGTATAAGTCTGCCCAGCACTATCCCCGCCTCCCAACCACCAGCCCTGCCTCCCAACCACCGGCTCTGGCACAGACCCTATAAGTCTGCCCAGCACTATCCCCGCCTCCCAACTACCAGTCCCGCCTCCCAACCACCGGCTCTGGCACAGACCGTATAAGTCTGCCCAGCACTATCCCCGCCTCCCAACCACCAGTCCCACCTCCCACCACCGGCTCTGGCACAGACCATACAAGTCTGCCCAGCACTATCCCCACCTCCCACCATCAGCTCTGGCACAGACTGTACAAGTCTGCCCAGCACTATCCCCGCCTCCCAACTACCAGTCCCGCCTCCCACCACCAGCTCTGGCACAGACCGTAAGTCAGCCCAGCACTATCCCCGCCCCCCAACCACCAGTCCCGCCTCCCAACCACCGGCTCTGGCACAGACCCTATAAGTCTGCCCAGCACTATCCCCGCCTCCCAACCACCAGTCCCACCTCCGGCTCTGGCACAGACCGTACAAGTCTGCCCAGCACTATCCCCGCCTCCCACCATCAGCTCTGGCACAGACTGTATAAGTCTGCCCAGCACTATCCCCGCCTTCCAACTACCAGTCCCGCCTCCCACCACCAGCTCTGGCACAGACCGTATAAGTCTGCCCAGCACTATCCCCACCTCCCAACCACCAGCCTTGCCTCCCACCACTGGCTAAGCTTCTGGGGATCCTAAGTGTCTAGTCATTTTTTGATTCCCCGTGCAGGGGACTCTGATCTTTGATACACTTTGCTTCAGAGTGCATCTGTCTGTTGTCACCTGGCTAGAGTGAGTGTCATGGGGCTCTTGTAGGTGGCCACTAGCCACACATGTCAGAATGAGGTTTAGACAGTAGCTCAAAGTGGAGTGGGTGTCTCAGGGCTCCAGCAGCTGCACAGGCTGATTTCAGGGCTGCTTAGTCCCCTGCCCCAATATTTCTACACTGCTTGGCTCTGCAGTCAGCAGTGAGGAAGATGATAAGATTGGGCACAGATGAGTGCTGGCAGAGGGGAGGTGGGAGAGTACAGGGCCAGCTCAAGGGGTTGTGATGCCCTGAATCAACCTCTGCTTTTGTTAAGTGCAAACAGTCCTCCACCGGTTTACGTCACTTCGTTCCATCAGCCCTCTACCAGTTTCTCTCTCCTCCCCCACCTCAGTAATATATTTATCTTCTGGTTATTCCAGTTCAAAGAGCCATGAAAGAATTATGTTCACAAGTGGAAGAAAATGTGATAGCTGTGGAAACTTGGATTGCATTGCACTGTTTGAAATTGAATCTAGGTAAAAGTAAGTTCTTTTTAGCTCATCCAACCAAACAGCTATCTGTGGGCCAGCGTTTTAATAATCAAAGGAGACCATTTTCCATTAGTGACACCTATGAAAATTCTAGGAGTCACGATGGATGCTACGTTATCATTTGAGCAGCACCATGTGATATCTTTTGGAGTATGAGACGCCAGCACCTCCGCCATCCTGTGCAAGGATAAGACTGTTTTGGGGAGGGGGGGAGGACTCCAGAGAGGATTCTTCAGCTGGTAGGGCCTGGGGATCCCTGCCAGACAAGGTATTCATTTTTACTATTTTGGGGGGGAGGGGGGGAGAGGAAATATGTGAGTCCAGTGGCGTTCCTAGGGGGGCTGACACCTGGGGCGGATCGCCGATGCGCCCTGCCCCCCAGGTGCAGCGCCCCCCCCAGAACAGCGCAACGCCCCCCCCAGTGAAAGAACCCCCCGGGTGCACGCCGCTGGGGGAGGGGTGCCGTGCGCCTGCCGGCTCTTCGTTTTCATGCTCCCTCTGCCCCAGAACAGGAAGTAACCTGTTCCGGGGTAAAGGGAACATGAAAACGAAGAGCCAACAGGCGCGCGGCGTACACCCGGGGCGGACTGCCTCCACTGCCCCCCCATTGGTACGCCACTGTGAGAGTCATACCCACCCAAAAATTGAGGTCTGGTTATGCTACTGCATGGCAGAGGTCATGAGGAGCAAAAGGGGTGGAAGCACTGGCTCCTGCTGCACCTCCTCTTTCCTGTTGGCTCTGTCTCATTCTTCAGTGGACAGACAAAGCAACAGAAGAACAAATGTTTGCAACCAACGCGATTGTAACACAGGAAAACGTGAACCGTTTGTTTACTCTTTCCAAAAATGCTAGGACTAGGGGGCATGTGATGAAGCTACAAAGTAGTAAATTTAAAATGAATTGGAGAAAATGTTTCTTCACTCAACGTGTAATTAAACTCTGGAATTCATTGCCAGAGAATGTGGTAAAGGCGGTTAGCTTAGCGGAGTTTAAAAAAGGTTTGGATGACTTCCTAGACCATTATTAAATGGACTTGGGTAAAATCCACTAATTCTGGGATAAGCAGTATAGAATGTTTTGTACTTTTTTGGGATCTTGCTGGGTATTTGTGACCTGGATTGGCCACTATTGGAAACAGGATGCTGGGCTCAATGGACCTTTGGTCTTTCCCAGTATGGCAATACTTCTGTACTTATGACAAAGTCGCTAGCGATGCTGTGCAATGGTGTATGAAGTCTTTAATTGGAAAACACAGCTCGACATGGGCCGTGTTTCAGCCTATCAGGCTTTCATCAGAAGTCTATAACAAAAACTCATAATAGGCATAAATTTAAAAAAATGAAAACACAATATTCGGTATAATGATATCAAAAGCATATAAGTAATAATAATATGTTTCATCAAAACAACATCTAAAAAGCAGATAAACAGTATTTATATATATATATATATATATATATACATATATATATATATATATATATATATATACATACATATATATATATATATATATATATATATATAGTGGTGGAAATAAGTATTTGATCCCTTGCTGATTTTGTAAGTTTGCCCACTGACAAAGACATGAGCAGCCCATAATTGAAGGGTAGGTTATTGGTAACAGTGAGAGATAGCACATCACAAATTAAATCCGGAAAATCACATTGTGGAAAGTATATGAATTTATTTGCATTCTGCAGAGGGAAATAAGTATTTAATCCCTCTGGCAAACAAGACCTAATACTTGGTGGCAAAACCCTTGTTGGCAAGCACAGCGGTCAGACGTCTTCTGTAGTTGATGATGAGGTTTGCACACATGTCAGGAGGAATTTTGGTCCACTCCTCTTTGCAGATCATCTCTAAATCATTAAGAGTTCTGGGCTGTCGCTTGGCAACTCGCAGCTTCAGCTCCCTCCATAAGTTTTCAATGGGATTAAGGTCTGGTGACTGGCTAGGCCACTCCATGACCCTAATGTGCTTCTTCCTGAGCCACTCCTTTGTTGCCTTGGCTGTATGTTTTAGGTCATTGTCGTGCTGGAAGACCCAGCCACGACCCATTTTTAAGGCCCTGGCGGAGGGAAGGAGGTTGTCACTCAGAATTGTACGGTACATGGCCCCATCCATTCTCCCATTGTTGCGGTGAAGTAGTCCTGTGCCCTTAGCAGAGAAACACCCCCAAAACATAACATTTCCACCTCCATGCTTGACAGTGGGGACGGTGTTCTTTGGGTCATAGGCAGCATTTCTCTTCCTCCAAACACGGCGAGTTGAGTTCATGCCAAAGAGCTCAATTTTTGTCTCATCTGACCACAGCACCTTCTCCCAATCACTCTCGGCATCATCCAGGTGTTCACTGGCAAACTTCAGACGGGCCGTCACATGTGCCTTCCGGAGCAGGGGGACCTTGCGGGCACTGCAGGATTGCAATCCGTTATGTCGTAATGTGTTACCAATGGTTTTCGTGGTGACAGTGGTCCCAGCTGCCTTGAGATCATTGACAAGTTCCCCCCTTGTAGTTGTAGGCTGATTTCTAACCTTCCTTATGATCAAGGATACCCCACGAGGTGAGATTTTGCGTGGAGCCCCAGATCTTTGTCGATTGACAGTCATTTTGTACTTCTTCCATTTTCTTACTATGGCACCAACAGTTGTCTCCTTCTCGCCCAGCGTCTTACTGATGGTTTTGTAGCCCATTCCAGCCTTGTGCAGGTGTATGATCTTGTCCCTGACATCCTTAGACAGCTCCTTGCTCTTGGCCATTTTGTAGAGGTTAGAGTCTGACTGATTCACTGAGTCTGTGGACAGGTGTCTTTCATACAGGTGACCATTGCCGACAGCTGTCTGTCATGCAGGTAACGAGTTGATTTGGAGCATCTACCTGGTCTGTAGGGGCCAGATCTCTTACTGGTTGGTGGGGGATCAAATACTTATTTCCCTCTGCAGAATGCAAATAAATTCATATACTTTCCACAATGTGATTTTCCGGATTTAATTTGTGATGTGCTATCTCTCACTGTTACCAATAACCTACCCTTCAATTATGGGCTGCTCATGTCTTTGTCAGTGGGCAAACTTACAAAATCAGCAAGGGATCAAATACTTATTTCCACCACTGTATATATATATATATGATTGGAATCTAAGAGGTCCTTTTACTAAAGTGCACTGAAAAATGTCGTGGTAGTGTAGATGCGTGTTTTGGGCGCACGCAGAATCATTTTTCAGCGCACCTGCAAAAAATGCCTTTTTAAAATTTTTGCCAAAAATGGACGTGCGGCAAAATGAAACTTGCCGCGCGCCCATTTCGGGTCTGAGACCTTACCACCAGCCACTGACCTAGTGGTAAAGTCTCACGTGGTAACTGGGTGGTAATGACCTACGTGCGCCAAATGCCACTTGGTGACGCATGCCAGAAATAAAATTTCAGGCGCGCGTAGCAGATGCGCACCAAAAATGAAATTACCAGAAGGGCCACGCAGTAGCCATGCGGTAACTCCATTTTGGCGCGTGTTGGGTGTACATAGACGCTTTTGCGGCTTAGTAGAAGGGTCCTTACAAGTATCACCAGCATCTAAAGACGATACCCACTCGGTTACAGTACTTTCTCCCCTAAATGTGGATTCCTTAAGAACAAGAAAATAGATGTGATAATATCAATATATACCTATAGTCTATAAATAGTTGTGTTTCTCAATTCCACAAGTGATAGCTACATGGGGATACCTTAAAAATGAGAAAATAGATGCGCTGGTATAAATATACCTAAATCCTATAAACAGCTGTTTTTCACAATGTCTGCAAGCAGCAACAAGGATAATCTAAAGAAGAAATAATAGTCAAACATTTAAATGAAAATAAAATAAGTCAGACCGTGTTGGCAAACTACCCATAACTGAAGTGATTAAAAAAAAACTGTAAACTTAGTCAAGATCGGGAGGCGGGACTGTTGGGTGGGAGGCGGGGATAGTGCTGGGCAGACTTATAGGGTCTGTGCCAGAGCTGGTGGTGGGAGGCGGGACTGGTGGTTGGGGGGCGGGGATAGTGCTGGGCAGACTTATACGGTCTGTGCCAGAGCTGGTGGTGGGAGGCGGGACTGGTGGTTGGGAGGCGGGGATAGTGCTGGGCAGACTGAAGAACACAGGTACAAATCAAAGTAGGGTATACACAAAATTAGCACATATGAGTTATCTTGTTGGGCAGACTGGATGGACCGTGCAGGTCTTTTTCTGCAGTCATCTACTATGTTACTATGTAATAAGTTACAGATAATGAGTGCTTCAGATAAAAAAAGGGTGCTTTAAAAAAAAACTAACTCTAACATGCTCTGCTGAATGAGCTTTTATATCAGTCCATGGCGTAACCGCACTTTGAATACTGCATGCAATTCTGGTTACCGCATCTCCAAAAAGATATAGCGGAAGTAGAAAAGGTACAGAGAAGGACAACAAAAATGATAAAGGGGATGGGACGACTTCCCTATGAGGCTAGGGCTTTTCAGCTGGGAGAAGAGATGGCCAGGGGCAAGTGATGAAGCCACCAAGTGGCAAATTTAAAAGAAACCAGAGAAAATATTTCTCAACTCAACATGTAATTAAACTCTGGAATCGGTTGCCAGAGAATGCGGTACAAAGCAGTTAGCTTGGCAGGGTTTAAAAAAGGTTTGGATAATTTCCTAAAAGTCCATTAAAAAATCCGCAGGAGCAGAGAACTCTATGGTCCCACGAGGATGAACAGGTGACAGGAAAAAGTGGGTGATGGACCATGGGTTCCAGGGACAAGAGAGACAATCTTAAGTTAAAAATAATTTTAAGTGGTAAAAGGCTCGACACAACACTATGTTTCGGTCACAAGGCCTGCTTCATGAATCTAAAAATAAATATACATGTATAAATAAGAAAATAAATACAAAAACGTGTAAAATAGCACAAATAATTAAGGAATATGGTTTAAAAGTACATAAGTACATAAGTAGTGCCATACTGGGAAAGACCAAAGGTCCATCTAGCCCAGCATCCTGTCACCGACAGTGGCCAATCCAGGTCAAGGGCACCTGGCACGCTCCCCAAACGTAAAAACATTCCAGACAAGTTATACCTAAAAATGCGGAATTTTTCCAAGTCCATTTAATAGCGGTCTATGGACTTGTCCTTTAGGAATCTATCTAACCCCTTTTTAAACTCCGTCAAGCTAACCGCCCGTACCACATTCTCCGGCATCGAATATGTATATAAAGAATGTAAAATTGTCAAGATGAACTTGGGAAAATCCGTTGCTTATTCCTGGGATAAACAACATAAAATCTGTTTTACTCTTTTGGGATCTTGCCAGGTGCGTGCGACCTGAATTGGCAACTCTTGGAAACAGGATACTGGGCTTGATGGACCTTTGACCTGTCCCAGTATGGCAATGTTTATGTTCTTATGAAGGTGAGATGTGTGCAACCACTGGAGAATCATTGCATGACCACACTGCATATTAGCCATGGCAGTTTGCGTGTTCGCTGTGCTTAATGGCCTGGCCTGGGAGCAGGCAGGCAAGCAGGTGCCAGGTGGGAGGGTGCAGTATGAGCAGATTTAGTGCCCAGCCAAAAGCAAAGGTGGAGAGTTTCCTCAGATTGAGCTGTATCCAGAGCAGTGACACGGGCTAGGAACAAGTGGGGGTTCGTTCCTGCCCCCGAAGTGGCCACTAGACCACCAGGGCCTATGGGTGGTCGTGTGTGATGGGGGGAGTGAGTTTCGGGTTTCAGTCTGGTTTTGGGGCTGACTCCGAAATTCGGTTGGCCTCTATATGGCATTGGGGGGTTATTGGAAACCCAGAGCCTAAACATTGCTTTCAGTAACCTTAGCTTTGATAAGGAATACCGAGGGGTTGAAGGCAGTACCAGTCCCCTATAAGGGGAATGAAATCAGGTTTGATCTTCATATAGTGGTGATAGAAATAGTCAATGCAGATTTTACCATTTCAGATTGTTACATTAGGTATGATTTGAATTTAAATCCCTTCCCACTTGTCCCTAAAGGAAATGTTATCTATGGCCTCCTCAGTTATAGAAAGTATTAATTTTCTTTTTCATATGCCGTGTGTGTAACAGGATGCCACAGTGTGTCTTCCTATTAAATAATAGGAGGAATATTCTGGATCTCTGCCCAAAAGCAGAGAGCCCGTGAAACTAATGAAGGGGTGCTCTGTTCTGGGGAGGTAACCCTGTAGCAGTAGATCGTCAAGAACTGCAGGAAACTATAAGACAGAAGTGTCGAGAGGGGCTTATTGTCTTACTTGCTTAGAGAAAGTCTAATAAAAGGCAAATACGGTGTATAGAGCGCTGAGGCCCATCAGAAGTTTTCTACCCAAGGAATGAAAAAGAAAGTGGAGGAGAGAAAAGTACTACAAGGCATACGCAGCGCTGCACAAACATAGAAGAAAGACAGTCCCTGCTCAAAGAGCTTACAATCTAATAGACAAAAAATAAAGTAAGCAAATCAAATCAATTAATGTGTACAGGAAGGAGGAGAGGAGGGTAGGTGGAGGCGAGTGGTTACGAGTCAAAAGCAATGTTAAAGAGGTGGGCTTTCAGTCTAGATTTAAAGGTGGCCAAGGATGGGGCAAGACGTAGGGGCTCAGGAAGTTTATTCCAGGCGTAGGGTGCAGCGAGACAGAAGGCGCGAAGTCTGGAGTTGGCAGTAGTGGAGAAGGGAACAGATAAGGATTTATCCATGGAGCGGAGTGCACGGGAAGGGGTGTAGGGAAGGACGAGTGTGGAGAGATACTGGAGAGCAGCAGAGTGAGTACATTTATAGGTTAATAGAAGTTTGAACAGGATGCGAAACGGATAGGGAGCCAGTGAAGCGACTTGAGGAGAGGGGTAGTATGAGTAAAGCGACCCTGGCGGAAGACAAGACGGGCAGCAGAGTTTTGAACTGATTGGAGAGGGGAGAGGTGACTAAGTGGCAGTGGCGTAGCCAGACTGCCAATTTTGGGTGGGCCTGAACCCAAAGTGGGTGGGCACAAAATTTTCTCTGTACCCCCCCCCCCCCCCCCCCCAAGCAAAATTTAGTCACACTCAGATGCATTTGTCACACAGGTTAAAGTGCTGCTTTTCAGTGCATCCGATTTCAGACAATTTATTTAATAGCCTAATCCTTTTCAGTGAGCTTTCAGAGGCCAAGACCTCCTGCCTCAGGTCAGTATAATGCTGTTACGGTATCCTCTCCTGACCTAAGGAAGGAAGTATTGGTCTCTGAAACTTTATTAACACCATATTACTTTATCCTAAATTAAAAATAAAATTATTTTCTTTACCTTTGTTGTATGGCCATTTACTTTTTCTCATTGTGTTGCTCCCAGTCTAGATTCTGCTTTCCTTCGTTTTCGCTTAACTCTTCTGCCAGGGTTTCCTGGCCATTTGTCATTTTCTCTCCTTTTTCTTTGCTTTCTTCAATATTTTTCTGCCTCTCTCTCTCTGTCCAGATTTAATTCATTCTTACTATCCATTCTTTAATTTCCTTCATCTACTTATGGCTTTTCATCTTTTTCTCACCCTTGTTCTCCCCATGCCCCTTCCTCTTATTCTCCAATCTTTCACTACTCCCCCTTTCCATGCAGCAGCTCTCCTCTTTCTCTCCCCATCCTTCCAGTGTCTCCCCTCTCTCTCCCCATCCTTCCAATAGTCTCCCCTCTTTCTTTCTGCATCCTTCCATCCAGTGTCACCTCTT
This sequence comes from Microcaecilia unicolor, assembly GCF_901765095.1. Classification (NCBI taxonomy): domain Eukaryota; kingdom Metazoa; phylum Chordata; class Amphibia; order Gymnophiona; family Siphonopidae; genus Microcaecilia; species Microcaecilia unicolor. The sequence goes on from NC_044042.1 coordinate 106,698,806, forward strand.
TCTCCCTACCCTTCCATCCAGCATCTTCCCTCTTTCTCTCCCCATCCTTCTACCCTCTCTCCTGATCCTTCCATCTGTCTCTCTCCCTCCTTCTAACCAGTGTCTATCTCTCTACCCTTTTCTGTTCAGTGTCCCTTTTCTCTCCACATCCTTCCAGTCTCTCCCCTTTCTCTCTGCATCCTTTCATCCAGTGTCTCTCTCCCCACCCATCCATCTGTTTTCCCTCTTTCTCTGCCATCCTTCCATCTTCTTCCATCTCTGTACCTCTATCTTCCTCCATGTTTAGTATCTCCTTTTCTCTGTGTCCCTATCTGTCCATCTTCTCCCCTCTCTTTGTCCCCAGTGCCAATATATCTCTACCCTCTCTGACCCTAACACATCCAGCTTCTCTCCCTCTCACTCCCTCCTCTTTCCAGCATCTGGTTTGGTTGCTTGATTTCCTGCTTCCCGCCCTCAAGCTGTAGGTTTAATATTCCCTTTTCCTTCATCTCCTTGGTCTGGTATCTCTGTTTCCCTTCCCTCCCTCCTTGTGCTGTACCAGCAGTTCTCTCCCTTCCCTCCAGTTCTCCTCCCATGTCCAGCAGCTCTTTCCCTTCCATCCAGATCCCCTCCTCCTCTTCCTCCCACATCTAACAGCTCTCTCCCTTCCACCCAGATCCCCTCCTCCTCTTCCTTCAGCAGCTCTCTCCCTTCCATTGTCCCCTCCTTCTCTTCCTCCCATGTCCAGCAGCTCTTTCCCTTCCCTCCAGCCCCTTCCTCCTCTCCCTCCCATGTCCAGCAGCTCTCTCCCTTCCATTCAGTCCCCTCCTCCACTTCCTTCAGCAGCTCTCTCCCTTCCATCGTCCCCTCCTCTTCCTCCCATGTCCAGCAGCTCTCTCCCTTCCCTCCAGTCCCTTCCTCCTCTTCCTCCCTTGTCCAGCAGCTCTCCAACCCCTTCCTCCTCTCCCTCCCATGTCTAGCAGCTCTCTCCCTTCCCTCCCTCTTCCAGAAGCTCTCCAGCCCACCTCCAGCAGCTCTCTTCCTTCCCAGTTCCCTCTAATCCCCTTCCTCCTACAAGTCTGACTGTCTCTGGCAAAAGTATCCCTTCCCCCCCAACCAACAAACCACAAATTCAGCACTTGCCCTCCAGGCCCACCCATCCAAATCCTTCATCGCTGTCGCTGCCTTTTCTCCCGCGGCTTCCGGGAGGCAGCGATCAGCGTTACCTGTAGTGCCTGCCCTGAAATTATGCTTCTCTTCTCCCCAGGCTTCGCCCCGCTCGTTTCTTCGTTCGTCGGCAGCGCTACGCTGCGCTGCTATTCAAACAGGCAGCTCCGCTCCTCTCTGCCGCGTCCATCCGGCCCTACTAAACAGGAAGTGCATCAGAGGGCCAGATGGACGCGGCAGAGAGGAGCGGAGCTGCCTGTTTGAATAGCAGCGCAGCGTAGCGCTGCCGACGAGCGAAGAAACGAGCGGGGCGAAGTCTGGGGAGAAGAGAAGCATAATTTCAGGGCAGGCACTACAGGTAACGCTGATCGCTGCCTCCCGGAAGCCGCGGGAGAAAAGACAGCGACAGCGATGAAGGATTTGGATGGGTGGGCCTGGAGGGCAAGTGGGTGGGCCTGGGCCCGTCCAGGCCCACCCGTGGCTACGCCCCTGCTAAGTGGGAGGCCAGCAAGAAGCAGATTGCAGTAGTCTAAACGAGAGGTGACAAGGGTGTGGATGAGGGTTTGGTAGAGTGCTCGGAAAGAAAGGGGCGGATTTTATGGATGTTGTAAAGAAAGAAACGACAGGTCTTGGCAATCTGCTGGATATGAGCAGAGAAGGAGACAGAAGAGTCAAAGATGACCCCAAGGTTTCGAGCTGAGGCAACAGGGAGAATGAGAGAGCCATCAACAGAAATAGAAAATGGGGGGAGCGGGGAGGTGGGTTTGGGGGGAAAAATGAGAAGCTCGGTTTTGGTCATGTTTAATTTCAGGTGGCGTTGAGACATCCAGACAGTAATGTCAGACAAGCACGCTGAAACTTTGGTTTGGATGCAAGGTGAGATATCAGGGGTAGATTTGGGAGTCATCAGCATAGAGATGGTAGGAAAAGCCATGGGATGAGATTAAGAGGTCTTGGATTTGTGATATGCTTTTTGCCTATCAAGCACCTAAAATATGGCTCTCTCAGTTTGGTTTTTAGACAATTTAGATTATGTACCTTTTAGCAGGGCCGCTGAGAGGGGGGGGGAGGGCAGAGGGGACAAAATTCACTGGGCCCGGGCCACCAAGGCGGGCCCAGTGCCACAGTCCCACCCACCCTCCGTCGTTGACCGTCTGCCACCGGGCCGGGCCCCCTGCATTGAAATCACAGCATCTCTCACCTCCATGTGAAAGTGCTGCAGGCAGCAGCAGATCGCCTCCCTTCGGGCCTCCTTCCCTCCCTGTATCCCGCCCTCGTCTGACATAACTTCCGTGTCTGCTGCCTGCCTACTGACTCTGCCTGTACCTGGATTACTCTTGTGTCTGCTGCCTGCCTACTGACTCTGCCTGTACCTGGATTACTCTTGTGTCTGCTGACTGCCTCCTGACCTTGCCTGTACCTGGATTACTCACGTACCTGCTGCCTGCCTACTGACTGTCTGTACCTGGATTACTCACGTACCTGCTGCCTGCCTACTGACTCTGCCTGTACCTGGATTACTCACGTACCTGCTGCCTGCCTACTGACTCTGCCTGTACCTGGATTACTCACGTACCTGCTGCCTGTCTGGCCGTCAAGTTCATCATCAGGCTTCCTGCTCCATCTCGTAAGCCCTGCAGGGCGCCAGCACCTAGAGGCTCAACCTCTGGGGAACGGCAGTCAGCGCAGGTGAAAACCCGGGGTTGTCCGGCTGCCAACAAGAACCTGGTCCAAGTACTGGGCTCAGCAGCGCTCTACTTGGTACAAGAACTCACAGGTCTCAAAAAGGCAGTAAATAAATTCTAATAAATAAATAAATCATTGATGAAATGAGCTGGAGAAAGGATTGGACTAACTGTGAGTACATGCTGGAAGCCTGAGTGATAGAAATTTAGACTTCAGAACTGGGTGCATCCTACTAGCCCTAGTCCAGAGAGGCTAAGCATTGGGGGGGGGGGGGGGGGTAACATGATAAGGAGGGAGGAGTCTTACATCCTAGAGAGGAGAGAAGGGACTTACTTAAGCAGTGAAAGGCCACACAATCTGCAAATAGTGAGGTACAGCTCTGGTCGCATAGTTGGCAGACTGGATGGACCATACAGGTTTTTATCTTCCAATCGCTTACTATGTTAAAAAATATGGATACAGTATTTAGAAGGAGGATACTGGGGCAGCTAGAAGTTTTAAGAGTGACAAGGCATATATCAAGGAGTAGAGAGGGTTCAAAACCATTCACCAATGAAGGACCACGGGAGATGAGGGGAGAGAGGAGAGAGCACATCACAGAGGAAATCAAGGATTGCAAATACTTTGAGCAGGTTGGACTCCTTTTGCCGTCCCTGTACTTTATGGACTATCTGCAGGATTCTATAAATCACGTCTAGCATTCTGCGTTTCAATCTAAGCATATTCCATAATAATGCGCGTAAGTTAATTGGCTTAACAAGCCAATCAGCATTAACAGCACTTAACGAGCAATAATGAGCATTAATTGGCAATAAATTGCTTACACCCTATGCTATGTAAGTACATAAGTATTGCCATACTGGGAAAGACCAAAGGTCCATCAAGCTCAGCATCCTGTTTCCAACAGTGGCCAATCCAGGTCACAAATGCCTGGCAAGATCCCAAAAATGTACAAAACATTTTATACTGCTTATCCCAGAAATAGTGGATTTTCCTCAAGTCCATTTAATAACAGTCTATGGACTTTTCCTTTAGGAAGCCGTCCAAACCTTTTTTAAACAGCCTTTACCACATTCTCTGGCAATGAATTCCAGAGTTTAATTACACATTGAGTGAAGAAACATTTTCTCCAATTCGTTTTAAATTTACTACATTGTAGCTTCATCGCATGCCCCCTAGTCCTAGTATTTTTGGAAAGTGTAAACAGACGCTTCACATCTACCCATTCCACTCCACTCATTATTTTATAGACCTCTATCATATCTCCCCTCAGCCATCTTTTCTCCAAGCTGAAGAGCCCTAGACGCTTCAGCCTTTCCTCATAGGGAAGACGTCCCATCCCCTTTATCATTTTCATCGCCCTTCTCTGTACCTTTTCTAATTCCACTATATCTTTTTTGAGATGTGGCGACCAGAATTGGACACAATATTCGAGGTGCGGTCGCACCATGGAGCTGTCTATTAAAATGTTCTATTGTGTTGACATTGTAAGTAGTTTACTATGCCATACTTTGTATTGTTTGAATATTTTTACTGCTGTAATTGTGTATTCCTTATGTTTGACTTATTTTACTGTACACCGCCTTGAGTGAATTCTATCAAAAAGGCGGTAAGTAAATCCTAATAAATTTAGAATGTACACACAACTCGCTAAGCATTTGCTGTAACTCACTGCTCCTAAATTCTAATGTGCACATCCAAAAAGGGGTGTGGTTACAGGTGGGGAAATGCAGTGGTGTAGGAAGGGGGGGGGGCGGTGGGGCGGTCCGCCCCAGGTGCACGCCGCTGGGGGGGTGTCAGCTCCGCTGGTTCACTGCTCTCTGCCCCGGAACAGGTTACTTCCTGTTCCGGGGCAGAGAGAGCAAGGAACCAGCGGAGCCGACGCAGCTCCCAGCAACGTGCAGTTGGGGCGGATCGGCCCTCCCGCCTGTCCCTCGCTGCTTTCCGCTGTAAGTATGAGCTCCGGGGGGGGGGGGGGCGCAGTGGCGACCCGACCCGGGTGTCAGCTGCCCTCGCTATGGCACTGGGGAAATGGGCATTCTCAAATTTATGTGCATTCTTATAGAATATGTCCCAGTCCACGTAAATCTACACACAAGGATTTATGCCACGTTTTTATTGGTGTGAATGGATGCCATCACGTAACCCTAGCCACCTGTCTCCTGCAATATAACCAGCTATCTGCTTGGTGCTAACCGGCGATGTTCAGTGGGAGACAGCCAGCTATCTCCCACTGAATATCGCCGGATAGCCGGCCAAGTACCTTGTAACAGCCAGGTGCCTTTCCTGGCCAGTTAAATGTTCAAATATCAGGGAGATTGAGCGCAAAATGATAAAACGTTTTTTCTGGTTCAAAAATCATTATGGGGCCCTTTTACTAAGATGCGTAGGTACCTACACTTAGACAACATGCATCAAATTAGAAATACCGCCTGGTTACCGCATGTCCCGGGTGGTAATTCTAATTTTGACCCACGTCCAAACTGCGCAGCAGAAAATAATTTCTATTTTCTACCACGTGGCGCTAACTGGGCAGTAATCAGCAGTGTATACGCACTGACAATTACCGCCCAGTTAATGCATGAGACCTTACTGCTAAGTCAATGGGTGGCGGTAAGGTCTCAGGCCCAAAATGGACCAATGCTGATTTTTATTTTGCTGTACATCTGGCTGAAAAATGGACCTATGCACGTCCAATACACGCATCTACACCAGCACAGGCCATTTTTTCGGCGTGCCTTAGTAAAAAGTCCCCTACGTTTGCTACTTGATTTTTGGACGTTCCTAGGGGGGCTGACACCTGGGGCGGATCGCCGATGCGCCCCGCCCCCGGGTGCAGCGCGACCCCCCTGGGCGAAAGGACACCCTCCCCCGAAAGAACCCCCCCGGGTGCACGCCGCTGGGGGGGTGCCGTGCGCGCCTGTCCTTTGTTTGTTCCATGCTCCCTTTGCCCCGGAACAGGAAGTAACCTGTTCCGGGGCAGAGGGAGCATGGAACAAACGAAGGACAGGCACGCGCAGCACCCCCCCAGCGGTGTGCACCCTGGGCGGACTGCACCCACCGCCCCCCCCCCCCCCAGGAACACCACTGCCCAAATCAGATTTAGACATCATATCGAAAATGCCCCTCCACGTATTTTCAATAAATAGAATATATGAAATGAAAGGTGGGGGGAAGGTTTGACGGCCAAGAAGTAGCAGAAATTTGAGCAAGGCTGTTCTCAGTAGGTCTGCGGACTGGAAGGAAGTGGTGTATGATTTTGAAATGTGTGATATCAAGAGAGCAAGCTTTTTGTCGTGGACTGTACTCTGATCAAAAGAGCTGATCTATACAAAACCAAGACCACGCACTTGCTCAGGCATTTATGGTTTGTTGCAGTGGTGTGTTTTCTAGGGGGGCCCAGGGAAGAAAGGGATGGTTCTCCCTGCTATGGGAGCCCTTTCTAATATTTCACTTGGAGGCCATTCATTTGAACTTCTGCCGCTGCTTTGGCAATTCATCATCACTAAAGTGTTTTATTTATGGGTAACACTGAATTACTTAAACGAGAAAGGAGACCACACAGTTCTTTGCCCCTAAAAATAACAAATGCAAGCACCTTGGAGGAATGTTATTGATCGAGCTGTAACACACGAGATGTATTTTGCTATAAATAGTTGTATTTTAGAGATTCTTAGTGCTCGAAAAACACGTTTTTCTGTCCTATGCGCACTTCATTATGGTAATAGGAAATGGAATTAGTTAGCAATCTGGATCCATGCCACAAAGTTCGGATTGCTATAGCAGCTATAGTTACTACAATATATCACAACATGTATAAGCTAACACACGCTGTAGACATTTCCCACTGTTTCGGGAACCCTTTGATTTCTCTCTCTTCCGTGAAAGAATGTGACAAGAGCTGGTTATTCTGTTTGTTCTAAACAGCACTGTTAAAATATTTACAATGAGTATCACAGCAGCAAAATGTAATGCTCCCTTCTTTGACTTATTTATGCCAACAGTAAGTTATAACACAGGGTAGGCAAAAGGATTTTGCTGCAAATCTTGTATGCACTGTTCAGTCAAACATGTTTCCTATCGCCACAGTAGGAATCCAAAGAAGCTAACTCCATGTGTTTTGCCTTTTAAAAAATGCTATTTATTTACAGATATTGATATATGTTGCTTGCATCAAAGCAGTAGTTTACAAAATAAAATCTCATGAAGGACAATGAGGAAAGGGGAGAATAGGGAAGAAGGTAGCAAAAGAATACATAAGTATTGCCATATTGGGACAGACCGTAGGTCCATCAAGACCAGCATCCTGTTTTTAACAGTGGCCAATCCAGGTCACAAGCACCTGGCAAGATCCCAAAAAGGTTCAATACATTTTATGCTGCTTATCCTAGAAATAAGCAGTGGATTTTCCCCAAGTCCATTTTAATAATGGTCTATGGACTTTTCCTGTAGAAAGCCATCCAAACCTTTTTAAAACCCTAAGCTAAGCTAACTGCTTTTACTATATTCTCTGGCAACGAATTCCGGAGTTTAATTACACGTTGGGTGAAGGAAAATTTTTTCCTGAGTGATAGTAGAGGGAAATAGAGATAGAAAAGGAAACGAAAAGTTAAGAAGAGAAAGTTCATCCAAATAACCAGATTTTGAGAAATTGTTTTCAATGAGGAAAGGGAGGATTCTGACTTGATGTCAACAGGCAAGGTGTTCTATAAATTAGGAGCAGTTTCACAAGTGATGTCCAATCGTATATTGAATGGGGAAAGGAGCTGTAAAAGCTGACATTGAGGACTATAAAGTACAGGTTGGGGCGTACGGAATTAAGAAGTTTGAAATATAATCTGGTGAGCTAGATTGTAATCCTTTATAGATTAAAGAAGCTTAAACTGAATTTGGGTAGAAACGGGCAAGCAATGTTCTTTCTTAAATAGTGATGTGAAGTGGTCGAACATTTGGGCTCCATGAAGAAGTTTTACTACAGATTGACTGTACTAGTTGTAGGCGCTTGAGTGAGGAAAGGGGGGGAAGACCAGCAAAGCGAGAGTTGCAGTAGTCCAGGGGAACTATAACTAGTGAAAGCAGTAAGAGACAAATGCAAGAAAAGGGTAGATGTGACCAAACGAATGTAGTGAAACATAGTAACATAGTAGATGACGGCAGAAAAAGACCTGCACGGTCCATCCAGTCTGCCCAACAAGATAAACTGAATGTAGTACTTTATCATTCATTGAATGTCTGGACCCAATCCCCGATGAATACCCATCAGACCGAATCTGGACAAACTTCGATCTTCTGACCGACGAAAAGGTCAGCCAAGCAATCAACAGGTTCGCCAAATCCCACTGCAAACTGGATATTTGTCCCAACAACCTAATAAAATCCGACCCTCAACGCTTCATTACAGACCTCATTACCCTAAACTACATGTTATAACATGGACTCTTCCCCAAGGATAAAGGAAATATACTACTCACCCCAATACCTAAAGACTCAAAGAAAAAAGTAAAGGACATAACCAACTACCGCCCGGTAGCATCCATCCCTATGGCAGTAAAACTAATGGAAAGTATGGTAACCAAGCAACTTACCGAATACTTAGATAAATTCTCAGTACTACATGAATCACAATTAGAATTTCGATCCAACCACAGTACCGAAACAGTATTAATCACTCTCCTAACCAAATTCCAACAAACAATTGCAACTGGCAATAGTATACTTCTCCTACAATTCCACATGTCCAGCGCGTTCGACATGGTTAACCATAAAATACTATTGAACATCCTAGAATACTTCGGGATTGGAGGAAGTGTACTTAGATGGATCAATGGATTCCTAACCGCAAGAACATACCAAGTGATATCAAATTTGAATACATCACCATGGAAACCTGAATGCGGAGTACCCCAAGGATCACCACTCTAACCAACCCTTTTCAACCTAATGATGACACCCCTAGCCAAATCGCTATCCAACCAAAGCCTCAATCCTTACATCTATGCAGACGATGTCACAATATACATCCCGTTCAAACACGATCTAACACAAATCATAAATTAAATCAAACACAGCCTCCAAATAATGAATTCATGGGCGGATGCATTCCAACTAAAGCTCAACGCAGAAAAAACACAATGTCTCATCCTCTCTTCACAATATAACACGAACAAACCCACCACTATAAACACCCCAGGCTATACCCTTCCTGTTTCAGAAAGCCTGAAAATTCTCAGAGTTACAATTGATCGAAATCTCACACTAGAAAGCCATGCGAAAAAAACAAAGAAAATGTTCCATTCAATGTGGAAACTCGAGAGTAAAACCTTTCTTCCCAAGGGAAATATTCCACAGCCTGGTACAATCAATGATGCTAAGCCACCTAGACTACTGCAATGCAATCTATGCCAGATGTAAAAAACAAAAATTTATTTATTTTATTACATTTGTACCCTGCGCTTTCCCACTCATGGCAGGCTCAATGCGGCTTACATGGGGCAATGGAGGGTTAAGTGACTTGCCCAGAGTCACAAGGAGCTGCCTGTGCCTGAAGTGGGAGCCCTTGCAGAACACCAATGTGGCCGCGCAGGCTTCTGCTTCTGTGAGTCTGACGTCCTGCACGTACGTGCAGGACGTCAGACTCACAGAAACAGAAGCCTGCGCAACCTTGTACATGGAATGTTGCTAGTGGAATAGCAACATTCCATGTAGAATCAACAGTAGCAACATTCCATGTAGAATCTCCAACAGTAGCAACATTCCATGTAAAATCTCCAATAGTATCTATTTTATTTTTGTTACATTTGTACCCTGCACTTTCCCACTCATGGCAGGCTCAATGCGGCTTACATGGGGCAATGGAGGGTTAAGTGACTTGCCCAGAGTCACAAGGAGCTGCCTGTGCCGGGAATCGAACTCAGTTCCCCAGGACCAAAGTCCACCACCCTAACCACTAGGCCACTCCTCCACTCCAGAAACTCCAAATTGTCCAAAACACAGCAGCCAGACTCATATTTGGAAAAATGAAATACGAAAGCGCCAAGCCCCTAAGAGAAAAACGACACTGGCTCCCACTCAAAGAACGTATTGCGTTCAAAATTTGCACCCTGGTTCATAAAATCATTCATGGCGAGGCGCCGGTCTACATGTCATACCTCATAGACCTACCAACCAGGAACTCAAAAAGGTCAGCACGCACATTCCTGAATCTCCACTACCCCAGCTGCAAAGGACTAAAATAGAAATCAATATATGCATCCAGCTTCTCCTACATAAGCACACAACTATGTAATAAGCACATAAGCACTGCCACGCTGGGAAAAGACCAAAGGTCCATCAAGCCCAGCACTCTGTCTCCAACAGCGGCCAATCCAGGCCCCAAGAACCTGGCAAAAAACCCAAAATTTAATAACGATCAATAGACTTTTCCTTCAGAAATCTGTCCAGACCCCCTTTAAACTCAGCAAGGCCAGCTGCCGTCCCTACCTTCTCCGGCAATGAGTTCCAGAGTCTAACTACGCGCTGAGTAAAGAAAAACTTTCTCCGATTTTGTTTTAAACCTAGCATATTCTAATGCACTACCAAATGTTACAAAAACAAATGCACGACCTAACAAACTTCTGAAAATCACTAAAACCCAACCTGTTCAATAAGGCACACCACAATGATCCATCCTAAATACCAGACAACGAAACCATATTCTTTATACTTGACTGCGCCATTTACTCTGTCACTAACGAACTTTAACGCAATACCACTTTGCATTTCTCATTCCGGAAATGGTGATCGCCACTACGGCATAATGTAAGCCACATTGAGCCTGCAAATAGGTGGGAAAATGTGGGATACAGATGCAATAAATAAATCTATATGGAATTTTTATGGTCAAATATAACTCTTAGAAGCTTAGCCGAGATTGGGTGGCAGAGCCGGTGGTGGGAGGCAGGGCTGGTGGTGGGGAGGCAGGGCTAGTGCTGGGCAAGACTTCTACGGTCTTTGCCCTGAAAATGGCAGATACAAATGAAGGTAAGGTATACACAAAAAGTAGCACATGAGTTAATCTTAGAATGGAGACCTCTTGCCCAGGGGCGTAGCTACGGGTGGGCCTGGGTGGGCCCAGGCCCACCCAATTTCAGCTCTGGCCCGCCCACCCAAGCGCACACACACTGCCCGCCCACTTTTCCTCCAGGCTCGCGCCAGCCCCAGCTCCCATTGCCGGCCACTGCTGCTTTTCCTGTTGAGCAGCAGGGCCGGCGCTACAAAGAGAAGAAGCGCTCAGCTGACTGAGCTGAGCGCTCGCTAACGACAAAAAATGTTAAAAAAAAAAGCGCAGCACCGCTGGCAGCCTTGAGGCATTGGCTGCTGGCTCTGCAGGCTCCTCCCGTCTCTGCCCCTGGAGCGAAGCAAGGGCAGTGACGTAAGAGACGGGAGGAGCCTGCAGAGCCAGCAGCCAATGCCTCAAGGCTGCCAGCGGTGCTGCGCTTTTTTTTAAACATTTTTTGTCATTAGCGCTTCTTTTTGTAGTGCCGGCCCTGCTGCTCACAGGAAAAGCAGCAGTGGCCAGCAATGGGAGCTGGGGCTGGCGCTGGTGGGCCTGAATCGGGCAGGCCTGAATCAGGAGAGGGAAAACAGATGGAAGGATGGGGAGAGAAAGAGGGGAGATGGATGAAAGGATGCAGAGAGACTGGAAGGATTTGGAGAGAGAAGGGACACTGAACAGAAAAGGGTAGAGAGAGAGAGAGAGAGACATTAGATGGAAGGATCAGGAGAGAGGGTAGATGGATGGAAGGGTGGGGAGAAAGGTGACACTGGATGGAAGGATGCAGAAAGAAAGAGGGGAGACTACTGGAAGGATGGGGAGAGAGGGGAGACAGGGGAGACACTGGAAGGATGGGGAGAGAAAGAGGAGAGCTGCTGGATGGAAAAGGGGAGTAGTGAAAGATTGGAGAATAAGAGGAAGGGGCATGGGGAGAACAAGGGTGAGAAAAAGATGAAAAGCCATAAGTAGATGAAGGAAATTAAAGAATTGATAGTAAGAATGAATTAAATCTGGGCACAGAGAGAGGCAGAAAAATATTGAAGAAAAAGGAGAGAAAAATGAGAAATGGCCAGGAAACCCTGGCAGAAGAGTTAAGCGAAAACGAAGGAAAGCAGAATCTAGAGACTGGGAGCAACACAATGAGAAAAAGTAAATGGCCATACAAGAAAGATAAAGAAAATAATTGTATTTTTAATTTAGGATAAAGTAATATGGTACCTGTGTTAATGAAGTTTCAGAGACCAATACTTCCTTCCTTAGGTCAGGCGAGGATACCGTAACAGCATTATACTGACCTGAGGCAGGAGGTTTTGGCCTCTGAAAGCTCATTGAAAAAGGTGTTAGGCTATTAAATAAATTGTCTGAAATCTGATGCACTGAAAAGCAGCACTTTACCCTTTGTGACAAATGCATCTGATTAGCGTGACTAAATTTTGCTGGGGAGGGGGTAGAGAGAAAATTTTGTGCCCACCCACTTTGGGTTCAGGCGAGTGGTGTGCTGGAGCAGGCTCTCACAGGCTCGCAAGAGCCGGTTAAGTTTTTAAGAATTTTGGGAGCCAGTTGTTAAAGTAGGGCCCTCCATGGCTACTTTAACAACTGGCTCCCAAAATGTGGGCTTGGGCCCCTGCTGAATTCTTTTTTACTTTGCTGGTGGGGATGCTGAGCCCTGCCAGCCAAGTAAATAGACTGCTGCTGCTTCCCAGCTCCTTGTTTCCAGCTCTGAGCAGCAGGCTGGGATTTCTCCAGCATGTGTGAGAAGTTTCAGCATGCTGCTCAGAACAAGACATTGGGAATGGTGGTAGTCCATTTATTGGCTACCAGCAAAGGTATGCCTAGTGTGCCTGCACGAAGGTAGGGAGGAGAGAGAGACGTGTTGCTCCCCCCCCCCCGGCCCCCCCCCCCCCCCCCCCCCCCCCCCCCGGCCACCCCTGGCCCTTCCAACTGCAGAGCTGGCTACGTCCGGAGAAAGAGCCTGTTAAAAATTTACCAGCACACCCCTGCCTAACAGTATGTAATTGATGAAGCTTAAGAAATACAGTCCGATTGATATGATTAACATGCGGTTGTAAAGAAACCGTGGAATCCAAAATGACCCCCAATACTTTAGATATATAATCAACTTTAAGAGAGAAAGATGGAGTAATTGATAAATTCGAAGGAACTGAACTGGCAGTATAATCCAGCCAGAGTAGCTTGGTTTTCTGTTTATTTAATTTAAAGCCATGGATTGAACTGTAATGTTCAATCTTGGTGATACAGGTAGCTACAGTAAACGTTGTAAGGGCTTGGTTTTCGTTCACAGGAACCAACAATAGCATGTCATCTGCATACGAGTAGAATTTTACATCTAAGGCAGAAAATCTCAGCTCAAAGCAGGGGCGTAGCCAGACACCCAATTTTGGATGGGCCTGGGCCCAAGATGGGTGGGCAGAAGAACCCCACCCCATCCCATAGGTGATTTGGAGGCATATTTTCAAAGCACTTTGGGAGGCTAAGTTCCATAGGTTTCTATGGAACTTTGGGAGGCTAAGTGCTTTGAAAATGAGCCTAATGGTCTCTCAAATATCTCCCCTTTCCTGCACACCTTTTAAATAGCAGATTTTCACCGGCAGTAAGCAGAAACTAATACACAGTACTCATGTTGGCCCCACATCTTTCCCACTGATGCAGCTTCCTGTTTCTGCATAGGCGGGAATAAGTCAGAGGGGAAGGCTTTGGGGCCGGTGTGAGCAGTATGTATCAGTCGCTGCTTTCCTGCAGGCGAAGATCTGCTATTTTTAAGGTATGCAGGAGGGACCGTTGTTGGGAGTTTTCAGCTTGGGAATCTCTGCCAGCTACATCATAGGTGTGCTGCTACTGGTGGGCCTGAGCTCAAAGTGGGTGGGCCCAGCCCACCCTTGGCTACGCCACTGGCTCAAAGATGGACATATAAATATGGAATAGAACGGGAAATAACGGGGAACCCCGTGGGACACCACAAGGAGGTGTCCAGCATTCTGAGAGAATCTTATTCATCTTAACAACATAATGTCTATGATATAAGAATTCCCTAAACCATGCTAGGACGTTCCCTGAAATACCGAGGCCGGATCTAGCTAAGGATTTAAAAAGACTTGAAGTGGTGCAGAGAAAAGCTACAGAAATGGTTTGGGATTTGCATTGCAAACAGTAAAAGGAGAGACTTGCCGACCTGAAAATATATACCTTGGAGGAAAGGAGAAACAGGGGTGACATGATACAGACATTCAAATATTTGAAAGCTATTAATCCCAACCACACAATAGCCAACTACTGTGCCTCATACAGCTTGTTGATTTTAGGGGTGGGTGACTTCAGATTCCCGGCGCTATTTCTCTCAATTTGGAAAAGCCCCGCTCTGCTGTACCACTGGATCTCTTTGTTTCCAGTGCGGTAACCAGCAGGAATCCTCACTAGTCCTACTCCCCCTGTTGTATCTCCTATTTTTTTTATCTTATTTTATATATTTTTATAGGGATTAGCACTTATCTTATACTGGGCGTTGTAACCAGGCGCCTCTCTTGTGCAGCCAAGGATAGAACAATCTCCTCCAGCCACAGGCTCCCAGCACAATGAAGAAATAGATGTCCACCAGTAACTTCAATCTTAAGGACTTTTATTCCATGCAGGTTTCTAGTACACAGTTCCAACAGCAGCATAGCACATACCAGGATTCAATACAGGCTTCAGTCTGGGCTCTTTATCCAGTGCACACTAAACAGTAGTTCAATTCCCAAGACAAACAGTTCTTTCAGTTCATCATCACAGTTCAGTCACCAAGCAGCAGTCTCTACCTTCTATCCTCTTTACCTTCAGGCGAGTTCAATATTTTAGGGACTCCCTCTACCCAAGGGTTTTCCCCTGCATCAGCTTCCCAGTGAATTCAATACTTTTGGGACTTCCTCTCACCCAAGGAATCTCAGCCTGCTTCAGTACTTTAGGGACCTCCCTGCCCAAGGGTTTTCAGCCTGCAACTCCTTCTCTCTCCTGAACTGAACTGCTGAGACTCCTTCCCACCTGCCTAATCAATCCCTGGCTTCAGCTACCACCACCAATCATTCTCCTTCCATTAGCTTCCTCACACCCAAACCAGCTGAGTTAAGCATTAGACTAATGAGACCAATGATGAGCTCCTGCACACAGGGTTTCCTAACTCTCTTTCCCCCTAGTAGCAGCCAATCTACACCTCCTCCTAGCTTACCCCCATGTCCTCCCTTATTGCAGCTAGGCGTCCAGTCCGGGTTCTTCATCTAGGGTTACCATATGGCTCCAGAAAAAGGAGGACGGATTAAGCCAGCCGGGTTTTACTTCCGTTGTTTTCAATGGAAAGCAATTGCTTTCAATGGAAGTAATTGAGCCAGCCGGGTTTTACTTCCATTGCAAAGCAATGGAAGTAAAACCCGGCTGGCTCAATCCGTCCTCCTTTTTCTGGAGCCATATGGTAACCCTATCTTCATCCCACCCTCTGGCTCCTTGCCTGCAATGCCTTCTGGGACTTGTATTTCAGACTGAAACTGCCTTAACCCAACTATCCTGGAGGTGACTTTATCACAGCATTTTCTTTGGGCGTTTTTTTTGTAGGTTCACTCTACAGCGAGCTCCTGTTTTGCTATTGTTTCATTAGGAGCCGAACCTCCAGTATTCAAGCCCTGTGTGCCAGGACGCCAACAACGCCGGAGGATGCAACCTTGTGTGACAGACTCACAGAAACAGAAGCCTGCGTGGCCGCGTTGCTGATCTGCAAGGGCAGGCTTCTGTTTCTGTGAGTCTGACGTCCAGGATGATGTTATGGTATAATTAGCTAGAATCGGTTAATGGTTACACTATTAAATTGATTCAAAAGTAAATTTGATACATTTTTTGCGGCGGGGGGGGGGTACGGGCTAGGGAAAAGTTCTAATTCGATCCATGCACTGAATGGGGGAATATAAACAATTTATTTTCAAGGTTGTTGAATTCGCTGCAGATGAGGGGGTAGAGAAAGATGTTTCCTTACTGCCTAGAGAAAGGTAACAGGAAAACAGAAGGTTGGACTCCAATATAACCAAAGCGAAAACTGTTTGGCTG
The DNA here is from genome assembly GCF_901765095.1 of Microcaecilia unicolor. NCBI lineage: Eukaryota > Metazoa > Chordata > Amphibia > Gymnophiona > Siphonopidae > Microcaecilia > Microcaecilia unicolor. The sequence goes on from NC_044042.1 coordinate 106,714,755, forward strand.
TCTAAGGCACATGTTAGTGAGTGACCATATTTCTCTCTGGTTCAGGGGTTCAGATCTTGCCGTGATCAAGAGAGTTACTCATCATTATGGACATAGGAGCCAACTTTTCAACATTATTGGGGGCGCTAAGCCCAATGGAAATAACCACTCCCTGGACACATACAGTGGGGGAAATAAGTATTTGATCCCTTGCTGATTTTGTAAGTTTGCCCACTGACAAAGACATGAGCAGCCCATAATTGAAGGGTAGGTTATTGGTAACAGTGAGAGATAGCACATCACAAATTAAATCCGGAAAATCACATTGTGGAAAGTATATGAATTTATTTGCATTCTGCAGAGGGAAATAAGTATTTAATCCCTCTGGCAAACAAGACCTAATACTTGGTGGCAAAACCCTTGTTGGCAAGCACAGCGGTCAGACGTCTTCTGTAGTTGATGATGAGGTTTGCACACATGTCAGGAGGAATTTTGGTCCACTCCTCTTTGCAGATCATCTCTAAATCATTAAGAGTTCTCGGCTGTCGCTTGGCAACTCGCAGCTTCAGCTCCCTCCATAAGTTTTCAATGGGATTAAGGTCTGGTGATTGGCTAGGCCACTCCATGACCCTAATGTGCTTCTTCCTGAGCCACTCCTTTGCTGCCTTGGCTGTATGTTTTGGGTCATTGTCGTGCTGGAAGACCCAGCCACGACCCATTTTTAAGGCCCTGGCGGAGGGAAGGAGGTTGTCACTCAGAATTGTACGGTACATGGCCCCATCCATTCTCCCATTGATGCGGTGAAGTAGTCCTGTGCCCTTAGCAGAGAAACACCCCCAAAACATAACATTTCCACCTCCATGCTTGACAGTGGGGACGGTGTTCTTTGGGTCATAGGCAGCATTTCTCTTCCTCCAAACACGGCGAGTTGAGTTCATGCCAAAGAGCTCAATTTTTGTCTCATCTGACCACAGCACCTTCTCCCAATCACTCTCGGCATCATCCAGGTGTTCACTGGCAAACTTCAGACGGGCCATCACATGTGCCTTCCGGAGCAGGGGGACCTTGCGGGCACTGCAGGATTGCAATCCGTTATGTCGTAATGTGTTACCAATGGTTTTCGTGGTGACAGTGGTCCCAGCTGCCTTGAGATCATTGACAAGTTCCCCCCTTGTAGTTGTAGGCTGATTTCTAACCTTCCTCATGATCAAGGATATCCCACGAGGTGAGATTTTGCGTGGAGCCCCAGATCTTTGTCGATTGACAGTCATTTTGTACTTCTTCCATTTTCTTACTATGGCACCAACAGTTGTCTCCTTCTCGCCCAGCGTCTTACTGATGGTTTTGTAGCCCATTCCAGCCTTGTGCAGGTGTATGATCTTGTCCCTGACATCCTTAGACAGCTCCTTGCTCTTGGCCATTTTGTAGAGGTTAGAGTCTGACTGATTCACTGAGTCTGTGGACAGGTGTCTTTCATACAGGTGACCATTGCCGACAGCTGTCTGTCATGCAGGTAACGAGTTGATTTGGAGCATCTACCTGGTCTGTAGGGGCCAGATCTCTTACTGGTTGGTGGGGGATCAAATACTTATTTCCCTCTGCAGAATGCAAATAAATTCATATACTTTCCACAATGTGATTTTCCGGATTTAATTTGTGATGTGCTATCTCTCACTGTTACCAATAACCTACCCTTCAATTATGGGCTGCTCATGTCTTTGTCAGTGGGCAAACTTACAAAATCAGCAAGGGATCAAATACTTATTTCCCCCACTGTACAAGGACTTTACTCAATATTGGGGGTGCTCAAGCACCCACAGCCAGGGCTGCTGATAGGGGGGCAGGGGAGGCAAAATTCCCCGGGCTCAGCCTCCAAGGGGTGCCCGGCGCAGGGGTCTCTCTCTCTTTCTCTCTCTCCGGTTACTGATCGGCCCCGAGTGATCGGGTCCCAACAGAAGCAGGAGAGAGAAAACTCCAGGGCCGGGTCCCTCTCCAGCACTGCTCTTCACTCGCTTCTACCACCGTGCCAAGCGAGGCCTCAGGATCCCCGCCAGCCCCAAAGTACCTCAGTTGCAGCAGAAGCGATCCTGGGGGGAGGGATGCGGGAGCAGGAGCGGCAACGATCGGGGGGTGGGGGGGTGGCGGTGATTGGGGGCAGCAGTGGCCCTGCACCCACAGACTCGGCTCCTATGATTATGGGATGGAAGATGGAGATGGATTCGGTACTAAGTTGATAACTACAACTGTAATTATATGTTTTTGAAGCAGCCTGGAGTGATACGCTACATAAACACGCTCCATGGTGCGACCGCACCTTGAGTATTGTGTTCAATTCTGGTCGCCGCATCTCAAGAAAGATATAGTAGAATTGGAAAAGGTGCAGCGAAGGGCGACTAAGATGATAGCGGGGATGGGACGACTTCCCTATGAAGAAAGATTAAGGAGGCTAGGGCTATTCAGCTTGGAGAAGAGACGGCTGAGGGGAGACATGATAGAGGTAAATAAAATAATGAGTGGAGTGGAACAGGTGGATGTGAAGTGTCTGTTCACGCTTTCCAAAAATACTAGGACTAGGGGGCATGCGATGAAACTACAGTGTAGTACATTTAAAACAAATCGGAGAAAATGTTTCTTCACCCAACGTGTAATTAAACTCTGGAATTCGTTGCCGGAGAAAGTGGTGAAGGCGGTTAGCTTAGCAGAGTTTAAAAAGGGGTTGGACGGTTTCCTAAAGGACAAGTCCATAAACCGCTACTAAACGGACTTGGAAAAATCCACAATTCCAGGAATAACATGTATAGAATGTTTGTACATTTGGGAAGCTTGCCAGGTGCCCTTGGCCTGGTTTGGCCCCTGTCGTGGACAGGATGCTGGGCTCGATGGACCCTTGGTCTTTTCCCAGTATGGCATTACTTATGTACTTATGTACTTTAACCCTTGCCTGCAGTCTGAAAATGTGAAGAGCACTGGTTTTGCGGACTAGAAAACGTGCCCAGCCACCGCTATCACTTTTTGGTTTGATTTATTAGGTCACAGTTGTGCAGCAATTTCCTCTTTGCATGTATAATTTGCTTGCAAAACAAATGAAAAGATTCTGTTGATCCCCCTGGGCTGCTCAGTAATCACTCAGTGTTTCCGCTCGGCTGGAACACATTGGAAGAAAAATGGAACTTTAGAATTCAGTCCCTACCTCGGGAAATTCACTCTGGCAGCCTATTTTAATGCGTTGCTTCTCCAAGCTGATGCTCTCGCTGTTAGCAACTTGGGAAGCTGATGCGATAAACTCGGTGGAGACTTACGAACACAGGTACAGAGCGGGTTCCGCACAGAAAACCCAATTTTCTGTGCTGTTATGGGCACCTTATCCACACAAGAAAACTGCGCAAAGAATGTCATAGAAATCAGATGATAATGAAGACATTAGCTATTGCACCAGGATGCTATGAAGTGCACTTAAGACCTGAAGGATTAATGCCTAGTTTTCTGACACTGGGGATCTAGCATGTGGTAAAAAAAAATTAGCTCACAACTCTGTGGCAGACTCAAGAAAAATGTCAGGAAGTATTTTTTCACGGAGAGAGTAGTGGATGCTTGGAATGGCCTCCCACGGGAGGTGGTGGAAATGAAAACGGTAACAGAATTCAAACACGCGTGGGATAAACATAAAGGAATCCTGTTTAGAAGGAATGGATCCTCAGGATCCCAACTTGACATTTCGTCCTTTAGTTTGTAAGCTCTTCTGAGCAGGGACTGTCCTTATTTGTTAATTTGTACAGCACTGCGTAACCCTAGTAGCGCTCTAGAAATGTTAAGTAGTAGTAGTAGTAGATTGGGTGGCAGAGCCGGTGGCGGGAGGCGGGGATAGTGCTGGGCAGACTTATACGGTCTGTGCCAGAGCCGTGGTGGGAGGCGGGGCTGGTGGTTGGGAGGCGGGGATAGTGCTGGGCAGACTTACACGGTCTGTGCCCTGAAAAGGACAGGTACAAATCAAGGTAGGGTATACACAAAAAGTAGCACATATGAGTTTATCTTGTAGGGCAGACTGGATGGACCGTGCAGGTCTTTTTCTGCCGTCATTTACTATGTTAGAGAGGGGTTTGGATTCAATTCAATTCAGGCCTTATATACCGCTAATATCCCCTGTTTAGGATTCAGTGCAGTTTACAACATTAGTGGAACAGCTATTACAGATTTATAAGTAGAAGAAGGACATTACGATAATACATGCTTATTGGATAGATATGATATTATAGAGCGTTATATGGTGTGGTTATAGTCTGCGTTAGGCTTGTTCATTTCCAGTGCTACAATAATTTTTTAGATTTTTGTAGTGCCAGAATTTAACCGGTGGTGCTGCCCAGTTACCGCCGGGTTAGTGTGGGAACCCTTACCGCCATCTCAGTGGGTGACGGTTAGGGATCGTGTGATAGTGCCCTTGTATGAGTCTCAGGTGAGGCCCCATTTAGAGTACTGTGTGCAATTCTAGAGACCGCAGCTACAGAAAGATGTACACAGGATGGAGTCTGTCCAGAGGGCGGATACTAAATTGATAAGCGGCCTCGGTCATAAAACATATAGGGACAGGTTTATGAACCTTGACACGTATACGCTGGAAGACAGGTGAGAGAGATGTTTAAATACCTTACTGGCGTTAATGTACAGGAGGTGAGCCTTTTCCAAATGAAGGAAAACTCTGGAACGAGAGGGCATAAAATGAAGTTAAGAGAAAATAGGCTTAGGAGGAATCTGAGAAAATATTCTTTCACGGAAAGGCTGGTCAATGCGTGGAATGGCCTCCCGGTGGACAGGGCCGGTCCTAGGGTCTCTGGCGCCCCCTGCAGACGATGAGTTGGCACCCGCGCGCCCCCCCCCCTCTCCGGCACCCGCGCGCCCCCGCATCTCCTTTCTCTCTTCTCCCACCCTGCCCCTGTCCAGCGATTCTCCTTCGCCCGAATAGCCCCCATCCCCCGCCGCCCTTGGTGCTTTAAATCTTTAATTTACTTCCGTTCCAGCAGCCGCGTCATTTGAAAGCCTTGCCCTGTGTCTCTAGCCTTCCCTCCCTTCGTGAGTTCATTCTGCAGTCCCGCCCTCGAGGAAATAACGTCAGAAGGCGGGACTGCGGAACAAACTTACGAAGGGAGGGAAGGCTAAAGACGGGGCAGGGCTTTCAAATGACGCGGCTGCTGGAACGGAGGTAAATTAAAGATTTAAAGCACCAAGGGCGGCACCCTTGAAGGCAGGCGCCCCCCTGCGGCATTTACCCCGCTTACCGGGTTTGACCGGCCCTGCCGGTGGAGGTCGTGGAGATGAAGACTGTGTCAGAATTTAAGAAAGCGTGGGACAGGCATGTGGTACCCCTTAGGAAAAGGAGGAAGGGCCGACCGGATGAGCCATTTGGTCCTTATCTGCTGTCATGATTCGATGTTTCTATGAACTACCCACAACTTTTCCCTTGTTTTACTGAAGGGAAAGGGTGGACAATTTATCGAATAAAATGAAAACATGGTAAGGGGACGAGGAGCAGAGGTGATCACATGGCAGAACGCAGGGGTGCCTTGGATGTGAAATGATGGACAATGCATGCTCAACTGCAGAAATGTACAAGCCAATAATATTTCTGCACTCAACATCCATTTAGCATTTCAGAGGTACCCCTCTAAGACGAATAACCTGATATTTGCATATTGTGGGGTGCACCCAGTACTCTCTGTGCAAAATATTGCTTCTGCAGCTAATTCACACCTGGTGCATTAAAAACATGCATGATCCATATATTGCATTTGTTACAAATGCATTGGAAAGTATGTGCTGAACTTGAGGGCGCTAACACACTCCAGCTGAAATCCAGCCTGCAGTGGTCAGTGTTTTTTAAAATGCTGACCACTTTGAGATAAGAATTAGTACTGGATATCCAGGGCTGGGCCATGTCTGAGTGCCAACACTGAATTTCAAGAGGCTAACAGAGTCGGCAGTGGCAGCTGGAGCTTATGCAGGTCCCAGCTAAATATTGGCTGGGAAGCACATAACATTCAAAATGATCCTTTGTCCTTCTGATCCCCCTTGGAGAGATCCAAAATCCTCCTCTTACCTCCCTGAAAGCACACGAAGACCCCTTCTCCTTCCCACCCTTCCCGGAAGCATATGAGGCCCCACCTCCCTATCCTCCTGATGTGGCAAGAGACTCCCCTTCCAGCCCCCCCCCCCAACCTCCCTCCCCCCACTCAGAATAGGGAGTGAACCTCATTCTATTTTGCTCCTAGCAGCTGCCTGGAGAAAATGGCACACTTAAGGGTCCTTTTACAAAGCTTTTGGTAAAAAGTGGCCTGCGGTAGTGTAGGTGTGTCTTTTGGGCCGGGAAATGGGTGTGCTCAAAAATTAAAACTAGAGCACATCTATTTACTTATTTGTAGCATTTGTATCCCACATTTTCCAACCAGTTTGCAGGCTCAATGTGGCTTACATTTGCCGTAATGGCAGTTGCCATTTCCGGGTAAACAGAGTTACAAATGATCTTATATTAAGGTGAATACATACATGATAACATACAAAGGAACGTAATATTGTAACCAGGTACCTCTCTTGTGCAGCCAAGGATAGAACAATCTCCTCCAGCCACAGGCTCCCGGCACAATGAAGAAATAAATGTCCACCAGTAACTTCAATCTTAAGGACTTTTTATTCCATGCAGGTTTCTAGTACACAGTTCCAACAGCAGCATTCACCTTCAATCTTAAGCACATATAAGCCACCTGAAAGTGTGTGGCCAACAGTCCCCTGTAAGCAGCAGGCTATCAGCACATACCAGGATTCAATACAGGCTTACAGTCAGCTCCAGTCTGGGCTCTTTATCCAGTGCACAATAAACAGTAGTTCAATTCCCAAGACAAACAGTTCTTTCAGTTCATCATCACAGTTCAGTCACCAAGCAGCAGTCTCTACCTTCTATCCTCGTTACCTTCAGGAGAGTTCAATATTTTAGGGACTCCCTCTACCCAAGGGTTTTCCCCTGCATCAGCTTCACAGTGAATTCAATACTTTTGGGACTTCCTCTCACCCAAGGAATCTCAGCCTGCTTCAGTACTTTAGGGACCTCCCTGCCCAAGGATTTTCAGCCTGCAACTCCTTCTCTCTCCTGAACTGAACTGCTGAGACTCCTTCCCACCTGCCTAATCAATCCCTGGCTTCAGCTACCACCACCAATCATTCTCCTTCCATTAGCTTCCTCACACCCAAACCAGCTGAGTTAAGCATTAGACTAATGAGACCAATGATGAGCTCCTGCACACAGGGTTTCCTAACTCTCTTTCCGCCTAGGGGCAGCCACTCTACACAACCTGCCAGCCTACACCCATGTCTTCCCTGATTGCAGCTAGGAGTCCAGTCCGGGTTCTTCATCCCACCCTCTGGCTCCTTGCCTGCAATGCCTTCTGGGACTTGTATTTCAGACTGAAACTGCCTTAACCCAACTATCCTGGAGGTGACTTTATCACAATATGTAAGGACCAGATCATGGTTTGTGCATATATCATGTGTAAACATACATGGTGAAGAAGAATACGTTTTGGTAGTGCAAGAAATTTTCTGAGTCGTAAGTTGGGTTATAGTATATGTTAGGCGATCGAATATAGAGAGGTTCTATTCGATCATGATGCTTGCTCGTTTAAGCAAGGAGGTAAAGTAGTCATTCGATAAAAAGTTTGATTATGTGGTGATCGTGTATAATGTTGTTATTTAGTGTTTAAGATGAGTGATTATTGTATGCTTTTTTGAAAAGATCTGTACGTACTGCTGTACGTAAGGGGAGTCGGTTGATATTGTGTATCTGGATTTTCAAAAGGCGTTTGACAAGGTACCTCATGAAAGGCTACAGAGGAAATTGGAGGGTCATGGGATAGGAGGAAATGTCCTATTGTGGATTAAAAGCTGGTTGAAGAATAGGAAACAGAGAGTGGGGTTAAATGGGCAGTATTCACAATGGAGAAGGGTAGTTAGTGGGGTTCCTCAAGGGTTCGTGCTAGGACCGCTGCTTTTTAATATATTTATAAATGATTTAGAGATGGGAGTAACTAGCGAGGTAATTAAATTTGCTGATGACACAAAGTTATTCAAAGTCGTTAAATCACGACAGGATTGTGAAAAATTACAAGAGGACCTTACAAGACTGGGAGACTGGGCGGCTAAATGGCAGATGACGTTTAATGTGAGCAAGTGCAAGGTGATGCATGTGGGAAAAAAGAACCCGAATTATAGCTACGTCATGCAAGGTTCCACGTTAGGAGTTACGGACCAAGAAAGGGATCTGGGTGTCGTCGTCGATAACACACTGAAACCTTCTGCTCAGTGTGCTGCTGCGGCTAAGAAAGCGAATAGAATGTTGGGTATTATCAGGAAAGGTATGGAAAACAGGTGTGAGGATGTTATAATGCCGTTGTATCGCTCCATGGTGCGACCGCACCTTGAGTATTGTGTTCAATTCTGGTCGCCGCATCTCAAGAAAGATATAGTAGAATTGGAAAAGGTGCAGCGAAGGGCGATTAAAATGATAGCGGGGATGGGACGACTTCCCTATGAAGAAAGACTAAGGAGGCTAGGGCTATACAGCTTGGAGAAGAGACGGCTGAGGGGAGACATGATAGAGGTATATAAAATAATGAGTGGAGTGGAACAGGTGGATGTGAAGCTTCTGTTCACGCTTTCCAAAAATACTAGGACTAGGGGGCATGCGATGAAACTACAGTGTAGTAAATTTAAAACAAATCGGAGAAAATTTTTCTTCACCCAACGTGTAATTAAACTCTGGAATTCGTTGCCGGAGAAAGTGGTGAAGGCGGTTAGCTTAGCAGAGTTTAAAAAGGGGTTGGACGGTTTCCTAAAGGACAAGTCCATAAACTGCTACTAAACGGACTTGGAAAAATCCACAGTTCCAGGAATAACATGTATAGAATGTTTGTACGTTTGGGAAGCTTGCCAGATGCCCTTGGCCTGGATTGGCCGCTGTCGTGGACAGGATGCTGGGCTCGATGGACCCTTGGTCTTTTCCCAGTATGGCATTACTTATGTACTTATGTACCCATGCGGTAACTATGCAGCGCATGTCAACGTGGAATGCCCCCGAGGTAGAAAATAGAAAAATATTTTCTTCCATGGGATTCGGCGAATGCCAAACTCAGAATTATCGCCAGGCGCACTCACTGTCCCGCGGTAGTGCTGATTTGGCATGCACTACCTGCGTGTCAGCCCTCCTGCGGCTTTGTAAAAGGGCCCCTTAGGCTGGGACTCGGGCGGATGCCAACCGTTATTCAGTGCTAGCAGCTGCATAGCTAAGGGGGAAAAATCTAGGACTGCTTGAAAGCTATCCTAAATTCACTTGCTTAGCTGTACTGCTGGCTCCTCCCTGACTCTGCCCCCATAACACCCCTGGGTAGCTCGGCATGAAAATGGTCGTTTTGACAGAATGTTCAGCAGCATTACCCAGTTAATTGCTGCTGAATATCGGTGATTGGGCTGCAGAGCACAATTTAAGTGGGCAGGAATCCCTTCTGCCTGTTTAAATCACTTTGAATGTTGGGCAGACTGCTTGTTACATTGGCTCCTGAGTGGGGCAGGGAATGCTCTGCTCACCTACAGCTTGTGCTAACAATGCATTGTATTAGCTTTTACACCTTGTATCAGAGATGTGGGAAAGAGGAATCTGAACCATAGCTACGTAATTCAAGGTTCCACATTAAAAGTCACTGACCAGGAAAGGGATCTAGGTATCATCGTTGATGATACACTGAAACCCTCTGCTCAGCGTGCGGCAGCTAAGAAAGCAAATAGAATGTTAGATGTTATTAGGGAATGAATGGAAAACAAAAATGAGGATGTTATAATGCCTTTGTATCGCTCCATGGTGTGACCACACCTCGAATATTGTGTTCGATTCTGGTCACCACATCTCAAAAAAGATATAGTGGAATTAGAAAAGGTGCAGAGAAGGGCCATGAAAATGATAAAGGGGATGGGATGACTTCCCTATGAGGAAAGGTTAAAACGGCTAGGACTCTTCAGCTTGGAGAAAAGGCGGCTGAGGGGAAATATGATAGAGGTCTATAAAATAATGAGTGGAATGGAATGGGTGGACGTGAATCGCTTGTTTACACTTTCCAAAAATACTAGGACTAGGGGGCATGTCATGAAGCTACAAAGTAGTAAATTTAATAAGAATCGGAGAAAATATTTCTTCACTCAACGTGTAATTAAACTCTGGAATTTGTTGCTATAGAATGTAGTAAAAGGGGAAATGGGACTTGCAACTACATTCAAATCGGTTTACATGGTATATACAGGTACTTATTCGTAATTGGGGCAATAGGGTTAAGTGACTTGCCCAGAGTCACAAGCAGTTAAAGTGGGAATTGAACCAAGTTCTCCAGCATCAAAGTCTGCTACACTAACCACTAGGCTACTTCTCCACTCCAAGCAGTTAGCTTAGCAGGGTTTTAAAAAAGGTTTGGATAGCTTCCTAAAAGAAAAGTCCATAATCCACTATTAGGATGGACATGGGGAAAATACTACTACTACTACTACTTAACATTTCTAGAGCGCTACTAGGGTTATGCAGTGCTGTATAGTTTAACAGAGAAGGACAGTCCCTGCTCAAGGAGCTTACAATCTAATGGGCGAAATGTCAAGTTGGGGCAGTCTAGATTTCCTGAATAGAGGCATAAAGGTTAGGTGCGGAAGGCGACATTGAAGAGGTGGGCTTTGAGCAAAGATTTGAAGATGGGCAGGGAGGGGGCTTGGCGAATGGGCTCAGGAAGTTTATTCCAAGCATAGGGTGAGGCGAGGCAGAAAGGGCGGAGCCTGGAGTTGGCGGTGGTGGAGAAGGGTACTGAGAGGAGGGATTTGTCTTGAAAGCGGAGGTTATGGGTAGGAACGTAAGGGGAGATGAGGGTAGAGAGGTAAGGAGGGGCTGCAGATCGAGTGCATTTGTAGGTTAGTAGGAGAAGCTTGAACTGTATGCGTTACCTGATCGGGAGCCAGTGAAGTGACTTGAGGAGAGGGGTGATATGAGCATATTGGCCCAGGTGCAATATAAGACGTGCAGCAGAGTTCTGAACGGATTGAAGGGGGGATAGATGGTTAAGTGGGAGGCCAGTGAGGAGTAGGTTGAAGTAGTCAAGGCGAGAGGTAATGAGAGAGTGGGCGAGAGTTCAGGTGGTGTGCTCAGACAGCTGCTTATTTCTAGGATAAGCAGCATAAAATGTATTGTATTGTACTGTTTTGGGATCTTGCCAGGTACTACTTGTAAGCTGGATTGGCCACTGTTTCCAGGATGCTGGGCTTGATGAACCTTCGGTCTGTCCCAGTATGGCAATAGTTATGATTTCTTCTTTGAGTGGGGAGGAGAAGATTTCTCAGACAGAAATGCAAACTTATATGGTTACGAGGGTTGGCCCAGTGGTTCAATGACAGTGCTATGCGCTAATGGACCTATTGCTGGCTAACATAGAGGGGCATAATTGAACGAAAACGTCTATCTCCCGTGAAGGGGCGGACCGAACCGTATTTTGGGAAAAAATAGACGTCCATGTTTTATTCGACAATTTGTGAGCTGGGCGTTTTTGTTTTTCAGCGATAATGGAAAATGAAAGCGCCCAGCTCAAAAACGAATAAATCCAAGGCATTTGTTCGTGGGAGGGGCCAGGAGTCGTAGTGCACTGTCCCCCCCTCACATGCCAGGACACCAACCGGGCACCCTAGGGGGCACTTTTACAAAAACAAAAAAAAAGGTAAAAGAGCTCCCAGGTGCATAGCACCCTTCCCTTGTGTGTTGAGCCCCCCAAATCCCCCTCAAAACCCACCACCCACAAGTCTACACCATTACTATAGCCCTAAGGGGTGAAGGGGGGCACCTACATGTGGGTACAGTGGGTTTCGGGGGTGGTGTGGAGGGCTCCCATTTACCAGCACAAGTGTAACAGGTGGGGCGGGGATGGGCCTGGGTCTACCTGCCTGACGTCCACTGCACCCCCTAATAACTGCTCCAGTGACCTGCATACTGCTGCCAGGGAGGTGGGTATGACATTTGAGGGTGAACATAAAAAGTTGTGAAATGGCATATTTTTGTGTTGGGAGGGGGTTTGTGACCACTGGGGGAGTCAGGGGAGGTCATCCCCGACTCCCTCCAGTGGTCATCTGGTCATTTAGGGCACTTTTTGGGGCCCTATTCGTGGAAAAACAGGGTCCAGGAAAAGTGCCCTAAATTCTCGCTAAAAACGCATATTTTTTTCCATTATCGGCGAAAGGCGCCTATCTCTGATTGGCCGATAACCACACCCCAGTTCCGCCTTCACCACGCCTTTGACACGCCCCCATCAACTTTGTCCGCATCCGCGACGGAGTGCAGTTGAAAACGTCCAAATTCGGCTTTCGATTATACCGCTTTATTCATTTTTGTGAGATAAACGTCTATCTCCCGATTTGGATCGCAATATAGGCGTTTTTCTTTTTCAATTATAAGCTGGATAGTAACATAGTAGATGACAGCAGAAAAAGACCTATATGGTCCATCTAGTCTGCCCTACAAGACAAACTCATGTGTGCTACTTTTTGTGTATACCCTACCTTGATTTGTACCTGTCCTTTTCAGGGCACAGACCGTATAAGTCTGCCCAGCATTATCCCCGCCTCCCAACCACCAGCCCCGCCTCCCACCACCGGCTCTGGCACAGACGTATAAGTCTGCCCAGCACTATCCCCCGCCTCCAAACCACCAGTCCCGCCTCTCACCACCGGCTCTGGCACAGACCGTATAAGTCTGGCCAGCACTATTCCCGCCTCCAAACCACCAGCCCCGCCTCCCACCACCGGCTCTGGCACAGACCGTATAAATCTGCCCAGCACTATCCCCGCCTCCAAACCACCAGTCCCGCCTCCCACCACCGGCTCTGCCACCCAATCTCGGCAAAGCTCCTGAGGATCCATTCCTTCTGAACAGGATTCCTTTATGTTTATCCCACTAACACTAAAGGATGCTGCAGTCCTGGGGTGTGGGAGTCCTAATGATTGCTGAATGGTGTCATCTACTGGCCAGATTTAAAGTTCATGATTGCAGGATTTCAGAAGGAGCCCCTGTGCCCCCCCCCCCCCCCCCCAGTCCTGGACAAAAATAAGTTGGCAGAGAATAAACTCAGGTAATTGTTGAGTAAAGACACCAACCCCAGTTTTAACTGAGCTGGCAGCTCAAAAGAACAGAGGGAAAGCGCAGGCTTAAATCAGTCAAGAATTTCTATGGATACTAATGGGAAAATTCTGATGTTAAAGTGGGCAAATGCACTGAAGTGAGCTAAGGAAGATGAAAACTATGGTTCTTGTGAGACAGAGGACCACTGAAAGATCTATTAGTTCTGTATCTTGGCCAATATCGGATGGCTTTGCTGATCAGAAGATAAAATGTGCATTGCATTAATTCTCAGAACTGCATGTGGTACTTGAAAGCAGTGAATGAAGCTACCTGCAAAGTGGATTTCAATCTTCGAGTCAGAAATTGGTTTCAAACCAGAGTGTTATATTCTGTGATTACTGTTTACAGTTTCCAAATTGGATCTCAGATGACCTGAGGTTGAGAGGGTGCGTTTAGTGAAATCTGTTCATCATTTGTCCATAAATTCCCACGGCAAAAGGGCGACAGCATCATCGGATCCACTTATGTAGTAAGATGTACACTTTCATCATACCGAGATAATAATTTAGACAGTGTTGGGGAGATGCCGGCCATCTTGATACATGGGGTACCAACAACCAAGGAAAGTGTAGGAAGGAGATTACATTTAGACTATTAAGTAAGACGCTGAAATCCAGAACCTCCAGTGTAGCATTCTCAGAAATGCTCCCCATTCCACACACAGGACCCAAAAGACAAGCAGAGCTCCAGAAGCTCAAAAACATACATATACATAACATAGTAGATGACGGCAAAAAAAGACCTGCACGGTCCATCCAGTCTGCCCAACAAGATAACTCATATTTGCTGCTTTTTGTGTATACCCTACTTTGATTTGTACCTGTGCTCTTCAGGGCACAGACCGTATAAGTCTGCCCAGCACTATCCCCGCCTCCCAACCACCTGCCCCTCCTCCCAACCACCGGCTCTGGCACAGACCGTACAAGTCTGCCCAGCACTATCCCCACCTCCCAACCACCAGTCCCGCTTCCCACCACCGTACAGAAGCTCAATGCATGGATGAGACACTGATGAGACACTGGAGCAAGCATTTCTGATGTTCCTGTTCAGTTAGTTTTGTTTCTTGGAGACAAGTTACATCTGCTCCATGTCTCCTCAACTGTGTTAAGATTTTGCTCCTTTTCATGGGAGAAGTAATACCTGATACATTCCACGAGAGGAGCCTCAATCTAGGGTTCTGCACCTGGGGTCATGCACAGTTGAAATGCATATTGATCCAGATTAATTCGCAAGTCCCCAGGTGCCCAGCTCTCACCCAGGATAGTGGTCCTCCAATCGCAGCAAACAGCCCAAGTATTCAAGCCAAGTAATGACTTGGTAGACCTGCCACCTAGAAACGCCAAAAAATCATCCAGAACTTTCCTCAACCTCCACTTCCCTAAGTGCAAAGGCATAAAGTATAAAGCACTACATGCATCAACCTTCTCCTACAAGAGCACGCAACTCTGGAACGCACTACCACGCGGCCTGAGAGCGGTCTATGAGTTGACAGACTTCCGCAAACGATTGAAGACCTATCTCTTTGACAAAACATACCACAAGGATCAAAACATATAAATCACATATACACCATAACAATGCCTCAAGATATTACCCCATGTACTCCACTTCCCCGTACTCTCTCCCATTCAATAATCTACCCACAGATAAAAACTGTCTACCCCATCGCTCTCTTGCTATTATTCGATCAGCGTAGTAATTCCCCAACGTCATATCCTTTAGTTTCTACTCCCCAAAGGTGATTGATCTGACTCCGTCTTCCTTAACTATTCACAATGTAACCCATAATCGTAATGTAACAAACTGTATTTCCATCATTTACAATGTATTGTAAGCCACACTGAGCCCGCAAATAGGTGGGAAAATGTGGGATACAAATGCAACTAAATAAATAAATAAATAAAAACAAGATATAAGCCCCACAGAAACAAACCAGGGACAGCCAGAGACCCCAAACTTCCCTCCCAACCCACCCCTTCCCCCCTCAAAACAACAACCCACCCTCGTTTGCTATACAGCAGCTCCCCCCCCCAAGGTACCTTAAGGGAAAATGCTGGTCACATGTCTCATGTCCATCAGTGCCCCCCCCGAACCCCCCAGATATAAAGTATAGTAACATTAGAATGATTCTGATGCACTTATAGCGGCATCAATGTTCGCAAGTCATAGCTAAAGGATATGAACGAAAAGATAAGTAGTAAAGCACTTTTTTGTTTACAAAGAAACAATCAGGCTCACGTGTCCAGAACCAAATGCTCCACTCTTTGTCATAAGCTGTATGAAAGTAGTAATGAGGGTGAATGGCTTGTACGGAGCCCGACCTTAATGGGGGGACAAGCCAACCCACCGGGCCTTCCGGTGGCAGGAAGGGAGGTGAGCCTTCCCCACGGCAGTGCCCGAGGGAGATTATGTGCTTAGCCCTTATGGGGGCTGATATGTTAAAAATCTGCTGGCCGGAATCACTTACCAATGGGAGCATCTCCCAGAAGTGAGGGGGTGGGTTTAGCAGCGACATTATAAGGATGGTCCCCTTCCTGCTCCTCAGAGGCGGCTTGCTCTCATGCCCTTCCCACCCGTACTTATGTTACTAGGTGACGTACGGCGGGCCTACTTTTATTGTCGTAGCTTTGGGGGGTGGGGGGTACCTGAGCTTTACCTGGTGCAGAAGGAAGTCCTTCTGTACAGGGCCCAAATGTTTACCCGGCGGTGTAAGTTGGGCCACAGCCCAATACAGACGCGGAGGTTCACGTCTTGAGGGTTTTTAGCCTACAAGGTCTCAATGTTCACCCAACGGTGTACATTGGGCCCCAGATCATGGCTTGGGGGGTTTGGTCTTGCTGGTGTGCGGGTCAAGGCGTGGCTGTTAATTCAGGGCATTAGTATCCACATGGCGGTGCACACTAGGCCCCAGATCAATACAGATGTATTTGGATAAATAAGGTTATTTGCCTTATACCTCGGGTTCCATATTTCACCAATAAACAAAGCTGTGGCCTGTTTTATTCCCAAGCAGATGTCTGGTCTTAATTATTGATGTACTAGTTAAAAAAAACCCGTTTCTGATGCAAATGAAACGGGGGCTAGCAAGGTTTTCTTCAGAGTGTGCATGTGGGAGTGTGTGTGTCCCTGCCCTCTGCCCTCTCTCCCTCCCCCTCCCCTCCCTCCGAGTCCAGTCCTTCAGTGTTGTTTCCTGCTGTTCTGTGTTTTTGTTACAGAGAGAGTGACGGCATCTCTCTCCCCTCCCCCCTCTGAGTCTTTCACAGTTTCCTGGGATTTCCTGCTGTGCTGTTTTCCTTAACTCATGGGGAAACCGGATATCTCTGGCGCTTCACACTTCCGGCTGGAGGCTTCAGTGGTGCCTTTTATATATATAGATTTTATATATATAGATTGTTGTATTTAAATGCATGGTATAATTGTATATGATGGAGATGGGGGGTGTGAGGTCTTATATCCCCTCATTAGAGAAAAATTATAATGACACTACTGACTGTTACTCATAAGGCGAACAGTGCGTACCCTGCCCCAAGAATCAAACTATAAACATTGTTAAAAATGACCATTCAAGTGTTGGGTGTCAGCTGATTAATCCAGTTTGCTGCTTTTTTGGCCTCATTGAAAATGAACCATCTGCCTTCAAAAGAGATTTGGGCGCCTCTAGCATTTAGCACGCGCTTATTTTTAGTGCACGCTAAAAACGCCAGCGCGCCTTAGTAAAAGACCCCCTTAGAGTCCAGCACCTGCACCACGGCTTCACTGATTTCAGCAGTTAGCGCTTCTCCCAATGGCCAAGGGAAGTTAGTAACTGGCTCCACCATTTTTTCCTCTCCTGCCTTCCCTCTGTCGGTACCTTTTCTTTGTGGTTTTCCAGCCACGCGGTTGCTGGATTTCGCCAAACCTTGGTCCACATAATGTCCACACGATAAGGCACAACTTGGTATGTAGAACTTGGGGTCCGAAACGAGGGGGCTAACACAACCTGTCCTGCTCACAGCATCACGTGACCATTAGCAGTCTGATACTTTAAAAAAACTAGTATTATTTACTAGTAGAAAAGGCCCGTTTTGGTATGAAAGGAAACGGGCGCTAGCAAGGTTCCCCCCCTCTCTCCCTCCCTCCCTCTCTCCCTCTGTCCCCCCCAAGTCCCACGGCCCCCTTTCCTCCCCTCCGTTTTCCATGGCTTCCTCCCTCCGTCACTCTCCTTCACTCTGTTCTCCCTCCGAGTTGCAGGCCCCCCTTCCTCCCTCTGTCATTCTCCTTCGCTCTGTCCTCCCTCCGAGTGCCAGTCTCCTCCCCTCTAAAATCGTCAACCCCCCTCTCCCCCTCTCTTACCGGGGTCCCGTCGGCAGCATTGAAGAGCAAACAGACTCAGCGAGTGTACTGCCTGTCCTTCTCTTCGCTCTGAGTTTGGTCCCGCCCTCATTTCCTGTTTGCGCAAGGGCGGGACCAGAGTCAGAGCGAAGAGAAGGGAAAGCAGCATACTCGAAGGGATGTATGACGTCAGTGTTATCTACCGCAGGTAGCAGACCACATCCGAGGGAGCCACGGTCCCAGGCAGCATCAGAACGTTGGAGGTGAGAATTATTATATAGGATTATCATTCGTCAATGCAAAATGACTTCTATTGAACATATGCTTTCTGTTTACTGAGGGTGCTGGAATAAATTCTTTCAGTCAATTTCACTGACCATCTGGCTTCTTAGCCGGATTGCTGCATGCTTCATTTGTTAGTCTTGTTCCCAAGGGGGTTTCCACTTCTATTAGCATTTCAATACCACTTCCTACATTCACCATAGCCTTGTTTAACATTTAGGGGTCCTTTTACTAAGCCATGGCAAAAAGTGGCCTGCGGTGGTGTGGAGCCAGTTTTTACCGCATCGGGGGAAAAAGGCCTGCGGTAAAATTGAAACCAGCGCGTGCCTATTTATAGCCTGAGCCCTTAATGCCACCCGTTGATCTAGAGGTAAGAGCTCATGTGTAAGCTCTTTGAGCAGGGACTGTCTTTCTTCTTTGTTTGTGCAGCACTGCATACGCCTTGTAGCGCTATAAAAATGATAAGTAGTAGTAGTAGTAGTAGTATACGCACGGTGACTGGTCAGCACACCCCAACTGCTGATTAATGTCAGAAACACCGTGCGTGGTAAGAAATAAAAGAGTAATTTGTCCAGGTGGTATGGGTGGGCACCAAATCCAAAATTACTGCCGGGGGGGGGTCACTAGCCTTGTGGTAGCCTACCGCACCTTTGTAAAAAGGGCCCCTTAATTTCCCTCCACCTTCCCTAAGTAAAAGGATGCTGGAGGAGGAGGGGGGGGGGGGGGGCAAAAGGCACCTGTCGTACATACTGGCATTTGACCTAAAGTGGCCAACTCCCCAGGGCCGTGCCTAGGGTCTCTGGTGGCGCGCCCCCCCACCCCGAACCTGACTGGCCTGAGCCTCCTCCGCTCCATCCCCGATTCCCCAGCACTTTAAATTTACCTCGCTCCGCCTCCGACGTCTGCGCAGTGTCAGTGAAAGCGCTGCCTGTCTGACGTCTCTCCACCAGCCTTCCCTTTGCTCGTTTGTTCCCTCTGTGTCCCGCCTTCTTCTGACATCATTTCCTTGAGGGACACAGAGGGAACAAACGAGCAAAGGGAAGGCTGGTGGAGAGACGTCAGACAGGCAGCGCTTTCACTGATGCTGCGCAGACGTCGGAGGCAGAGCGAGGTAAATTTAAAGCGCCGGGGAATCGGGGATGGAGCAGAGGAGGCCCTGACCAACACGGTAAGGTTTTTTTTTGAAATACAACTCGACGGCAAGGTGCCCCCCTGCGGTGCTTACCCCGCTTACCGTGTTGGCCCGGCCCTGCAACTCCCTCCCAAGTCAACTGAACAAATTGCTCAATTGCTTGCAAGGGTCTACAGTTTGGCTTTTAAGGAAATCAGAACTACATTTCCCTGCATGCACTGGTGCAAATGCAAAGCCAGGACCGGCTAGCCCTTTTCACTTGAGACGATCCCCGTAGGAAAGCTGGAAGGGACGCTAGCGCCCCAGTTCCTCTCCGCGCGGGCACGAGAAGGCAAGCAGGCGCGCGCCGCTCCTACAGGCTGGCCTAGGCCCGCGCGCCCCGCTTCCCGGCGCGAGGCAGAGGAGGGGAGCGCGTGCCGGCCGTCGGGCACCACCTCAGCCCTGGGAGCGCGAGCTTTCTCTTTCTCGGCTGGGCTGTGGCATTTGCAGCCCAGAGAGGGGAGCGAAAAACAATGTTATTTCGTGTGTGGGGGGAAAAGGCCTGTGAGGACATTCCAGTCTGCCAATAATAAATCCTGAGTGCATCCTTCTCATTTCTTTTGCAGGTAATTTGCAATGTGATGTGTGTTTTGCATTGATTGCAGGTTTATTTTGATGCACAGAGGTTACATTTTGTTTTGCACGGGGAGATCTTTTGTTTTTTTTTGGCCCACAGCGATGCACGTATCTGTCAGTAAATGAACCGTGAATACAAAGTTACCTGATATTATTCTTTGCTTCATGTGGTTGTCGGGCCTCCATTGATGGCTAAATTGTCCAATGCATCTGCAGCTTACCTGTGGTTGACAGAGGGCGGTTGTTGCCTTTCAGCTGTTTTCATTTTTCAGTGCTGCATGTGCTCTGCTGCTATTCACTTCCCTCTTTAGAAGCCAGAATAAACTCAAGGGCTTCTTTCCAAAACCAGACCTGGTAAGTCCATTTTAGCTGTATCATTTTTTTGTTCCTCAGAAGAGATGGAGTAAAATATACATTAAACAACCTAAAACGTGATCATTATAAGTATTGTTTGAATTCTTGTGTGGGTTATGTGTTATATATGTAAAAAAACAAAACAAAAAGTTGAATTTTAGAGAACTCTATGCATTTCATTCTATGTCGGTCTTATATTTATTTATTGCACTTGTATCCCACATTTTCCCACCTGTTTGCAGGCTCAATGTGGCTTACAAATACCCGTAATAGCATCACCATTTCAGGGTACAGAAATACAATTGGTGTTACAAAGATGTCAAAAATAACAAGGTTAACAGGTTGATCTCTGGAGGAAAGGAGGAA
This sequence comes from Microcaecilia unicolor, assembly GCF_901765095.1. Classification (NCBI taxonomy): domain Eukaryota; kingdom Metazoa; phylum Chordata; class Amphibia; order Gymnophiona; family Siphonopidae; genus Microcaecilia; species Microcaecilia unicolor. The sequence continues at coordinate 106,735,022 of NC_044042.1, forward strand.
CAGGGGTGATATGATACAGACGTTCAAATATTTGAAAGGTATTAATCCGCAAATGAACCTTTTCCGGAGAGGGGAAGGCGGTAGAACTAGAGGACGTGAAATGAGATTGAAGGGGGGCAGACTCAAAAAAGATGTCAGGAAGTATTTTTTCACGGAGAGAGTGGTGGATGCTTGGAATGCCCTCCCGCGGGAGGTGGTGGAGATGAAAACGGTAACGGAATTCAAACATGCGTGGGATAAACATAAAGGAATCCTGTTCGGAAGGAATGGATCCTCAGGAGCTTAGCCGAGATTGGGTGGCAAGAGCCGGTAGTAGGAGGTGGGACTGGTGGTTGGGAGGCGGGGATAGTGCTGGGCAGACTTATACGGTCTGTGCCAGAGCCGGTGGTGGGAGGCGGGACTGGTGGTTGGGAGGCGGGGATAGTGCTGGGCAGACTTATACGGTCTGTGCCAGAGCTGGTGGTGGGAGGCGGGACTGGTGTTTGGGAGGCGGGGATAGTGCTGGGCAGACTTGTATGGTCTGTGCCAGAGCCGGTGGTGGGAGGCGGGACTGGTGGTTGGGAGGCGGGGATAGTGCTGGGCAGACTTATACGGTCTGTGCCAGAGCCGGTGGTGGGAGGCGGGACTGGTGGTTGGGAGGCGGGGATAGTGCTGGGCAGACTTATACGGTCTGTGCCAGAGCCGGTGGTGGGAGGCGGGACTGGTGTTTGGGAGGTGGGGATAGTGCTGGGCAGACTTATACGGTCTGTGCCCTGAAGAGCACAGGTACAAATCAAAGTAGGGTATACACAAAAAGCAGCAAATATGAGTTATCTTGTTGGGCAGACTGGATGGACCGTGCAGGTCTTTTTCTGCCATCATCTACTATGTTACTATCTAATCAAGCAATTATAGGAAGAAGATAGTCATATTAAGAGAGGAGTGGTGGTGTGTTGAAGTTGGTTATGGGTTCTTGTTGTAGGCTTTGGTGAAGAGAGAGGTTTTCAATGCTTTGCGAAAGTTAGTTATTTCATGAATTGTTTGTTTTTAGGTGATTTGGTAGTGCAAAGCTTGAAATTGAATCATATATGTTAGATGCAACGTATTCAAATATTTAACTGTAGTTTAAGCTGCAAAACATTCTTCTGTTGCCTCCTGATCCAAAATATGTCAGTACAGGTGACAAAACTGGCATGCCATACTATGCCATGCTACCTGGTATAAGACGTAATTGGTTTTGGAATTAATATCTCTCTGGACTTTTCTGATTTTAACTTGGCTGCAGGTGAATGAGAAACACACTTTTAATCTCAGATAACAATATCCTTTGAATTTGCCAAAGGTGGACTTGGCGGGTTTTGGAAATAAGCCTTCTGGTGGTAGCTAACATTATAGAAGAAAATGACCACTGTACGGGCTGTACAATTAAGGTAATTCCTTTTCTAGTTTAAAGAAAGGTTTGCTAGAAAGAGAAAATCCTGTGAAATTTTTAATCACCTGTCAAACTCTGGAGGGGGAGAAAGAATTCAAAACCATTTTGACCTCTTTGGACTGACTAGATAATAACTGGTCACTCTGCTGCCCTGGATGGCTGACTGGGTTCGTAACAGCATGCAAATGAGCTGACGTCAGCTCGCCTCCAGCGTTCCCTTTCTTCTCAGTATCCCGCCCTCGCGGAAAGACGAAATGACGTCAGAGAAGGGCGGGACACTGAGAGGGAAGGCAAGGGAAGGCTGGAGGTGACGCGAGCCGAACCTGCCTCCGCTGCGACCTGAGGTAACATGAACGGCTTAAAGGCAGGGCGGCAGGAACGAGAGGAGGGGAGAATCGCTGGACATGGAGGGGAGGGGAGAGTCACTGGCCGTGGAAGGGGAGGGGAGAATCGCTGGACATGGATGGGAGGGCAGGGCAGAGGAGAATCGCTGGACATGGATGGGAGGGGAGAATCGCGAAACATGGGTGGGTGGGCAGGACAGAGGAGAATCACTGGACATGGATTGGATGGGAGGGCAGGGGAGAGAGGAGAAATCGCTTAGACGAGGGCCCGTTTCATTTTTCACAAAATGGCTTTGTTGCTTGTGTTTAATATAAGGAAAGTACCCTTCACATGGGCTGTTTGGTGAAATGTTATTTAGGGGCCCTTTTAAAAAGACATATAAGGTCCTATGTGCGTCCAGCACACACCAAATCAGCATTACTGCTCGGCTACCGTGTGCCCCGGGTGGTAATTCCAAATCTGGCATGCGCTAAAAACACGCAGCATTTTTTAGCCCATTAAAATAATCCCTTTTTTCCAGATGGAGTACAGAAAACACCCACCCACAGTGCCGCAGGCCAGTTTTTGGTGCACCTTTATAAAAGGGTCCCATGGTGACTGCAAAACAAAGATTCATAAAATATGTTTATAAGTTGGTGTTCTGTTGGAAGGTGGATGTGTTCAATTAGTTTACTGATTTAAATTGTATTTTGAACTTGTTACAATGCTGAGGTATGATTACAGGTGCTATTTCAGCAAATTCCAGTTTGTGGGCTTGATATTTATTTATTTATTATACTAGCCGTTAAGCCTGTTAAAACGGGCGCGTATTGGAATGTTTTTTTTCCCAAGGCCCCCCTCCCGTTGCAGCTGCAAGGCCCCCTGCCATCCTCCTTCCCTGCCAGCTCCAAGGCCCCCTCTGTCCCTCCCTCCCAGCTCCAAGGCTCCAGTCCTCCCCCCTTCCCAGCTGCAAGGCCCCCTGCCCTCCCTCCCTCCCTCCCAGTTCCAAGGCCCTCCCCCCAGCTCCCAAGGCCCCCTTCCCTCCCTCCCGCCCAGTTCCAAGGCCCCCTGCTCTCCCTCACAACTGTAAGGGGCCCCATTCCCTCACAACTGTAAGGGCCCCCCTGCCCTCCCTCCCAGCTCCAAGGCTCCAGTCCTCCCCCCTTCCCAGCTGCAGGGCCCCCCGCCCTCCCAGTTCCAAGGCCCCAGGCCCTCCCCCCCAGCTCCCAAGGCCCCCTTCCCTCCCTCCCTCCCTCCCAGTTCCAAGGCCCCAGGCCCTCCCCCCAGCTCCCAAGGCCCCCTTCCCTCCCTCCCGCCCAGTTCCAAGGCCCCCTGCTCTCCCTCACAACTGTAAGGGGCCCCATTCCCTCACAACTGTAAGGGCCCCCCTGCCCTCCCTCCCAGCTCCAAGGCTCCAGTCCTCCCCCCTTCCCAGCTGCAAGGCCCCCCGCCCTCCCAGTTCCAAGGCCCCAGGCCCTCCCCCCCAGCTCCCAAGGCCCCCTTCCCTCCCTCCCAGTTCCAAGGCCCCAGGCCCTCCCCCCAGCTCCCAAGGCCCCCTTCCCTCCCTCCCTCCCAGTTCCAAGGCCCCCGGCCCCCCCCCCCAGCTCCCAAGGCCCCCTTCCCTCCCTCCCTCCCAGTTCCAAGGCCCCCTGCTCTCCCTCACAACTGTAAGGGCCCCCCTGCCCTCCCTCCCAGCTCCAAGGCTCCAGTCCTCCCCCCTTCCCAGCTCCCAAGGCCCCCTTCCCTCCCAGTTCCAAGGCCCCCCGCTCTCCCTCACAACTGTAAGGGCCCCCCTGCCCTCCCTCCCTCCCAGCTCCAAGGCTCCAGTCCTCCCCCCTTCCCAGCTGCAAGGCCCCCTGCCCGCCCTCCCTCCCTCCCAGTTCCAAGGCCCCAGGCCCTCCCCCCAGCTCCCAAGGCCCCCTTCCCTCCCTCCCTCCCTCCCAGTTCCAAGGCCCCAGGCCCTCCCCCCCAGCTCCCAAGGCCCCCGGCCCTCCCTCCCTCCCAGTTCCAAGGCCCCCTGCTCTCCCTCACAACTGTAAGGGCCCCCCTGCCCTCCCTCCCAGCTCCAAGGCTCCAGTCCTCCCCCCTTCCCAGCTGCAAGGCCCCCCACCCTCGCTCCCAAGGCCCCCTTCCCTCCCTCCCAGTTCCAAGGCCCCCCCTGTGCCTTCTTCCCAGCCAGCTGGAAGGCCCCCTTCAGTCCAGCCCTCCCAGCTCCAAGGCCCCCCCCTCCTTCTGAGACCTCCCATGTCCCCTCCCCCCCCAAGGTAGCCGCTACCGCCCCCCCCACCCCGGAGTCGCCACCACCCCCCCCCCCTTCACCCGGCCCGGGCCCTCTCTTCATTATTCAACTCACAGCAGCGCCAAAACAGCAGCAAGCAGCAGCTCCCGTTGGCCTTCCTTCACTGCCTATGCCTCGCCCTCGTGTGACGTCACGTCGGCGAGGGCGGGGCACAGGCAGGGAAGGAAGGCCGACGGGAGCTGAAGCTGAGCTGCTTGCTGCTGTTTCGGCGCTGCTGTAAGTTGAATAACGAAGAGAGGGCCCGGGCCGGGTGAAGGGGGGGGGGGGGGGCGGTAGCGGCTACCTTGGGGGGGGAGCGGTAGCGACATCAGCGGTTCCCTCCCTCCCCTTCCGCGCAGTTTCCCTCTCTGTCCCGCTCCCCTCCCCCCGTCATCACGTCTCGCCGCGGGGGCAGGACAGAGAGGGAAGTCTCTACTGCGCATTTGCAGGTGAGTCGGTCACTTGCCATTTATAGGTTTGATTTGTACCCCGCACTTTCCCACACATGGCAGGCTCAATGCGGCTTACATAGTAACAATATAAAGAATTACAAGTCATAAGAAAAATATACATTAGTAGTAAACGTAGTTAAGAGAATTAGGGAATGTTATTCTGTACTTGGATGACTTTGTTCCTTCCCTCACCCCCATAACACCATGCAGGTGTGACATTGGTACGGTAAGCTCTGTTTTAAAGCAGCAGGTGCCACAGTGCCCTCTACGTAAGAACATAAGAGTAGCCATACTGGGTCAGACCAATGGTCCATCTAGTCCAGCATCCTGTTTTCCAAACAGCGGCTAAGCCAGGTCACAAGTTCCTGGAAGAAACACAATTTTTCAGTAACATTCCATGCTACCAATCTCGGGGCAAGCAGTGCCTCAGTAGCAGACTATGGACTTTTCCTCCAGTAATTTGTCCAAATATTTTTTAAACCCAGATACGTTAACCGCTGTTATTACATCCTCTGGCAAAGAGTTCCAGAGCGTAACTATTCGTTGAGTAAAATAACATATTTTCTCCTGTTTGTTTTAAAAGTATTTCTATGTAACTTCCTCAAGTGTCCCCTAGTCTCTGTACTTTTGGAACGAGAAAAAAATTGATTTACTTCTACTCATTCTACATCACTCAGGATTTTGTAGACCTTAATCATATCTTCCCTCATCCATCTTTTTTTCCACGCTGAAGAGCCCTAACCTCTTTAGCCTTTCCTCATACGAGAGGAGTTCCATCCCCTTTATCATTTTGGTTGCTCTTCTCTGCACCTTTTCTAATTCCGCTATATCTTTTTTGAGATAGACCTACCAGAAATCAACACAATACACAAAGTGAAGTCGCACCATGGAGCGATACAGAGGCGTTATAATATTTTTGGTGTTGTTCATCATCCCTTTCCTAATAATTCCTAGCATCCTGTTTGCTTTTATCGCCGCTCCCGCCACACACTGAGCAGAAGATTTCAGCGCATTATCTCCAACAATACATAGATCGTTTTCTTGACTGCTGACCCTCAGGGTGGACCCTAGCCTCAGGTAGCTATGATTCACATTCTTTCCAATGTGCATCACCTTGCATTTGTCCACTTAAATTTCATCTGCCATTTGGATGCCCAGTCTTCCAATTTCCTAAGGGCTTCCTGCAATATTTCATATCCCGCTCGTGTTTTAACAATGCTTTGTATCATCTGCAAATTTAATCACCTCACTCGTCATTCCGATTTCCATATCATTTACAAATATGTTAAAAAAACACCGGTCCCGATTCAGATCCCTGCGGCACTCCACTGTTCACCCTCCTCCATTGAGCAGCAGATGAAGTTCAGAATCTGGTTGAGAAGCCAGGACTGCTGAGGCCTCCCATGATGTGAGGATTAAGACCATCTAGCTTGGCTCGATGCCTCCCTTTTTAGAACCAAAGACAGAGCAGGTGCCCCCTGTAAAAGATCTGTTTAGGCACTTGGCTTGATGCCTCCCTTTCTAGAACCAAAGACAGAGCAGGTGCCCCCTGTAAAAGATCTGTTTAGGCATCCCCACCATGGGAGCAGTGCTGCTCTTTTTTCTAAATGCTCTAATTAACACTCTGTCACCTTTCATGCATGAATAAGTGGCCTATTCCACTTCAGGCTTGTTGAATTTGCTTCAGTTGCTGTAGAGCAGAGGAAGGAGCAGGGCAGGGCTGCAGCACAGATGCCCAAGTCCTTAAAATCACCAGGTTGTGGGGAGCCACAATTCAAAGGGAGCCACGTATTGATGTGTATCTTGAGCACCAGTTAAGTGGCCATAGGTGCTGTTGCTTTGTTTTCTCTTGTGCCAGGCCATCTCTGCTGTAGCCTTTTGGTATTTGAAGTGTAGCTCTCTGGTTCTTGGGAGAGAAGGAAAGTGAAAAAGGAAATATCATCTTTGGACGTCACTCTGAATTATTCATCTTTTTCAAATTTGAGCTCAAAGTGTGTTTTTATAAACAGATTTGAAAATACGCCCTTTAGATGACTTATCCATTCTGGTTATCCATACTATCCCTTCCTCTCCTGTCCAGATACAGGGACCCACATCGTTGGAATGAACTTCCAGGTAGCATTTGAACCTTAGATTCACATGAATTGTTTAGAAGGCATCTTACGACCTTGACTGTTTCAGCAACATTATGGGTAGTGAGGGCATAACCGGGGTATTGCCATTTCTAGTCATAATTGTATGGAACTTTTCTTGTGTAATTCACTTTGAACCAAATTTTTGGGATTAATTGGAATGGAAAATAAAGTAAATTATATTTCACCGTCTCCCTTCGCTCCCTATGCATTCTAACAAGGCGTCTCCTGTTCCCCGTCTCCCTTCGCTTCCTATGCATTCTAGCAAGGCGTCTCCTCTTCCCCGTCTCCCTTCGCTCCCTATGCATTCTAGCAAGGCGTCTCCTCTTCCCCGTCTCCCTTTGCTCCCTATGCATTCTAGCAAGGCGTCTCCTCTTCCCCGTCTCCCTTCGCTCCCTATGCATTCTAGCAAGGCGTCTCCTCTTCCCCGTCTCCCTTCGCTTCCTATGCATTCTAGCAAGGCGTCTCCTCTTCCCCGTCTCCCTTCGCTTCCTATGCATTCTAGCAAGACGTCTCCTCTTCCCCGTCTCCCTTCGCTCCCTATGCATTCTAGCAAGGCGTCTCCTCTTCCCCGTCTCCCTTCGCTCCCTATGCATTCTAGCAAGGCGTCTCCTCTTCCCCGTCTCCCTTCGCTCCCTATGCATTCTAGCAAGGCGTCTCCTCTTCCCCGTCTCCCTTCGCTCCCTATGCATTCTAGCAAGGCGTCTCCTCTTCCCCGTCTCCCTTCGCTCCCTATGCATTCTAGCAAGGCGTCTCCTCTTCCCCGTCTCCCTTCGCTCCCTATGCATTCTAGCAAGGCGTCTCCTCTTCCCCGTCTCCCTTCGCTCCCTATGCATTCTAGCAAGGCGTCTCCTCTTCCCCGTCTCCCTTCGCTTCCTATGCATTCTAGCTATGAGATAGGTGGAGTGATAGCAAAAATGGAAATGTGGACAAGCCATTTGACTGGCCCCCTTGATAACCTCTACCCTGAAACCACCCTTGATGTAGGTGTATCTGCTGCCCAACCCTTACCAGAGAGGGGGTGGGGGGAGGCACAGCAATACCTGGTTAACTGGGCCTTCTAGATACTTTGGCCCGCAGGCTTTCTCAAGGGGCATGTTTACTAATTGCTAGTGTAAGGTTTCTGCCACTGCAGCTGATATTCCTATGGATGCAGAGGTAGGTAGCGTGCATTATTGTTCAGTAAATACGCCCCTAAATTCCCTTTCTGATGTCTCTTCCAGGATGGTGTATATAATCTTTGCTGGTTTTCAATAGGTTATTTTTAGTCTTCCTTTTAACTGGCTTAGCGGTGTGCTTATTGCTATCTGGCCTGTCAGTTGTCTTCTAATTTTCATGTTTGTTTGTTTTTTATTTCATGTGATTTTTTTTAGTTGTATTGATTGGCTAGGCTTCAATTTTCATTGTATGGTGTGTGTACCTAGTATGATGCCCCGAGTCCTTGGAGTTCTAAAACACTACTTCTGGCTATTGAGTAAGGGGACTTGCGTATGAAATACTGTGGTATGGTGGGTTCCTCTGCTCCATACTCTTGATGACCATTAGATACCTGGATAACCTTTTCCCATTTCGTTTTGGATATTTTACTGATTTTAACCCCTGCGCCTATGCTCTTGGGCTTGCGCAGTGGATTTCCACTACCTTTATCTGATTTTGTGATTTCTTGCTAACGTTGGCATCTTTGCTTTCACGCACCTCTGCCAGTGATAGTGAAAGGTACTTGTAAGATGCAGGGCTCTCTGAAGGGCCAAGCAAGAGGGGTGACTGCCTAGGGTGCCAAGCCAAGGGATGGAGATTGCTGCCATTGTAGTGTGCAAACTCTCAGATGCGGCAAGATCTGGACAACTGCAGCAATCGAGAACTCTCCAGGTCAATGGTGCAGATGCTAGCTTTCAACCATTTGAAGGAGCCCAACCCCCCTGTGGGCATCCCTGGCACTGGCCTTTCCCATGCCTTTGGGCTGCTAGATGTCCTAAGAAGCCTGGTGATCGGCCTCCCAAGATTTATTTATTTTATTTATTGCATTTGTATCCCACATTTTCCCACCTCTTTGCAGGCTCAATGTGGCTTAAAATGTGTTGTATTAGTAGATGATAGATTGGGAGATATCAGTTAGTATTACATGGAAGGTAGTATGATCGAAAATTGAACAGGTAGATACAGGTAGAAAGTGTTACTGATAATAGGTACGGTGGAGATGTGATAGAAAATAGCGTAATCGAATTTCAGATAAGTAGATATAACAAGAACATTGTTGATAATAGGTAAGGTTGCGATGTACTACATTTCTAGTTGCTGCTCTTATTGGTATGCCTTGTTGAATAGGTGGGTCTTCAGGGATTTGCGAAAGTTAATTAGCTCATAAGTAGTTTTTAACCTGCGCGGCAATGCGTTCCACAACTGTGTACTGAGGTAAGAGAAGTTAGATGCATACGTTCGTTTGTATTCTAGGCCTTTACAACTGGGGAAGTGCAGATTAAGGAATGTTCGAGATGACCTTTTAGCGTTCCTGGGCGGCAGGTCTATCAGATTTAACATGTAGGCTGGGGCATTTCCGTGGATGATTTTATGAACTAGAGAACATATCTTGAACGTGATGCGTTCTTTAAGTGGAAGCCAGTGTAGTTTCTCCCTCAGGGGTTTGGCACTTTCATATTTTGTTTTTCCGTATATGAGTCTAGCTGCGGTATTCTGGGCGGTTTGCAGTCTTTTGATGATTTGTTCTTTACAGCCTGCGTAAAGTGCATTGCAGTTGTCTAAGTGACTTAAGCACTAGTGATTGCGAAAGATGGTTCTTGGGAAGAATGGTCTTATCCTTTTTAGTTTCCACATCGAGTGGAACATCTTTTTAGTTGTATTTTTCACATGATTGTCAAGTGTAAGATGTCGGTCGAGGGTAACTCCAAGAATTTTCAATGTATCCGATACGGGAAGGGATAAATTTGGTGTGTTTAAGGTGGTGAATTTGTTCGTGTTATGTTGTGAGGTGAGTATAAGGCATTGCGTTTTTTCTGCGTTGAGTTTCAGCTGAAATGCATCCGCCCATGAATGCATGATTTGGAATCTTTGGTTGATGTCATTGGTAATTTCCATTAAATCTTGTTTAAATGGTATGTAGATCGTTACGTCATCTGCGTAGATGTATGGATTGAGGTTTTGATTGGATAGTAATTTGGCCAAGGGTGTCATCATTAGGTTGAAGAGAGTCGGTGAGAGGGGGGATTTTATTTTTATTTATTGCATTTGTATCCCACATTATCCCACCTCTTTGCAGGCTCAATGTGGCTTACAATACATCATGGATAGTGGAAATGAGAAGATAGTAGACATTAAGTATAGCAGTAGGATTTGGGGTTACATGGTGAGGGAATACATGATAATGAAATAACAACTCCACATTCAGGTGTCCATGTGTCTGAGGTGGTAGAGTTAGATATCACTTGGTAAGATCGTGTGGTTAGGAAGCCTTTGAACCAATTGAGGACGTTGCCTCCAATTCCAAAGTATTCAAGGATGTGTAGTAATATTCCGTGATCAACCATATCGAAAGCGCTGGACATATCGAATTGTAGGAGGAGTATGTTGTAGCCAGTTGCGATCAGTTGTTTAAACTTAGTCATGAGAGTAACTAACACTGTTTCGGTGCTGTGGTTAGACCGGAATCCTGATTGTTAGTTGTGTAGTATGGAGAATTTAATTAGGAAGTTGGTTGGTCACCAATCCTTCCGTTAATTTGGTTATCAGTGGAATGGATGCTACTGGGCGGTATTGTGTTACATGTCTCCTAGCTCAGTCTACTTTGAAAGGTAGTAGATTCTAACAATTGTAACTGTTCACGCTGCCATGCAAAGTACTGGGGTTCAGTTTACTAGCCAGGTCTCTTGCGCCCCAAGCAACCAGAGCTGGGAGGTTTTCTTTTATATACAAACTAACCTTTTTCAGAGACAGGGAAGCAGTGGAACTGGAGAACATGAGTTGAGGTTACAGGGTGGTAGACTTAGGCGTAACATAACATCAGGAAGTACTTTTCTCCGTAGAGAGTGTTGGATGGCTGGAATCCCTCCCAGTGGAGCTGGTGGGGCAAAACACTGATGGAATTCAAAAATGTGTGGGATAACACAGGGAATCCCTGTATATAAAGAGGATGAAATCAAAGCAAAACTAAAATGACCTATAAATTTTAATCAGGGTCTACAGTCAACCAGGTGAACGAAAGAGGATGGAATCGGAGCATACCTAAATGACCTTCATGCTTTCATCAGGACTTAGGGGGGCACCTGGCTAATAAGGCAAATACAACTTTGACCACCTAAATAGATGGACAAAATAACCGTCACACTTCATTCGGGGCTTAGAGGGGTGTAACCTAGCTGGTAACGGGGATGCAACTTTGGCCAACCAGTGGAGATGGAGAAAAGTGGATGGAACCCAAGCAAACCTTTAAGGATCTTCACTCTTCTATCAAGGCTTAGAAGGGTGTAATCTGGCTGTTGTGGTGGGTGCAGTTCTGACCACCTTGTTGGCATCATTTACTATTAGAGATGGCTGGTGGTGATTAAGATTCAACATTTGAACACTGAGGGAGGTTCCTCTTTCTCCACAGGCTATTGCATTTCCTCCATAACCATAGTCATTCCCATCATGTCCTTTGCATGCATCACTTCGCCTCAGCTTTTTGCCAATCATAGGCAGCCACAGGGTCCTGTAGCCTTCCTCCTGCTTCCAGCACTGATGGATAGTTGAGCACCAGTAGTTTTTGAGGTCCTACCATGGAGTCCGCCAAGACCTGACTGGGAACTTTCTGTGGGTAGAAGAAGTCAGGGCTGGAAGTCTGGTGAAGGGTCAGAGCTGCCCCTGTCATAAGCTAGTGCAGAAGTGTGCTCCAGCTGAAGGGGAGAATGACATCCCGAGGATCTTCAGAACAGAAAAATATGAATTTGTTCAGGGAATATAATAGACTGGAAAATTCTGCACCCCAGCAACGGATAAAAGGAAAGGCACATCTGTCTCGGCTGTGGCCAAAAAGTGATTTTAACTGAACAGATTATGAACCAGGAGGAGAGCAGATTTCATACTTCGTAATTTGAGCTTAATGACTGCATAGCTAACAGAATATTTTTAATTGCTATGTACAGAAAGACATCAAAGTCTTACTTGTAAATATGTCAAATACAAGTAAAAAAAAATGGCCGAGTGATTATAGAAATTAGGATATCAGGTAGAACTGTTATTTACTGTTTAACTGCAGTGAGTATACCTGTCTACTACTACTACTACTTAACATTTCTAAAGCACTACTAGAGTTACGCAGCGCTGTACAATTTAACATAGAGGGACGGTCCCTGCTCAAAGAGCTTACAATCTAAGAGACAAATGAACGGTCAGTCCGATAGGGGCAGTCAAAATGGAGCAGTCTGGATTTACTGAACGTTAAGGGTTAGGTGCCGAACGCAGCATTGAAGAGGTGGGCTTTAAGCAAAGACTTGAAGATGGGCAGGGAGGGGGCTTGGCGTAAGGGCTCAGGAAGTTTTTTCCAAGCATAGGGTGAGGCGAGGCAGAATGAGCGGAGCCTGGAGTTGGCGGTGGTGGAGAAGGGTACAGAGAGGAGGGATTTGTCCTGTGAACGTAGATTTCGGGTGGGAACGTAAGGGGAGATGAGGGTAGAAAGGTAGTGAGGGGCAGCAGACTGAGTGCATTTGTAGGTAAGAAGGAGAAGCTTGAATTGAATGCGGTATCTGATCGGAAGCCAGTGAAGTGACCTGAGGAGAGGGGTGATATATCGGTTCTGGCGGAATATGAGACGTGCAGCAGAGTTCTGAACAGATTGAAGGGGGGATAGATGGCTAAGTGGGAGGCCGGTGAGGGGGGTTTAGGAATGGAGGAGGAGCAGGCCAAGAATCAGAGAAGCCCAGTTCACAGTTATATAGTAGATGATGGCAGATAAAGATCTGAATGGTCCATCCAGTCTGCGCAACAGTCACACTCACTTACTTAAAATGCAAGTCTAGTCAGATTAACAGTAAAATTATAGAATAGAAGCAGGAAGGAACTCCATTGCTAGACAGGAAAGCAGCCCATTTTCTCCAGACACAGACAAATAAGTAAGTACACCTTTTCACGCAGTTGTATGCTCTCCATAATCCTTTTTGCATCCACCTACCATTTACAGCAAACAACAGATTGATATGTGCTTTAAGACCTATTCTAAATTGCGTCGATGAAGATTGAGACTGAAGACAAAGGAGCAGGCTATGCCATAGTGTGAGAGCAAGGAAAAAGAAAGACGAGTTCCTGGTCTCTTTCCATCTTGTGTACCTTGGGCCTGAGAGGGGACCATTAATTTAAATAATGCAGAAGACGTGAAGGCATATATGGGACGGCTCCATGGTGTGACCGCACCTTGAGTATTGTGTTCAATTCTGGTCGCCGCATCTCAAGAAAGATATAGTAGAATTGGAAAAGGTGCAGCGAAGGGCGACTAAAATGATAGCGGGGATGGGACGACTTCCCTATGAAGAAAGACTAAGGAGGCTAGGGCTATTCAGCTTGGAGAAGAGACGGCTGAGGGGAGACATGATAGAGGTATATAAAATAATGAGTGGAGTGGAACAGGTGGATGTGAAGCGTCTGTTCACGCTTTCCAAAAATACTAGGACTAGGGGGCATGCGATTAAACTACAGTGTAGTAAATTTAAAACAAATCGGAGAAAATATTTCTTCACCCAACACGTAATTAAACTCTGGAATTCGTTGCCGGAGAACGGGGTGAAGGCGGTTAGCTTGGCAGAGTTTAAAAGGGGGTTGGATGGTTTCCTAAAGGACAAGTCCATAAACCGCTACTAAATGGACTTGGGAAAAATCCACAGTTCCGGGAATAACATGTATAGAATGTTTGTACGTTTGGGAAGCTTGCCAAGTGCCCTTGGCCTGGATTGGCCGCTGTTGTGGACAGGATGCTGGGCTCGATGGACCTCTTGGTCTTTTCCCAGTATGGCATTACTTATGTACTTATGGGATTGTTAATGATGCTAAGTAACTAGGATTGCCGTTATGAAGAACCTAATGGGCTAAAACCAAGACTTCAAACTTTACCCTATGTTCGACTGGCAACCAATGTCACTGACTCAATAAAGGTATTACCTGGTCCCTACGTTTAACCTTGTTTGTCAAACGGGCTGCGGTATTTTGCAGGGTCTGCAAGTGCTTAAGATTGACCGTAGTAGTACTTGCATAGATGACATTACAATAATTGTAGTAACAGTAGACAAAGGTATAACAAAACGGAATAAAGCATTATGATCCAAATAGTTTCTAACCTAGCGTATTTGACGGAAGAGCGTGAAAACCTGATTTCACCACATTTTCAAATTTGTTGCAAATCCAATATTACCCCTAAGTATTTAAAGAAAGGTACCATTTTGACTGAATGACCAAAGAGAACCGGAGAAGGATTGGAAGGAGATGTGCGACCTGCAACTCAACAGGCCACTCTTTTTTTTGTCTGGAGAGCCAACTGATTGTTTCTTAGCCAATCTGCCACCGTCTCAAAGCAGAATTGTAGAGGTTGACGGTCCAATACATAGTAATGTGCCCAAATTCTGTATCGGTAGAGCAAGGGGATTCATGAAAATATTAAAAAGCAATGTGGAACACCGCGAGCGAGAGGATAAGATGCAAAATTTTTGTCTTAAACGAACGATTGAACTCAAAATGATTAAATATTTTGACACCCACCAGACAGAACTTAACAAAGATCTGGGTTTTCTAGCCCATTATAAACCATGAAATTTCTCTGCTTTGTCACCCTCTGATCACCATGCATATCTCCCTGTCCCCATCCACTCAGCCCTCTCTGTTTCTCACCTAGCCCACCCCTCCCTCATCCTTTCAGACTGTCACGGAAATACTTTGATGTTTCACTTATATATGCTGTTACTTATCAAAATTTGCTTATTTCTGATCTGATGAAGAAGGGCTACCTTCGAAAGCTAATCAAAAAATGTATTAAGTTAGGCCAATAAAAAAAGTATCATCTTATTTTCTTTTCTCTGTTTTATTTTATTCTATTTCTATTGACTGTAACATAGTAACATAGTAGATGACGGCAGAAAAAGACCTGCACGGTCCATCCAGTCTGCCCACAAGATAAACTCATATGTGCTAGTTTTTTTGTGTATACCTTACCTTGATTTGTACCTGTCTTTTTCAGGGCACAGACCGTATAAGTCCGCCCAGTACTATCCCCGCCTCCCAACCACCAGCCCCGCCTCCCACCACCGGCTCTGGCACAGACCATATAAGTCTGCCCAGCACTATCCCCACCTTCCAACTACCAGTCCCGCCTCCCGCCACCGGCTCTGGCACAGACCGTATAAGTCTGCCCAGCACTAGCCCCGCCTCCCAATCACTATCCCCGCCTCCCACTACCGGCTCTTGCCACCCAATCTCGGCTAAGCTCCTGAGGATCCATTCCTTCTGAACAGGATTCCTTTATGTTTATCCCACGCATGTTTGAATTCCGTTACCGTTTTCATCTCCACCACCTCCCACGGGAGGGCATTCCAAGCATCCACCACCCTCTCCGTGAAAAAAGAGTTTAATTACATGTTGAGTGAAGAAATATTTTCTCCGCTTTATTTTAAATGTACTACTTAATAGCTTCATTGACTGCCCCAGTCCTAGTATTTTTGGAAGGAGTAAATAAGCGATTCACATCTACTGTAGCCATTGATTTTAAGCAAGTCCTGATGTTCTGTAGAGCAGAAACACCTTTTAAAGAGTCTCCATGATTTATATTTTAACATCATGAATTAGTCTGAGAGGCTGCATGTTACTGTGTCACGTCTGTGGCCGTGACCCCTCTCAGACTCACCTTATTTCCTGTGGTCAGCTTCTGAGCTGGCTTCTGTCTGTTCTTTGTGGGTTAGTTCTGTCTCTGTCTCTGTGTGTTGGCTGTATTAGATTGTTGGTGTGCTGTCACCCGTTCCAGATTTCAGCTCAGTCCAGTCCGGATCTTCCAGGCTGCCTGACCCTTAGTTGCCTGGTGATTGTTGCACCTGAGTCTCAGCTGCCTGCTGGGCTTATTAGCCATTTGGAACCTTTCTGCGTTTGCCTTTGCATTGCGTCTAAGGCCCTGGTATGTTAGTGCTTGTTGCTCTGCTGCCTAGTTTTGAATCCTTGCCTTGATTCTTGTCTGTTCTAGCCAGTCAGTGTGTAGTTAGATTGGGTTGTTGTTAGTTTGCTAGTCTTGTCTGTGGGTTTTAGTTTTATGTTTAGTCCTTGTCTGTTTGTATCCTGCTGGCTGCTCTGCAGCTTTTAGTTCTGTGTCTTGTTAGTCAGTGTTTTGTTCCCTGTTTCAGTGGCTGCTTGCAGCTTCCAGTTTCTGTCCCCTAGCTTGTCCTGTCCCTGCCTTGTGTTGTATTGTCTAGCCCAGTTTCCTGCCTTGCTGCCCATGTTCCTTCCTTTCCCCTCTGACACTCAGTCCCTGTGCTGCCTTGCTGTTATCCAGCTCCTGCCCTGTCCTGCAAAGTCCTGTCGGCCACCTGAAGCTGGGAGCTCAACTCCTGGTGGAAAGTGGCCAGGTACAGCTGAAGCCTAACTGTTGTCAGAGTTCTGCCTTGCACCTGGTGTGGGGTGGTTTTGCCTGCCACTGCCGCTTCTCAGCAGTGGCCCAAGGGCTCACAAACCAGTTTCCAGATTTGAAAATGTGACATACTGGCAGCTGGTTACTACTAGGTCCCACTTTTTAAGAACCACATCATCATATTTTAAGTATATATTTTCAAGTGTACTTTCTCCGGCTTCCAAGGGGGTTTAATGATGTGCAGTTGTGATTAATCGGGTGTATTTATATATTTTTAAAAAATACCTGTCTTTTGTGGATACTGAAGCTATTACAGCTGCAGTACAACTAAACCTTTGCATTAAAAAGCCCCACAACTGTAATTGTTTCAAATCATACTGTGCCCACTTCTAGAAACACAATCAGGGGCATTTTCGAAAGAGAAGGGCGCCCATCTTTCGACATAAATTGGGAGATGGGCGTCCTCTCAGGGTCGCCCAAATCGGCATAATCGAAAGCCGATTTTGGGCGTCCTCAACTGCAGTCCGTCGCGGGGACAACCAATGTTCACGGGGGCGTGTCGGACGCGTAGCGAAGGCGGGACTGGGGCGTGCTTAAGAGATGGGCGTCCTTGACCGATAATGGAAAAAAGAAGGCTGGCCCTGACGAGCATTTGGTCGACTTGGTCCATATTTTTTCATGACCAAGCCTCACAAAGGTCCCCAAACTGTCCAGATGACCACCAGAGGGAATCGGGTATGGCCTACCCTTACTCCCCCAGTGGTCACCAACCCCTTCCCACCCTAAAAAAAAAAAAAATTTAAATTTTTTTTTGCCAGCCTCTATGCCATCCTCAAATGTCATACCCAGCTCCATGACAGTAGTATGCAGGTCCCTGGAGCAGTTTTAGTGGGTGCAGTGCACTTCAGGTAGGCAGACCCAGGCCCATCCCCCCCACCTGTTACACTTGTGCTGGTAAATGTGAGCCCTTCAAAACCCACTGTACCCACATGTAGGTGCCCCCCCTTCACCCCTTAGGGCTATGGTAGTGGTGTACAGTTGTGGGGAGTGGGTTTTGGGGGCTCAGCACACAAGGTAAGGGAGCTATGCACCTGGGAGCAATTTATGTAGTCCACTGCAGTGCCCACTAGGGTGCCCGGTTGGTGTCCTGACATGTGAGGGGGACCAGTGCACTATGAATGCTGACTCCTCCCATGACCAAATGCCTTGGATTTGGTCATTTTTGAGATGGTCGTCCTTGGTTTCCATTATCGCCGAAAACTGGGGACGACCATCTCTAAGGTCGACCATCTCTAAGGTTGACCTAAATGTTGAGAGTTGGGTGTCCCCGACCGTATTATCGAAATGAAAGATGGACGCCCATCTTATTTTGATAATAGCGGTTTCCCTGCCCCTTCGCAGGGATGTCCTTAGAGATGGTCGTCCCCGTTCGATTATGCCCCCGAAATCCTTACTTTAGAAGCCCCGGCCGGCCCCCCTCCATTCCTCTCTACTCTTCTGTCAACCCCACAGCTCCGCCTCCTGACACCCTCCGCCCTGTGCCCTGCCTTCTCCGCGGGTCGTCGCCGCCATTCCCCCCTCCCTCTTACCGGGCCCGTGCAGCGCCTCTCACCTCTATGTGAAGGCGCTGCACGGGCAAGAAGATCAGCTGACGCCTCTGTCTTCGCCCATTCTTCCTTCGCGTCTCTCTCCTTTTGGGTCCGCTCCCGTCTGACGTAAGTAACCAATGTAGGTTACTTACGTCAGACAAGGGCGGGCCCAAGAGGAAAGGACGTCCTCCTTTGCTCCTGGGCCCGCCCCCGTCTGACGTAAGTAACCAACATAGGTTACTTACAGCTGTGAAATTAAATACCAGAACACAAACCAGCCATATTCAACGCAAGTAATGGGCCAGGAACGGCTACCGCCTGGTTAACGAATATCTCGGCAGATAACTAGTTATTTTTAGTGGTATTTAACCGGTTATCGCTGCTGAAAATAAAGCCGGCAATGTTGAGGGTGCTCCGGGGGCGTAACCGGTTAAGTCCCAATATTCGGAGCTTAACTGACCAGGTTTAGCTGTCAAATGAGGCCACATAAAAAACAGGCCTGTCTTTTGTCTGCTAAGCCACGGTTGGTTTTGTGTGCTACAGGGTCAGTAGAATGAGTCTATGCAATTTTTTTTCACAATTTTGATGTATTTTCATGTTCTTCAGTCTAAAATCTGCAGGTGCCTAAAGTGGAGTAACTACTTTCTGGGGTTAATTTTTTACTGATAAACGTTTCTAATTTTTTAAAAAGATGTAATTAGTCCATACCTGAGGCTGAAATTTGGCAGGATTATGCAGTCGATACCCCTCTATCTTCTGATATAAATAAGTCATATACAGACCTGCCAAGTCTCCCGCATTGGCTGGTCATCTCCCGCACTCCCACCAAAGCGGGGAAAGTCTCCTGCTGAAACACGCAGCGCTAGCTCCCTCTTCCATTTCCGGCCGCTGCTGCTTCTCCTGTTGAGCAGCAGCGGCCGCAACAACAACAAAAAAAAGAGCTACCAAACAAAAAAACATTTTTAAAAGCAAGCGTGGCACCGCAGACAGCCTTCAGGCATGGGCTGTCGGCTTTACTGGCAGAGATCAGAAAGAGGGAAGATGCTGGAAGGAAGGGTAGTGAGAGAAACAGAAGAGACATTGAAGGATGGGGAGAAAGAGGGAGGAAATGATGTATGTAAAAGGATAGAGAGACAGTGGGTGGAAAGACGGGGATAGAGAGATAGAGAGACTGTCCTTCTATGTTAAATTGTACAGCGCTGCTTAACCCTAGTAGCGCTTTAGAAATGTCAAGTAGTAGTAGTAGAAGAGAGACACTGGATAGAAGGAGGGGGGAGAGAGAGACATTAGATGGAAGGATCAGGAGAGAGGGTAAATGGGTGGAAGGATGGGGAGAGAAAGACGCTGGATGGAAGGGTAGGGAGAAAGAGGAGACGCTGGATGGAAGGATGCAGAAAGAAAGAGGGGAGACACTGGAAGGACGGGGAGAGAAAGAAGAGAGCTTCTGGATGGAAAAGGGGAGTAGTGAAAGACTGGAGAATAAGAGGAAGGGGCACAGGGAGAACAAGGGTGAGGAAAAGATGAAAAGCCATAAGTAGATGAAGGAAATTAAAGAATGGATAGTAAGAATGAATTAAATCTGGACAGAGAGAGAGAGGCAGAAAAATATTGAAGAAAATAAAGAAAAAGGAGAGAAAAATGACAAATGACCAGGAAACCCTGACAGAAGAGTTAACAGAAGACGAAGCAAATCAGAATCAAGAGACTGGGAGTACACAATTAGAAAAAGTAAATGACCATACAACAAAGGGTAAAGAAAATAATTTTATTTTCAATTTAGGATAAAGTAATATGATAGCTGTGTTAATACAGTTTTATAAATGCAAATCAAACCAAATAAAACATGGAAAAGAAAATAAGATGATACCTTTTTTATTGGACATAACTTAATACATTTATTAAGTTATGTTCAATTATTAATTATTAAGTTATGTCCAATAAAAAAGGTATCATCTTATTTTCTTTTCCATGTTTTATTTTGATTGATTTCTATTGATAACCTTTAAGAGTGGACTAACACGGCTACCACACCTCTCTACTATAAATGCAAATAAAACACAAAATAGAAAATAAGGTGATACCTTCACTGATTTTAAAATATTTTTGATTAGCTTTCAGAGACCAATACTTCCTTCCTCAGGTCAGGAGAAGATACCATAACAGCATTATACTGACCTGAGGCAGGAGGCTTTGGCCTCTGAAAGCTAATTGAAAGGTGTGCCAGGGGGTGGAGCCAGTGCAAAGTGGGGGTGGGGCTGTGGGCGTGTACTAAAATCTCCCTTTCAAAAATTGGGACCCTTTGGCAGCTCTGCATAAACCCTACGTTTGGTACCTTATTGACTCAGCTGGTCGCAAATAAATTAACATTAAAGTACTTGCTGACTGCTTACAATTACCTATGGATGTTAGAACTATGGCAAAAGTGAAATAGTGGGCAGAGGATCAGTTAGTGTCCACTCAGCTTTGACAAGTACCCTGGGAAATTGTCCTGCATACCCATCTTCCCCAAACACTTGGTTCAGCCTGTCTCTGCAGATAGAAAGTCATTGGAAATCCTGTTAGCTTTGGAAATAATTTAAGGCATTGGCAAAAGTGAAATAGTGGGCTGAGATTTTTCTAATCTTGCACCTGTAGCTAAATCGCAGTGCATTAAATTACACGGCTGGGTTTGAAGATCCAGCTTGCTTCATTTATCATGTAATGGGTTTACGAATAACCGGGGAATAGCGGCAGCTCCTCGCTGGGCTATGAAGGAGCTTCATTAATGTTCAACGAAAAGGAGGGGTTGGTGGGAAGTGCTTTGCAGTAATTCACTCTCTGAGCCAGATGGCAGACCTGTGGTTTTCGGAATCAAATTTGCCTCGCATAGCACTTGGGGGAATCCTGGCTTGGCCCTGACGGTCCTGTGCTTAGGCCGTTAGTTCAGCCTCTTGTCTTCTGGAGCTGTGTGCTGGGTTTTGTCAGTTTCACGTTACAGATGTGTTAGTGTTCTGCTGCACTAAAGGATTTTTCCCAGTTTATAAAGCATTTCCACATTTAAAGCATGTTTTACACATGGAAAAGGAATAAGGGAACCTTAGAAAACTTTGTAGATGGTGGGGAGGGGGGTGGGAGCGCTGGCCTAGTTGGACATCAGAGCCTGAGGCCCTGATGCTCAGAACTCTCCTGGTAGGCCAACAGCACAGAAAATGAGCTCTCCAGTGCTGGTATGCAAATTATATTTATTTTAGTTACATTTGTACCCTGCGCTTTCCCACTCATGGCAGGCTCAATGCGGCTTACATGGGGCAATGGAGGGTTAAGTGACTTGCCCAGAGTCACAAGGAGCTGCCTGTGCCTGAAGTGGGAATCGAACTCAGTTCCCCAGGACCAAAGTCCACCACCCTAACCACTAGGCCACTCCTCCACTGTTGCTACTATTTGAGATTCTACATGGAATGTTGCTATTCCACTAGCAACATTCCATTTAGAAGTCGGTCCTTGCAGATCACCAATGTGGCCGCGCAGGCTTCTGCTTCTGTGAGTCTGATGTCCTGCACGTATGTGCAGGACGTCAGACTCACAGAAACAGAAGCCTGCGCAGCCTTCTACATGGAATGTTGCTAGTGGAATAGCAACATTCCATGTAGAATCTCCAATAGTAGCAAGATTCCATGCAGAATCTCCAATAGTAGCAAGATTCCATGTAGAATCTCAAAGAGTAGCAACATTCCATGTAGAATCTCCAATAGTATCTATTTTATTTTTGTTACATTTGTACCCTGCGCTTTCCCACTCATGGCAGGCTCAATGCGGCTTACATGGGGCAATGGAAGGTTAAGTGACTGAAGTGGGAATCAAACTCAGTTCCTCAGTTCCCCAGGACAAAAGTCCACCACCCTAACCACTAGGCCACTCCTCCACTGTTGCTACTATTTGAGATTCTACATGGAATGTTGCTATTCCACTAGCAACATTCTATGTAGAAGTCGGCCCTTGCAGATCACCAATGTGGCCGCGCAGGACGTCAGACTCACAGAAACAGAAGCCTGCGCAGCCTTCTACATGTGGAATAGCAACATTCCATGTAGAATCTCCAATAGTAGCAACGTTCCATGTAGAATCTCCAATAGTAGCAACGTTCCATGTAGAATCTCCAATAGTAGCAACGTTCCATGTAGAATCTCAAAGAGTAGCAATGTTCCATGTAGAATCTCCAATAGTATCTATTTTATTTTTGTTACATTTGTACCCCGCGCTTTCCCACTCATGGTAGGCTCAGTGCGGCTTACATGGGGCAATGGAGGGTTAAGTGACTGAAGTGGGAATCGAACTCAGTTCCTCAGTTCCCCAGGACCAAAGTCCACCACCCTAACCACTAGGCCACTCCTCCACTCCTGTTAAAGCAAAAGCAAGGAGGAGAGATGCTTGGCATGTGCATAAAAGAGTTTTGCAATAAACCCAACTCCTGTGCCAGGTAAACCGAAACATGAAGCACTCACTGGTGTGTATTTTCTGTGCCTTTCCATATAAGCTTTTCAAATTTTTTTTTTTATTTGAAAGGCTTATATTTAAACGCAGGAAGCAGGCACCAATGTGTGCTTTCACTTTTGGGTTTGCTCAGGTTGACGCACTTTTGTTTCTCACTGCTGGTGCTTAGGGGCTTGCACAGGCTTCCTTCTGCCTCAAAATTAAAAACAAACAAACAAACAAAAAAACCCCAAGAAATGGCAGCTTTTAAAGCGAGACATGAGAAATCCTCTCTTCAAACACCATAACCTCTGCCCTGACCTGGTGTTATTTTTTGTTCAGTGGAAAGGCAGCTTTGTTTTGTGTGCACTTCTCCGAGCATTGGGAGAGAATAGGAAAGAACCTCATTAATATCTGTTTGACTATATTAGCATGCTATTTGCAGGGCAGGTGGTTGGGAGGTAGGGATAGTGCTGGGCAGACTTATATGGTCTGTGCCAGAGCCGGTGGTTGGAGGCGGGGATAGTGCTGGGCAGACTTATACGGTCTGTACCAGAGCCGGTGATGGGAGGCGGGACTGGTGGTTGGGAGGTGGGAAATACTTTTGGGCAGACTTATACGGTCTGTGCCCTGAAAAAGACAGGTACAAATCAAGGTAAGGTATACACAAAAAATGACACGTGAGTTTATCTTGTTGGGCAGACTGGGTGGACCGTGCAGGTCTTTTTCTGCCATCATCTACTATGTTACTATGGCTAGCGCATGCACCTGGTGGTAATTTCGAGTATGGCACATGCTGAAAATATGCAGTAGAAAATAATTTTCTACTGTGGGGGCGTTGAGCGCTGAATGGTTACCGTACGGGTAAGCGCTGCGTAACCCTAGTAGCGCTCTAGAAATGTTAAGTAGTAGTAGTAACGCATGAGCCCTTATCGCTAAGTCAATAGTAAATAGACGTACGCTGGTTTTAATTTTTCCGCATGTCCATTTCCCCCCCCCCCCCCCCCCCCCATTTTTTCTAGATGCAGTGGAGAAATGGTTCAGCGTGTGTCCAATACACGTGCCCACACTACCACTGGCCACTTTTTGATGCTCAAAAAAACAGCACTGAAAAAAATCTGCACGGCACTCCAAGTTTAAAGAATAGTTCTTAGAGGCAATTTCTGCGCCAAACTTTGGGCACAAGGATTTGGTGTAAATCCTGGTGCAATGGATAAGCACAGAGCCCCAGTATTCAGTAATATTGCATGCATCTTTAATGAACACCCATGACCCCGCCCATGCTTCTCTCATGGTCACGCCCCTTTAAAATTGTGTGCTGTAACATTTGCATGCAGATCTTTATAGGCTATGAAACCTGGTCCTGGAGGCATCCCAGCCAGTCAGGTTTTCAGTATACCCACAATGAATATTCATGTGATAGATCTGCATGCAGTGGAGGCATGAATATTACTACTACTACTACTATTTAACATTTCTAAAGCGCTACCAGGGTTACACAGTGCTGTACAAGCTGACAAAGAAGGACAGTCCCTGCTCAAAGGAGCTTACAATCTAAAGGACAAAAAGTGTAGTCAATCAAGATTGAGGCAGTCTAGATTTCCTGGATAGAGGTACAATGGTTAGGTGCCGAAAGTGACTTTGAAGAGGTGGGCTTTGAGCAAGGATTTGAAGATGGGTAGGGAGGGAGCTTGGCTTATGGGCTCAGGGAGTTTATTCCAAGCATAGGGTGAGGCGAGGCAGAAAGGGCGGAGCCTGGAGTTGGCGGTGGTGGAGAAGGGTACTGAGAGGAGGGATTTGTTGTTATCCTGAAAACCTGTTTGGCTAGGGTTCCTCTAGGACCAGATTTGGGAATCGCTAGAATATTGTTTAGCAAGATGTGGGTATAAATCCAAAGTGCTGTCAAGTAACACCAATAATTTGTTAGCTCACAACTGTTGGCTCTAATTACATAGAAATATAGAGATATGACAACTGATAAGGGCCAAAAGGCCCATCCAGTCTGCCCTTCCTCCGTAACCCCTAAGTCTTCCTTTTCTTAAGGGATCCCATGTGTCTGTCCCACACTTTCTTAAATTCCCACAGTCCTACCTCCACCAGGAGGCCATTCCATACTTCCACCACTCTTTCCATGAACGAATACTTTCCTAGATTCCTCCTAAGCCTATTCCCTCTTAACTTCTTCCTATGCCTTCTCATTCCAAAGTTTTCCTTCATTTGAAGAAGGCTTACCTCCTGTATATTAACACAACCAAGGTATTTAAATGTCTCTATCATCATATCCCCTCTCTCCCTCCTCTCTTGGCATCATATACGTGTCGAGGTTCATAAGCCTGTCCCTATACGTTTTATGTTCAAGACCACTTGCCAGTTTTGTAGCCGCTCTCTGGCTCATGCATCTTGAGATAGAAGGCAATTTTGCACGTGCAAGTTTGGGCACCATTTAAGGGTTGGCATGTATTCCAATGCCCAACTTTGTTCCCTAGGACTTAGACCAACTGAAACCTGATGGAAAATCCTGGAGCGCAGCTCCCAAATCTATAACACTGTGCATAATTCTTTGGACTACCCATACGAGACTGGGAGACTGGGCGGCTAAATGGCAGATGACGTTTAATGTGAGCAAGTGCAAGGTGATGCATGTGGGAAAAAAGAACCCGAATTATAGCTACGTCGTGCAAGGTTCCACGTTAAGAGTTATGGACCAAGAAAGGGATCTGGGTGTCGTCGTCGATAATACACTGAAACCTTCTGCTCAGTGTGCTGTTGCGGCTCGGAAAGCGAATAGAATGTTGGGTATTATTAGGAAAGGTATGGAAAACAGGTGTGAGGATGTTATAATGCCGTTGTATCGCTCCATGTTGCGACTGCACCTTAAGTATTGTGTTCAATTCTGGTCGCCGCATCTCAAGAAAGATATAGTGGAATTGGAAAAGGTGCAGCGAACGGCAACTAAAATGATAGCGGGGATGGGACAACTTCCCTATGAAGAAAGACTAAGGAGGCTAGGGCTTTTCAGCTTGGAGAAGAGACGGCTGAGGGGAGACATGATAGAGGTATATAAAATAATGAGTGGAGTGGAACAGGTGGATGTGAAGCGTCTGTGCATGCTTTCCAAAAATACTAGGTCTAGGGAGCATGCAATGAAACTACAGTTTAATAAATTTGAAAAAAATCGGAGAAAATTTTTCTTCACCCAACGCATAATTAAACTCTGGAATTCGTTGCCGGAGAATGTGGTGAAGGCGGTTAGCGTGGCAGATTTTAAAAGGGGGTTAGACGGTTTCCTAAAGGACAAGTCCATAAACCGTTACTAAATGGACTTGGGAAAAATCCACAATTCCGGGAATAACATGTATAGAATGTTTGTACGTTTGGGAAGCTTGCCAGGTGCCCTTGGCCTGGATTGGCCTCTGTCGTGGACAGGATGCTGGGCTCGATGGACCCTTGGTCTTTTCCCAGTGTGGCATTACTTATGTACTTATGTCCTCTACTTGGCTCACTTTTATTACATAGAGCAGTGATTTAACCTATTGTGATGTCATAGTGGCTCATTCCACCAATAAGAGCCAACCTCATTAGTGATGTCACAATGGCTTGATTGTATAGAATGTTTGTACGTTTGGGAAGCTTGCCAGGTGCCCTTGGCCTGGATTGGCCGCTGTCGTGGGCAGGATGCTGGGCTCGATGGACCCTTGGTCTTTCCCAGTATGGCATTACTTATGTACTTATGTACCCCTTACCTGCCCATGCCCCTCCCATAGCCACGCCCCTTTGCCTAAATCTAAATTAGAGCCAATTAATGTCAATACTTGATTGTTAAGAGCTCATAAACTAATTAATTTGTGCACGGATCTCAGGATCGCACGTAATTTTGGATGCCATTTATAGAATCCAGGGTTAATGTTTTTGACCTCGGAACATTTCATTCTTGTTCTCAGTGTCATCACACAAAATGCCCCACCCAGCTGGAAAACCAGTGCCCTGGATTAGAACATAAGAATTGCTTTGGGTCAGTCCAAAGGTCCATCTGACTCAGCATCCTGCTTCTAAGAGTGGCCAGTCCAGGTCATAAGTACCTGGCAAGATCCCCTTGGCAAGGTTCTATGCTACCAATCGCCAGGGATAAGCAGTGGATTTCCCCAGGTCTGCCTTAATAACAGTTAATGGTCTTTACCTGTGAGAATTTATCCAAAGCTTAATGGGTTTGTGCAAAATCCATGCTACAAGAACAGGGTTGGCTCAGGGCAGCAGTGATAAAGGGTGCCAAAATCCCAGTTCGGTCTACCTTCAGACTCGTAGGGCCTAATGCTCAAAACTCCGGCACACCCCATAGTGCAATAGCACAGAAAACTACCCCCCCTCCCATGCCCAAAGCAAACGGGATGCAAATTTTGTGTGCAGTAGCAAAGTAAAAGCAAGGGGGAGGAGTGCGACGGTGCATGTGCACAAGAGCAGCGCTTACTGTGAAACTCCTGTGCGCATGTGCCAGGCAAAATAGGAAGTTCAAGAGCACATCGGCACCTTTCCCTACAACATGGAGTGGCCTAGTGGTTAGGGTGGTGGACTTTGGTCCTGAGGAACTGAGTTCGATTCCCACTTCAGGCACAGGCAGCTCCTTGTGACTCTGGGCAAGTCACTTAACCCTCCATTGCCCCATGTAAGCCGCATTGAGCCTGCCATGAGTGGGAAAGCGCAGGGTACAAATGTAACAAAAATAAAATAGATACTATTGGAGATTCTACATGGAATGTTGCTACTATTGGAGATTCTACATGGAATGTTGCTATTCCACTAGCAACATTCCATGTAGAAGGCTGCGCGGCCACATTGGTGATCTGCAAGGGCCGACTTCTACATGGAATGTTGCTAGTGGAATAGCAACATTCCATGTAGAATCTCAAATAGTAGCAACAGTGGAGGAGTGGCCTAGTGGTTAGGGTGGTGGACTTTGGTCCTGGGGAACTGAGGAACTGAGTTCGATTCCCACTTCAGGCACAGGCAGCTCCTTGTGACTCTGGGCAAGTCACTTCACCCTCCATTGCCCCATGTAAGCCGCATTGAGCCTGCCACGAGTGGGATAGCGTGGGGTACAAATGTAACAACAACAACATGAAACATAAGCCCTCCCAAATTTTTCCAGTTTAAATCTCCTAAGAGGCTGACACTAAAGCGCAGGAAAACAGGCGCCAGTGACCACCTTGCCCCCGGCTTTGCTCGCAGACATGTTTTTTACTCACTCTCAGCACTGCAGGTTGCACTGATTTCTTTTTCCTTTCAAAAGAAGCCAGCAATTTAATGTGAAAAATGCAAAAGAAATCCTGTCCTGAAAACCCGAATGCATCCCCCGACCTAGCAGTGTGTTTTCTGTGCTAAGAGCCAGTGTTGATTTCTGCTCTGTCTTCTCAGCATCGGCGTGACTATGTAATTATCTGATCTGAATCCATTTTGATATATTTAAATAAAATTTGTGCTCATCAGCCCACAGATTAGCATGCATGCTGGAGGATTTTGTGCATGATATGCAGTTCCAGCACTAATCACTCCTAGCACCAGCTTTAGTTCAAGTGGTGGAGAGCCCTTGGACCATAGCTGGGTCTATGGCAGGTGAGTCACTTGGACTAAGCACAGCACTAGGCAAGACAAGGCAGAAGACAAGGCAGACAAGACTAGACAGGACAAGGCAAACAAGACTAGAACTGGATCAAGACAAGGCAAGTCAAAGGAGGAGGCAGGAGCTAGAAACAGACAAGAGAAGCAAGACAGTGACTGGAACAAGGAACAAGAGAGACAAAGCTAGAGACCAGGCAAGGCAGGAACTCAGAGACAAGAGAGGACCGGAGCTTGGCAGGAACTTAGAGACAAAGAAAGACTGGAGCTTGACAGGAACTAAAGGCAGGACTGGAGCTTGACAGGAACTCAGAGATGAGGCCGGACTGGAGCTTGGCAGGAACTCGGAGAAGAGGAAGGACTGGATCTTGGCAGGAGATCGGACACACCCGAGGACAAGGCAGGAACTCAGAGAAGAGGAAGGACTGGATCTTGGCAGGAGATCGGAGACACCCGAGGACAAGGCAGGAACAGGAGATCTTGTTGCAAAGGCAAGGAAGCTGAGACCTAGACAACATTATGTAGGACTCAGCTTCTGACATCACTGGAAGGCGCTTCTCAGATTTCCCACCGTTGACCCCTTAAGAGGAGCACTTCCAGCAGGTGCGAGCAAACCTAGGAGGACCAATGCATGGAAGCATCACACCACAGGATGCTGGAGGTGGACCCCAAATACTACAGGACCTGCTTGGAGAGTGAAAAAGCTGCGTCAGGGCGAGAGGCACAGCAGAGCTGTGACATACCCTCTCCTCAAAGGCCTCCTCCCCTCGATCAGAGCAGAGCATCTCAGAAGACTGCACCATCGCAGGAACACAGGAACAAAAAGTAGCAGACTTCCACGAGTTGTCCTTGAAATCGTAGGTCCATCCAAAAGCAGAGGTGTCTTAGACCGTGCACATACCCATTGTCCGGTTCTTCAGGCTCGGTACAGGACAGTGAAACTTGAAAAAAATTCTTAGGACAGTTCCCAGCCAAGGCCAAAATCTTGAATAAAGAAGGAAAACAAATCATATTTTGGGGAAGCCTCCCTCCCAATAGGAAAACCACGGCATCCTTGCTTCTCCCAGGATGGAGAACCTATCGTGCTCATGACTTTCACAATCTGTCACAGTTCAATGGGTGGAGAGCCCTTGGACCATATCCAGATCTAACTAGAGCAGGCAAGTCACTCAGGCAAGGCAGAGCACTAGCAAAGTTCTAGGCAAGGCTCAGCAGAAGACAAGGCAAGTAGGACTTGGACTGGACAAGGCAAACAAGACTAGAACTGGATCCAGACAAGGCTTTTTCAGGAACTCAGAGACACATGAGGTGGACAAGGCAGGAACAGGAGACCTTGTTGCAATGGCAAGGAAACTGAGTCCCAGACACCTTTATGTAGGGCACAGCATTCGACAATACTGGAAGGTGCCACTTGGGTTTCCCACCGCTAGGCCCTTAACATAGTAACATAGTAAGTGACGGCAGAAAAAGACCTGTACTGTCCATTCAGTCTGCCCAACAAGGTAAACTCATATGTGCTACTTTACATGTATACCTGACCTTGATTTGTATCTGCCATTTCAGGGCACAGACTGTAGAAGTCTGCCCAGCACTAGCTCCGCCTCCCAACCACTAGCCCCACCTCCCAGCCACCGGCTCTACCACCCAATCTCTGCTAAGCTTCTGAGGATCCATTCCTTCTGAACAGGATTCCTTTATGTTTATCCCACGCATTTTTGAACTCCGTTACCGTTTTCATCTCCACCACCTCCCGCGGGAGGGCATTCCAAGCATCCACCACTGTCTCCGAGAAAAAATACTTCCCAACATTTTTCTTGAGTCTGCCCCCCCTTCAATCTGATTTCATGTCTTCTAGTTCTACCGCCTTCCCGTCTCCAGAAAAGGTTCGTTTGCGGATTAATACCTTTCAAATATTTGAACGTCTGTATCATATCACCCCATGTTTCTCCTTTCCTTAAGCGGAGCACTTTGGCATGCACGTGTGCCTAGGAGGACATACGCTTGGAAGCACCATGCTGCAGGATGCTGGAGATGGCTGCACCACCAGACATGGATCCTAAACACCGTGGGAGCTGCCCATAGATTGAAAAAGGTGTGTTGGGGCTGGAGGCACGACAGAGCCGTGAGAGTTAGGTTTTGAGCATCTGAGCAATAGAGGGTAGATGCTGGACTGTGGTTTTGGTGCCTTGAGCCAGTGCCTCACCTGGTCCAGCAGGAGAGGAGATGAGAGAGACTGGATCACCGATGAGGGGGAGGAGGCAGAGTGGAGGCACAGAAATGAGATTGGAGGTTGTGGGGGGGAGCGCCAATGAAAAAACTGGCTCAGGGCACCACAGTCCATAGAGCCAGCCATGCACAGAAATGTTCTACGTCCCTCAGTGAAAGGTTTGCAGCATTGTAATCTAAACTACATTTCATTTCAATATTATTTTCGTGATCAAGTGGCAGTAATAAACAGAACATTGTCTGAAGCTGAGCCCTGGTTATTATTATTATTTTTTTCTTGTTAGAATTGAAAAAGTGACTTTTAATGGATAAGCTACTTGTCTTTGAATTTTGGAAACCAATTTATAAACATCAAAAGAACTGCTGAAAGCTGACAGTTATTACTGAGAAGTCTGCAAAGGTACCATTTATTTCTGTAGAAGGGCTGGGTTGGCCAGACTTGGATCTGAACAACATCTGAGCGTTTCTTAATGCCATCAAACAGTTGTGGGTTGAGCCTTTTGCTTTAGCTTAGGGTGAGAGACAGATAGACAAAGCTGGAATTAGATCATTTTTTAGGTTCATTTCAAGTTGTTTTTTAGGAACTGAGGAGAGAAACAGGCAGGGGTGTGCTGGTAAATTTTTAACAACAGGCTCTTTCTCCGGACGTAGCCAGCTCTGCAGTTGGAAGGGCCAGGGGGGGAGGGGGGAGCAACACTTGCCTCTCTCTCCGCCCTCCCTTCGTGCGGGCACGCTAGGCATACCTTTGCTGGCAGCCAATAAATGGACTGCCACCACTCCCAACGTCTTGCTCTGAGCAGCATGCTGGAACTTCTCTCACATGCTCGAGAAGTCCCAGCCTGCTGCTCAGAGCTGGAAACAAGGAGCGGGGAGCAGCAGTAGTCTATTTACTTGGCTTGCAGGGCTCAGCATCTCCACCAGCAAAGTAAAAGAGAATTCAGCAGGGGGCCCAAGCCCACATTTTGGGAGCCAGTTGTTAAAGTAGCCATGGAGGGCCCTACTTTAACAACCGGCTCCCAAAATTCTTAAAAACTTAACAACCGGCTCTTGTGAACCTGTGAGAGCCTGATCCAGCACACCACTGGAAACAGGCATCTTTAGGCAGAGGTTAATGCAAACTGAGATATTTAAGCTACCGATCCCAAGCATGTTCCCCAGTATTAGAGATTCTGACTGGAGATACATCTCTCTATATAAAACGCACCTCCAACGTTCTAATGAAGCCTTCCAACTTCCGTAGTGGTGTAGATCGCTTCCTTTTTCCCCATGAGTGTATGCCCCGCCTTCACATCACAACGTGATGACGCCGAAGGCGGAGCACTCACACTCACCCAATCGCATCGCTGACCCGCCCCGCACTCGCATCAAACCGTCAAAAAAGAAAAAAAAAGAGGAGTTACCTTGCAACGCCACAATGCCGCCGCGCGCCCCCATCCACACATTTGAAGTGCAAGGTTCGGAGCACACGTCACCGTTTTCTTTTCTGTCTGAGGATGTCGCCCGCATGCTCCGTTTTCGCGGGGCACTGTACTGGCAGTGGCACACACCTGGCGATGGCGCTGCACGAACCGGAACTAACACACTGCAGGCTGCTGGGGGTTGGGTGGGTGGCTGGGAAAACCCTGGAACTGGGAAACAAAACACTGGAACTGGGAGGGAGAGGGAGGGAAGGAGGACCCTGGAACTGGGAGGGAGGGGGGTGAGGACCCTGGAACTGGGAGGGAGGGACGGGGGGTGAGGACCCTGGAACTGGGAGGGGGTGGGAAAAACCCTCAAACTGGGAGGGGAGGGGAGGCCCTGGCACACACTCTCATTCTCACACACACACACTCGTACCCAGTCTCATTCTGTCTGTCACACACACTCACACATTCACTCTCTCTCTGTCACACACTCACTCTCACACACACTCTGTAAAACACACACACTCCGAGGAAAACCTTGCTAGCGCCCGTTTCATTGCTTTCTGAAACGGGCCTTTTATCCTAGTGTAATAATGTTTTACATTATGCTTAGAACTGCTTAGCAGAGCGTTTCACAGGTATGGCATTGGAGACTTGTCCAGAAGATGAAAAATAATTGCAGCTTCTACAGAGAATGCCCCTGTAGAGGCTGCAATAATTTTTCATCTTCTGGGTAAGTAAGTATGCAGCTTGTTCCTGTGTTTTGGTGTGTTGGATACTTTTCCCCATCAATTACTCTATTGGCTAGGATCTCGGCTGAGGCTCAATTAACAGATCCAAATGTTTGTTTTTCATCTGGAAAGCTTGTCTGTCACAGGAAAATCCACTAAGATTTTGTATCAGAAAATCAGGTCTGAGCCAGAGATAAGATGCTCAAACCTTGGGCAGACCCCGGATGACTGTGTTTTTTGGAAGGATGTAGCTACAAGGGGGCCATGGATGTGGCAGAGAGGGAATGAGCGAGGCATGGGCATTCCAAGCACTCACATGTGTAATTGACAGCATTTAGCATTTAGCATTTGGCTCAGGCCCCCAAGTCAGGTATACAGGCACCTCCACCTCTTCCCTTCTCTCCACCTCTTTGCAGTCTGGAAAGAATTTGATACTACACAGTGGTCTGTCTTTACCGCACTATTCTCAAAGTATGTTCTGTCTCATTGCGTTCTAGATATTTGCCCTTCCTACTTAATGAATATGGCCCCATCAACAATCCATGCGAATATTCTCTCATGCGTCGAACAGCAACTCTCGTATGGAATCTTTCCTTAAAGCTTTGCCGAAATCATCGTTACACCAATACCGAAAGATCCCAACCAACTAAGACAAATAGTATCTAACTATAGACCGGTGGCTTTTTAGCACAGAAACAGTTTTTGCTCCATGTTGGACCATGTACGACGACTATTAAGTGAAGGTATGAGCGTGTTACTACTCCAATTTGATTTGTCCTCTGCATTCGACCTACTGGATCATAGTGTCCTACTATAGAACCTTGAGGAAATGGGAATCACAGGAAATGGTTCAGAGGCTTCTTGGAAAGTAGGTCATTCAGGGTCAAATTGAACATAGACTTATCTCCAAATTGGAATAAAAGTTGTGGGGTCCCACAGGGCTCCCCTCTGTTTAATGTTTTTCTCCGATCCCTAAGTTCACTGTTAGACAGAAATGGCTTTCTCCATTACATCTACGCTAATGACATCTCAGTGTTGATCTCCATCCAATCAGTTTTCAGAATAGATGTATCTAGGGTCCAACCTGTTGGAAAAATGAATGTATAGCCATGTTAAAACTTAATATGGAAAAATTCAAATGTTTATGTTTCAATTCAAAGCCAGAACAAATTTCTAAGAAGATTACCATTAATCAAGTGGACTTTACTCTTTCTCCAACCATTAAATTCGTAGGCATTCAAATTCATGGTGCTCTTTCCCTGGAGGCACAAGTTAACGCCTTGGCCAAAAAATGTTTCTTTCTAATGAGAAAGCTCCGTACCATTCAGAAGTATTTTGAAATCAGTCATCTCTTGATTATTGAAGCTTAATATACTTGGGCCGCACAAAGACCTGACTTAAAAGTCTTCAAACCATTCAATAGCAATCAGACTAATCTTCGGGCTATCAAAATTTGACCCTCTTTTTGTCTCTCCCCCTTTTTACATGAACCTACTCTGGCTGCCATTGAGGTGAGAGTGTTTATCAAATTGGCATGCTTCCTTTTTAGCCCTTCAAGGACTGATCTCTCTATATAAAAGGCACCACCAACGTTCTAAATGAAGCCTCCAGCCGGAAGTGTGAAGGGGGAGAGCTATCCGGTTTCCCCATGAGTGTCTGCCCCGCCCTCGCTCTCTCTGTAACACAAACAGTGAAGCAAACACAGCAAAAAGCACGAAATCAAATCGCTCTCTCTGTAACAGTGAAGGACTCAGAGGGGGGAGGGGAGAGAGGGCAGAAGCCCTCACTATCTCTGTAACACAAACACAGCACAGCAGGAAACTTAACACTGAAGGACTCGACTCCGAGGGGGGAGGGGACAGAGGGTAGAGGGGACAGACAGCACAGGGGAAGGGAGAGAGGGCAGAGGGCAGGGACACACACACTCCCACATGCACACAGAAGAAAACCTTGCTAGCCCCCGTTTCATTTGCATCAGAAATGGGGCTTTTTTTTCTAGTAAATAAATAATAAATACATAAATATTTGCTAGTCATTTCTGCCTCACAACCTCTACCATAACTAGGAGACAGGAAGCTGCAAATTTTTTCTCTTTCCCCTTATTTAAGGGTAAGAAGAGACTAGCGCTCTTTGACAAATCTCTTGCCGTTCAGACAGCCAGACTTCGGAAAGATATTACTGGAACGTTTTCTCCTTCAAACTTTCTTATTTAAGAAATATGTATTATAATTAGATTTTTGCTGGTCTCCAAAGCAACCAATGTAATTCTCAGAGGGATGTTCTGATCTTTATACCTCTTTAAGATGTTTGTAAACCGCTTAAAACTGAAAAGGTGTTAGTGGGATATAAGCCCAAATGTAATGTAACAGAGAGGGGCATAATCAAACGGGGCACCCAAGTTTTCCTCAGGACGTCCCGGCGAAGGGGCGGGGAAACCCGTATTATTGAAACAAGGTGGGCGGCCATCTTTCGTTTCGATAATACGGTCGGGGATGCCCAAATCTCAACCTTTAGATCGACCTTAGAGATGGTCGTCCCCGATTTTTCGCGATAATGGAAACCGAGGACGCCCATCTTAGAAACGACCAAATCCAAGCCATTTGGCCATGGGAGGAGCCAGCATTCATAGTGCATTGGTTCCCCTCACATGTCAGGACACCAACTGGGCACCCTAGGGGGCACTGCAGTGGACTACATAGATTGCTCCCAGGTGCATAGCTCCCTTACCTTGTGTGCTGAGCCCCCCAAAACCCATTCCCCACAACGGTACACCACTACCATAGCCCTTATGGGTGAAGGGGGCACCTAGATGTGGGTACAGTGGGTTTGTGGTGAGTTTTGGAAGGCTCACATTTACCAGCACAAGTGTAACAGGTAGAGGGGGATGGGCCTGGGTCCGCCTGCCTGAAGTGCACTGCAGTACCCACTAAAACTACTCCAGGGACCTGTATACTGCTGTCATGGAACTGGGTATGATATTTGAGGCTGGAAAAAATATTAAAAATGTTTTTTTAGGGTGGGAGAGGGTTAGTGACCACTGGGGGAGTAAGGGGAGGTCATCCCCGATTCCCTCCGGTGGTCATCTGGTCATTTAGGGCACATTTTTGTGGCTTGGTCATAAAAAAAAAGGACCAAGTAAAGTCGCCCAAGTGTTCGTCAGGGACGCCCTTCTTTTTTCCATTATCGGCCGAGGACGCCCATGTGTTAAGCACGCCCCAGTCCTGCCTTTGCTATGCTTCCGACACGCCCCCTCCGGGAACTTTGGTCGTCCCCACGATGGAAAGCAGTTGAGGACGCCCAAAATCGGCTTTCAATTATGCCGATTTGGGCGACCCTTTGAGAAGGACGCCCATCTTTCGATTTGTGTCAAAAGATGGGCGCCCTTCTCTTTCGAAAATAAGCCTGAGAGTAACATAACATAGTATATGACGACAGAGAAAGACCTGTACGGTCCATCCAGTCTGCCCAACAAGATAAACTCATTGTATGTGCTACTTTATATGTATACCCAGTGTGTTTCTTCTAGCAAAAAAGGTGCTGGTACTCAAATGCCAGGCCACCCTTCAGGGGCGGGGTGATCACTGAGGGGCTCACCCCAATAGCCAGGACCCCTGCAACCAGTCACAGAATCTATGGCAAGGCAGAATTGGTGTGTAGAGCCGGAGCTCTTTCATTAAAACTCAGGGACCATGGGTCAATTTTAGCACACAATGGAAAAGGTGCCGGTACTCAGTACCCCCTCCAAAAAAGCCCTGTGTATACCTGACCTTGATTTGTCCTTGCCATTTTCAGGGCACAGACCATAGAAGTCTGCCTAGCACTAGCCCCGCCACCCAATCTCTGCTAAGCCTCTGAGGATCCATTCCTTCTGAACAGTAATATCAGACCGCCAAGTCTCCCCGCACTCCCACTGAGACACTGCCACTCTGCCGCCACTTTACCACCGCTGCTGCTTCTCCTGTTGAGCATCAGCGGAGGCAAAACAACAAAAGCAAGTGCAGAGCTGCAGCGTTCAGGGATGAGCTGTTGGCTCTGCATGTCCTCTGTCCCCGGTGTCATCAACTTCCTGTTCCAGAGCAGAGGACCGGCAGTAGTGGCCGCATGAAACAGAAGATACCGGCGAAAGGAGTCTTGGAGAGAAAGGCAGGAGATGCTGAATGGATAGAGCACGAAGTCTTGGAATACATTACCGCGCAACCTAAGAACGATCAACGAACAAGCCTCCTTCCGTAAACTACTGAAGACTCACCTGTTTGAACAAACTTACGGAAAGAGCCAAAACACATAGAGACCACACTCACTGTTCACCAATGCAATACACATCCACTTCTGATCCATCATCCCTTTATCCAGTCAATCATACATTTATTCACGGAACTATGTACACTATATGTCTAGGTGTCTAATAATGCCCTTTTTCCCATTGTCTCCTTCTAATGTTTCTATGTTGATGCCCCATTGTTATACTCCCAATGATATTCGAATGTCTTGCACAACTCTGTTCAATGTAATCCATAACCTATTCGTAACAAATGTATTTCTATTATTCAAGTCTTATTGTAAGCCACACTGAGCCCGCAAATAGGTGGGAAAATGTGGGATACAAATGCAATAAATAAATAAAATAGAGGGGAGGAAAAATAGAGAAGAGTAGGGATGCTGGATGGAAGGGTGGGGGGAGAGAGAGAATGGGGGGGAGAAAGAGGGGACACGCTGGATCCAGTAGATGGAAAAGGGCTGGAGAGAGAAGATGGTGAGAAAAGGGGGAGACCCTGGCTGGAAGGATGGAGAGAGAAAGAGGAGAGATACTGGATAGAAGGAGGGAGACAGAGAGAAGACACTGGAAGGATGGGGAGAGAAAGAGGAAAGACAGTGGTTGAAGGGTAGGGAGAGAAAGAGAGGTGGTGCACTGAAGGATGCAGAGAGAATGAGGGGGAGACACTGGAAGGATGGGGAGAACATAAGTCACTTCACTGGCTTCCGATCAGGTACCGCATACAGTTCAAGCTTCTCTTAGTAACCTACAAATGCACTCGATCTGCAGCCCCTCCTTACCTCTCTACCCTCATCTCCCCTTATGTTCCTACCCGTAACCTCTGCTCTCAAGACAAATCCCTCCTTTCAGTACCCTTCTCCACCACCGCCAACTCCAGGCTCCGCCCTTTCTGCCTTGTCTCACCCCATGCTTGGAATAAACTCCCTGAGCCCATACGCCAGGCCCCCTCCCTGCCCATCTTCAAATCCTTGCTCAAAGCCCACCTCTTCAATGTCGCCTTCGGCACCTAACCATTATACCTCTATCCAGGAAATCTAGACTGCCCCAACTTGACATTTCGTCCTTTAGATTGTAAGCTCCTTTGAGCAGGGACGATCCTTCTTTGTTAAACTGTACAGCGCTGCGTAACCCTAGTAGCGCTCTAGACATGTTAAGTAGTAGTAGTAGTAAGTTTTGCTGTGGAAAAAATTCTACCTTAGAAATATATTTTAGTAATAGGTTAGAATTTAGTAAGTATGACCACTTTCTGCATGTGTATTACCTCACTGTTTAAGAACAGAGTGATCAGTGTGTTAAGTGACCAAGAGGCATATTTTCAAAGCACTTAGCCTTCCAAAGTTCCATAGAACCCTTGGTGAAAATCCGCTGCTTATTTCTGGGATAAGCAGCATAAAATGTTTTGTACTTTTTTGGGATCTTGCCAGGTACTTGTGACCTGGATTGGCCACTGTTGGAAACAGGATGCTGGGCTTGATGGACTTCGGTCTGTCCCAGTATGGCATTACTTATGTCCTGAGTGATTTTTGTAGGCATTGTATTACAGGTACTTCACCAAAATCAACTTCTTTTTATAAGGTGAGTTATTATTATTATTAGCATTTGTATAGCGCTACCAGACGCACGCAGCGCTGAACACCTGCTACAAAGAGACAGTCCCTGCTCAAGAGAGCTTACAATCTAAATAATACAGACAGACAAAACAGTTACGGGTGAGGGAAGTAATGGGTTGGAAGGGAGGAAGGGACAAGTGGACGGCAATTGTGGCTAGGAGCTAAAAGCAGCAGTGAAAAGGTGGGTTCCTGGGGAAATGCCCCTTTTCTGCTTTGCATCAGAGGAGGAGCAAAATATATGTTTAAATTAATAGCTTGATAGTCTAGTGTGCAGTGTTAGGGGGTCGGCATTTTTTATATGAGATTTCTTAGGCTACATATTTAAACTGCTATATCGAAGATATTTACCTTATTAATACAGCTTAATAAGATGCTTATATTTGTTATAACCAAAATACTTGCCCAGCGCCATCAATTTTCAAGCGTTCAAATTGTACTATCTTCCCTTGCATCCATTGTATTTCTTATAATTTTCTTCTTTCTCAATGCCTTGACATGCGGCATGTTTCGCAGTAGCTGCGTCAGGGTCAAATCAGTCTTACGTATGCCATCCTCAGGTTTCTAGTGCACGCTGAGGCATTATTTAGGAGTATACCAAACACTACTACTACTATTTAACATTTCTAAAGCGCTACTAGGGTTACGCAGCGCTGTACAATTTAACATAGAAGGACAGTCCCTGCTCAAAGAGCTTACAATCTAAAGGACATATGTACAGTCAGTCAAGTAGTGGCAATCAAATTGGGGCGGTCTAGATTACCTGCCTAATAACATAGTAAATGATGGCAGATAAAGACCTGAATGGTCCATCCAGTCTGCCCAACAAGATATGGTATGTGATACTTTATATGTATACCCCAGTTTGATTTGTCCTCGCCATTCTGCCTCCTCATGTTAAGTCTGGGTCCCCTCAAAATGTCAGGTCTAGCTACGCCACTGCTTTGTTGTTGGAGGGGGAGAGCGGCAAGTGTTTGATCTGTAAGTATCCAAAAACAAAAAAGTCTGAATTTGAAAGACTGAACTGTTTTATCTCTCTCTTACAAATGTCATATGTACTGGGAATTTCAGAATACTCTTTTGATTTCAGGATTGTCTTTGGAGTTAAACAGCATAGAAAAAGGGGGAAGCTGCCATGCCGGTGTTGTCCGAGGAGGCAGGTTGGGAATTTGCATGTGTAATATTTCTCTCTTCCTGGATTTCTTTTTTGTTTGTTTCATAGTCCGTGCAGAGTCTGCTGAAGCTATGACCACGCCATGGTTAGTCCTTATAGAAAATGTCTGTAGCGTTTTATCAAGAACGCAAGGAATCAAGTTGAGAGAAACATGCCAAACGTAGCACCAAGGGTGGCCTGTGAATTTCAGATCAGGTGGCCTTCGCAGGTCAAGGTGTTCATAATTTGGTTCTGGTTGCTTCTCTGCCGTTCATATAACCCCCTCCCCTTCTCAAATTGCTCCACTGGCTTCCTATCTGTCTCTGTAGACAGTTCAGACTTCTGTTAGGGGTTCTTTTACAAAGACGCGCTGAAAAATGGCTTGCGGTAGTGTAGGCGCGGATTTTCGATTCATTTTTTTAGCGCGCCTATACAAAAGGCCTTTTTTTTTTTTTCAAAATTTTTGCTGAAAATGGGACGTCTGGCAAAATGAAAATTACCGTGCGTCCATTTTGGATCTGACACCTTACTGCCAGCTATTGACCTAGCGGTAAAGACTCATGCGGTAACCGGGCAGTAATGACCAAATGCCACTTGGCGCACACAAAAAAAATATTTTTTTCAGACGCGTGTACCTGACGCTCGTCAAAAATGAAATTACCGCATGAGCCACGTGGTAGTCAGATGATAACTCCATTTTGACATTTCTATAGCGCTACTAGGGTTACGCAGCGCTGTACAGTTTAACAAAAAAGGGCAGTCCCTGCTCAAAGGAGCTTACAATCTAAAGGACAAAATGTCAAGTTGGCAGTCTAGAATTCTTGAATAGAGGTGTAGTGGTTAGGTGCCAAAGGCGACATTGAAGAGATGGGCTTTGAGCAAGGATTTGAAGATGGGCAGGGAGGGGGCTGGCGTAAGGGCTCAGGGAGTTTATTCCAGGCATGGGGTGAGGCGAGGCAGAAAGGGCGGAGCCTGAAGTTGGAGGTGGTGGAGAAGGGTACTGAGAGGAGGGATTTGTCCTGTGAGCGGAGGTTACGGGTAGGAGCGTAAGGGGAGATGAGGGTAGAGAGGTAAGGAGGGGCTGCAGATCGAGTGCATTTGTAGGTTAGTAGGAGAAGCTTGAACTGTATGTGGTACTTGATCGGAAGCCAGTGAAGTGATTTGAGGAGAGGGGTGATATGAGTGTATCGGTCCAGGCGGAAGATAAGACGTGCAGCAGAGTTCTGAACGGACTGAAGGGGGGATAGATGGCAAAGTGGGAGGCCAGTGAGGAGTAGGTTGCAGTAGTCAAGGCGAGAGGTAATGAGAGAGTGAATGAGAGTTCGGGTGGTGTGCTCAGAGAGGAAAGGGCGAATTTTGCTAATGTTGTAGAGGAAGAAGCGACAGGTCTTGGCTATCTGCTGGATATGTGCAGAGAAGGAGAGGGAGGAGTCGAAGATGACACCGAGGTTGCGGGCAGATGAGTCGGGGACGATGAGGGTGTTGTCAACTGAGATAGAGAGTGGAGGGATTACCGCATGAGCCACGTGGTAGTCAGGTGATAACTCCATT
Source organism: Microcaecilia unicolor (assembly GCF_901765095.1). Taxonomy (NCBI): domain Eukaryota; kingdom Metazoa; phylum Chordata; class Amphibia; order Gymnophiona; family Siphonopidae; genus Microcaecilia; species Microcaecilia unicolor. The sequence goes on from NC_044042.1 coordinate 106,775,797, forward strand.
TTGACGTGCGTTGGATGCACGTCTTAGTAAAAGGACCCCCTTACTGACTTACAAATGCATTCATTCTGCTCCTCAGTATCTGTCCTCTCCTCTCTTTTCTCCCTACACCATTGTTGCCAGGGTTGCTGTCTTCCCGCAACACTGGGCGGAGTTTCTGCGAGCAGCTGCGGAAAATTTTCGGCGGCTGCGGGGTGCGGGTTTGGGCTTTTTTACTGTGGCCGCTGTGCGCTTTTTCCCGGGGCTTCTATTGGTCCGATGTGGTCCAATAGAAGCTTTTCAGGGGCGTGGTTGACGTCAGGGGCGGGGTTAACGACATCAGTGGTGGTGTCAGGGGGCGGGGTTAATGACGTGGAAGGCGGGGCTGGTGGCGTGAGGGGCGGGGGTTGGTGACGTGGGAGGCGGGGTTTGACTTTGGGCGTTTTTTGGCCGGGTTTAGGGCTGATTTTGGGCTGGGAAAATTTTTCCCATCTGGCAACCTTGCCCTACACCCCTCCCTGGAAACTCCATTCATTAGGTAAGTCAATTTCTCCTCTGCCGTCAGCTCCGTGCTCTACTCTGTTCCTTCTGTTTTGCCACACCGTATGCCTGCAATGCTTTTTTTTTTCTGCCCTATTTAAACCCTAGCTGAAAGTCTGTCTTTCTGAGGCTGCTTTTAACTGTTAACTGTTTTTTTTCACCTGTATAATATCCACATTAGGGCTGCCTTTTGCTTAAAAATTTTAATCGCAATTAATCTTGCAGTTAAAACAACCAAAAATCAGAAGCAAGCAGGAATGTGGTAGGGGATAAGAAAATGAGAAAGAGGATGTAGGATGAGTGAAGAAGTCTTGCGTATTTCCAGGTGAAAGTGTTAAGAGGTGGAATAGGGGAGAAAATGAAGGGATTGGAGGGGATGTGGCAGGGTTGAGCGACAGTGTCTGAGGGGGGCTGGAAGTAAGTGAAGGGAAAAGAGGGGGATGCAGGGTGTAAGTGAGATGTAGGGAGGGGTGTGGGAACATGGGGAAAGAGTGAGTGAACAGAGATCAGAAAAGGGGACAGTGAGGCGATCAGGGGGGCTGTGGGTGGTTAGTGAGAGGACTGGAGTGGGGGTGTGGGGAAAAAGCGAGGGGATCAGAGAGGTGTGTAGGATGTGAAAGGATCACCCCTTCTTTCACAATGCTTGATTCCCTTCTTTTCCGTGTCCCCTCCTCCTCTCCTTTTTTTTATTCTGCTTCCCCTAGTCTCCACTTCCATTGTGCCTCCATCTCTCCTGCCCCCTCCCTCATGGTTCAGCATCTCTCCCTCTTTCTTCCTGTTCACCCTCGGCTTCAGCATCTCTCCCTTTCTCTTCCTGCCTACCCCCAGGTCCAACATCTCTCTCTCCATTCCCCCTACCAAGGGATCCAAAATCACTCCCCCTCCATCCTTCTCTCCCTCCCCCATCTTCCCTCCCACCTTCAGCATCTCTCCTTTTCTCTTCCTGCCTATCCCTAGGTCCAGCATCTCTCTCTCCATTCCCTCTACCATGGAATCCAAAATCAATCTCCCTCCAACCTTCTCTCCCTTCCCCATCCTCCCCCCCCCCACCTTGGGTGCAATCTCCCTCCAACCTTCTCTCCCTTCCCCATCCTCCCCCCCCCCCCCCACCTTGGGTGCAATCTAGCTTGTCTCCTGACACTCAGAAAACAGCAAAGCAAATGATCTGCAAAATCCAACGTGGAGAATAAGCCAGCAGATCAGTATAATATCCAAAATATTTTATCTTCAATAAAATATTTTGGATATTATACTTGTCTCCGGACACTTCCCTCTTTCCATCCAGGGTTTGGGCATCTCCCCTTGTCTCTCAATCCCTTTTCCCACCCCGTTTACCTTAAAACTGATCTTCTACAGGTCCCTGGCAGCATCAACAATAGACATACGCTGGCTGCAGCCTATTCTGGAGCTGTCCTGCCTCTCCGATTCAACTTGCTGTTTCCTCATGGGCAGGACAGGTCAGAGGGCAAGGTCTGGAGCAGGCTGCAAGCAGTGTATGAGGAGGGAAGGAGCTGAAACTTAAATTTGGGTTACATGAATATGAGATAGGGATAGGATACTTCTTTTGATAAGAGAGTCTTGAATGCAGTAGCTACGGACATTGCTCTGGGTTCAGTCTGGCCCTTTCTGGGACTCTGACAGAGGATGGAAGGCAGTACACGTGATCTGATTTTTCCACACTTTCTCTTAGCCTCTGCTTCTGTCTCCGAGTGTGATGGACCCTTGCGGTCTGACACAGCACGGGGAACTGCTCTTACTGGTTTAGGCTGTCAGAAAACTCCAGAAATAACTCAGCGGGCGTTTCTAGCCCTTCGGTGGCCCTGCAGCCTCTTATTCTTTTTTTTCAGGTCTGCATGAGACTTTGGCTCTCTTAACGTCACAGCTGAGGCCTGACTCCAATCACAGAGAAGAAATAGGGGTCCTTCAAGATGTCTTTGATGAAAAAAGTCTGAATTATTTAATGAAGGTAAGTCTCTACTTTGTGAGGTATTTAGTTCATTCATTTCTTTTTGATGTCATTAGTTTGATTGATGTTCAGTGATTATATCCTCAAAGATTTAGCAATTGGGGGGGGAGTTCAGTGTGCAGGTCAGCATTCTAAATGTTATCAATATTCAAGGTTTCCTAAGATACTTGGTCATATGACATTTGTTAGATTAGCAACTTTTTCTGGGTGGGACTTGGTATCGGGGGTAGGCATGCTGCAATAATTTCTTCTATATACTGTGGTCGCAAGGCACCACAAAAAGGGCAAAGCAGCACAAGTAAGACCTAAAGCACCAAGAAAGTTGTAAGAAGGCAGAAGATGAAAACTAAACAGAGAACATTTATAGAGGTCAATAAAATAATGAGTGGAGTTGAACGGGTAAATGTGAAGCCTCTGTATACGCTTTCCAAAAATACTAGGACTAGGGGGCATGCGATGAAGCTACAATGTAGTAAATTTAAAACGAATCGGAGAAAATCTTTCTTCACTCAACCTGTAATTAGAGTCTGGAATTCATTGCCAGAGAGTGTGGTAAAGGTGGTTAGCTTAGCAGAGTTTAAAAAAGGTTTGGAAGGCTTCCTAAAGAAAGTCCGTAGACCATTATTAAATGGACTTGGGGAGAATCCACTATTTCTGGGATAAGCAGTATAAAATGTTTTGTACTTTTTTGGGATCTTGCCAGGTATTTGTGACCTGGATTGGCCACTGTTGGAAACAGGATGCTGGGCTTGATGGACCTTTGGTCTCTCCCAGTATGGCAATACTTCTGTACTTGGGACTTGGGATTCTGAATGGAATGTTACTACTCTTTGGGGTTCTACATGGAATCTTGTTACTCTTTAGGATTCCAGAATCTTGCTATTGTTTGCAGTTCTACATGGAATGTTGCTACTCTTTGGGATCTTGCCAGGTATTTGTGACCTGGATTGGCCACTGTTGGAAACAGGATGCTGGGCTTGATGGACCTTTGGTCTCTCCCAGTATGGCAATACTTCTGTACTTGGGACTTGGGATTCTGAATGGAATGTTACTACTCTTTGGGGTTCTACATGGAATCTTGTTACTCTTTAGGATTCCAGAATCTTGCTATTGTTTGCAGTTCTACATGGAATGTTGCTACTCTTTGGGATCTTGCCAGGTATTTGTGACCTCGATTGGCCACTGTTGGAAACAGGATGCTGGGCTTGATGGACCTTTGGTCTTTCCCAGTATGGCAATACTTCTGTACTTATGCTAAAAGTGCGGTAGGCAGCAAATGACCCCATAGACATATGTTTAACTTTCTTGCAGCGGGCAGCAGGTTTTTCTCAGGGGGCTTCCCTCATTCACTGCCACTTCTAACCTGCCGATGAGAAACATCTGTAATACATGCAGTTAATAAATTTCAATAAATAACTAAGGACCCCTTTTACCAAGCTGTGGCAAAAGGGGGCCTTCGCACCGAGGCCCCCTTTTAGTGCAGCGGGTAAAAGGGCAGCCTCTCTTTCCTGCAGGAAATGGCTGTGTGGCCATTGAGGGGGGGGGAGAGCCCTTACCTCCACCCTTTGAGGTAGCCTGGCGGTACTTCCTGGTTAGCGAACGGTAAAGCCATGTTGGGCTTACTGCCACTTAGTAAAAGGGGCCCTAAATGAACAACGATGATGCTGCTGTTACCATGGTTCACAATGGGGATGGGTTTCTCTGCTGTTCTGCATTGAGTTTGTTCCAATCAGTGGCGTACCAAGGGGGAGGGGCGGTGGGGGTGGTCCGCCCCGGGTGCACGCCGCTGGGGGGGTGCCGTGCGCCAATCAGCGTCGTTGGTTTCCATGCTCCCTCTGCCCCGGAACAGGAAGAAACCTGTTCCGGGGCAGAGGGAGCATGGAAACCAACGACGCTGACACCCGGGGGGGGGGGGGGAGTTTCTTTCGCCGGGGGTGGGGGGTGTCCCTTCGCCGGGGGGGGGGGGGGCGCTGCACCCAGGGGGGGCGTGGCGCATCGGCGATCCGCCCCGGGTGTCAGCGCCCCTCGGAACGCCACTGGTTCCAATTGTGACATTTTTCATTAAGGCCAAAACATTATACCACATTTTAGTGTCACCACATGACTACGGTATCTCCTAAATATGTTTTGCCATATGGATCAGTACCTATTGGGGGCAGTATCTTCAAATGGTTAATACCTTTGTACATACTGTGACAGTAACGACCTCACTTCTAAGCCACAGCGCGTGGAGCATCATGTCAGACTCTCAGTGCTCAGCGCTCACCATAGCATTTGCACCGTGCTGAAGACAGCTTGCTTCTGGAGTTCATAGGATATAACATACACAGGCAACTTTGCAAATGGCTTTTAATCGAGCCTGTGGTCAAACAATGCACAGACTAATCGCTTGGCACTGACGCTTCTGTGATCAGCGCCCTTCTCATGGATTTCTTCTTTACCACTGTCTGGTTTTCTAGCATCATATGAAATGGTATAATTTAACACAGGTGGAGCTAAAGGTTTGGCAATTAAAATTCAATGCGAAAAAATGCAAAGTGATGCACTTAGGGAAGAGAAATCCACGGGAGACGCATGTGTTAAGCGGTGAGAGTCTGATAGGTACGGATGGGGAGAGGGATCTTGGGGTGATAGTATCTGAGGATCGGAAGGCGACGAAACAGTGTGACAAGGCGGTGGCCGTAGCTAGAAGGTTGTTAGGCTGTATAGAGAGAGGTGTGACCAGCAGAAGAAAGGTGGTGTTGATGCCCCTGTACAAGTCATTGGTGAGGCCCCACCTAGAGTATTGTGTTCAGTTTTGGAAGCCGTATCTTGCAAAGGATGTAAAAAGAATTGAAGCGGTGCAAAGGAAAGCTACGAGAATGGTATGGGATTTGCTTTACAAGACGTATGAGGAGAGACTTGCGGACCTGAACATGTATACTCTGGAGGAAAGGTGAAACAGGAGTGATATGATACAGACGTTCAAATATTTGAAAGGTATTAATCCGCAAATGAATTTTTTCCGGAGATGCGAAGGCGGTAGAACGAGAGGACATGAAATGAGATTGAAGGGGGGCAGACTCAAGAAAAATGTCAGGAAGTACTTTTTCACGGAGAGAGTAGTGGATGCTTGGAATGCCCTCCCGCGGGAGGTGGTGGAAATGAAAACGGTAACGGAATTCAAACATGCGTGGGATAAACATAAAGGAATCCTGTTCAGAAGGAATGTGTCCTTGGGAGCTTAGCCAAGTTTAGGTAGCAGAGCCGGTGGTGGGAGGCGGAGCTAGTGGTTGGGAGGTGGGGATAGTGCTGGGCAGACTTATACGGTCTGTGCCCTGAAGAGGACAGGTACAAAGAAAAAGTAGCACACATGAATTTATCTTGTTGGGCAGACTGGATGGACCGTACAGGTCTTTTTCTGCCGTCGTCTACTATGTTACTATGTTACTCAGGACCAATCTTAGCAATTGCGGGGCTCTGTGCAGACCAGTTCGGTGGTGCCCCACCCTGCCCCTTCTTGACAAAATGTGTTTAAAATTTTTTTATTTATGAAATTTCATATAAAGACAAATCAAGCAAAACTTGTACAGAAAAACTAATTCAAATAAGCACAATCTAAAGGAATGGGTGGTCTTTATTATTATTGCTAGTAAAGAAGACCCGTTTCTGAGAGCAATGAAACGGGCGCTAGCTTGTTTTGGGGGGGGGGGGGGGCGGGGTGACTCGCATACGGAGAGAGCAGGAGCATGGCCATCCAAATGGATTTCTTCTGTCAGCGCTGTTCGTGTTGTCGGTGCTGCAGTGTAAGTGAGCAGTTATGTCTTCACTGGTGCTGGCGCTCCGTTTCGTCCAGTGTCAGTGCTCTGCCCGTGAGGGCGGGGCATACACTGATGAGGAAAGTGTCTATCTCGACGCCTCAACTTCCGGTGGGGAAAGCTGATCTAGATGCTTCAACTTCCGGTGGTGGCTTCATTTAGAGCGCTGGGTTGTGAATTATATAGATAGATTATTTTGTTACTATGACTATCTAGGAGATGCCAAGAGCTTTTTCAATTCCTCCTCCAGAAAAGGCTACAGTCTGCCTGTAACTTTAGAACCTTTGAGCACCAAATCAGGGGCTTCCCACTTTGTAAGAACCAAAACTGGATCTCCATTGGAGACCCCTGGTGGAACCACCCCTAGAATATGGAGTGCCTCCACCACTTGGTCATTAAAGAATGCAGCTCCTCTCTCCTAAGAACCCTCACTATCATGGACACTCCTCTTCGAAGGACAGTTCCCCATACTCGGGAAATCCCCTCCTCCCAAAGGGCAAGAACCCTAATAAGAACATAAGTGTTGCCATACTGGGGCAGACCGAAGATCTATCAAGCCCAGCATCCGATTTCCAACAGTGGCAAATCCAGGTCACAAGTACCTGGGAAGATCCATAAACAGTACAATGCATTTTATGCTGCTTATCCTAGAAATAAGCAGTGGATTTTCCCCAACTCCATCTTATGGACTTTTCTTTTAGGAAGTTATCCAAACCTTTTTTAAACCCTGCTAAGCTAACTGCTTTTGCCATATTCTCTGGCAACAAATCCAGAGTTTAATTACACATTGAGTGAAGACATGTTTTCTCTGATTTGTTTTTTGACATGCGATGACCAGAATTGCTCACAGTAATTGAGGTGCGGTTGCACCACAGAGGGATACAATTTTCATTTTTGTTTTCTATTGCATTCCTAGCATTCTGTTTGACAGAGCTGAATAAAAATGATTTAAATATATGAATAAGTGTGGGACCTGCCCATGTCTGGGCCCTCCTTGTAGTTGTACACTATTCCTCTGATTCTATATATCATACCAAATTTCTGTACACAGGTTTTTCCGCACAAATAAATTGGATAATAACTCTGAAACATTGATAATTGGGTTCTAATGTTGATGTTAATTGGCATGCACTTCTTGCTGAATGTTATTGTATAAGCACAGCACCTTACTTAAATCGTGTGTGTCTGAAAAGGGGGCGTGGCCAGGGCTATGACAGGGCCGTTCCAGCAAGTTGCCCTATGGCTGCTTTTCAGAAGTAGGCTGTGAAAACTGTAATGCTATTTACAGCTATTCTGCGTGCTGTTGTAGATTTTTTTTGTTTGTAATTTTTCTTTGTATTTTGTATTTCTTATCTTTTCATTACTTTTTATTCTTTAATGGGTTTTTTTTATATTTTTTTACTAAAGATAAGCTTGAGTTATCTTCAGCAGGGCCCATAGGAATAAAATGGGACCTGCTGCAGATAACTTGAGCTAACATTTAGTATAAGACCCCCTGAATAAGGAAGAGACTACATTTTTATTAGTAGAGGAAAAACAGAACCTAGAATTAAGATTAAATTTGCTGATTGATGGGAATGTTTTTGTGCTTGATAAACTCATACAAGTTTGGGGTGTTACATTTGATTTATCTATGGGACACCAAGTAAGTTCCGAGTGCGTTTTACATGATAAGAAATTAAGAGCAATTTGTAAATATCTAACAGAAGATTTGTTTCAATTAGTGGTGCAGGCCCTGATTTGTAGTAAACTTGGCTATTGTAATATAATTTACGTGGGTTTATTTTTTGTCTATTAGATTGTAAGCTCTTTGAGCAGGGACTGTCTTCCTTCTATGTTTGTGCAGCTCTGCGTACGCCTTGTAGCGCTATAGAAATGCTAAATAGTAGTAGTAGTAGTTTACCAAAATATCAAATAAAAATTGAAGCAGGTCAAAATGTAGCTTTATGCCTAATATTCTCCTTACATTAAACAGATAGAATTACTCCTTATTTTATTAAGATTCATTGGTTGCCTGTTGAGGCAAGCATATATTTTGAGCTGGGCTGTTTGCTATGGAAGATCACATTTGGACAAATTCCACTATACGTGATCAGTCTTGTACATTATACATTAACGAACCGTCTAAATAATTTTCGGAATTCGTCATTATTTGATCTTCCAAGTCCCAAAGGCATTATCTGAAAGAAGCTTTTTAATTGTTTGCTTTTCAACCTGCAACATTTTGGAAATTTTTACCAGATAATCTTAGAAATATTACCAATCAAACATATAAATGGCGAGTGTCGTACTCACTCGCAAATGCGCAGTAGAGACCCTCTCTGCCCCGCCCCCACGTCAATACGTGATGATGGGGGCGGAACAGAGAGGGTCTGTACTGCGCATTTGCGAGAGACGAAACCGCCGTCGCTAACGCTCCCCCACCCTCCACCTGGCCGGGCCCTCGCTCCGCTATTGAAACAGCGAGGGAACGCAGCACACAGCTCTGCTGAGCTGCCGTCCTTCCTTCTTCTTCTCTGCCTGTGTCCCGCCCTCGACGACATTACATCACACGAGGGCGGGACACAGGCAGAGAAGATGAAGGAAGGACGGCAGCAGAGCAGAGCTGTGTGCTGCGTTCCCTCGCTGTTTCAATAGCGGAGCGAGGACCCGGGCTGGATGGAGGGCTGGCGGTGACTCGGGGGGGCGAGCTCGGCGGCGGGAAGGGGCTTTCAACCCCCCTTTTCCTATACTAGCCCCTTTTTACGGGCTCAATGGCTAGTTATTCCATATTTTAAGAAAGGTCTGAAGTCATTCCTGTTTCAGATCTGTATGATAAAGAAATAATCTGATTCATGGTTGCTTTCTGTTTCTCTTTCTTATTATTAGTATGTTATATTGTTTTAAGTTTAGGTATCTTTTGTATTTCAGTTACGTAACTTCCTAGACCACTGTGTTCTACAATCTTATTGTAATCCGCTGTGAACTATGTTTATGGGAAACAGCAGGCTATAAATGAACTAATTGTAACTGTAATTTATTTAGGGCTGGGTTTTGATAAAAATTTTAATTGCAATTAATCTCGTGTTGTTTATTTATTTATTTATTTTCGCATCGCAGCTCCTTGGGACTCTGGGCAATGGAGGGTTAAAGGGGGTCTTTTACTAAGTGGCGGTAAACCCAATGCGGACTAACCACTTGCTAAACTGGAAGTACCACCAGGCTACTGCAGCAGCCTGGCGGTAGTTCCCACCCCCAGTACATGTCATTTTCGCCATTACAAAAATATTTTGATTTTTTGTAGCACCGGTGTTTACCCAGAAGTAATTGGGCAGTGCCACATGCTGCCCAGTTATTGCTGGGTTAGCGTGGGAGCCCTTACCGCCACCTTTATGGGCGATGGTAACTGCTCGCCCCGAAATGGCCACACAGCAAGTGGTTCAGTTGCTGCACGGCCATTTCTTGAAAGAAAAAAACCTAGCTTTTTACCCGTTGTGGTCAAAAACCCTTTTGCTGCAGCTTAGTAACAGGACCGCTTAGTGATTTGGCCAGAGTTACAAGGAGCTGCAGTGGGGAGAGAAAAAGCAACAACATACCTTTAATCACGATTACAATTTTAATCAGAATGCAGCCCTAATTGATAGAATTTGATCAAAGCGCGTCTAAGTTCGGTGGTTCGACGCCGACATTTACACCTGCTTTACATGTGCCAGAGCCTGTGGTGGGAGGTGGGGCTGCTGGTTGGGAGGTGGGGATAATGCTGGGCAGACGTATACGGTCTGTGCCAGAGCCAGTGGTGGGAGGCGGGGATAGTGCTGGGCAGACTTATATGGTCTGTGCCAGGGAGGCGGGGCTGGTGGTTGGGAGGCGGGGATAGTGCTGGGCAGACTTATACGGTCTGTGCCAGAGCCGGTGGTGGGTGGCGGGGCTGGTGGTTGGGAGGTGGGGATAGTGCTGGGCAGACTTATACGGTCTGTGCCAGAGCCGGTGGAGGGAGGCGGGGCTAGTGCTGGGCAGACTGATACGGTCTGTGCCAGAGCCGGTGGAGGGAGGCGGGGCTAGTGCTGGACAGACTTATATGGTCTGTGCCAGAGCCGGTGGTTGGGAGGCGGGGATAGTGCTGGGCAGACTTATACAGTCTGTGCCAGAGCCGGTGGTGGGTGGCGGGGCTGGTGGTTGGGAGGCGGGGATAGTGCTGGGCAGACTTATACGGTCTGTGCCAGAGCCGGTGGAGGGAGGCGGGGCTAGTGCTGGGCAGACTGATACGGTCTGTGCCAGAGCCGGTGGTTGGGAGGCGGGGCTAGTGCTGGACAGACTTATATGGTCTGTGCCCTGAAGAGCACAGGTACAAATCAAAGTAGGGTATATACAAAAAGTAGCACACATGAGTTGTCTTGTTGGGCAGACTGGATGGACCGTGCAGGTCTTTTTTCTGCTGTCATCTACTATGTTACTATATGTATGTTTTAGCAGGTGTAAGTATGGCACTCAAAGGTTTGGCATGGGATCCATGCCAAATTCTTAGCGCTTGAGGTTTTTGGCGCAGAATTTTTGCCACTATTTATTGAAATCCCTCCTCTGTGGGCTGCGCGTTAATCTTGTAGAATAACCCTTACCATTGGGGGTGCCAGGATACTTAGCGCCAGTTCTATCATAGAACCTTGGTGCCAAGATTCCATTATAGAATGTTAACATAAGTCGGCACCGAGTTTGTCTATGATTAGGTGCGTCCACTGTGCAAAGTCTGTGGCTGTTGTAAGTTGGTGCCTTCAAGTGCGTCATGCCGTTCGTGCAAAGTACAGCGTGCTGTAACGTACATGCATAAGTAGGGGGCACGCCTGTGTCCCACCTGTGCTCCACCCATTTATTCACCCCCTTGCAGTGCAGTAGCACCCGGAATACCACTTAGGCTGCTACTTTCGCACACAAGGTGCGTCTAACTGCAGACGCCCAATTATACTCGTGCCCTACTTATGTTTTCTTTGGTAGGAGCTATATGCGACCATTTCTGTTACTGAAAACGATTTGTAATGCAACAGTCCAAACCTCATCCTATAATGGGAACAAATTTTAAAAAGTTGCAGAAGTTAATCTTTTTCAGACTCCCTATATACTCTGTGACGTGAAAAATCAGCTCGTGACTTTAGTCACATTTTCCCAGAGAGGGTCACATATTTATGGTGCTTCCTCTACATCATTCTACTTTGGGTATCATTTAATTGAAGCTTTAATTTGGATGCCATGATTTCAACTGGGTAAAGTGAAGGGGGTGGGCGGGAAAAGTTGTGAATCACATTATCTGAATTTCCCAGGCTGAATGTTACATGACAGCGTAGACATGCCCTCATTCCCGGCAACATCTGTGTTTTCTCTGTTGCACCATTAACCAAAGGGTCTTAGAGGGATGCACCAGCAACACAGTAGTGCAGTGACAGTGGTGAATATGGTGACTGCTGGCTATTAATGTATTTTTAAAAAACTGGTCTGGATATAAGGCAGTTTCAAGTCTTTTTCCAATGTATACTTCTTGAATTAAATTGTAACAGCGGGAAACGTTTGTTCAGTCACTTTGATGCTATTCTGTTTTGCAGATTCATGAAAAGCTCTTTCAGTATGAAAGGCACAGCCCAGTCCCTGTACTGCAAAGCGCCACTGCCTTGGCTGAAGATGTAAGCACTTAACTTTTAATCGCTAGTAATGTTCTGGGTCTCTTCCCAGTTTTATGCCTCAGCTACTGCAGCTTGGCCAGAGGTTTATCCAAACTTGTAATTGCCACCATCTTAAAATTCTTTAAGGAAAGTATGGGGCCCTTTTACACAGGCGCGCTGAACAATGTCCTGCGGTAGTGTAGTCGTGTGTTGTGAGCGTGCACAGAATCATTTTTCAGCGCACCTGTAAAAATTGCCTAATTTTTATCTTTCCCGAAAATGGATGTGCGGCAAAATGAAAATTGCCATGCGTCCATTTTGGGTCTGAGACCTTACCGCCAGCCATTGACCTAGCGGTAAGGTCTCGCGCAGTAACTGGGCGGTAATGGTATATGTGCGTAAAATGCCAATTACCGCCCGCACACCAGAAAATAAAAATATTTTCCAGCGCGTGTATCAAAAGCACGTCAAAAATGAAATTACCACAAGGTCCATGTGGTAACTCAAAATTGGCGCATTTTGGGCCCGCGTAGGTGCCTACGTTGCTTACTTAAAGAGCCCCTAAGTCAGCCAGCAGGCGTAAGGGGGCAGTCTAGGGGGCTCCACATGATCCTTATCTGCAGACATCTTTCAGCATGACAAGCCCATGCATGCAGTGGGAGAAACCAAGTTGCCTCATCCTGTCCCGAAAATAGAAGACCAGTTTGATCACCTTATTTCGGGGCCCTTTTACTGAACAGAGGTAAAAAGTAGCCTTAGCACACCCTTACGTGGGCTAATTCCCACTCACTAAGGCCCTCATGATCAAAAGCAAACTCTGGCGCTAGAGGCTGTTAACGCCATACTAGCGCCAGAGTTTGCAGCCGACCCATGATCAGAGCCCTCGAGCGCCTGAACCAGCGCACTCGAGGGCTCTCAGCGCAAGTAGCATGCAAATGCATGCTAAACAGGGCTTCTAGCGCAATTAGCTTGCAAATGCATGCTAATTGGCGCTTAATGCATTCATCCCCAATGATCAGCGACCAGCGCGCCAAAGATTGGGTTGCTGGTCACAGCAAAATCAACGCCAGCTCCGAGCTGGCGTTAGATTTTGCGGATCATTGGGGAGGAATGGTGAGCCCTGTACGGTCCCCCCGACGATCCCCCCCATGTTCATGGAGGGCTGGAGATCCGGTGGGTCTCCAGCCCCCGAAACCCCCAGAAATCGTTGATTGGCCACCTCCGGCCAAAGGATCTCCCACTGTGATCCATCGACGGGGGTGGGGTGGGGGCTGGAGGTCCGGTGGACCTCCAGGCCACCCCAAATCCTCCCCCCAGCGTTGTCCTTAGATTCCCTGGTGGTCCGTGGTGTGCTGTGGTGTCGTGCCGGCCCCCGTACCTTTTGTTGGAGGAGGGACGCAGCCTGCCTGCCTCCCTCCTCTTCCAGTCAGTCAACGGCCAAAATGGCGGCGCCCAGCACCGCCCACTGCATCCTGGGATGCACTGGGCGGGGCTACAGACCATGTAAGGGAGATCCTTTGGCCGGAGGCGGCCAGTCAACGATTTCTGGGGGTTTCGGGGGCTGGAGACCCACCGATCTTCCAGCCCCCCCCCCCCCCCCCCCCCCGTCGGTGGGTGGGAGGGTGGGAGAGGGTTTGGCCGGCGGCGGCCACGACATTTTTTTTGGGGGGGGGGGGGGGCCTCGTTGTTTCGGCCTCGGGGCAGGCTGTTTGACAGGTTTGGCCTTTTTACAGCCCAGACCTGTCAAACAAGTGCGGGAGGATTGTGCTGAGCTCAGCACAATTCTCCCGCACTTTAAACATGATAATCAAAGATAATAGCGCTGCTTAGATTTGCATGCATTATTGATGCAGAAAAGCCCTGCGCTGTCCCGGCGCTATTTTTAGGGCGCTGTTTGGAACAGCGCAGGGCTTTTGATCATCTGGGCTTGTTACCACTGGGGTAAAATGACCAAAATTCCTCTCTTTTGTATTAATGGCCACCTGCTAATTTTGCAGAGAAGGAGAAAACCACAAAGTAAAACTATTAAAAAATGCAGATAAATATTAATAGGCAGATAACAAAACATGTACAGTGATGTTCAATATAAATATATGAACATGTAACTGGATGACATTAAAAATACTCGTGGTTTTCTCTGCTTTGTTTTTGGTTGATTGTCCTGCTTCTGTTTTTGCTCCGCACCTGCTAATTTTGTCATTAAAGGAGATTAGCGCATGAGCTCTTACCGCCACACACGTTAATCAGCATTCGGCACTGTAGCTGCGCTGATTAGCGCAGAACACACCCATTCTCTGCCCCAAGACACACTCCCTGTACCAAAAAAGAAAGTTCATTTTTTAGCACATACATTGCAAAATTACCACAGAGCACCTTAACGCACCCCACAGTACGCCATAGTGGCATAGCTACAGGGGGCCTTGGAGGCCTGGGCCCCCCAAATTGGCTCTGGGGCCCTTAGTTTGGCTAGCGGGGTTCCCTAACCCCTACCTGCTAAAGCGTTTGTCCAACGCTGGTCTGCGTCTCTGCTCTTCCCCTCACGTTATGTGCGTGCTTGTTTTAGTGAAACTGAGCATGCGCTGCATTTCGTGCATGCTCAATTTCATTAAAACGAGCATGTACGGGACGTGCGGGGAAGAGCAGGGCAGGCAATGCAGCGGACACGAGCACTGGACAAATGCTTCAGCTGTCTGGGGTTGGGAACCCCCGCCATCCAAGGTATGTGAGGCAGCAGCGGCTGGGAAGCAGGCCAAAATGTGCCCCCCCCCCACACACACACACTTTGGGCTCATGCCCCCCCACGCTGGGGTCTGGCTACGTCACTAGTGGTAAACATTTGTTAATGCTTACTGCACCTTTGTAAAAGGGCCCCTTAGCAAGTTATTCCTCCAAGCAGGATTCTGGAACATTGGAGAAGCGGGGTGTGAATGTGGAGGAAGTTTGTACATTTTGTGAAATAGGAGTTTGGGCTGCATTTTGAATAGGTAGAAGACTTCAGTCCTAACTTGATGCAACTCCACCCACTTGCTTATCTGGTACTGGTACATTTCCTTGACACATGGTCTTGGGAATGGAGGTGGGGAGGGGGGGGAGGGGAGAGAATAGAATCATGTTTAGCTGTAAAATCAGGGCTTGGAGGGTGGAAAGGAGAGGCATCTTCTTAGGGTTACCATACGTCCGGACGGATTTGGCCAGCCTGCCAGTTTGTCCGGATTTCTGGACAAATGGGCTTGGCTGGCGGGGGCGGGAGCGGGACTCCCTTCCCCTCCCCTTACGCTACTATCCCTAGTGGTCTAGAGGTACCTCTTCGCTCTTCGGGGCAGGAAAGAAAGAGCCCCCTCTTTCCTGCCCGGAGCGGTGCTGCTAGCTGCCCTGCTGCATCCTGTGTGAGTCCGGCTCTCGGCGTTTCAAAATGGCCACCGAGAGTTGAAGCAGCCTCGCGAGACCTTAACTCTCGGTGGCCATTTTGAAACGGCGAGAGCCGGACTCACACAGGATGCAGCAGGGCAGCTAGCAGCAGCGCTCCGGGCAGGAAAGAGGGGGCTCTTTCTTTCCTACCCCGAGCGAAGAGGTACCTCTAGACCACCAGAGATAGTAGCGTGAGGGGAGGTGACAGGGGGGAGGGAAGGTGATGGGGGAAGAGGGGGCGACCGGGGGCGGGGCGATAGCGTGAAAGGGGTGGGACGATGACGTGAAAGGGGCGGGGTGAGGGCGTGAAATGGGACGGGGCAAGTGTCCTCTTTTTATGAGGACAAAAAATGGTAACCCTACATTTTCTGCTCCTTGGCCTGGAAGGGAGAGGAGGAGGGTGTGAGGTCTGTGGGAGTGGAGAAGAAAGAAAGAAGTGTATAGGAGGAGAGAGAGAGAGGCATGATCTGTCCTTGGACCCCTTCTCTTCTCAATCTACACCTCTTCCCTAGGCTCACTGATCTCATCTCATGGTTTTCAGTATCATCTTTATGCTGATGACACCCAGCTATATCTCTCCACACCAGACATCACCGCCGAGACCCAGGCCAAGGTATCGGCCTGCTTATCTGACATTGCTGCCTGGATGTCCAACCGCCACCTGAAACTGAACATATCCAAAACCGAGCTCCTCGTCTTTCCACCTACACCCACTTCTCCTCTTCCTCCACTCTCTATTTCAGTTGATAACACCCTCATCCTCCTCGTCCCATTTGCCCACAACCTCGGAGTCATCTTCGACTCCTCCCTCTCCTTCTCTGCGCATATCCAACAGACTGCCAAGACCTGTCGCTTCTTCCTCTTCAACATCAGCAAAATTCGCCCTTTCCTCTCTGAGCACACCACACGAATTCTCGTCCACGCTCTCATTACCTCTCGCCTTGACTACTGCAACTTACTCCTTACTGGCCTCCCACTTAGCCATCTATCCCCCCCTTCAATCTGTTCAGAATGCTGCCGCACGTCTTATATTCCGCCAGAACCGATATACTCATATCACCCCTCTCCTCAAGTCACTTCACAGGCTTCCGATCAGATACCGCATACAATTCAAGATTCTCCTCCTTACCTACAAATGCACCCGGTCTGCGGCTCCTCACTACCTCTCTAGCCTCATTTCCCCCTATGTTCCCGCCCGTAACCTCCGCTCACAGGACAAATCCCTCCTTTCAGTTCCCTTCTCCACCACTGCCAACTCTAGGCTCCGCTCATTCTGCTTTGCCTCACCCTATGCCTGGAACAATCTTCCTCAACCCCTACGCCAAGCCCCCTCCCTGCCCATCTTCAAAACTCTGCTTAAAACTCACCTCTTCAATGCTGCTTTCGGCACCTAACCTTTCGTGAAATATAGTATGCCCTATCAGACGGACTCTACACTTGTCTTTGGATTGTACACCTGTCTTTTAGATTGTAAGCTCTTTGAGCAGGGACTGTCCTTCTATGTTAATTGTACAGCACTGCGTAACCCTAGTAGCGCTTTAGAAATGTTAAGTAGTAGTAGTATGAAAGGATACTAGAAGAAAGACTGCTGAGTGAGGTGAGGAGGAGAGTGAGGGAACCAGGTTGGGATGTGCATGTCAAATACAAATTCCTTCTCCTCCACATCCTTCCCTCCCCCCAACCCCCAAAAAACAAAATTATTAGGAGGGCATAGAGGTTGAATGTTGGAGTGCCTGGTGAGTGTATTTCATCTCTGGAGGAATTTTCGAATTTCTTCCAATGGGGTACCCTCCACCAGCGCTGTATTAACTCAAACGTCAATTTAAAAAAAAAATCAATCCGCAGGATTGAAATTCCTACGTTTCCTGATTTATACACCAGCTGTGACCCAGTGCTAATGCTCACTGGATCAGATCAGGTGGTCAAATTTCCTGCACTGAGATCAGAATTGCACACACCTGTTCTCCTGGAGGCCAGATTCAATCTGGATCCAAACCAAAGTAGCTTAGTATGCTTGCCACGGCCCTAAGCAGTTTCTAGTTGAAAGGAGAAGACCTTTATCTTTCTGAATGCAAAGAGGGGAAAAAACAGCTTGACAGAGGAGGTATTATAGGTTGCTGGGTACATTGGGACTGAAAAGGCTATTCTCTGGATTGCTGTTGCATTTGTACCAGAAGGATAGCTGGCCAAAAGCAAGCCTCATAACATAAGTGAACATGAAAACACTTCTAAACCTAACAATGCAAGCTTATAATATTTGTACTATTTTTAATAATGCAAAATTTTGATATTTATACTATTTTCAACAAAAACAAAAATAACGGGTGGAAAAGACCTCATCAGAGTGAAACTGCAGCTTTACACTGCTGTGGTTTTTACAGCTCTCGGCTAAAAAAAAGTAATCACTGGGTCTAAAAAACCTCCCAAAAGTTTATATTTATTTTTATATTTGCATCTCTATACATCAGAGTATTCTTGTTCAGCTCTATCAAACATATAAACGGCAAGTGACCGTACTCGCAAATGCGCAGTACAGACTTCCCTCTCTGTCCCGCTTTCGCGTCAAGATGTCATGACATCAGAGGGCGGAACAGAGAGGGAAACGGAGTCGAATTGTTGGACGCCGCCGCTGCCGCCTGGAAAGGAACATCGCACGAAACAACCTCCACCCTCTCCCCCATCCCCGCCGCCGCTCCCGCCCCCCTCCGTATCGGGCCCCCTGCACTGACCTGACAGCGCCTCTCACCTCCGTGTGGAAGCGCTGCAGGCAGCAGCAGAGCGATGTGCTGCTGCCTGCAGCGCTTTCACACGGAGGTGAGAGGCGCTGTCAGGTCAGTGCAGGGGGCCCGGCACGGAGGGGGGAGGGAGCGGCGGCGAGGAGGGTAGCTGGACATGGGGGAGGGCAGGGGGGAGAGGCCATGGTTGTGGACGGGGTAAGAGCAGGGCAGAGAGGAGGGTTGCTGGACATGGGGGGAGGGGGGAGGCCAAGGGAAAGAGTAGGGTTGCTGGATATGGGGGGGAGGATCGGTGAACGGAGTGAGGCCAGGGGAGAGAGAAGGACTGCAATACTCGCCCGTTTTTACGGGCTTAACGGCTAGTCAATTATATTGTCCTGCACTTGTACAAAAAAAAGTTACTTATCTTGAAACAATTTCCTCATGTGCTTAAAAACACCAAAAACTAATCCACTCTTCTTTTACATGGCATCCTATAATCATGAACCCAGGAGCAAATCAGTCCCGATGGGGACCTGTTTCGCCAAGTGCTCTCATAGCTTTCATTAGTCAGACCAGCCTACAGGAGTCATCTTGCCGGCTGGTCTGACTAATGAAAGCTATGAGAGCATCAGTGTGAACATAGGAGTAGCCATACTAGATCAGACCAATGGTCCATCTAGCCCAGTATCCTGTTTTCCAAACAGTGGCCAAGTCAGGTCACAAGTACCTGGCAGAAACCCAAATCGTGGCAACATTCCATACTACAAATCCCAGGGCAAGCAGTTGCTTCCCATGTCTGTCTCAACCTTTTCTTATATGAGCACGCAATTCTGGAATACACTACCACGCAACCTGAAAACGATCTACGAACTAACCGACTTCCGCAAATTATTGAAGACTCATCTCTTTGATAAAATTTATTGTACATAAGTACATAAGTAGTGCCATACTGGGAAAGACCAAAGGTCCATCTAGCCCAGCATCCTGTCACCGACAGTGGCCAATCCAGGTCAAGGGCACCTGGCACGCTCCCTAAACGTAAAAACATTCCAGACAAGTTATACCTAAAAATGCGGAATTTTTCCAAGTCCATTTAATAGCGGTATATGGACTTGTCCTTTAGGAATCTATCTAACCCCTTTTTAAACTCCATCAAGCTAACCGCCCGTACCACGTTCTCCGGCAACGAATTCCAGAGTCTAATTACACGTTGGGTGAAGAAAAATTTTCTCCGATTCGTTTTAAATTTACCACACTGTAGCTTCAACTCATGCCCTCTAGTCCTAGTATTTTTGGATAGCGTGAACAGTCGCTTCACATCCACCCGATCCATTCCACTCATTATTTTATACACTTCTATCATATCTCCCCTCAGCCGTCTCTTCTCCAAGCTGAAAAGCCCTAGCCTTCTCAGCCTCTCTTCATAGGAAAGTCGTCCCATCCCCACTATCATTTTCGTCGCCCTTCGCTGTACCTTTTCCAATTCTACTATATCTTTTTTGAGATACGGAGACCAGTACTGAACACAATACTCCAGGTGCGGTCGCACCATGGAGCGATACATGGATCAAAACACATGAAGTCCACACACACTGTTGGTAATGCATCAATACATTCTTTTCTGAATTCCCATCCCCGTAATTTTACCACATTTATACCTTTACTCACAGAAAAATGTTATACCGAATGTTCTCCTACTATTGTTTGTAGCCCTATCAGTTTCCCGTTGTTTCTTTCCATTGTTCCATTGTTCTTCTCCATTGTTCTATTCCCTTAACGATACTTTGACTTTGTTTCCGCATAACTCCTCACAATGTAATCCATAACCGAATTGTAACAAACTGTATTTCCATCATTCATAATGTATTGTAAGCCACACTGAACCCGCAAATAGGTGGGAAAATGTGGGATGCAAATGCAATAAATAAATAAATAGTAGACTAGAGACTTTTCCTCCATGAATTTGTCCAAACCTTTTTTTAAACCCAGATAAGCTAACTGCTGTTACCACAGAGTTCCAGAGCTTAACTATTCATTGAGTGAAAAAATATTTCCTCCTATTTGTTTAAAAAGTATTTCCATGTAACTTCCTTGAGTGTCCCCTAGTCTTTGTACTTTTGGAACAAGTAAAAAATTGATTTACTTCTACTCGTTCTACACCACTCAGGATTTTGTAGACCTCAATCATATCTCCTCTCATCTGTCTGTTTTCCAAGCTGAACAGCCCTAACCTCTTTAACCTTTCCTTTTACGAGAGGTTCCATCCCCTTTATCATTTTAGTCGATCTTCTTTGAACCTTTTCTAATTCCACTATATCTTTTTTGAGATACAGCGACCAGAACTGAATGCAATACTCAAGGGTTGGACGCACCATGGAGCGATGCAAAGGCATTATAGTATTTTCGTCCTTATTCACCATCCCTTTCCTAAAAATTCCTAGCATCCTGTTTGCTTTTTTGGTCGCCGTCGCACTTTGAGCAGAAGATTTCAGCGTATGATCTACGACGACGTCCAGATCTTTTTCTTGAGGGCTGACCCCCGAGGTGGACCCTAGCATCAGGTAACTGTGATTCGGATTATTTTTTCCAACGTTCATCACCTTGCATTTGTCCACATTAAATTTAATCGGCCGTTTGGACGCCCAGTCTTCCAATTTCTGTGGTGAAGTCTCTTGAGAAAATACGTGGCGAAACGGGTCCCCGTTGGGACTGACACCGATTTGCTCCTGGGTTCGTGATTATAGGATGCCATGTAAAAGAACAGTGGAATTATTTTTTGGTGTTTTTTACCACATGAAGAAATTGTTTCAAGATAAGTAACTTTTTTTTGTACAAGTGCAGGACAATATAATTGACTAGCCGTTAAGCCCATAAAAATGGGCGAGTATTGCAGTCCTTCTCTCTCCCCTGGCCTCACCCCGTCCACCGATCCTCCCCCCCATATCCAGCGACCCTCCTGTTTTCCCTTGACCTCCCCCCTCCCCCCATGTCCAGCAACCCTCCTCTGTGCCCTTCTCTCACCCCAAGTCCAGCAACCGTGGCCTCTCCCCCCTGCCCTCCCCCTACGTCCAGCTACCCTCATCGCCGCCGCTCCCGCCCCCCTCCGTATTGGGCCCCCTGCACTGACCTGACAGCGCCTCTCACCTCCGTGTGAAAGCGCTACAGGCAGCAGCAGATCGCTCTGCTGCTGCCTGCAGCGCTTCCACACGGAGGTGAGAGGCGCTGTCAGGTCAGTGCAGGGGGCCCAATACGGAGGGGGGCGGGAGCGGCGGCAGGGATGGGGGGGAGGGTGGAGGTTGTTTCGCGCGATGTTCATTTCCAGGCGGCAGAGGCAGCGTCCGACAATTCGACTCCGTTTCCCTCTCTGTTCCGCCCTCTGACGTCATGATGTCTTGACGCGAGGGTGGGACAGAGAGGGAAGTCTGTACTGCGCATTTGCAAGTGAGTACGGACACTTGCCGTTTATATGTTTGATAGAACTGAACAAGAATGCTCTGATGTATAGAGATGCAAAGTGCTGTTTATACATAAAAATAAATACAAACTTTTGGGAGGTTTTTTAGATCCAGTGATTACTTTTTTAGCTGAGAACTGTAATAACCACAGCAATGTAAAGCTGCAGTCTCTGTCTGATGAAGTCTTTTCCTTCCGTTATTTTTGTTATCGTTGAAAATAGTATAACTATCAAAAATTTGCATTATTAAAAATAGTACAAATGTTATAAACTTGCATTGTTAGGTCTATATATATCCAAAACCTTTTCAAGCATTTCCATGTTCACTTGTGTTACGAGGTTGTGTACCTATTGAAGTTAAGTGAACCAGATCCATCATTTTGATTTGTTGTTTACAAAAGCAGGCCTCTCTCGGATCAGACAGAATACAGTCAGGGTCATAGCTGTGTCCTAAGCCTCTTTTCCTGGATGACCTTCCCATTAAACTAATACAATTGGACAGTATCATCAATTCAAACCCAACAGGTATCTCTCCTTCACTCCTCAGCACTTTACCAGTCGATGCTTTTAATATTTGCCTGACTTATCGGTAGCAGAATGCAATAAGCTGGTTTACCCTTTTTTAAAATGTGGTGTATTGATTAAAATTGCTGTATGGAGGCAGGATGACATTGGAAAATGTTTCTGTGCTTGCAGTTCTGTTTCCGAGTTAACTCATTGGAAAACGTTTCTGTGCATGCAGTTCTGTTTCCGAGTTAACTCATTGGAAAACGTTTCTGTGCTTGCAGTTCTGTTTCCGAGTTAACTCATTGGAAAACGTTTCTGTGCTTGCAGTTCTGTTTCTGAGTTAACTCATTGGAAAACGTTTCTGTGCATGCAGTTCTGTTTCCGAGTTAACTCATTGGAAAACGTTTCTGTGCATGCAGTTCTGTTTCCGAGTTAACTCATTGGAAAACGTTTCTGTGCATGCAGTTCTGTTTCCGAGTTAACTCATTGGAAAACGTTTCTGTGCTTGCAGTTCTGTTTCTGAGTTAACTCATTGGAAAACGTTTCTGTGCATGCAGTTCTGTTTCCGAGTTAACTCATTGGAAAACGTTTCTGTGCATGCAGTTCTGTTTCCGAGTTAACTCATTGGAAAACGTTTCTGTGCATGCAGTTCTGTTTCCGAGTTAACTCATTGGAAAACGTTTCTGTGCATGTAGTTCTGTTTCCGAGTTAACTCATTGGAAAACGTTTCTGTGCTTGCAGTTCTGTTTCCGAGTTAACTCATTGGAAAACGTTTCTGTGCTTGCAGTTCTGTTTCTGAGTTAACTCATTGGAAAACGTTTCTGTGCATGCAGTTCTGTTTCCGAGTTAACTCATTGGAAAACGTTTCTGTGCATGCAGTTCTGTTTCCGAGTTAACTCATTGGAAAACGTTTCTGTGCATGCAGTTCTGTTTCCGAGTTAACTCGGGCATAAAGCAGATTAAAAAAAAATTGTGTTATGTCTTCCCCTTCATGAACTCTTTACAAATTAGTCGCTACACCCACTGGCTTTTGTAGTTTTAAGTAAGGTTTTAAAGAGGTCTATAGTAGTTCTTGGGGTGGAAGGGAAGGGGGGAAGTTGGGGATGATGGGAGTAGCGAAGGATTTGTGTGTTAATCATTCACTTAATTTTGAGTGCAGGCTTCAGTGGCCGTCCACTGGGAGGCACGGTCCTTTCCATAAAAATGTACCAGATAGGTTTAGTTGGTTTTGATGGAGCACTGGCCTGATGCATACTCTCTTGAAAGGACCTCAAGTCAGTGTGGATGAGGTCAGTTTTAATAGGGTCAGGGTTGAAAAGTGCTTGAAAATTCACCCATCTTGGCTTTCAGGGTCTCTCTTCTTTTGGGTTGATGAGAATAAAAAGCCAGACTCTGTGTAGGGTTCCCCTTCCTTTTGCTTTTGAGATCTCTTCAACAATCTGTAATCAGCCGTACATTGCGTCCCATTGTTTGCTTTGGGCATCTTTCAGGTGATGGAGGAACTGCAGGGCACCCCTCTGTGCAGCGAGGAGAAGGAATTGCTACAGCTTCTGTCCACACCACATCTTAAGGTATTAAACAACAAAAAAGTTCAAACACTAATGCTACTTTGAAACGAGAGCAAACAATGAAGTCTTCTGTACGAACTTTATGCTCCTCTTTCCTCTCATAAAAGTGATGACAACTTTAGCTGTATTTTAAAATTGCAATACAATATATTTAATTATTTTATTTTTGTTACATTTGTACCCCGCGCTTTCCCACTCATGGCAGGCTCAATGCGGCTTACATGGGGCAATGGAGGGTTAAGTGACTTGCCCAGAGTCACAAGGAGCTGCCTGTGCCTGAGGTGGGAATTGAACTCAGTTCCTCAGGACCAAAGTCCACCACCCTAACCACTAGGCCACTCCTCCACTGTTGCTACTATTGGACATTCTACATGCAATGTTGCTACTATTGGAGATTCTACATGGAATGTTGCTATTCCACTAGCAACATTCCATGTAGAAGGCTGCGCAGGCTTCTGTTTCTGTGAGTCTGACGTCCTGCACATACGTGCAGGACATCAGACTCACAGAAGCAGAAGCCTGCACGGCCACATTGGTGATCTGCAAGGGTCGACTTCTACATGGAATGTTGCTAGTGGAATAGCAACATTCCATGTAGAATCCCAATAGTAGCAACATTCCATGTAGAATCTCCAACAGTATCTATTTTATTTTTGTTACATTTGTACCCTGCGCTTTCCCACTCATGGCAGGCTCAATGCGGCTTACATGGGGCAATGGAGGGTTAAGTGACTTGCCCAGAGTCACAAGGAGCTGCCTGTGCCTGAAGTGGGAATTGAACTCAGTTCCTCAGTTCCCCAGGACCGAAGTCCACCACCCTAACCACTAGGCCACTAGAACAATTAAGGTTATTTCAAGCCAACTATCTTGCTTGCCCCTCCTCCAACCATCCACCCTGTGTCTCCCTCATCGGCTTCATTCCATTACCACCGGGCGTAATGTGTCACTTACTCAACAAACAGGGATGCAGATACCTACAAGGAAGACATGGAGACTTCAGAAGTAGGAACTGCGGTGCCAAACACGTTCAGCAGCTAATGAGTTTTTGTGACCTGTGGGGGTTTCTGCTATGCTGCCGGCCCCTAGCAATTCAGCTTATGACAATCATAATGAAGCTGCTTCTATGTCTTCCAGCTTCCAATTTGAAAAAACTCCCTCACCCCCTTATATTTTTGCATCCAACTTTGCATGAAGCAAGAGAACATAAAAGCCCACCTCTTTGACATTGCTTTTGACTCGTAACCACTTGTAACCACTCGCCTCCACCTACCCTCCTCTCCTCCTTCCTGCACACATTAATTGATTTGATTACTTTATTTTTTGTCTACTAGATTGTAAGCTCTTTGAGCAGCGACTGTCTTTCTTCTATGTTTGTGCAGCTCTGCGTACGCCTTGTAGTGCTATAGAAATCCTAAATAGTAGTAGTAGTAGTAAAAGCAGCAGCTGACGTCACCAGACATTTAGCCGATGATATGTGGTGCCCAATGAAATCAATGGCAACTCGTCAGCTTCTCCATGCAGTAACTGTGCGTGCAAAGCTGAATTTTCCAGGATAAGAGAGTGGCTCCATGAGTTATGCTGGTGGGGGTCCTTATACGAAGCTTCGGAGGCCATTTTCCCACGCGCTGGGGCCCTTTTTTTTACCGCAGCTGGTAAAATGCCGCCCCCCCCCCCCCAAATGGCCACATAGTAAGATAACTCTTACTGTGTGTGGAGCACTTACTGCCACCCATTGAGGTAATGGTAAGGGCTCCCACGGTAATGCCGTGCTAGAAAAAAAGTAAACATTTCAGGAGCGCCGGAAATGGCGCGTGCTCGACCCGGAACTACTGCCATTGGCCACGTTGGATTTAGGGTGCACGTTGGGCTTACTGCCACTTTGTAAAAGATCCCCTTAGTTTGGCTACACCCTGGGCATCACATTTGTGTGCATACCTTACAAGTGCATTCACTCTGCAGCTCCTCAGTACCTTTCCACTCTCATCTCTCCCTACACGTCTCCTCGTTCACTGGGTAAATCTCTCTTATCTACACCCTTCTTCTCCAGACTCCGTTCCTTTTATCTTGCTCCACCATATGTCTGGAATAGACTTCCTGAGCCAGTACGTCAAGCTCCATCTCTGGTCGTCTTCAAATCTAGGCTAAAAGCCCACCTTTTTGATGCTGCTTTTAACTCCTAATCCTTACTCACTTGTTCAGTACCCATATTTTATCATTCCCACCTTAGTAATTCCCTTCTCTAATTTGTTCTGTTTGTCCTAATTAGATTGTAAGCTCTGTCAAGCAGGGTCTGTCTCTTCATGTCCAGTGTATGGCGCTGTGTACGTCTAGTAGCGCTATAGAAATGATAAATACTAGTAGTAGTAGTTAACACAAGAGGACTTTTTATTAAGAGCTTACGGCAGAATCTTGGTATTGTCTTCCTGGTTTTTTTTGTTTCTTTCTGTTTTGTTTTTAGGCCATACTTCTTGTTCATGACACAGTCGCCCAGAAGAATTTTGACCCGGTTCTCCCACCTCTGCCAGATAATTACGATGACAGCTTCGATGAGGAGTCGGTGAAAATTGTTCGCCTGGTGAAGAACAAGGAACCCCTTGTACGTAAATGCTTCACTTCATATACGTATTCTGATTTCAAGCGATTTCCTATATGATCTTACTAACAAATGTAGAAAACTATGTTGAAAGCAGTTTGACGGACACATCTGTCTACAAAATATTATCTTCATATTCCTATATAATAATTCTCACCTCCAACGTTCTGACTTGCCTGGGACCGTGGCTCATTCCGAGTTGGTCTGCTAGGCTCTGTGTCAACTTCAGAACCCGGGGGGGGGGGGGGGAACATGCCTCACAGCTGATCCATGTCCAGAGGAGGGTCGCTGGACATGGGTGGCTGGAGGGGGGGCAGGGGAGAGAGGAGGGTCGCTGGACATGGGTGGCTGGACATGGGTGGTTGGAGGGGGGGCAGGGGAGAGAGGAGGGTCGCTGGACATGGATGGCTGGAGGGGGGGCAGGGGAGAGAGGAGGGTTGCTGGACATGGGTGGCTGCAGGGGGGGCATGGGGTCGCTGGACATTTGTGGCTGGAGGGGGGCAGGGGAGAGAGGAGGGTCGCTGGACATGGGTGGCTGGAGGGGGGCAGGGGAGAGAGGAGGGTTGCTGGACATGGGTGGCTGCAGGGGGGGCATGGGGTCGCTGGACATGGGTGGCAGGAGGGGGGGCAGGTGAAAGAGGAGGTTCGCTGGACATGGGTGGCTGCAGCGGGCGCAGGGGGAGAGGAGGGTCGCTGGACATGGGTGGCTGCAGGGGGAGAGGAGGGTTGCTGGACATGGGTGGCTGCAGGGGGAGAGGAGGGTCGCTGGACATGGGTGGCTGGAGGGGGGGCAGGGGAGAGAGGAGGGTCGCTGGACATTTGTGGCTGGAGGGGGGGCAGGGGAGAGAGGAGGGTCGCTGGACATGAGTGGCTGGAGGGGGACAGGGGCGAGAGGAGGGTTGCTGGACATGGGTGGCTGCAGGGGGGGGCATGGGGTCGCTGGACATGGGTGGCTGGAGGGGGGCAGGGGAGAGAGGAGGGTCGGTGGACATGGGTGGCTGGAGGGGGGCAGGGGAGAGAGGAGGGTCGCTGGACATGGGTAGCTGCAGGGGGAGAGGAGGTTTGCTGGACATGGGTGGCTGCAGGGGAGCCGAGGAAAACCTTGCTAGCGCCAGTTTCATTTGTGTCAGAAACGGGCCTTTTTTTTACTAGTTTCTTAATAAAATAATTTAAACTATTAAAAAAGAACAAAAAAGGGCCCTGCCAAGAGGACCACCAAGCACATTCAGAGAGCAGATTGAAGGGTTTAGGAGAACTTGCAGATGGTTTTTTGGCATCAGCTGTCTCTAGAATTTACAGCTGTTCAGTTACATTGCAGAAAATGTCCCTGTGTGTGAGGCTGTATTGCAAGTGAGAAGCATTAGAACTGAAACCTTTTAGGCTTGTGGAAAGCCTTTATTAGTCCAGAGAAAGGAACCTCTTTGAAGGTCAGGTAGTTGTTGAATCAACCTAGAGGTGAAAACTGGCGAGCCACATCCGTCTCTACAGATAAACCTTAATCAGACTAGGGGACACTTTATGAAGATACTCAGTAGTAACATTTAAAACAAATGGGAGAAAATACTTTTTCACCGGGGGCCTGAGTTGTAAACAGGGACCGTTGCACAAAGGGGGTGGCATTCAAATGAGATGCACAGATCCCCCTTTATGAATTGGTCGCTGTTTGCGATTTCAAGCTGTCAAATTCATTTGACAACTTGCACAAAAATCTCCCCTTGCCTCCCAACCCCCTCAAAACAATTCCCTTGTGGTCCAGTGGACCTGGGCTGGCATCTCCTGCCCCACCCAGCAGAGATTTACGCTGGTGGTCTAGTGATCCCCTCCACTGTCTGTACCTTAAGGAAATTGGAGGAAGGAGGGCGGAAACAACACCTTCTCCCTCATGCCTCGGGTTGTTCCTCTTCCAAAATGTCAGGGGCTGAGTGCCGCCATTTTGGAAGAGACTGGACCCAAGGGAGGAGGTGTTGCTCCTGGCCTCCTTTCTCCAACTTCTTTAAGGTACGGGCAGGGAAGGGGGTCACTAGACCACCAGGGTAAATCTCTGCTGGAAGTGGTCCAGGTCCACTGGAATACCAGGAAATTGTTTGGGGAAGGGGATGGGCAGGTGTGGTCCACTGGACCACCAAGGAATTGTTTCAGAGTGGTCAGGAGGAACGGCAGGTGAAGGGTCCACCGGACCACCAGAGAATTGTATCGGGGTGTTGTGTGGGGGGGGGGGGGGGGTGGGTGGGTGGGGGGGTTCACTGAGAGGAGAGAGGAAGGGAGCTGCCTGCTTGTGCTTCTCTCCTTTCCAACAGCTCTGAGGGAGCTGTAAAATTTGCATCACCCAAAATGCTCATTAGAATACTAATGAGCTCATTGTAATACATTTGCATGGGATTCTTGGTGGCTGCTAATGGCCATGGAAAACCCCTTTGTGCATTACTCGCTAAATAGTGTTTGCTCTAAACTGGCTACAATCAGTCTAAAGGAAACGTTCCTAGCACAGTAAGCTTTGTGCATCGGGTCCTCAATGCTTAATTTGGAATTCATTGCCAGAAGATGTGGTAAAAGCGGTTAGCATAGCTGAGTTTAAAAAAGGTTTGGACAAGTTCCTGGAGGAAAGAGTTGGGGAAAGCCTCTGCATATACCTGGGGGTAAATAGCATGGAATCTTGCTACTGTTTTGGATCCTGCCAAGTATTTGTGACTTGGGTTAACCATTGCTGAAAACAGGATACTTTTCTTGATGGACCTTTGGTCTGACCCACCTTTAATGTCCTTACAGTTGTCACTAGCTTTCACTTGCATTTTCTTTAGAGTGATGATCTTCACAATTTGGGGATGGGGATATAGTGACCAGCACCCTGGTAGTGATGGGGGGTGTGGGTCCTTCTCCACTGAGGAGATTGGTCCAGAACAACATGTGTAAATAAAACTTCAATGGTCTTCCCAGTCTACTTGCCCTTTCCAACTGTTAGATCCTCTTAAGACCAGGTTACACTGCGCTTAGTCTTCTGGCTTTAGTGTCGTGACGCCAACATTATGGAACGCACTGCTTCACGACTTCCGAACAGAATTGTCCCTCTAGAAATTTGTCTGTCCTTAAATCCTGTTGGGCTCTCCCTGGCGCTTGATTAGTACACGATTGCCCGTAGAGCTCCTCACTGGGGGCTGGTCGTGGCAAAATCCATCTGGTTATGCTCTCATTCTTTTTGTATCCCTCTAATTTAACTATTTGGGATTGTATTGTTGAATGTGTATTTGCCCTTCTCTCCTTCTAGTATCTCCGTTTTTGTCTATTCTGCTCCCGCTCTTCCAATTTATTAAAATATGTAAACCGCTTAGATTTCCTTTTATGATTTTGTGGTATATAAAATAACATTGACACTTGGAACACTCTTGGGCTCATTTTCGAAAGAGAAGGACGCCCATCTTTCGACACAAATCGGAAGATGGGCATCCTTCTCCCAGGGTTGTCCAAATCGGTATAACCAAAAGCCGATTTTGGACATCCCCAGCTGTTTTCCGTCGCAGGGACGGCCAAAGCTCAAGGGGGCGTATCGGAGGCGGCACTTAGGCGTGCCTAACATATGGACGTCCTCGACCCATGTGACGAGCACTTGGACGACTTTATCTGGACGTGTTTTTCTTACGACCAAGGCACAAAAAGTTGGCCGAAATGACCAGATGATTACCGGAGAGAATCGGGGATGACCTCCCCTTACTCTTCCAGTGGTCACTAAACCCCTCCCACCCTCAAAAAACATCTTTAAAAATATTTTTTGCCAGCCTCAGGTCCATCACAGCAGTATGCAGGTCCCTGGAGCAGTTTTAGTGAGTGCAGTGCACTTCAGGCAGGCCAGGCCCATCCCCCTCCCTACCTGTTACGTTTGTGGAGGAAACAGCGAGCCCTCCAAAACCCACCACAAACCCACTGTACCCACATCTAGGTGCCCCCCTTCACCCATAAGGGTTATGGTAGTGGTGTACAGTTGTGGGTAGTGGATTTTAGAGGGGGGGGGGGGTTGGGGGACTCAGCAGACAAGGTAAGGGAGCTATGTTCCTGGGAGCATTTTATGAAGTCCACTGCTATGCCCCCTAGGGTGCCCAGTTGGTGTTCTGGCATATCAGGGAGACCAGTCACTACAAATGCTGGCTCCTCCCACAATCAAAGGGCTTGCATTTGGTTGTTTCTGAGATGGGTGTCCTTGGTTTCCATTATTGCTGAAAATCAGAAACGACCAAGTTTAGGGATGACCAAAATGTCAAGATTTGGGCGTCCCCAACCGTATTATCGGTGTCCATCTTGTTTCGATAATACAGGTTTCCCCTCCCCTCCATCAGGACGTTTTGCGAGGACGTCCTTAAGAAAACTTTGGCATCCCTTTTGATTATGCCCCTCTCTGTTTCGCTTAGTACTCATTCTCTCTTCTCAGCTCCTTTCACCCACACACGCTCTTCCCCCAAGGGCAAAGAGAAGGGTCCTGAGGGAAGCGGGCTCAAGCATTGAGCGAATGGAGTATATTTGTGTCAGGATGAAAAAGCTTTTACTAACAACCTTGGAGATCTGCTTATGGATAGAAAGCATGTTATCAAATATTGATGATAGAATTTTAACAGATTCTTTGAGAGAGATTCCAATGCAACGAATGCTAGGCTAGAGAGATGGGGGGTGAGAGGAGAAAATTGCATCTGATTTAGAGGGATTAAGCTTGATCCTATCCAGTTTTGCAGAAATCGTGGGCATGGGGTGAGGAGAGTTGGGGGAGGGGTTCCAGAGGTGCAAGAATCTGTGTGTTGTCAGCATAGATGGAAAAAAAAAAGTGATTTCAAGGGGTTGGATTAATAGAGCAAACAGGGAGAAGAATCACTCCAAGGATGGCTCCCTGGTGTACCTCTGAGATGCATGGGTTAGGGTTTGCGGAAACAGAAGAGCAGCGAGCTAAGAAGGAGCTGTTGGTGAGGTGTGACTGAAACTAAGAAAGGTATGTGTAAATGCAGACAGACACTGAAGAGAGTGATTCGCCGGGTCAGAAGCGACTGAAAATTCAGACGAGACAAGAAGAGCATCCAGTACTTCAGAATTTGTATCTATCTCCTTAACCGGTCTTCGGAAAAATAACCTCATGGGATAAATCTTTGCTTTTGGGTGCTTTCTCTCATTTTTACAGCTGTATTCTGTATTAGAATCTTAATAGTGAGAGATGATATTGTAAAGTGGAAATAAGGAACATAATACAATTGAGCAGAGAAGATTAATGTGGTTGTTCACATTGTAGAACGCTTGAGGGTACCTGTGTTTGGAGAAATAGTGAGTTTAGTACTTCTGCATGTCTGGACTGGTTTGGAAGGAAGAAGAGGAGAGTGAAATTAGACCTTACCTGGTAATTTTCTTTCCTTGAGTTCCTCCAGACCAGTCCAGCAAGCCTCCATCCTGTCACTTTATAGATTTGATTAGTGTCCTAGCAGGGAAGGGTCAACCCCTGGTGAGATCTCTATATTAGTGTTGGAGTTCTTTTTCAGTCCCCAGGGATAAGGATGGGCTCATGTAATCATTATGTCCAGAGCCCTTTTGGTGGGGGAGCGACTTTGTCAGAGGACTGTACTGGAGCTTATATAGGGTGATGTCATCAAACCAGTTGGTCTCTGTCTCCATCTGCTGGTAAGTCGGTAAAGAAATATGGGCTCAAACCAGTGCTCAGGACACACCAAGCCAATGAGGATTTTAGACAATGCACAATGAATATGCAAGAGACAGATTTGCATACACTGCCACCATTGTATGGAAACCTTCCTTATGCATACTGATTGTGGGTATCCTGAAAACCTGACTAGCTTGATGTGTTCCAAGGACTGGATTGACAACCCCTGGCCTAGAGGGACTCTAGGAAAGAAAATTAACAGATACTCTAATTCAGGGGTCCTCAAATCCAGTCCTTGAGGTCCACAACCCAGCCTGGTTTTCAGGATTTCCACAATGAATATGTATTTGATCTGTTTGCATGCAGTGAAAGCAATGAATATTCACTGTGGAAATCCTGAAAACCAGACTGGGTTGTAGACTTGAAGGACTGGATATGGGGACTCCTGGTCTAATCTCTCCAGTCCTCCAAATTGGCTCCCTCCTACCCGGTCTGTTTGTTGCCCTCCCCAGGTGTCTGCTTCTGGAGCAGCTGTTCTGTGTTCTTCTGGTACAGTATAACTGGATGAGTCTGAGCCCCATAGTGCCCTAAATCCTCCGCCTTTCTTACAGTCTTGTGAGAATAGTCTAGGGTTTAGTTATCACATGGCTCAGAGTCAGACTGAGCCATACAGTGCCAGAAAAAAAAACCCCAATCAGCTGTCCCTGGAAGCGGAAGCAGCTGAAAAGCTGCAGAGAAGGTTAGGGAAGAGAGCCAGGGAGTTGCAGTTAGGGTCAGATGGGGCCGCCACTAACACCTAGGCCTTAAAATAAAAAAAACACTTTTTGAGAGCCTTGGTGGTCATGTGGCAGCCTATTGCATAGAACCTGTGTCCAGATAAGAATAAGTTAGGGATCCTTTTACAAAGGAGCGCTGAAAAATGGCTTGTAGTGTAGGTGAAGGTTTTGGGTACGCACAGAATCATTTTTCAGTGCACCTGTAAAAAAGCCCCTCCCCCCCCCCCCCCCCCCGAAAATGGACATGTGGGAAAATCAAAATTGCCATGCGTCCATTTTGGGTCTGAGACCTTACTGCCAGCCATAGACCTAGCGGTAATGACCTACGTGCATCAGATACCACTTGGCGTGCGTCTGCTACGCGCTCCAAAAAATAAAAATATATTTTTCAGATATGTGTATCGGCCGCGTGCCAAAAATGAAATTATCACAAGAGCCACACAGTAGTCAGGCGGTAAGTCCATTTTGGCGCACATTGGGCACGCGTAGGCACCTAAGCGGCTTAGTAAAAGGGGCCCTTAGTCATTGATAGTTTTATCAATCTGTAATCCATACATGGAATGTAACTGGGCAGTAGCTACTAACTAAAAACCTGGAGATAAAATTTGCCTTCATTACATACATTACATTACATTACATACATTATCTCCCACTCAACACTTTCCGGAACCTGATACAGTCTACTGTTATAACCCATGCCGACTACTGTAACAGTGTCTTTTTAGGATGCAAAACCCAAATACTGAAGAGACTCCAAACTGCCCAAAACACGGCTGCCAGACTTATTTTTGGCAAATCGAAATTCGAAAGTGCATCACCTCTTCGAGCAAAGCTTCACTGGCTCCCCATCAAAGAAAGAATACATTTTAAGATCAACAAAATGACCCACCAGATCATCCATGGCGAATCCCCTGGCTACATGAATGAATTGATCGACCTCCCTGCTAGAAACAGATCTAATTCTTCACGAACTTATCTTAACCTACACCTTCCCAATTGTAGAGGAATTAAGTACAAGACCTACTACGCATCCAGTTTCTCCTTTTTGGGCAGCCAGCTTTGGAATGCTCTACCCAGACCAATCCGATTAATAAACGATTTCTTGCCCTTTGGAAAAATGCTGAAAGCTCATCTCTTAAGCAAACTTACCCAAATGCCCCAACCTAATCTCGCCAACTTCCACCCCCAGTTCTGTTCTGACTTAAATACCAACCTCCCATCCTTCTCTTTCCATCTCTCCATAATTTTATCCCTCCTTACATGCGTGGGATAAGCATAAAGGAATCCTGTTCAGAAGGAATGTATCCTTGGGAGCTTAGCCAAGATTAGGTGGCAGAGCCGGTGGTGGGAGGAGGGGCTAGTGGTTGGGAGGCGGGGCTAGTGCTGGGCAGACTTATACGGTCTGTGCCAGAGCTGGTGGTGGGAGGCGGGACTGGTAGTTGGGAGGCGGGGATAATGCTGGGCAGACTTATACGGTCTGTGCCAGAGCTGGTGGTGGGAGGCGGGACTAGTGGTTGGGAGGCGGTATGGTGCTGGGCAGACTTATACGGTCTGTGCCAGAGCCGGTGGTGGGAGGCGGAGCTAGTGGTTGGGAGGCGAGGATAGTGCTGGGCAGACTTATACGGTCTGTGCCCTGAAGAGGACAGGTACAAATAAAAAGTAGCACATATGAATTTATCTTGTTGGGCAGACTGGATGGACCGTGCAGGTCTTTTTTCTGCCGTCATCTACTATGTTACTATCCTGTCTACCCTCTTTTATCCTAGTCATCTATTATCTAGCTCAACTTATCATACACTACTAAACTCAACTTTACATTGTTTTACTACTGTTTTATTAAAATTCTATTAACTTTGTATTTCAAATTACTATGTAAGCCGCGTTGAGCCTGCATTGTGTGGGAAAGCGCGGGGTACAAATGTAAGAATAATAATATATCGGTGAGCTATTTTTGCTTGATTACATTGAAAATACAGCTTTAACTGCATGAGGGAAGTGAGAAGAACGTTTGAAACGAGAAAAAACAAAAGGAAAATCTTACACAAAACTGACACATTTTGTCAGCGGACATCTCCCTCTCCTGTGTTCCTACAAAAACATCAAACAGAAAGGTGCACATGTCCACTGGTGATAGGAACTGTGAGGAAATACTTTTCCACCCGTAGGGCTGTAGTTGTCTGAAATCGTTGCTAGAAGAGGTGATGACAACCAAAGCGGTGACAGAATTCATGCGCTCTTGGAACATAGAGTAGGATCCGGTAAGAGCACTGGAACGACAGAAGAGGGTAAAGTCAATTAGTGGAGAAGGTCACAAAAATTACATTTCATGCAATCAACAAAACTGAAACGTGTGTCTTTTCAGTGCCTCCATAGCTCAAACACTTGCAGATGGATGCTTACTTTGCAATGTTTTCACAGAGAGAGTAGTGGATGCTTGGAATGCCCTCCCGCGGGAGGTGGTGGAAATGAAAACGGTAACAGAATTCAAACACGCGTGGGATAAACATAAATGAATCCTATTCAGAAGGAATGGATCCTAAGGAGCTTAGCCGAGATTGGGTGGCAGAGCCGGAGGCGGGATAGTGCTGGGCAGACTTATACGGTCTGTGCCCTGAAGAGGACAGGTACAAAGTAGGGTATACACAAAAAGTAGCACCTATGAGTTTGTCTTGTTGGGCAGACTGGATGGACCATGCAGGTCTTTTTCTGCCATCATTTACTATGTTACTATGTTATAGTAGAGGTGTATTTTCAGTGCGCTTAGACTTAGAGTTATGCGGTGGGGCATTTTCAATAGGACATCTAAGTCGGGCTTTGGATTTTTGTGATAAACATTCCATATCCGAATAGCCAATGTAACCATTTTCAAAAAAAGAAAAATGTATCTTTTTTTCTTTTTTTTTTTTTTCAAAAATACCATTTCGAACAAGGTGCGTTATCTTTTTAGGCTGTTAAAAAAAAAAAATCAAACCCACAGAAGTTAAAAACGCACAAAATAAGCCATTGGAATGTAGATGGGACCATCATTTTTAGCAGATTGGTTTCTCCCTTATCTTGTCTACTGAACCTTCCAAAACTCACTTCCCCCAACTGTACCCCACTACAATAGCGCTTATGATGAAGGGGGGACCTATATGCAGGTACAGTGGGTTTTTAGTGAAGTTTGGAGGGCTCACAGTTTCCACCACAAGTGTAACTGCACTCACCACTAGTCTATTCCAGGGACCTGGCTATAACATCTGAGGCTGTCATTTTTTTTTGGGGGGGGGGGGGGGGGGGGGGTCAGTGACCTCTGGGGGGGGGGAGTAAGATGGGTCATCACTGAATTCCTCCAGTGGTTATCTGGTCATTTAGGGCATCTTTTTGTATCTTATTCATTGGAAAAACAGGTCTAGACCAGTCCGTTGAAGTTCTCGCCCTTGATGTTTGGTTTTGTTCCAGTACGGCTGTAAAATGTCCCAAGTGTTAGGTATGCTCTAATCCAGCCCTCAAAATGCCCCAGACACATCCCCTTGTCAGACGAAATGCATAGATAAACATCTACTAAATAGTTCTTGAAAATACCGATTTGGATGTTTTGAGAAGAAATTCGTTCAAATGCTGCTTTGACGCCTTTGAACGTTCTTCTCTTTTGAAAATGAGCCCCATAGTCAATGGGGAAGAAAAAGACCTTAGAAAGATGCGAACAATAAGAAAGCCAATAGGATTACTTCACTTTTTCTCAATCTTCGGTCAAAACTCTATAACTCAATCCATGTGCACGTAACTTCAAGAACCACAAATCCAAAGGTTGCCAAAATGTGATACTTAGCTTTGAGCTTAGCTATTTGAGGCAGTAGGAAGTATGAAAGGAAGGTCACTATTCGTAAACAGCGTAGGATTTCCAACCTTGAGTCCATAACACGTAACTGGCTTCCACAATTTATAGTCATAACTTCCTTTTCT
Organism: Microcaecilia unicolor; assembly: GCF_901765095.1. Classification (NCBI taxonomy): domain Eukaryota; kingdom Metazoa; phylum Chordata; class Amphibia; order Gymnophiona; family Siphonopidae; genus Microcaecilia; species Microcaecilia unicolor. The sequence continues at coordinate 106,812,294 of NC_044042.1, forward strand.
GGCACCCTCTAGAGAGTCCTAACAGTTACTGTCTGTGTGCATTTTTGTAGGGCGCCACAATAAGACGGGATGAGCACTCAGGCGCTGTGATTGTGGCCAGAATCATGTGTGGCGGTGCTGCAGACCGTAGTGGTAAGTGTCGTCGAATGCTCCCCCCAAGCACAATGCAGCACTTATAACAGTTATGCTTCTAGCGCGTGCAGATGCGGGTGGTGTGGGCTTCTGAGCTCCGTCAGGCTGAAGAAGGGGGGAGGTGTTATGATCTTTAGACATAATGGAGTGGAGAAGTAGCCTAGCACTGGGCTGTCACCAAACAAAATCCCGTTGTTAATCCTTGTGATCCTGGGCAAGTCTCTTAACTCTCTGTTGCCTCAGGGACAGGAAAGTACCTGGTGTACCTAAATGTAACTCGCCTTGAGTAGCTACTGATAAGAGGTATGAGCTACATCTAAAAATACAGTTTGATCCTCCAGCATACTGGCACTGGAGAAACCAATTGCACCAGCTGGCATCTTGGGAGGCTGGAGAATCCCGGCTCTCAAAGAACAAGAGAGTCACGTTTTTGGCTGTCTGGGGTCCTTATCTGCGAAGTCTAAGCCATAGAGGTCGAAGTTTGCTCTTAAATGCATGGTGAATCCATGGATTATTACTGAATAGATCTCCAGGTCTGGGGGGGGGGGGGAGGGAGGGAGCGGGGTAGAGGAGGGGGTTGGGGGAGGGTGGGGATAGGATAAGTACATCCTGATGGGAGTAAATAAATAACAATGCTGTATTAAAAAACTCAAAAATGATACATGTTCATTGACCAATGGTTGTATAATTAGATTGAGGTTTGATGAATGTTATATGCAGAGCCTTGTATGTCAACGTTTATGTTACTGCAATTTCAATAAAAAAACGTTTAAACATAAAAATACAGTTTGGTGGGCGGAAAAGACCTCACTGAGCTGTACAGGTTCACATCTCTTGTACTTACGAGGGCTCAGGGAAGGCAGGGAATCCTGCAGTGACCCTTCATTCGCTTATGAGTCACGTCAAGGTAGGGCCCACCAGTCTTTGAGTTTCCCATAATTGTCACAATGTTTATTCCAAAATCCGTCAACGGGGAGAGTAAAATTTTGGGTAACTTCAATTTCCAGGGGCTAAAAAGAGAAATAGAAAACTTTAAAGCTTTTTTTTCATGTATAAAATGGACCGTCCCTGCCCCCTCTCAGCATTCAGTATGGAAAGAGGAGGCAGTTTGAGGCAAGGGCTGCGAGTATCTGAGAATAGAGGAACAGGAGGTGGGTGTGTGGAGAATGGGGACATGGGGAGGTGGAGTAAGAAGTGGGAGAGCATTGAGGTAAAGGACAAGGGCTTGGGGGAGGGGAAGTTGGGCCATAGAGGATAACCTTTAGATCAGCACAGTAGGGCTCCGATTATCCGGACTATCCTCTGCAGGGGGTGGTCCGGATAATAATAAATCTGGATAATGAGACATTCTTTCTTCAAAAGAGAATATACTGTGAGAGTTACACGTTGAGCATTATTTTTTGTTTTCAATTATAAACAGGAAAAAATATCAAGCTATTTGTGATTTTATAACATTTCTTTTACTGTTTATCAGGCATAATGTGATAACTATGATACAGAGATTATGATAAAAAATGGAAAACATAAGGAGCAGAAACAGTCTAGATAATCGGAGTTTGGATAATTGGCGTTCTACTGTATTTCCCAAACTTTTATCCAGCATGACCCCCATTTTAGCACTTGAAAATTCACCCAGACCTGCACTTTTCCCCTCCGCTTATCCAAAGCAGGAAGGCAGAGGCAGCAGAAGCAACCGTCAGTACAGGGTCCTCGATATCATTTTATGCTTCCAGATTCCAGTACTCTGTAGAGATTTTCAGTCTAAGCCCACACAGGGGGAGGGGGCGAAGCCTGTGACTGCCACTACCGGGCACTGGTAATGATGGAGGTCCTGTTTTTGTGACTCTGAACCACTGGTTATGTCATGTCAGCCTGTAACGTGTTTTCTCTGCCTTGTTTTCCTTCAGGTCTCGTGCATGTTGGAGATGAGTTACGAGAAGTGAATGGTGTGGCAGTGCTTCATAAACGACCGGACGAGATTAGCCAGATTTTGGTCTGCACCTTGATTTTTCAGAGAATGTGGTGTTTTAAACCAAGGCAGCATGTGCTGCATTTTGGCTTTAGAGGGATGCATTTTAGACTAGCACAAAAAGACCGAGTTTCTCGACTAGGAAGAAGCTTGACGTGTTTGAAGCCAAGGCATAAAAGAACCATTAAAAGAGAAGGGTGAAAGTTGAAGGGTCACACCGGAGGTCATATTGGAGAAAATGATGATACTGGGTTTTGAATGTGGTCTGTCAGGTTTTTACATTAGAAAACTTGATCATTAAACTTTACTGTTAGAAACATACAATATATACATAGATAATATAGATCATGGGTTCTCTCAACCCAGTCCTTGGAAGATATAGTGGAATTAGAAAAGGTGCACAGAAGGGTGACGAAAATGATAAAGGGGATGGGACGACTTCCCTATGAGGAAAGGCTAAAGCGACTAGGGCTCTTCAGCTTGGAGAAAAGGCAGCTGAGGGGAGATATGATAGAGGTATATAAAATAATGAGTGGAGTGGAACGGGTAGACGTGAAGCGTCTATTTACGCTTTCCAAAAATACTAGGACTAGGGGGCATGCGATGAAGCTACAAAGTAGTCAATTTAATATGAATCGGAGAAAATGTTTCTTCACTCAACATGTAATTAAACTCTGGAATTCGTTGCCAGAGAATGTGATAAAGGCGGTTAGCTTAGTGGGGTTTAAAAAGGTCTGGATGGCTTCCTAAAAGAAAAGTCCGTAGACCATTATTAAATTGACGGGGAAAATCCTGCTTATTGCTGGGATAAGCAGCATAAAATGATTTGTACTTTTTTGGGATCTTGCCAGGTATTTGTGACCTGGATTGGCCACTGTTGGAAACAGGATGCTGGGCTTGATGGACCTTTGGCCTGTCCCAGTGTGGCAATACTTATGTACCTAGCCAGTCAGGTTTTCAGAATACCCACAATGAATATACACGAGAGAGATTTGCATAAAATGGAGAACTGGGTTGAGAACCTTTGATATAGACATTTGTCTGTGTGATTTTTATCCCTGTGGGACTTGGGGATTACTCCCTACTTCTGTTATGAGGTAAGGTGGTGATTTAAAGCAAACAAATCTGCTTTTTTATTCTCGCCTCACGTCCACAAGTTGCAAACGCACAGCGTGATGTAATACACGATAGTGCTACAGTTTCTGCACAGGAGGCCTGAATAATTTTACCCAGTATCAGGTTTAGAATTCTGTCTGAGATGAAGGCACATTAACATTTTTGAAAGGCTGGAAAAACAAAATGATTTCAAACTTGTAGCAGGTTCCTGGAAAATCGGCCTCTATTTATTAGAACTCAGTGCCATGTTAATTACCAGTAATAAGAAATATGAATTTTGCCTGAATCTGTTCATGCAAAATACTTGCCTGCTTTACATAATTAGCTATGTTGGAGACACGTTGAAGAGAGAAACTAGTTTACGTAATTAAAGAGAATCAATTTACATATATGGATTGTTTGTTCATCAGCTACAGGGGACGTGATGGGCTGGTGTGGTTTTTTTTTTGTCTGTCTTGCTTGCTTGTGTTTCAGGCGCAGTCGCAGGGTTCCATTACGTTAAAAATAATCCCAGCGGTGAAAGAGGAAGATCATTTACAGGAGAGTAAGGTAAGAGGCAAGCCAAAAAAAAGAAACCCCCAATCTTTATGATGGTGATTCTCATCTTGTTTAAGGAGGTTTCATGACCTCCGTGGGTTTCAAATGTATGCTAAATCCTGATGGTAACCCACAGCCAGACTCAGAAAACTGACTTTCCCAAGTAATGCCTTTATATTTGTAAAAAAACATAGTAGATGACAGCAGAAAAAGACCTGCATGGTCCATCCAGTCTGCCCAACAAGACAACTCATGTGTGCTACTTTTTGTGTATACCCTACTTTGATTTGTACCTGTGCTCTTCAGGGCACAGACCGTCTGTCCAGCACTATCCCCGCCTCCCAACCACCAGCCCCGCCTCTGCCATCCAATCTCCGCTAAGCTCCTGAGGGATCCCTTCCTTCCAAACAGGATTCCATTATGTTTATCCCACGCATGTTTGAATTCCGTTACTGTTTTCATCTCCACCACCTCCCATGGGAGGGCGTTTCAAATATCCACCACTCTCTCCGTGAAAAAACACTTCCTGACATTTTTCTTGAGTCTGCCCCCCTTCAATCTCATTTTACGTCCTCTAGTTCTACCGTTTTCCCATCTCCGGAAAAGGTTCGTTTGCGGATTAATACCTTTCAAATATTTGAACATCTGTATCATGTCACCCCTGTTTCTCCTTTCCTCCAAGGTGTACATGTTCAGGTCAGCAAGTCTCTCGTACAGTTTGCAACGCAAATCCCATACCATTTTTGTAGCTTTTCTTTGCACCGCTTCCAGTCTTTTTACATCTTTAGCAAGATACGGCCTCCAAAACTGAACACAATACTCCAAGTGGGGCCTCACCAACAACTTGTAGAGGGGCATCAACACTTCCTTTCTTCTGCTGGTTATGCCCCCTCTCTACGCAGCTTAGCATCCTTCTAGCCACGGCCGTCGCCTTGTCACATTGTTTCTTCACCTTCAGATCCTCTGACACCAACACCCCAAGGTCTCTCTCCTTAGTTGAGCTTACTAATCTCTCCCCTCCTATCTGGTATCTCTCTTTTGAGTTTCTGCACCCCAAGTGCATCACTCAACACTTCTCGGCATTAAATTTTAACTTTCTAATGTTCCAGAAACCAAAATACAAATGTGTTTAAGAAAAACCAGTGATATGCAAAACTAATCACACTTTAATAAAATATATAAATGTAAATTAGATATTAAAATTATATATAGTGAATTGTGCTCAGTTTTTTTGGTGCTTTGCATCGACCCGAAGGCTGCAGATATATAAAAACACCATTCCAGCAACATTTTAACTGCCAGACCCTCGACCATTCTTATAACGTTCGGAGATCCCTTCTCATCGTTTCTACTCCCTCCAGGGTGTCCACTTTATTGGCTATTTTCGTGTCATCCGCAAAAATGCACTTCAGCAATATCTCCCACAAATATATTAAACAGAATAGGCCCCAGCACCTACCCCTCAGAAACTCCACTGCTCACCTTCCTTTCCTCCGAGCGGATTCCATTTACCACCACCCTCTGTCACCTGTCGGTCAACCAGTTTCTTCTCCAGTTCACCACTTTCGGTCCTAAGTTTAACCCTTTCAGCTTATTTACGAGTCTTCTGTGGGGGACCGTATCAAAGGCTTTGCTGAAGTCCAAGTAGATTACATCTAGCGCACGGCCTTCATCCAGTTTTTTGGTCACCCAGTCAAAGAAGTCAATAAGATTCGTTTGGCAGGATTTTCCTTTGGTAAAGCCATGTTGCCTCGGGTCCTGTATTTATTTATTTATTTATTTATTGCATTTGTATCCCACATTTTCCCACCTCTTTGCAGGCTCAATGTGGCTTACAATACATCCTGGATAGTGGAAATAAGAAGAGAATAGACATTTGTTATTACAGAAGGATTTTGGGTTACATGGTAATGGAATACATGATAGTAATATAACAGAAGGCATTATTAAACATTTCTGGGTATATGTGGGGAGTTTCAGATGTGTTGATCTTTGTGGTATATCTTGTCAAAGAGATGGGTCTTCAGTGGTTTGCGGAAGTTGGTCAGTTCATAGCTCGCTTTTAGGTTGCGTGGCAACGCGTAACCCGTCAGCTTCTAGAAAGTTAACTATCCAAATCTTTAAGAGGTCCTGCCAGGACCTCTCTGAGCTCCTTCAGTATCCTGGGATGTATTCCATCCGGCCCCATAGCTTTGTCCACCTTCAGATTCTCCAGCTGTTTATAAACTCTTTCTTCCGTAAACGGCGCAGTATCCACTCCATTCCCAGACGTTCCCTCGGCAGCCAACCGCAGTCCTTCTCCAGGATTTTCCTCTGTGAACACCGAAGAGAAATAATTGTTTAGCACGTTCGCTTTATCTTCATCACTCTCCACATAGCCATTCATTATCTTTCAGTCTCGAAATTCCATTCCTTTCTCCAATATATCTGAAAAAGGTCTTGTCACCTCTCTTTACATCTTTAGCCATTTTTTTCTTCCACTCGTGCTTTCGCTAGCCGCATTTCCCTCTTCACTTCTTTGAGTTTAATCCGATAATCTTTTCCGTGATCCTCTCATTGCGTTCTTTTGTATTTCTTGAACAAAGCCTCTTTTGCTCTTATTTTTTCAGCTACTTGTTTGGAGAACCGTATAGGCTTCCTGTTTATCTTGGTTTTGTTTACTTTCCTCACAAAAAGATCAGTCGCCATATTTATAGCAGCCTTTAGCTTAGACCAGTGTTTTTCCACTTCTCCTATGCCTTCCCAAGCCAATAGCTCCTTCTTCAGGTATTCCCCCATTTTATCAAAATCAGTACATCTGAAATCCAGTACTTTGAGTTTTGTATGTCCGCACTCTGCCTTCTTCCTTATATCAAACTATACAGTGTGATGATCACTATTACATAGGTGGGCACCCACCCGGATATTGGAAACACTACCTCCATTCATGAGCACTAGATCCAGCATTGACCCTTCCCTCGTGGGTTCCGTCACCATTTGTCTGAGCAAGGCATTTTGACAGGCATCCACAATCTCCCTACTTCTTTCCGATTCCGCAGACAGGACATTCCAAACCACATCAGACAAGTTGAAATCTCCTAACAGTAGCACCTCCCCTTTCATACCAATCTTTTGAATATCTTCTATTAGATCCTTGTCTAACTTCTCCGTTTGCGCAGGAGGTCTGTAGATAACCCCCGTGTAGATACAGATTCCATCTTCTCTTTCCAGGACGATCCATAAAACTTCTTCCTTTCCCCAGGTTCCCCGCATTTCAGCTGCTCTGATATTGTGTCTCACATACAGAGCCGCTCCTCCACCTCTTCGGCCCTCTCTTATCTTTCCTAAAAATATTATAGCCCGGTACGGTCGCATCCCATTCATGAGAATCGTTGAACCACATCTCTGTAATAGGAGGAAATATTTTTTCACTCAAAGAATAGGTAAGCTGTGAAACTCACTGCCAGAGGATGTCATAACAGCTGTCAGCGTATCTAGACTTAAAGGTTTGGACAAGTTCCTGGAGGAAGAGTCCATAGTCTGTTATTGAGATGGACATGGGGGAAGCCTGGGATTGGTAGCATGGAATGTTACTACTATTTGGTTTTCTGTCAAGTACTTGTGACATGGATTGGCCACTGTTGGAAGCAGGATACTGGGCTAGATGGATCATAAATATGGCTATTCTTATGTACAGGAGCAAGAGATAAATGGGAGGGTGGAAGGGCATGAAAGTATTAGTATCAAAATGATCAAAGGAGGTGCCGCACTTGGTCCTGGGCAAGGATGGGAAAACACTGCTGCTACCAGGATGGCACCTACCAGCCAGCGGCACCAAGGTACACGGACCAGAATGTGACATGACCATCCATACCTTGCATTTTGACCAGGTTGGCACAGCTGCCTCTGAATTTTATAGTGTAAAAATAATTTGGACAAATTCTTTGCGAAAAAAATCAATAAACAATTATCAGCTAGGTGCTCATCTCTGGCAGTGGGGAATCCAAAATATAAAACCTTCAAAAACCCCACTATAAATATGCTGCAGATGTAATCTAGTACTATCGCAAAGCTCAAATATGTTGTAGTAAATCGTATACACAAATTATCACAAAATGATTTATGGAAAATAAGTCAGTATCAATTAAATTCAGAAATCGAGAGGAGGCTAAGAACTTCAGACTTCTTATTCTGTTAGGGTGACAAAGGTCCTACATACATTTCAGAACATCACTGGTCAGAGCAAGCTTTCTCCTTTTTAAACAAGAAACATCCAGAATTCAAGACGAAATTAGCGCGCAAAGGCAAGGGTCTGTGTGGTAATGAACTGAACCACACCAGAGAACAGGAGGAGTGGCCTAGTGGTTAGGGTGGTGGACTTTGATCCTGAGGAACTGAGTTCAATTCCCACTTCAGGCACAGGCAGCTCCTTGTGACTCTGGGCAAGTCACTTAACCCTCCATTGCCCCATGAAAGCCGCATTGAGCCTGCCATGAGTGGGAAAGCGCGGGGTACAAATGTAACAAAAATAAAATAGATACTATTGGAGATTCTACATGGAATGTTGCTGCTATTGGAGATTCTATATGGAATGTTCCTACTATTGGAGATTCTACATGGAATGTTGCTACTATTGGAGGTTCTACATGGAATGTTGCTATTCCACTAGCAACATTCCATGTAGAAGGCTGCGCAGGCTTCTGTTTCTGTGAGTCTGACGTCCTGCACGTACATGCAGGACGTCAGACTCACAGAAGCAGAAGCCTGCGCGGCCACATTGGTGATCTGCAAGGGCCGACTTCTACATGGAATGTTGCTAGTGGAATAGCAACATTCCATGTAGAATCTCAAATAGTAGCAACAGTGGAGGAGTGGCCTAGTGGTTAGGTGGCGGACTTTGGTCTTGGGGAACTGAGGAACTGAGTTTGATTCCCACTTCAGGCACAGGCAGCTCCTTGTGACTCTGGGCAAGTCACTTTAACCCTCCATTGCCCCATGTAAGCCACATTGAGCCTGCCATGAGTGGGAAAGCACAGGGCACAAATGTAACAAAAATAAAATAGATACTATTGGAGATTCTACATGGAATATTGCTACTATTGGAGATTCTACATGCAGGACGTCAGACTCGCAGAAGCAGAAGCCTGCGCGGCCACATTGGTGATCTGCAAGGGCCGACTTCTACATGGAATGTTGCTAGTGGAATAGCAACATTCCATGTAGAATCTCCAATAGTAGCAACAGTGGAGGAGTGGCCTAGTGGTTAGGGTGGTGGACTTCGGTCCTGGGGAACTGAGGAACTGAGTTGGATTCCCACTTCAGGCACAGGCAGCTCCTTGTGACTCTGGGCAAGTCACTTTAACCCTCCATTGCCCCGTGTAAGCCGCATTGAGCCTGCCATGAGTGGGAAAGCGCAGGGTACAAATGTAACAAAAATAAAATAGATACTATTGGAGATTCTACATGGAATGTTGCTGCTATTGGAGATTCTATATGGAATGTTCCTACTATTGGAGATTCTACATGGAATGTTGCTACTATTGGAGGTTCTACATGGAATGTTGCTATTCCACTAGCAACATTCCATGTAGAAGGCTGCGCAGGCTTCTGTTTCTGTGAGTCTGACGTCCTGCACGTACATGCAGGACGTCAGACTCACAGAAGCAGAAGCCTGCGCGGCCACATTGGTGATCTGCAAGGGCCGACTTCTACATGGAATGTTGCTAGTGGAATAGCAACATTCCATGTAGAATCTCAAATAGTAGCAACAGTGGAGGAGTGGCCTAGTGGTTAGGTGGCGGACTTTGGTCCTGGGGAACTGAGGAACTGAGTTTGATTCCCACTTCAGGCACAGGCAGCTCCTTGTGACTCTGGGCAAGTCACTTAACCCTCCATTGCCCCATGTAAGCTGCATTGGGCCTGCCATGAGTGGGAAAGTGCAGGGTACAAATGTAACAAAAATAAAATAGATACTATTGGAGATTCTACATGGAATGTTGCTACTATTGGAGATTCTGTTGCTACTCTTTGAGATTCTACATGGAATGTTGCTACTATTGGAGATTCTACATGGAATGTTGCTATTCCACTAGCAACATTCCATGTAGAAGGCTGCGCAGGCTTCTGTTTCTGTGAGTCTGACGTCCTGCACGTATGTGCAGGACGTCAGACTCACAGAAGCAGAAGCCTGCGCGGCCACATTGGTGATCTGCAAGGGCCGACTTCTACATGGAATGTTGCTAGTGGAATAGCAACATTCCATGTAGAATCTCAAATAGTAGCAACAGTGGAGGAGTGGCCTAGTGGTTAGGTGGCGGACTTTGGTCTTGGGGAACTGAGGAACTGAGTTTGATTCCCACTTCAGGCACAGGCAGCTCCTTGTGACTCTGGGCAAGTCACTTTAACCCTCCATTGCCCCATGTAAGCCACATTGAGCCTGCCATGAGTGGGAAAGCACAGGGCACAAATGTAACAAAAATAAAATAGATACTATTGGAGATTCTACATGGAATATTGCTACTATTGGAGATTCTACATGCAGGACGTCAGACTCACAGAAGCAGAAGCCTGCGCGGCCATATTGGTGATCTGCAAGGGCCGACTTTTACATGGAATGTTGCTAGTGGAATAGCAACATTCCATGTAGAATCTCCAATAGTAGCAACAGTGGAGGAGTGGCCTAGTGGTTAGGGTGGTGGACTTTGGTCCTGAGGAACTGAGTTTGATTCCCACTTCAGGCACAGGCAGCTCCTTGTGACTCTGGGCAAGTCACTTAACCCTCCATTGCCCCATGTAAGCCGCATTGAGCCTGCCATGAGTGGGAAAGCGCGGGGTACAAATGTAACAAAAATAAAATAGATACTATTGGAGATTCTACATGGAATGTTGCTACTATTGGAGATTCTATGTGGAATGTTGCTATTCCACTAGCAACATTCCATGTAGAAGGCTGCGCAGGCTTCCGTTTCTGTGGAATACTATTGGAGATTCTAGATGGAATGTTGCTACTATTGGAGATTCTACGTGGAATGTTGCTACTATTGGAGATTCTACATGGAATGTTGCTAGTGGAATAGCAACATTCCATGTAGAATCTCAAATAGTAGCAACAGTGGAGGAGTGGCCTATTGGTTAGGGTGGTGGACTTTGGTCCTGGGGAACTGAGTTCGATTCCCGGCACAGGCAGCTCCTTGTGACTCTGGGCAAGTCACTTAACCCTCCATTGCCCCATGTAAGCCGCATTGAGCCTGCCATGAGTGGGAAAGCGCAGGGTACAAATGTAACAAAAATAAATAAAATAACTATATTTAGGTTTTGCAAGAGTGCTAGATTGTTTGCTGCATATGTATAGGAGGTATTTTGAGTTGCTTGAGGAAGCCCTCATAATACGACCCCTGATGCAGGCGTTTATCCGAAACGCGGGCTGTATCGGGTCCAGTAATAAAATCTGTTCCCTCCGATCTGAGGCTCCGTCTCTTGTTCTCATCTGGGATGCTACACTGCATTTCTGCTGACCCAGCATAGCACATCTTAAGCTCCTGTAATTGAAAACTGCAGAAATGTCCTTTAAATAAAATGATTAGTCTTTCAAGGAGTAATTGAAAGCATCAAAGCCAAGCCCCTGCATACCAGCTGCAGAAAGATGCCAGATCTCTCTAGTTGTTTTATTACCATCAGTAGAAGACTTTTTATTTTCCTTTTCCTGATTGCACTCAATTTTGAAATTAAAAAAAAAAAAGATATACACACATATATCAGTGTTGTCATCGGTAGTCCACTTTTCAGAAATTAATTTGGCTTGGGAGACGTAAACACTGGGCTCCACAGTTTCCTGCTTATGGAGCGTCTTTCCCTGCAGGTGTCAAATAAGAAAACCCGCTTTCTCAAAGCCCCCCCTTTTCTGCTCAGCTGAATTTGCAGCACACAATCGTGCCTGCTTTCCCAGCTCACGTATTCCCCAGGAGTCACACGAATCCTTTTCTTTTTTCTTCTCCTGTGGGTTTTGTACAACTGTGAAGAGAGTTGAGGTGCAAAAGGGAGGAATAATATCATTAGGCAAGGTTTCCCGTTACGGTAAACAGCAGTTGTTTCTTAAGAGCAGTCTGAAAAGAAACAGGAGTTCTGCATGAGTGAAATTGTGGTTTTCAATGTGTTTTCCCCCTTTAATTAGAAAGTGTATCTCAGCTGTAAAGTTACATGTGGTGGAAATAAATTGAATTCATTTCCATCCTTTTTGTCACCCTAGTTTTAGGAGCTGACCAGACCGTGGTGCTGAAATGTTAAGCCGTGCTGATTTTAGAGCTGCTTGGGAACGGGGTTAGTGGGAATCCTGCAGTTCCTGTGGGAATTCTATGGGGATCTCCTCCAGGTCCATGGGACTCCTTCAGGGATGCCCTCCATGTCCGTGGGGATGGATGCAGCTCCTGCAGGGTCCCCATGGAAATGTAGTGCCAGGCCAGCCTACCTATCCTTTCCTTGTGTTTCTAAGGGGTCCTTTTACTACGGTGCGCTGAAATGGCCTGCGGTAGCGTAGGCATGTGTTGTGCTCATGTGCAGATCCATTTTTCAGCGCACCTGCAAAAGATGCCTTTTAAAAAATTTTGCCGAAAATGGATGTGTGGCAAAATAAAAATTGGCGCGTGTCCATTTTGGATCTGAGCCCTTACCGCCAACCATTGACTTAGTGGAAAGGTGTCCTGCATTAGCCGGGTGCTAATGAGCTACATGCATCAAATGCCACTTGGCGCGCATAGTGGACGCGTGCCAGAAAGTAAAAATTATTTTTCAGACATGCGTATTGGACGTGCACCAAAAATGAAATTACCGCATGAGCCACACAGTAGCCAGGTGGTAACTCCAAGTTGGCGCGTGTTGGGCCCCTAAGCTAGCTCAGTAATTATCACTAAATAAAAAGATTGGATACGGTCAATAAAATTGAAATCCCCGTAAGCACTGAGAGGGAAAATTATTATCGCCACTTCAAAGGGTGGCATTAGGGGCTCCACCATGGCCACGCGGTAAGAGATATCACTTCATGGCCATTTTTATTCGGCTTATACTGGCTGTGGAAAGAAAACGGCTCTGACGTGCGGGAAAACGCCCCTTGCCACTAGCGCAGGGCCCTTTTTCCCGCAGCTTGGTAAAAGGACCACTTAGTAAGATACAGATTATAATACATACAGTTGATTATAATCATGTTCCATCAAGCTATAACTTGTAATTTCTTGCAGTTTTCAATAACCTGCTCCCCCAGAAAGGGATACAAACCCACCAATGACGATGGTCTTTTCCTTAAGGTACACATGAGGGCGCTGTTTGACTTTGACCCCACGGAGGACAGAGCTATCCCTTGCCAGGAGGCAGGGCTTCCCTTCCGGAGAGGACACGTGCTGGAGGTCGTGAGCCAAGATGACGCCACCTGGTGGCAGGCGAAGCGCATAGGAGACACCAACCTCAGAGCAGGGCTCATTCCGTCAAAAGAGTTTCAAGAGAGGTATGTGAGAACCATTATTTTAGTAGTAGATGAGTCTTGGACTGAAATAGGAGTCCTCCAGAGAACTTCTCTTGCAAATCCTCAGGATACACCGAGCTCAATATTCTGACTCTGTATTTATGAACATTCCTTATCCCATATCCCTCAAGCATGCAGTTCGTTCCAAGAGCTGTAGAAACTGAGGCTTTTTAAACAAATGTTTCTGAAGGAGAAAAAATTTGAGGAGTGGGTGGGAAGAATTATCGTCTTCAACTGAGACGTGTTACATTACAGGATGGGTCTCATCCAGAGATAGGGTGATCCAGGGATTTGGGGGAGGGATGTTATACCGTTTAAGTCAAGGAGGTTACCCTGGTTTTGGAACTCAAACATTAGAGTGATTCGTACGGATTAATGGATATCATTCTGTAATTACCAGCCTTCAGATAACTTCCTCTACCCTCCCACAAGAAAAGTCACAGGGGAAACATGCAGGTAAAATGTTTTGGCCAAACCACCATCTTGTTGTTTGGTTTGGCACATTTAGACAGCAAATATTAAAAGGGGTCTTTTACAAGGCGACGTTAAACCCAATGTGGGCTTACCACGCACTATTCCGGAGCTACCACTGGCCCAATGTGGCCGTCGGCGGTAGTTCAGGCTGGAGCGAGCTCCGTTTCTGGAAATTGTTTTCCCCTAGCGTGGCACTAACCTGGTGGTAGTCGGGCATTGCCTGGTTACCGCGGGAGCCCTTACTGGCACTGCCACCTCAATGGGTGGGCGTAAGTGCTCCCCGCCACATGGCAATGTGGTAACAGTTATCTTACAGTGTGTGGACATTTTTTTGGGGGGGGAGGGGGGGGCATTTTACTGGCTGTGGTAAAAAGGGCCCTGGCATACGGGAAAAATGTCCCCCATTGCTACCACAGGGCCCTTTTCCTGCAGGACCCCAAAATGAGGACAGTGGTTCGAACTATAAACTAATCTTATAATACCATCGTAATACTATCTACTATAATAAAAACGCACCCTCAACGTTCTGAGGACACATGTCACTGCAGGCACTCGCACACCGGTTCGTAAGTTCATGGTGGTGAAGCCAGAACACTCACCTTGTCTGCATGCCCCGCCCTCGCGTCACAAGTGATGACGTCGAGGGCGGAACACGAAAACAAGGCAAATCAACGCACGGGGAGCCTACTCCTCCCCTTCCAACAAATCCCAGCTGCAAACGACGACGTGCCCATCACCCCGGCCCCTTTCACCACATCGCCCCGCCCCTTTCAAGGTACCGGCCCACCCCCGGTACCACACTCTTCCCCTCATCACCTTCCCTCCACCCTGTCACTTCCCATCCCCTTACGCCACTATCCCTGGTGGTCTAGCGGTACCTGTTCGCTCGGGCAGGAACGAAGGAACCCCCGCTTTCCTGCCCGGAGCGCTGCTGCTACCTGCCCGGCTGCATCGTGTCTGAGTCCGGCTCTCGGCGAATCAAAATGGCCGCCGAGAGTTGAAGCTGCCTCGCGAGACTTCAACTCTTGGCGGCCATTTTGAAACGCCGAGAGCCGTACTCCCGCACGATGCAGCACCGCTACAGGCAGGAAAGAGGGGGCTCTTTCTTTCCTGCCCCGACCGAACAGGTACCTCTAGACCACCAGGGAGACAAGCGTAAGGGGAGGGGAAGGGAGTCCGGTGCCGGCTAGGGCCCGTTTCATCAGCGGCAGAAACGGGCCTTTTTTACTAGTAATACATATTTACATTTCCTTGGCAGTTCATAAACCTAACACCACTCAAAATATTTTTCTTCCTTAAGAGCCTCAGAAAATTCAGGTAGCTTTACAAAAACTGTCTTGTTTTCTCCCTACTTTTCAATCATTGGCTTAAAAAAACCTCTCTTTTAGACAGCAGTCACACAAAGGTCTCTGCTTGAATCAGCTTTTTCTGTGGCATCTCGTTTCTCCTGTTAAGAAATTGAATCTTTTGGGTAAAAAGGTATACCCTGTGCATGCCAGCTGTCTTTCTGTATAGTGGTTGTGATGGTGATGAGGGATATTTTAGCTAAATGTTTTATGTACAGAAACCAAACCTTAAGGTCAAAACGCGCGGGGCGGGCTGCATCGCAAACGGAAGTCCACGATTGGGCTGGGGAGTCTTAGCCTCCCCAAGCCTCTTATACGGGGCGCCTATGTGGAATGCCCTCCCACGGGAGGTGGTGGAGATGAAAACAGTAACGGAATTCAAACATGCGTGGGATAAACATAAAGGAATCCTGTTCAGAAGGAATGGATCCTCAGAAGCTTAGCGGAGATTGGGTGGCAGAGCCGATGGTGGGAGGCGGGTCTGGTGGTTGGGAGGGGCTGGTGCTGGGTAGACTTCTATGGTCTGTGCCCTGGAAATGGCAGATAGAAATCAAGGTAAGGTATACACAAAAAGTAGCACATATGAGTTTATCTTGTTGGGCAGACTGGATGGACCGTGCAGGTCTTTTTCTGCCGTCATCTACTATGTTACTATGCTTGTTTCATCTTATGAATAAAAAATGGATGCTATGGACTTGATTTGATAACAGAACACCTATGTGAAATATCCAAAAAAGGCTCATATATGAAGCATATTTTGTCAAGGCAATATCGGCACATATATCCCGCCTCCCCGTCATCGGCCCCGCCTCTCACGTCATCGGCCCCGCCTCCCCGTCATCGGCCCCGCCCCCCCGTCATCGGCCCCGCCTCCCACGTCATCGGCCCCGCCTCCCACGTCACTAACCCCGCCCAAAACGTCATTAACCCCACCCAAAAACGTCACTAACCCCGCCCCCCCGCGGCCGAAAAAACCGCCCGAAGCACAAAAACCAGCCCAAAAAACCGCAACCCGCCGCGGGCAAAAATTTCCCGCGGCGGGTCGCGGAAAACCGCCCAATTGGGCGGTAAAACCGCCCACCTGGCAACACTGCTTAGCCTGGCCTCAGAATGACATCCTATAGTATATCTCCTATCAAACTGAGCTCTCTTTTTCATCAAGCACTGCCATTTCCTCCCCTCACCCTCCCCACTGACAGTTTGAACTTCGTGGGTGTGGCTTGGATCTCTTTCAGGGAGAGAAAACTAACAACTTATAGCAGCAGCTTCAGAGAGCATTTTCCATCTCACAGATAGGCTGCAGAGAATACCTTCTCCTGCTTCCACCCACCCTACCCCTCTACCCACCCACCCCTAGAGTGACATGTCTTATATAACCTCCCTATCAACCCACTCATTACTTTACCTCACCCATTTCTATTCTTCTATCACCTTCTCCCACTACTCCAACCAGAGTTACACCTAATCACACTGACCACCCTTCAACATCTTCTGTCCTTCTGTGACTGTTCTCTTGTGCTTGACTGCTTAAATATTTTAAATTTAAATGCTTTACTTTTTGTCTATTAGATTGTAAGCTCTTTGAGCAGGGACTGTCTTTCTTCTGTGTTTGTACAGCGCTGCGTACACTTTGTAGCGCTCTAGAAATGTTAAATAGTAGTATATAAAAAGTTACCCAGATCCAGTCCTAGTAGCACACAAATTCTGACCCGCATTCCCTGCTCCAAAGCAGGGATTAAATATATGCATGTACTCTCTTCATATACACATTCATTGTAACTCTGCCCTTTCTTCACCCAGTCTGTGCCCCATTTTCTGGGTCCAGGATAGGGTATCTGGGTTTAAAAAAGGGTTGGACAAGTTCCTGGAGGAAAAGTCCATAGTCTGCTATTGAGATAGACATGGGGGGGGGGGGGGGGGAGCCGCTGCTTGCCCTGGGATTGGTGGCATGGAATGTTGCTACAATTTGGGTTTCTGGAATCTTGTTATTTTTTGGGATTCTGGAATGTCACTGTTATTTGAGATTCTACATGGAATGTTGCTATTATTTGGGATTCTGGAATCTTGTTATTGTTTGGGATTCTGGAATGTCGCTGTTATTTGAGATTCTACATGGAATATTGCTATTATTTGGGATTCTGGAATCTTGTTTGGGATTCTGGAATGTTGTTGTTGAGATTCTAGATGGAATGTTGCTACTATTTGGGTTTCTGCCAGGTACTTGTGACCTGGATTGGAAATAGGATACTGGGCTAGATGGAGCATTGGTCTGACCCAGTATGGCTACTCTTCTGTTGTTACATGTAAAACAGGCTTCATGCAGAGAAACATATAAAATTACCCCCAAGTTTCTCACAGATTTCTTGGATTTTAACCATGCATTATATTTGTTTCTACTTTTTTTTAGGAGACTAGCATACAGAAGGACATTGGGAACACTACAGAATCCAAGACCTACACAGACTACTTTGTGTAAGTCACTTATGATATCTCAGACGAGCCTATAGACTTTTGTAGGTAAGGGCACAGCAAAGGCTTTAATCTTCTTGGCCATTGATCGTTTTGAAATTCACGCAGTTGCCTTTGTAAAAATGTTCATTATGTTAAACCCTGTGTCCTGTTTGTTTCATGCTGACCCCAGGTGACCAGTCTTGTGAGGCAGGTAAGTGGCTGTATTACAGCAGTTCCGGTCAATGTTGCAGTGGCCCTTTTGCACGGCCATGTTTATTCCAGGTATCTCATGTCTGAAGCGACCCTCGAGTGAAAAACAGCAGAGTTTTGGGGAATGGTTCTTTCAGAGGCTGTGACTCCACATGGTTGGATGGCGTTGATTAATGATAATTCGTGCTTGGGAGAGTCAGTCTAAGTATTAATAATAGTATTTTATTGGTATGTAAAAATACATTTTTTAACCAATCAGTGAGCAGCCATCACTTATGTTATCAGCCCCAAGTGACATTTGGCTCTTGAAGCCCACTTAAAACAGATTAAGAAAATGTTTTTCTATACATTTCACTTAAAAGGTTACTGTTGTAGCTGGTTATCTTTGGTGCTCGTTTGAGCCAATGCTCCTTCCTCCATACTCAGACAGCAAATTCGAAACCACGCTTGTGATACTGCCGCTCCCACAGACATAACCCCAGAACTATGACACATTACTGGATGAAGGGGAAAGGGAAGTGGGTTTATTTTATTTAGATTTTGCTCACACCTTTTTCAGTAGTAGCTCAAGGTGAGTTTCATTCAGGTACACTGGATATTTCTCTGTCCCAGGAGGGCTCACGATCTAAGTTTGCTCCTGAGGCAATGGAGGGTTAAGTGACTTGCTCAAGATCACAAGGAGAAGCAGCGGGATTTGAACTGGCCACCTCTGGATTGCAAGACTGATGCTCTAACCACTAGGCCACTCCTCCACTAAATGATAGAATGTGATTGTTGTAACCCACAAATCACTGTGGGGCAATTATATAACTGGGCACCTCCTTTTAGGCACCCTGAGGTACCTGTTCCATAAAGGAACCTAGGACCACCCGACGGGTATTTGAAACCCTAGCTGAACCTTAAGATGTCACATCTAGTATCTCCCCTGCCCTTCCTCTCTCCCCCATGGTGTCCAGCATCTACCTCTCCTTCCTTACCTCCCTCTTCCCTGTGGTGTCCAGCGTCTCTCTCCTTCCTTACCTCCCCCTTCCCTGTGCAGTCAAGCATCTCTCCTTCCTTACTTTCCCCCTCCCCGTGGTGTCCTGCATCTCTCTCCTTCCTTACCTCCCCTTCCCTGTGGTGTCCAGCATCTCTCTCCTTCCTTATCCCCCCTCCTTGTGGTGTCCAGCATCTCTCTCCTTCCTTATCCCCCCTTCCTGTGGTGTCCAGTATCTCTCTCCTTCCTTACCTCCCTCTTCCCTGTGGTGTCTAGCGTCTCTCTTCTTCCTTACCTCCCCCTTCCCTGTGGTGTCCAGCGTCTCTCTCCTTCCTTACCTCCCCCTTCCCTGTGGTGTCCAGCATCTCTCTTACCTCCTCCTTCCTGTGGTGTCCTGCATCTCTCTCCTTCCTTACCTCCCCTTCCCTGTGGTGTCCAGCATCTCTCTCCTTCCTTATCCCCCCTCCTTGTGGTGTCCAGCATCTCTCTCCTTCCTTAACCCCCCTCCTTGTGGTGTCCAGCATCTCTCTCCTTCCTTATCCCCCCCTTCCTGTGGTGTCCAGTATCTCTCTCCTTCCTTACTTCCCTGTGGTGTCTAGCGTCTCTCTTCTTCCTTACCTCCCCCTTCCCTGTGGTGTCCAGCGTCTCTCTCCTTCCTTACCTCCCCCTTCCCTGTGGTGTCCAGCATCTCTCTTACCTCCTCCTTCCTGTGGTTTCCAGCATCTTTCTCCTTCCTTACCTCCCCCTTTCCTGTGCAGTCAAGCATCTCTCTCCTTCCTTACTTTCCCCCTCCCCGTGGTGTCCTGCATCTCTCTCCTTCCTTATCCCCCCTCCTTGTGGTGTCCAGCATCTCTCTCCTTCCTTATCCCCCCCTTCCTGTGGTGTCCAGTATCTCTCTCCTTCCTTATCCCCCTCCCATTACTTTATAACCGTTGTCCATCAAAGTGCTGGTTATAGACACCTTAAGCAAATAATTAAAGCTCCGCCCCCAATGCTGATATTTGTATGTGGTGCCAAGATCCTGCTCCCGTTTCAAAATATAATGTGTGATAAGTATATCGTAGAATTATGTAGCCTGGGGGTTAAAAACAGCTGCTTTATCATTCAGGGGTGGTGGGTTCAAGTCCCACCATTGCAGCTGTTCACGTCATCCTCCATTGCTAAATTTAGAGGTATGTTTACTAAGGCGCATTAGCGTTTTTAATGCGCCCTTAAAGTTAAGGCACGTTAAATGCTAACGCGCCAATACGTTCCTGCGGGCACATTAGTATTTAACGTGCATCAAAAACGCTAGAGTGGTGGCATACAAAAGATTGCCGCCTTGTACAGGGGTTAACACCTGGCTGATGCTTTTATGAGAGGAGCCCAGTATGTACAGAAGATGCCTCTCCTCCCCCACCCCCCAGCTCTAGCATGGTATCCTCTGCTTTTTCTATAAGAGAAGACTTTTTCTTTCAGTTTTGCAGAAGTAATCTGAAGGGGGAGCAGGATTATTTTGTAAGTGACACAGGTGACGTAAATTGCTTGTCTCAATTTTTCATCGCGTTTTGACACACTCTTTTCTCTTTTCTCTTGTGTGTCGGCAGAGGACTTGGACTGTGAAGGGAACGTTGGCAACGTGTACATAGGTGAGAGGAATGTGCGTCTTTCCAAAAAGTCCTTTTATTATTATTGTGAAAGGAGCAATGGCGTTCCTGCCACCCGGGGTAGATCGCCGCTGCGCACCCCCCCCCCCCCCCCAGGGTTGCAGTATCATCCGTCCCCCCTGGCACATCACCTCCAACCCTCCCCTCTCCGGTGCATTCTTCTTGCCTTCTGTCGGCTCCGCTGGTTCCCTGCTCTCTCTGCCCCGAAACAGGGAACCAGCGGAGCCGACAGCCACGCAGCTGCTCCCTCCACCCCTCCTGCAGCGTGCACCGGGGGCGAACCGCCCACCCTCGGTACACCTCTGAAAAAGAGTGCAGTGTTGTCTTCAGGATTGATGAAGTGCTGATGCCCATGGCAGTGGTCATTATGAAATAACTGGCCCCAAAAACGTCTGCAGACCAGGCGTGGGCATCCAGTCATATGGCAAAGCAATTATCTCCCAATGCCTCAAGAACGCCGATGCTCTTATTAAATAAATAAAGAAATATGTATAAAGCTTGAGTTTGTTTAAAAATGATGCCTTTTTGTGCTACTGTAATCACTGGCATGAAACAGGCTGGCTAAGACTAGTCAGAAGCCATTGTAATCACTACCATTCCTTAATCCATTTGAGTGTTTAACACTAAAGAGTAATGAAGGGGAATTTCATAGAGGCTTTCTTCCCATCCTCATGTAAAGATAGCTCCTTCCAGCCACTCTGACTGGTTATTCAGTCTCTTTGCATGCTACCGCATCCTCACATAGGTCTTTCTCTGTACATCTCCTCTCTGCACCATTTTAAAAAGTGCTTTTCTGCTCATATTACATAGTAACATAGTAGATGACGGCAGAAAAAGACTTGCACGGTCCATCCAGTCTGCCCAACAAGATAAACTCATATGTGCTACGTTTTGTGTATACCTTACCTTGATTTGTACTTGTCTTTTTCTGGGCACAGACCGTATAAGTCTGCCCAGCACTATCCCCACCTCCCAACCACCAGTCCCGCCTCCCACCACCGGCTCTGTTAGTGGGAGGCGGGGCTGGTGGTTGGGAGGCGAGGATAGTGCCGGGCAGATTTGTACGGTCTTTAGGGGCCACTTTTCTTTGTTTGGAGGTACGATAGCGTGCGTTTGTGTGTTTGGGGAGAGGGGTGTGAAAAAGGAGCGATGGCCTTATTACTCGCCCTGTTGAAAATTACCTGAGGGACCCTTTTACAAAGTGTTGGTAAGTCCAACACGGGCTTTTGCACGCTAACTTCAAAGGTGGTTGCCAGAACTAGTTCTGCCTCAAGTGTGTGCCATCATATGTAAAAACAGAATACAACCCCCACACGCTGCCCGGTTACTGCTAAGTTGCAGTGGGAGCTCTTACGTCCACCCCTCCCCCCACATGGTCACACAGTAAGTGTAATCTTACCGCATGGCCTTTTTTAAAGGGACTTTTTACCTGCTGCGGTGAAAAGGGCAACGGTGTGTGAGGAAAAACGGCCTTCCGCTACAGCATAGCCCTTTTTTCCCGCAGCTTAGTAAAAGGACCCCTCAATTTGATAAGCATTTTCTTTTAACAGCACACAGTTCGAAGCTTTTTTACTACTACTACTACTACTACTACTACTACTATTTAGCATTTCTATAGTGCTACAAGGCATACGCAGCGCTGCACAAACATAGAAGAAAGACAGTCCCTGCTCAAAGAGCTTACAATCTAATAGACAAAAAATAAAGTAATCAAATCAATTAATGTGAACGGGAGGGAAGAGAGGAGGGTAGGTGGAGGCGAGTGGTTACGAGTCAAAAGCAATGTTAAAGAGGTGGGCTTTCAGTCTAGATTTAAAGGTGGCCAAGGATGGGGCAAGACGTAGGGGCTCAGGAAGTTTATTCCAGGCGTAGGGTGCAGCGAGACAGAAGGCGCGAAGTCTGGAGTTGGCAGTAGTGGAGAAGGGAACAGATAAGAAGGATTTATCCATGGAGCGGAGTGCACGGGAAGGGGTGAAGGGAAGGACGAGTGTGGAGAGATACTGGGGAGCAGCAGAGTGAGTACATTTATAGGTTAGTAGAAGAAGTTTGAACAGGATGCGAAAATGGATAGGGAGCCAGTGAAGGGTCTTGAGGAGAGGGGTAGTATGAGTAAAGCGACCCTGGCGGAAGACGAGACGGGCAGCAGAGTTTTGAACCGACTGGAGAGGGGAGAGGTGACTAAGTGGGAAGCCAAAAATCATGAGTGTAGAACACATTCTAACACAATACAACCAAACTGTCACAACACAAAACATGCCCAGATCATATACTCTAAATATACAGCTATGGGCGAACAGAATTTTTTCTCCTCATTCTGTCTGCAAAAATAGTTAATTTTTATCACCCAGATCAAGGATCACCTTGAGAAGACATTCAGGGGGTAAGGTGCACCGAAATGTGGCCTGCACTGGTGTAGACACATGTATTGGACATGCGCAGGTTCATTTTTCAGCGCACCTGCAAAAAATGTCTCTTTTTTTTTTTTTTGGCCGAAAGTGGACGTGCGGCAAAATAAAAATTGGCGTGCGTCCATTTTGAGCCTCAGATCTCACCCCCACCCATTGACTTAGCGGAAAGGTATCAAGCATTAACCGGGTGGTAATTGTCAGCGTGCGTGCAATGCTAATTACTGCCCGGGCCACGCAGTAGCCGGGGTAGTTCCAAATTGGCGCATGTTGGCCAATTAGACTCTATAGTACACAAGGCTGTGTTAATCAAAACATCACTTAATCGTTACTCCTAATGTAAGGACAGCAAAAGATGGACTAGGCGAGATAGGTCGGAACTCGCATATATGTTGCCAAATGTCAGATCATTAGCGCTTTCATTATTTCATTGGACCCCTTCAAGCTGTTGTTTTTTTTTTTTAACTAGCAATTGTGCATCTTTCAGGGTCTCTTTTTTTTTTGTTCTAATGTTTATATTAATTTATGTAAATAGTATATATGGTTCTATTTCTTCAACAATATGGATGTCAATTTTCTTATTTTTGTATACTTTATTCACCTTTCAAACGTTTACAATTTTTTAATATGGTTATATGTCACTGATATTCAAGGTTCATTTATCTGACTTCTCTTTATTTATATATTTACTAGCCGTTAAGCCCGTTAAAACGGGCGAGATTTGTAATTCTCACCTCCATGTCCAGCAAACCTCCTCTCTCCCCTGCCCTCCCCCCCATGTCCAGCAGCCCTCCTGTATCCCCTGGCCTCCCCCCGTCCACCAACCATCCTCTCTCTCCTGCCCTCCCCCCATGTCCAGCTACCCTCCTCGCCGCCGCTCCCTCCCCCCTGTACTGACATGAGAGCAGCGGCGACGACGATGGGGATGGGGGGAGGGTGGAGGTTGGTGCGCCGGCGATGTTCCTTTCATTCGTCTCCAGGCTCAGCAGCGGCCGTTTCCCTCTCTGTTCCGCCCTCTGACATCATCACGTCTTGACGCGAGGGCGGGACAGAGAGGGAAGTCTCTACTGCGCATTTGCAGGTGAGTCGGTCACTTGTCTTTTATATGTTTGATTGTATGTGTTCAGTTATGAATTTTCATTTTTACATTTATTTTTACTTGTTCTTGAGTGCATAGACCCCTGACGCAGACGATGTGCTGAAACACGGCCGTGTCGGGTCCCTTTGGTTTCTCAAATGGCTCTTAAACTCCTCTATTGCTTTATTCCTACAGACCAGGAGTTTTCAACCCAGTCTTTGGGGCACACTCAGCCAGTCCAGGTTTTCAGGATATCCCCATTGAATTCAGTGAGGATATCTTGAAATCCCCGACTGGCAGCAGGTTTTCAACCCAGTCCCCTGAGGTTTGGAAGAGCAGGCAGCCGTTTGCTTGTTCTTGATTTGCATATTTTCTTTTAAAAATGCGACTTTTTTACTTTTCTTTTTAAAATTAAGGTCATGCCCTCTGCCATTCAGACGCGCCTTCCTGAAAGGCAATGGGGCTAGGGCAGAGTGAGTCAGTCTCTGGGGTCCTTTTCCTAAGCTGTGATAAACAGTAACGCATACTTAGTGCAGCTTAAAATGCCTCACTGCAGATTACGCTCAGGCATCCTGTGGTAATTTTGGCGTCAGTGCGAAAAAATAGATTTCATTTTTTAGTGCTGGGGGTGAATCTAGGGGCAGAACATAGGTGTGTTCTGCACTAATCAGTTAGGGCAGATACATCGCCACACGCGATCCAGTTAGCGTGTGGTTAGCGCGTGAGCCTCACTGCTTACAAAACAGATGTCAGTAGGGGTCATGCGCTAACAGGAAAATTAGCATATGACCACTAATTTTAAAAAAATCGGAAATTTTGGCCATTTAACCCATGCAGTAAAAAGGGTCTTGCGCACGAGAATGACCTGAGTAAGTCACTTTGTAGCTCAGACTGGTAAAAGGGCCCCTCTGTCAGGAAAATGGGGATAATATCCTAATCCATACCCCCCAGAAAGAAATAGCAAGTGATAAGAAGCCTGTGGATTGAGGAGTAGCCTAGTGGTTAGTGCAGCGGACTTTGATCCTGGGGAACTGGGTTCAGTTCCCACTGCAGCTCCTTGTGACTCTGGGCAAATCACTTATGAGCCCTTTTACAGAGTAGTAGTGAACCCAAAGCGAGCTTACTGCATGCTAACTTGGAACGTGGCCGCCGGCAGTAGTCTTACTCTGAGTGCATGCCATTTTGAGCACGGCGGTAACTCAGTAAGTGGCGGTAAGGGCTCCCCGCTGCATGGCCACATGGTAAGAGTTCTCTTACCCTGCATGGCCGTATATATCTGGAGGCTTTTTACCTGCTGCAGTAAAAAGCGCCCTGGTGCGCGGGAAAGACGCACTCGCCGCTAGCATGGGCCCTTTTTCCCACAGCTTGGTAAAAGGGATCCCTTAGCCCTCCATTGCCCCAGGTGCAAAATAAGTACCTGTATATAATATGTAAACCACTTTGATTGTAACCACAGAAAGGCAATGTATCAAGTTCCATCCCCCTCCCCCTCCCCTAGATATTAAAGTGAGAATTTTGTAATTATGCCTGTGTGTGCTTTTACAAAACTTATCCCGGAAAGCACATTTACATTTGCTGATTTGTACAGATATCTTTTCTGATTAAAAATGCTTGCATGCTAAATAAATATCCAGATGTGTGTGTCCGACCTCCACCTCCAGCAATATCTCCCCTTACAGTGGGAAAAATTATTACACACATTTTTACGCACTTGTAAATTGGGAAATGCTATAAAAACACATTTCTATAACTAAACCGCTGTATTGCTGTGGAAACGGCTTTGAAAATTGCCCTTTAAACCTTTACAGTGGATATGTCTTCTTTTCTTGAAGCTGGTTTACGCAGGAGCTTCAGGCTGAGCCGGAAGGAGAGACAGAGCAATCAGAACGAGCCTAAGACGGAGCACACGGACGCCCCGGAGTTTCTCACCTATGAGGAAGTGATGCGGTACCAACATCAACCGGGTGCCCAGCATAGGGTGGTCGTCCTAACTGGTGAGAGTCAAAGTCTGGTCCACCCCAGCATAGGATAGCGATTGATTCTGATTTTGTCATTAAGAATTGCCCATTGCCCCAGGCCCTCTGGGCTACATCTTTTGTAAGCATGTTCCCATTGTTAGAAACAGGTGGTGATAACCTAATGTGAATTCTGGCAGCTCATTATAATTCTTGATTAATGGCATCGTAGACGGCAGCATGCAGATTAATGAAATTGCCGTGCACTGAATTCCTATGTGGTAGGAACATTTTAGGGGCTCTTTTCACTTTCCGCTTTCTGCATCTGCCTTTTACGATTATGGGGAAAAGTCTCCCTTTGTACCCCTCCCCTGTTGGTAAAGCTTCCAGTGTCAAGTTTGAGTCACTGTGCTGGGTCCTGGATGCAGGACAGTGGGGGGAGGGGTGGGACATGTGTGCTCTCGAGACAATAAAGCTCACTTTCATCCAGGTCTGTGGATAACTCTTATTTCCAGTTCAATAAAAGCTAAGGCAACCTGTATGGAAAAATAGATTAAAGAGCTTGGGAACCTTTTGCTACAACTGCTGTATTCAAACAGCAGAGTAAGAGATGTGCTTAGCGTTATCCAGTTGTATGATATTGACCATGGTAAACGCAGCTTGGGCTTTGGGGTCCTGTTTCACTCTTCAGGAATTGCATGTGTGCAAAAGATACAGATTTTGACTAGTGAGCTGTAAGTTGGGAGTCAAAAGGGCAGGTGAGTGCAGAAAACAAGAAAGATTCACGTGCGTATGGTAACGCTATCAAAGGGATCCCTGTGAATTCTTCAGTTTTCCACCTAGAGAACCAAATTCTATAAATAGCACTGAAAAATTACATGCTAAGCACTATTCTATAAATGTCATTGAAAGGTGCTATGTATAGAATATGCTTAGCACCTAACTTTAGATGCCAGGATTTACACCATATAAACTCTGGTATAAATCCTGGCATCTTATTGAGGCGCAGAACCCCTTCTTCTGTAACAGCGCGCATAAATTCTAGGAACACCCATCACCCTCCCTTGGCTGTGTGACTAAAAGTACGTAAGTTTTAAAGCTAATTAATGTTGATGATTATTAGTACCCAATTGTCGATGCTAATTGGCTCATTATTTAAACTGTGAATGCAGATTGGGTGCGCACTTAAATTTGCACGTGCAGTTTTAAGCAACATTTATAGAATTTCAGAAATCAAGTCCCATTATCTTCCACCTTCATATTTTAAAGTGAATTAAGGGGCAGTTTGCTGCAAAATCTGTGGGTATTTTTTAAAATTATTATTGGTATTTGTGGTCCTTGCTCCACTTCTGAAAATGAAAGTATGTAACTGACTTTCAGTTTGAAAATTGCTTAATGAAAAGTTACCTGAACCTCCTTTGTCCTGTGGATACTTCTGCAGATCAGAACTATAAGAGTAGACGGTACGTTTTGAAAAGCGTTTCTGCAGGTGGAGCGGTGTTTTGTGTTTATAATGTGCCTGCTCGATATGCACTTAAGACAGGTCTAGAAATAGTGCATTTGGGGGTGAGGGGGCTCCTATGTTGGCAGTTATGTGCTGCCTTAAGGAATAACGCAGAGTGCATTAGCTTTGGTAAGTGCCTTAGCGTCAACCAACAAAGGGGGGGGAGGGTATGTGTGGACAAGGCATGCACAGGCCATGGACTTGTCCACCGTCTCTGCACACATGGAATAGGATATTATCAGATGCGCATGTTCAGTGGCGCATTTAATCATGCCCTCTGATGCCTGCCATTGATTTGGTAAAGAGTAGTTCCAGAACACTAGAGTACGTAGTAATTATAGCACACTAGGGTATGTTATGTAGTAGTTCTAGAACACTTGGGTATGTGGTAGATCTAGAACACTAGAGTAAGTAGTCTAGAGCTATTTAACCTAGTGTTCTAGAACTACTAATTACCCTAATGTTCTAGAATTACTATGAGGCTCATTTTCAAAGCACTTAGCCTCCCAAAGTTCCATAGAAACCTATGGAACTTAGCCTCCCAAAGTGCTTTGAAAATATGCCTCTATGTACCCCAGTGTTGTAGAAATACTACGTACCTTAGTGTTCTAGAACTATGCACCAGGATAACACAGGCTAATTGCAGATTCTATATTGGCAATTGCATGCACAATTTCTGTTCTATAACACAAGGGTAAGTAGTAGTTCTAGCACACTAAGTAGTAATTCTAAAACACTAGGGTGAGTAGTAGTTTTAGAACAGTATTCCTCTTCAGGATTTGGCGAACATTGAAAATTACCCCACGGAATTTATGCTCCTTCTCTTCCCACACACAAATATTCCAGGTTATTTTATTCACATAGGACCGTGTTTTAAAAAGAACTTCAGTGTTCTAGAACTACTACCTATCCTAGTGTTCTGGAGCTATGTCCCTAACGTTCTACCTAGTGTTCTAGAACAGCAATTGTGCATAAAATAACCTGGAATATTTGTGCATGGGAAAAGAAGGAGCATAAATTCCGTGAGGTAGTTTTCAAAGTTCACCAAATCCTGCAGAGGAAAATGTGTATGCTCAATCATAAAATTCACTACTTACTTTTAACCAAATGTATGAGCACAGTTTCTCCCCAACTTAACCCCCATCCCAAGAACATTTCCACTACAGTGTGGATAAAATTGTATATTTTTACTTGCATATTGGGGGGGGGGGGGGGGGAGTTCAAAAATGTCCTTAAAAATTGCCCCCTATTATATAGTGCATACATTTTCCATCATGAAGTCTCATTCTGCACCTTGACAACTTACTTGCTTTGCTTGCCGAATTGATAGATGCGTTGATAGGTTCTGATCTGCTGATGTTGGCCCATCTCCAAGGACTTGGATTACTGTTGGGCCTGCCTTAGGGAGATGGAGTAGAGTGGGTGAATGCCACCTTTTCCTAAGAGGTCCAGCCTGTTTTTCTTCTCTTCTATTCCAGGTTCTCTGGGGGCAAGAATTAGTGAGCTGAAACGGAAAGTGGTGATGGAGAATCCTCAGCAGTATGGCGTTGCCATACCCCGTGAGTCTGCAATTTTTAAATATCATGATGCGTTAATGCCACTCTTGTCCCTCGGTGTTTGGTCCTTAATCACCCCATGCTTCTTGGTCTCTGGATCCCATAGAATGAACCTTAATGAAAGCACAGAAGATTCTAAACACAATGGAACCGCTAGCCCTCCACACCCGCACTGGCACCCCTTCTTCCGATGGCTGATCTCATAGTTGGAGGAGGAAGGAACTAACACTCCCTCCCTCCTCTGCGGGCGCCTCCTCAAAATGGCGACAGCCTGTCAGGTGCATTCTGGGATGTGCTGGAGGTATAGAATGAACGAGGGAACGAGAAAGAGTGAAAAAGGAGGTATAGAAAGAACGAGGGAACGAAAAAGAAAAAAGGAGGTATAGAATGAACGAGGGAACGAAAAAGAAAAAAAAGGAGGTATAGAATGAACGAGAGAACGAGAAAGAGAAAAAAGGAGGTATAGAAAGAACGAGGGAATGAGAGAGAAAAAAGGAGGTATAGAATGAACGAGAAAGAGTGAAAAAGCGTTTTGCTGGCTGCTCTGCGCATGCCAAAGATGTCCAAAAAGGATGTCAGAGCCGCGGGCCGAAGCGGAAGCTGCAGCCGCCAGTACAGCCGATGATCCCTGCCGCCCCACTCTCGGAGGAAGGGGGTGGATTGCGAGGGAACGAGAGAGTGAAAAAGGAGGTATAGAATGAACAAGAGAACGAGAGAGTGAAAAAGGAGGTATAGAATGAATGAGAGAACGAGAGAGTGAAAAAGGAGGTATAGAATGAACGAGGGAACGAGAGAGAAAAAAGGAGGTATAGAATGAACGAGAGAATGAGAAAGAGTGAAAAAGGAGGTATAGAAAGAACGAGGGAACGAAAAAGAAAAAAGGAGGTATAGAATGAACGAGGGAACGAGAAAGAGAAAAAGGGGAGGTATAGAATGAACGAGGGAACGAAAAAGAAAAAAGGAGGTATAGAATGAACGAGAGAACGAGAGAGTGAAAAAGGAGGTATAGAATGAACGAGGGAACGAGAAAGAGAAAAAAGGGAGGTATAGAATGAACGAGGGAACGAAAAGAAAAAAAAGGAGGTATAGAATGAACGAGAGAACGAGAAAGAGTGAAAAAGGAGGTATAGAATGAACGAGAGAACGAGAGAGTGAAAAAGGAGGTATAGAAAGAACGAGGGAACGAAAAAGAAAAAAGGAGGTATAGAATGAATGAGGGAACGAAAAAAGGAGGTATAGAATGAACGAGGGAACGAGAAAGAGAAAAAAGGGAGGTATAGAATGAAACGAGGGAACGAAAAAGAAAAAAAAGGAGGTATAGAATGAACGAGAGAACGAGGAAAGATGTGAAAAAGGAGGTATAGAATGAACGATGAGGGAGAACGACGGCGAGTGAAAAAGGAGTATAGAAAGAACGAGGGAACGAAAAGAAAAAGGAGGTATAGAATGAACGAGGGAACGAAAAAGAAAAAAGGAGGTATAGAATGAACGAGGGAACGAGAAAGAGAAAAAAGGGAGGTATAGAATGAACAGGAGAACGAGAGTGAAAAAGGAGGTATAGAATGAACGAGGGAATGAAAAAGAAAAAAAGGAGGTATAGAATGAACGAGGGAACGAGAAAGAGAAAAAAGGGAGGTATAGAATGAACGAGAAAACGAGAGAGTGAAAAAGGAGGTATAGAAAGAACGAGGGAACGAGAAAGAAAAAAGGAGGTATAGAATGAACGAGGGAATGAGAGAGAAAAAAGGGAGGTATAGAATGAACGAGAAAACGAGAGAGTGAAAAAGGAGGTATAGAAAGAACGAGGGAACGAGAAAGAAAAAAGGAGGTATAGAATGAACGAGGGAATGAGAGAGAAAAAAGGGAGGTATAGAATGAACGAGAAAGAAAAAAAAGAAGGTATAGAATGAACGAGAGAACGAGAGAGAAAAAAGGGAGGTATAGAATGAACGCGAAAACGAGAAAGAGTGAAAAAGGAGGTATAGAAAGAACGAGGGGAACGAGAGAAAAAGGAGGTATACAATGAACGAGGGAATGAGAGAGAAAAAAGGGAGGTATAGAATGAACGAGAAAACGAGAAAGAGTGAAAAAGGAGGTATAGAAAGAACGATGGAACGAGAAAGAAAAAAGGAGGTATAGAATGAACGAGGGAACGAGAAAGAGAAAAAAGGGAGGTATAGAATGAATGAGGGAACGAAAAAGAAAAAAAAGGAGGTATAGAATGAACGAGGGAACGAGAAAGAGAAAAAAGGGAGGTATAGAATGAACGAGAGAACGAGAAAGAGTGAAACAGGAGGTATAGAAAGAACAAGGGAACGAAAAAGAAAAAAGGAGGAATAGAATGAACGAGTGAACGTGAGAGTGAAAAGGAGGTATAGAAAGAACGAGGGAACGAGAAAAAAAAAGGAGGTATAGAATGAACGAGGGAACGAAAAAGAATAAAAAAGGAGGTATAGAATGAACGAGAGAACGAGAAAGAGTGAAAAAGGAGGTATAGAAAGAACGAGGGAACGAGAAAGAAAAAAAAGGAGGTATAGAATGAACGAGGGAACGAGAGAGTGAAAAAGGAGGTATAGAATGAACGAGGGAACGAGAGAGAAAAAAGGGAGGTATAGAATGAACGAGGGAACGAGAAAGAGTGAAAAAGGGAGGTATAGAATGAACGAGGGAACGAAAAAGAAAAAAGGAGGTATAGAATGAACGAGGGAACGAAAAAAAAAAAAAAAAAGGAGGTATAGAATGAACGAGGGAACGAGAGAGTGAAAAAGGAGGTATAGAATGAACGAGGGAACGAGAGAGAAAAAAGGGAGGTATAGAATGAACGAGGGAACGAGAAAGAGTGAAAAAGGGAGGTATAGAATGAACGAGGGAACGAAAAAGAAAAAAAGGAGGTATAGAATGAACGAGGGAACGAAAAAGAAAAAAAAAGGAGGTATAGAATGAACGAGGGAACGAGAGAGTGAAAAGGAGGTATAGAATGAACGAGGGAACGAGAGAGAAAAAAGGGAGGTATAGAATGAACGAGGGAACGAGAAAGAGTGAAAAAGGGAGGTATAGAATGAACGAGGGAACGAAAAAGAAAAAAGGAGGTATAGAATGAACGAGGGAACGAAAAAGAAAAAAAAGGAGGTATAGAATGAACGAGAGAACAAGAAAGAGTGAAAAAGGGAGGTATAGAATGAACGAGGGAACGAGAAAGAGAAAAAAGGGAGGTATAGAATGAACGAGAAAACGAGAGAGTGAAAAAGGAGGTATAGAAAGAATGAGGGAACGAGAAAGAAAAAAGGAGGTACAGAATGAACGAGGGAACGAGAGAGAAAAAAGGGAGGTATAGAATGAACGAGAAAGAAAAAAAAGAAGGTATAGAATGAACGAGAGAACAAGAAAGAGTGAAAAAGGAAGGTATAGAATGAACGAGGGAACGAGAAAGAGAAAAAAGGGAGGTATAGAATGAACGAGAGAACGAGAAAGAGTGAAAAAGGAGGTATAGAAAGAACGAGGGAACAAAAAAGAAAAAAGGAGGTATAGAATGAACGAGGGAACGAAAAAGAAAAAAAAGGAGGTATAGAATGAACGAGAGATCGAGAAAGAGTGAAAAAGGAGGTATAGAAAGAACGAGGGAACGAGAAAGAAAAAAGGAGGTATAGAATGAACGTGAGAACGAGAAAGAGAAAAAAGGAGGTATAGAAAGAACGAGGGAACGAGAAAGAGTGAAAAAGCGTTTTGCTGGCTGCTCTGCGCATGCCAAAGACGTCCAAAAAGGATGTCCTTGACAAGCACTTGTCAGAGCCGCGGGCCGAAGCGGAAGCTGCAGTCGCCAGTACAGCCGATGATCCCTGCCGCCCCACTCTCGGAAGAAGGGGGTGGATTGCGAGGGAACGAGAAAGAGAAAAAAGGAGGTATAGAATGAACGAGAGAACGCTTTCAGCTGGAACCGAAACTCTCCAGCCCCTCCCCAAATCACTCTCTGCCACAGTCACCCTCCCTCCCCTCCTGGAAGAGGGTGGGTCCCCCCTGGCCATCTAACCCCAACCCCTCCGCTCTCCCACCACTCAAAGGCTCTCCATGGGCCTACCTTTAAATGGCCTGGTGGTCTAGTGGCTTCTTCTGGGCAAGAGTGATCCCCAGTTGCTGTGGCCTTCACAGATTCCTCAGCAGTCTCACAGGGCTGGACCCAGCGGCCATCGTGGCATTGGAAATAGCATAACCAGGAGTAATTTCATTTTGGCTGAGGATCCTGTAGAAACCACTAGAAACCAGGCTGCTTAAAGCAAAGGTAGGCCCATGGGAGGGCCTTTGGGTGGTGGGAGGGCAGAGGGGTTGGAGTTGGAGATGGGAAGGCATTAGAACGAGAGGACATGAAATGAGATTGAAGGGGGGCAGACTAAAAAAAGATGTCAGGAAGTATTTTTTTCACGGAGAGGGTGGTGGATGCTTGAAATGCCCTCCCGCGGGAGGTGGTGGAGATGAAAACGATAACGGAATTCAAAAATGCTTGGGATATGCATAAAGGAATCCTGTGCAGCAGGAATGGATCCTCAGAAGCTTAGCTGAAATTGGGTGGCGGAGCAGGTGGGGGGAAGAGGGGTTGGTAGTTGGGAGGCTAGGATAGGGGAGGGCAGACTTATACGGTCTGTACCAGAGCCGCTGATGGGAGAGGGGGGTGGTGGTTGGGAGGCGAGGATAGGGGAGGGCAGACTTATACGGTCTGTACCAGAGTCGCTGATGGGAGGCGGGACTGGTGGTTGGGAGGCGAGAAATACTGCTGGGCAGACTTATATGGTCTGTGCCCTGAAGGAAACAGGTACAAATTCAAGATATGAGTTTATCTTGGGCAGACTGGATGGACCGTGCAGGTCTTTTTCTGCCGTCATCTACTATGTTACTATGTTGAGTGGTTGCCTGGCTGACCCTTTTTTGGGGGGGGGGCAGTGGCAGTTTTTCCAGGAAGTCCCACGAGGTGCCATTTTTGGTTTTGGCTCTACTTCCGGCTGAAACTGAGTGGCAAATTTCGGCCAAGGATTCAGTTGCAGCCAGAACCAAAACCACTGGTTTCAGTCAGCCTCTATCCAACTGTATCTTAGCATCCCTCTGACTCTGGCCACTGCGTCCTTACATGGTTTCACTAACTTAAGTCCATCAGCTATTTTCAATCCAAGGGTCCACTCTCCTGATGTACCCAGTTGCCTTGCTGGTCCTCTGTAAATCACTTTTACAAAGAAAAAATATCTGATGTTGAAAAGACATATTTTTTGTATCCGGGAGGTTCCCTACGCGCAGATTTCATTGTACTATCAGGAAGAGACTGGCTCTTTTCCAGCTTAATTAGGTATTCTAATTTTTTTTCTTTTTTTTTCTCTGATCGGTTCAGAACATTGCGCTGTATCTGGCAGAGACTAAACCTGGCAGCTTGACAGATCAATCACGATTTCTTTTTTAACACTGCTGCTCCCAAACTAAAAGGGGAAAAAATTATAGAAGGCTGCAGCATAAACAGATTGCGTTCCCTCGCTCTCCTCGCCAACAAGAGATGCTCAGTGCGTGTCAGGAATGTAGAGACTGTAAAATTTAAAATAGCACATCACCCAAGCAGAAAATAAATAAATATGACATTTCAGCTTGGGTTGATGTACCTAAACTGCATTTCTTTCGCTCTTACATGTGTTCAGTTTATATTTTTTAAAATGCAATTGGGAAAAGGTTTAGATGTAGAGGGGAGAGTCAAAGACGAGAAAGAATATCTCTATTTTATTTTTATCTTCAATAAGTTATGGAGTTGAGTCTTCAGTCTTCATTGAGCATTGGCTAGCTGCCAACAAGCTTCAGGTCATCAAGGACAGACTTCAGCCAGTCCTGGAATCTCTACGAGGGATATCCGTGAAGGTGGAGGTCTTGCCATTTATTATACAAAGATCAAAATGGACATGGAAACATCAAATATCCAAATCTATAAAAATAAAGTCCCACTTCCAAAATAAAATCTCTCTCTAGGATAATCTAGAGAGAGATTTTCTTTTAGAAGTGGGACATTTTTTTTAATGATTTTTAAATTATATTAGGCTCCAGCAGGGGCTTATCTGGACTTCGCTGGTAGGGGGGGTCCAGAGCCAAGGTGAGGGGGCACATTTTAGCCCCCCCCCCCCCGGCGACCCCCACTGCCATTGCCGCCCCCCCCCCCCCCCCCCGCCAGAACCACCTCCAACTGTCGCCCGCCCGACGACCCTCTCGATCCCCCTGCCCGCTGTCGCTTACCTGTGCTACCTGCGTTCGGCACCTAACTCTTACCTCTCAGGAATTCCAGACTGCCCCAATTTGACTGCCCGTATCGATCTGACTGTTCACGTGTCCTTTAGATTGTAAGCTCTTTGATCAGGGATTGTCCTTCTATGTTAAATTGTACAGCGCTGCGTAACCCTAGTAGCGCTTTAGAAATGTTAAGTATTAGTAGTAGTAGGTCACCTAAAGTTGGGCACCAGTTGTATGCGGAAGTTATTAGATTAATAGCATTGAAACATGTGCAGGACTAGATTTAGTGGAGTGGAACGGGTAGACGTGAATCACTTGGTTACTCTTTCCAAAAATACTAGGACTAGGGGGCCCGCAATGAAGCTACAAACGAATTGGAGAAAATATTTCTTCACTCAACAAGTAATTAAACTCTGGAATTCGTTGACAGAGAATGTAGTAAACACAGTTAGCTTAGCATGGGTTTAAAAAAAAGGTTTGGATAACTTCCTAAAAGAAGGTTCAAAGTTTGCTAAAACCATTTACGGTACTATGTAAGCCACATTGAGCCTGCAAATAGGTGGGAAATGTGGGATACAAATGTACCAAATAATAATAATTAAAAATAGGAGAATCCCCAATAGTGCTTCTTCCAAAACCATCCCATATAGGATTAAAAAAAAAATTAGTGGCTGATCTGTAATTAACTGGGAGGTAGTACTACTACTACTACTTAACATTTCTAGAGTGCTACTAGGGTTACGTAGCGCTGTACAGTTTAACAAAGAAGGACAGTCCCTGCTCAAGGAGCTTACAATCTAAAGGACGAAATGTCAAGTTGGGGCAGTCAAATTTCCTGAATAGAGGTATGGTGGTTAGGTGCCGAAGGCGACATTGAAGAGGTGGGCCTTGAGCAAGGATTTGAAGATGGGCAGGGAGGGGGCCTGGCGTATGGGCTCAAGGAGTTTATTCCAAGCATGGGGTGAGGCGAGGCAGAAACGGCGGAGCCTGGAGTTGGTGGTGCTGGAGAAGGATACCGAAAGGAGGGATTTGTCCTGTGAGCGGAGGTTTCGGGTAGGAGCGGCCTTCGACCTAATCAATCACAACTTACTCATTGATAGATTGAGTGAGATTGGTATTTCAGGGACAACTATGAAATGGTTTATATCCTTCCTAACGAATCGTTCATTTAAAGTAGTTCAGCAGCAATCCTGTTCTAGATCCTACAACCTATCGTGTGGAGTTCCTCAGGGCTCGGTCTTATCTCCACTACTGTTCAACCTATTCATCAGTCCCCTGGCGCTCCTCATTCAAACAATGGGTATCAGTTTTTACTCATATGCAGATGATTTTCTGCTTATCCATTATGTTAGACCATCGAACATAGATCTT
Organism: Microcaecilia unicolor; assembly: GCF_901765095.1. Lineage (NCBI taxonomy): Eukaryota > Metazoa > Chordata > Amphibia > Gymnophiona > Siphonopidae > Microcaecilia > Microcaecilia unicolor. The sequence continues at coordinate 106,848,756 of NC_044042.1, forward strand.
ACACCCATTCAAATATGCTTGGATAAAGTAGCAGACTGGTTGACAACACATCAGCTGGTACTGAACACGGATAAGACTATAACATCTTGGATAGTAGGGCAAGGCACATATCCCCATGTGGTACCTATGCTATTTGGTTAGAATATCCCAACAGTTAAGTCCTTTAGATATCTCGGTGTCATTATTGATTCCGCATTGACCTTTGAGGAACAAGTATCTGATGTAGTGAAAAAATCTTTTTTTCATCTGAGGCGGCTTCGGTCAGTTAGAAATTCAGTAAGTAAGGACTCTCTCAAAACACTGACATCTGCATATATTACTTCACGTTTAGACTACTGTAACATTGTATATGCTGGGATCACTCAAGCCAACTTAAAGCGATTACAAAGAATTCAAAATACAGCAGCACGTATGATCTGTAGGGCCCGGAGGGATGATCGAGCAACACCTTTATTGCATCATCTGCACTGGCTCCCGGTCGAAGCAAGAATAAAGTTTAAGGCTCTTGTCCTGACACACAAAGCCTTTCACACATTAAACCCTAGCTACTTGTTGAATTTAACAATTCCCTACACCGCTATGCGAACTCTTAGATCCCTAACAGATAACAGGTTAGTTATTCCCCCTCTTGCTAAGGCTAGATGGGAATCTACACGGAGATCGGCTTTTTTCTATTTGTCACCCTCCCTTTGGAATAGCCTTCCAAAGGAGATCAGATTAGAGAAATCTTATCTCCATTACCGAAAACTTTTGAAAACCTTTCTCTTTATAAGCTACTTAGAACAGAACTTAGCATAATGAGATAAGGTCAAAAAGAAAAGGAAAAAGGGGTAGCTTAACTGTATATTAGATTTTTAATTTGTACTGATTTTATTATGTAGTTTATTCTGGTTGCTGTGCTTTCCTGTCATGAATGGAATTCCTATGTTTGTTTATTTGTATATACCAATTTTTTTATATATATGTAAACCGTTCTGTTTTGCAGATGCAATAAGATACGGTATATAAATTAACATAAATAAATAAATAAAATAAAATAAAATAAATAAGGGGAGGTAAGGGTAGAGAGGTAGTGAGGGGCTGCAGATCGAGTGCATTTGTAGGTTAGTAGGAGAAGCTTGAACTGTATGCGGTACCTGATCGGATGCCAGTGAAGAGACTTGAGGAGAGGGGTGATATGAGTATAACGGTCCAGACGGAAGATAAGATGTGCAGCAGAGTTCTGAATGGACTGAAGGGGGGATAGATGGCAAAGTGGGAGACCAGTGAGAGGAGTAGGTTGCAGTAGTCAAGGCGAGAGGTAATGAGAGAGTGGATGAGAGTTCGGATGGTGTGCTCAGAGAGGAAAGGGCGAATTTTGCTAATGTTATAGCAACAGGTCTTGGTTATCTGCTGGATATGTGCAGAGAAGGAGAGGGAGGAGTCGAAGATGACTCCGAGGTTGCGGGCAGATGAGACAGGGACGATGGGGGTGTTATCAAGGTAGGCGAATGTTTGGCAATTTCAGAGGCTTCCAATCCAGGGCACACCCATCCAATAAGTGTTTTCAGAAAATCCCCATTGAATTGAATGGAGATATCCTGAAACCCCCGACTGGCTGGGTGTGCCCCAGGACTGGGTTGAAAACCCCTGGACAAGATCCTTGGCTGCTAATGTTACTTCCCTGGTGGTGCAGGACCATGGTGAGCAAAGGAGGAGGGAGGCTGACTTCCTACCAGCTATCTTATTGGTTCCTAGTTTATTATCTTTTCGGCTGTGCCTGTGAACCTGAATTTCAACTCTTGTAATGAGGTTCCCGCCTGCAGCATGGTGACATTTCTCTGCTGCCAGTGGGAGGCGCTCCTGTGTATCATCATCAATGGACTGGAACCAGTATATGCAATGAGATTGTGAGCTGATTTCCTGGTGAGAAATAAGATCATTCCTGACATTTCTTATAACACAAAGGCACACGTAAATTGTTTTTTCATGGTTCCAGTACATGCTCCTTCCAGATGGAAGGAGCATGTATAAGTCTCCTATCATTGTCTAGAGACAGACATGAGCTGATTGGCACCCAAAAGGACACATCTGAGTTTGTTAACAAGCTTCCTTTTTGAGTAATTCAGCATGTAAAAAAATTTTTGAAGTAGGAAAAAGAGCAGATATGGGGTGGAAATCGCAGAGAAGGTATCGCACTTCTCCCAAACTGACCTTTATCACCGGACGGACAAGCGGATGCTTTCAACACAACTTTCGCGAGGCTCTAATCCAGGAACTCAGACGTGCATATGCTCCTGTTCCTTGCACAGCACACAACACACTTAGTATTACAGAAGGCACGGGTGGGGGGAGGGGAGAAGAGACTTATTAGCAAATGCCGTCTGCAGAAACGAGGACAGATGGAGGAAGAGGAGAAATGTGACTGTGTGAAAGGAAAAAAAAAACCTTGTCTCTTAGAGAAATTGATCATTGACTTAAGAAGAAAGAGTCGTATTACTGTAAAGGCAAAGCACGTTGCAGGGCCGACTCCACCAGGGAGTCTGTAAGGGATGTCTTTAGAGCAGGGGTTCTTAACCTTTTTTTGATTCCTGCACTCCTTTAACTGATCAATGAAATCTTTGCACCCCCTTCCTAAGCCATAAGTACATACGTATTGCCATACTGGGACAGACCAAAGGTCCATCAAGCCCAGTATCCTGTTTCCAACAGTGGCCAATCCAGGTCACAAGTACCTGGCAAGATTCCAAAAAAGTACATTACATTTTATGCTGCTTATACTAGAAATAAGCAGTGAATTTTCCCCGTCCATTTTAATAATGGTCTATGGATTTTTCCTTTAGGAAGCCATCCAAACTTTTTTTTAAACCCTGCTAAGCTAACTGCTTTTACTGCATTATCTGGCAATAAATTCCAGAGTTTAATTACACATTGAGGGAAGAAAAATGTCCTCCGATTCATTTTAAATTTATACTACTTTGTAGCTTCATCACGTGCCCCCTAGTGCTATTATTTTTGGAGTCAGTGAGTGACTACTGACACTAAGGGCTGGGTTAAGGCCAATTGATGCTTTAAACACAGCCAAACAATGGCCTTTCTATTGCTTAACTAGAAAGACATTTAGAGGCCAATAGTGAGACTCGGGAGTTAGCCGGGCTGCCTCCCATTCTCAGCGGCACACCTGGAAATTCAATGCCGGGCTGTATCCGGCGACTGGCATTGACTTTCCGGGGGTTTTTTTGGCCACTTAGGGGGAGATTCTGTATATGGCGCCTAAAACTTTGGCGCTGAAATCAGTGTCGACTAAGCGTATTCTAGAATCGTCACTTATATTTAGGCGCCAATTAGAGAATTCGCTCAGTTGATATTTCAACGCCTATATCCTCTTGGAAATGGTGCATTCTCGGGGCAGGACTACTTCATATACTATAAGTCCACTCTTGTAAGAGAGAAGAATGATAAATAATCATGAAAAATGACTAGGAATGCCCACATAAAATCAGTGCAATAAAAACATATGGCTACATATATCTCTGTTAGTCACCAACGTGTCGCTAAAATTACATTAGTACACACAGGGCCAGCCCAAGGCAAGATGCCGCCCGAGGTGGAGCTTGCATGCCGCCCTCCCCCCCCCCAGGTGTTTTATCTCGTCACAGTGACGTTACAAACCTGGTAACGGCAGCCATTCCCATACACTGCCCTGCCGCCACCGACACCCACCTCTTCCCTTTACTGCAGTTGCCTGAGCGAAACAGGAAGTTACTTCAGGTGGCCCCAGCATCGATCCTTGAGGCACACCACTACTCACCTTTCCCTCCGAGTGAATTCCATTAGCTACCACACTCTGGTGTCTGTCCGTCAACCAGTTCTTAATCCACTTCACCACGTTGGGTCCTATCTTCAGTTTATCAAGTTTATTCAAGAGCCTCCTATGAGGAACTGTTTCAAAGGCTTTGCTGAAATCTAAGTAGACAAGCCGTTAAGCCCATTAAAACGGGCAAGAGGGGTAACCTGTCCGGCTCCAGGCGCCCCTCCCCCACCCCCATAAACCTCCCTCCCCCTTCCCCCTTTCCCCTCTCCCTCACCCCCTTCCCCGCATCCCCTCCCCCTGTCCGAGTTCCAGCACCCCCTTCCCCCCTTCTGCCTTCCCTCTCCCCCTCTCCGAGTTGCAGGACCCCCTCCCCTTCTTCCCATCCCCCCTCCCCGAGTTTCAGGACCCCCGTCCCCCCTTCTTCCCACCCCCCTCCTTCCCACCCCCTCCCCCCGATCCCATCCCCCCGCTGTTTGAGTTCCAGGACCCCCCTCCCACCCCTCCTATTTGAGTTCCAGGACCCGCCCCTCCCCTTCCAGTGGAGTTCCAGGACCCCCCTCCCCCCTCTCTGAATGTCACCTTCGTAAGAGCCAGCTGTTGTTTTACAGTTTGTACCTCCTGCAAGCACGGACGCCGCTTCAGACAGCCTTTGCTTTCGCTTGGGTGATCGGTTGAAAGGGGCGGGCGGAGGATGTGAGTGCGGGAGATCCGTCAGTCTTCTACCTGGAGGCCAGCCCCACTGCCACCACTCTCTATCCTCCTAAACGTCTCTTCCTGCTGCTGCCCAGTGCCCGCTGCAAGTTCCACCTACGCCACCCCATCTTCTTTCCAATTGTAGAAAGCTTGCGCGAATCTAACCTGTAAGATCGGGAGGGAATAGCAATTGGCCCTGACTGGCGCGAAGCTGGTCACGTGGACGGAGAATTTTGCACCAGACTCTTCCTTACTGCCTCTAACAACGTCGGGAGAGATCTGTGACGTTCTGCGCATGCACGGCACGTCGGTCACTCTTCATTTATATAGTAAGACTAGACTTTGAGCCCGTAAAAATGGGCTATTATAGGAAGGGGGGGGTTGAAAGGCCCGCCCCCACCGCCGAGTTCGCCGCTGCCCCTCCCCCTCCGAGTTCGCGCCCCCCCCCCCCCACGAGCCATCACCACCCACCTTCCACCCGGCCAGGCCCTCGCTCCGCTATTGAAACAGCGAGGGTCCGGGAACGCAGCACTGAGCTCTGCTGAGCTGCCGACGTCAGCCTTCGTTCTTCTTCTCTGCCTGCAGCTGCCTGTCCCGCCCTCGTGTGACGTAACGTCGTCGAGGGCGGGACAGAGGCAGAGAAGAAGAAGGAAGGGCGATGTTTCAATAGTGGAGCGAGGGCCCGACCGGGTAGAAGGTGGGTGGTGGCGGCGGCGACTCGGGTGGGGGGAGCGTTAGACGGCGGTGTCCCTCCCTCAGCAATGCGCAGTACAGACCCTCTGTGTTCCGCCCCCCGTCATCACGTATTGACGTGGGGGCGGGGCAGAGAAGGTCTCTACTGCGCATTTGCGAGTGAGTACGGTCACTCGCCGTTTATATGTTTGATTACAACTAGCGCACGTCTTCGATCCAGTTCTCTGGTCACCTAGTCAAAGAATTCAATCAGATTTGTTTGGCATGATTTACCTTTGTATTTCTAAAAGTGAGTAGATCTCATCTCTTAATCTGAACGCCAAATTTTCTTTCAATAACATACAAATTCACATCTGTAGGTTGTCGCTGTACCTCTTTTAATACGCTCATCCCTGTTCATTGTTACAACTGCTCCCTCTTTGTCGGCTGGTTTTATTACATAGTAACATAGTAGATGACGGCAGAAAAAGACCTGCACGGTCCATCCAGTCTGCCCAACAAGATAACTCATATGTGCTACTTTTTGTGTATACCCTACTTTGATTTGTATCTGTGCTCTTCAGGGCACAGACCGTATAAGTCTGCCCAGCACTATCCCCGCCTCCCAACCACCAGCCCCTCCTCCCAACCACCGGCTCTGGCACAGACCGTATAAGTCTGCCCAGCACTATCCCCGCCTCCCACCACCGGCTCTGGCACAGACCGTATAAGTCTGCCCAGCACTATCCCCGCCTCCCAACCACCAGCCCTGCCTCCCAACCACTATCCCCGCCTCCCACCACCGGCTCTGGCACAGACCGTATAAGTCTGCCCAGCACTATCCCCGCCTCCCAACCACCAGCCCTGCTTCCCACCACCGGCTCTGGCACAGACCCTATAAGTCTGCCCAGCACTATCCCCGCCTCCCAACCACCAGCCCTGCTTCCCACCACCGGCTCTGGCACAGACCGTATAAGTCTGCCCAGCACTATCCCCGCCTCCCAACCACCAGCCCTGCCTCCCAACCACTATCCCCGCCTCCCACCACCGGCTCTGGCACAGACCGTATAAGTCTGCCCAGCACTATCCCCGCCTCCCAACCACCAGCCCTGCCTCCCAACCACTATCCCCGCCTCCCACCACCGGCTCTGGCACAGACCGTATAAGTCTGCCCAGCACTATCCCCGCCTCCCAACCACCAGCCCTGCCTCCCAACCACTATCCCCGCCTCCCACCACCGGCTCTGGCACAGACCGTATAAGTCTGCCCAGCACTATCCCCGCCTCCCAACCACCAGCCCTGCCTCCCAACCACTATCCCCGCCTCCCACCACCGGCTCTGGCACAGACCGTATAAGTCTGCCCAGCACTATCCCCGCCTCCCAACCACCAGCCCTGCCTCCCAACCACTATCCCCGCCTCCCACCACCGGCTCTGGCACAGACCGTATAAGTCTGCCCAGCACTATCCCCGCCTCCCAACCACCAGCCCTGCCTCCCAACCACTATCCCCGCCTCCCACCACCGGCTCTGGCACAGACCGTATAAGTCTGCCCAGCACTATCCCCGCCTCCCAACCACCAGCCCTGCCTCCCAACCACTATCCCCGCCTCCCACCACCGGCTCTGGCACAGACCGTATAAGTCTGCCCAGCACTATCCCCGCCTCCCAACTATGCTTTTTTGTCATTCCTATGGTTCTGTAATGCCTCATTTTCTCTTTTACTTAACAACAAATTCTATCCATTATCTTCTCCTACGTCTCAAATATCTTGTAACAGAACTTGTTTATAAATATGTGTTATTGGATTTACTGGTCCCAGAGGGATCTATTTAGAATATGTTTTAACAAAAGAAAAATCTCCAGACCTCACTGCTTCAAAAAGAAATATATCATTCTCAATCTTTATATAAACAAATCTCTTTTAGTATTAAATGCGTTGTACTTCTGAGCGGCTACAAAATACGGTCTTTTTTCCAAAAGCGTCGTTTCATCATTGTTCAGACATTTATTTGATAAGTTAATCACTGAGGGGATCAATTGAATAGATGTCTCTCTTGGCCCCTTCTTTCCTCCTCCCTTCTCCCTCTTTTTGAAAGGGGGGGGAAACCTTTTTCTTCCCTATAGAGATTAAACAATTTTATTGAAATTTTCCAACACATGCAAACATGGGTATATAGAGCTAAAAGACGGAATAATTGAATTGTAGATTCAAGACGACCTCCAACTCCCCCATCCCCTCAACTTCTAAAACCTCTCCCCCACCCCTTCCCTCATAAATTAACCAAAGCAAAGTATGCATAATCCCCCCACCCCCGGTAAGGCCTTGGTTGTTATAGCCCCCCGAGTCAATAACCCCTCTCCCCTCACTCCTACCCTTCCCTATTACACAGGACAGCTGTATGTAACAACAAAACTCAGATGGGTATTACTCACATAGTATTCAAAATGTGTCAGTGACTGTATATAGGGATTCCAGATCTGCATAATTTTTTTTTTTTTTAACGTTTGGGGAAACCACAAGCTTCTCTCGCTTCCCAACTAAACAATAAATGTATTTGATTTCTCCAGTGCCAGTACCTTGGGAGGAGACTTGAGTCTGTGATTGCAAAACAAACTTTCACTGCAGCAGGCATATTTTGTGATATGCTGCTCTTTCCTTTCCCCAGAAAGACCCTGGTTTATCTAGTAACAGTTGTTTAGCTGATCCTGAATCCTGCTAAGTCGATGGCTGGCGGTAAGGTCTCAGACCCAAAATGGACGCGAGCCAATTTTTATTTTGCCGCACATCCTTTTTCGTCAAAAATTTGAAAAAGGTATTTTTTTTGCAGGCACACCGAAAAATGGATCTGTTCGCGCCCAAAACACGCGCCTACACTACCGCAGGCGGCCATTTTTCAGCGCACCTTCGTAAAAGGACCCCCTAAACCTTGATGTTGATCTTTTTGGACGTGGACATGCAGTCCCCTTCTGAAATGTAGATACATTTTTGGCCCATGCTAAATCCCACCAAAAACACACCAAGGAAGTACTATTTCACAGAAAGGGTGGTGGAGGCGTGGAATGGCCTCCCGGTGGAGGTGGTGGAGTCGAGGACTGTTTCAGAATTTAAAAAGGCATGGGATAAGCATGTGGGATCGCTTAGGAACAGGAAGAATTAGGGGTTACAGAGGATGGGCAGACTGGATGGGTCATATGGCCTTTATCTGCCGTCATGTTTCTATCATGTGTCCTTGGCATATGTACATTTTTGAGTTTTAGACATGTATATCCCAGCTTTAAAGGCATACTTACTAACATATGCAACTGTTAAGATGTGTTATTTTGCCACTAACTCAAGCTATTTTAGCACATACCCCATTTTGTGCAATGGGACCTGGGGGTCCTTTTACAAAGACACGCTGAAAAATGGCTTTCGGTAGTGTAGGCGCAGGTTTTGGGTGTGTGCTGATCCATTTTTTAGTGCGCCTGTAAAAAAGGCCTTTTTAAAAATGGACGTGCAGCAAAATGAAAATTGCCGTGCGTCCATTTTGGGTCTGAGACCTTACCAGCAGCCATTGACCTGGCGGTAATGACCTACACGTTCCAAATTCCACTTGGTGCGCGTCCGTTACGGGTGCCTAAAAATAAAAAATATTTTTCAGACGCCTATATCGGATGCGTGCCAAAAATGAAATTACTGCAGGAGCCTCGCGGTAGTTGGGCGGTAACTCCATTTTGGCACGCGTTGGGTGCACATAGACGCTTACATGGCTTAGTAAAAGGGCCCCCTAGTTACTAAGATGTGGGGTTAACAGTAAAGTGATGGCGGACAGTGGGAAGTTGACCCAGGAGACAAGGACAACAATCTGAAGCTTCTTGATTGGGTTTTATTGATAAGAGACTCGACACAGTACTGTGTTTCGGTCACAGGCCTGCTTCAGGAGTCTAAAATTACAAATATAATTAAGGCATATATAAAATATATGATAAAAAAAGCTTCTAATACACAGTTTATAAAAACAAATGTAATTTAAAGCGAATGTAATTAAAAATGAATATAAACTACTACTACTACTACTACTTAGCATTTCTATAGCGCTGCCAGGGTTACGCAGTGCTGTACAAGTTTAACATGGGGAAGGACGGTCCCTGCTCAAGAGAGCTTACAATCTAAAGGTTACAAACTATGTAGTCAGTGTAGGTATCATGAATGGGGAAGGTGGTTAGGCGCCAAAAGCAAGGGAGAAGAGATGGGCTTTGAGTAAGGACTTGAAAATGGGCAGGGAGGGCGCATGGCGTATGGGCTCGGGAAGTCTGTTCCAGGCATATGGTGATGCGAGGCAGAAGGGGTGGAGTCTGGAGTTAGCGGTGGTGGAGAAAGGTACAGATAGGAGTGATTTGTTCTGAGAGCGGAGGTTACGGGTGGGAACATACGGGGAGAGGAGGGTGGAGAGGTAATGGGGGGGCTGCAGATTGAGTGCACTTGAAGGTCAATAGGAGAAGCTTGAACTGTATACAGTAGCGGATCGGGAGCCAGTGAAGCGACTTGAGGAGAGGGGTGATATGAGAGTATCGGTTCACGCGGTAGATAAGACGTGCGGCGGAGTTTTGGACAGATTGAAGGGGGGATAGGTGGCTAAGCGGGAGGCCAGCGAGGAGAAGGTTGCAATAGTCAAGACGAGAGGTAACGAGCGAGTGGACAAGGGTTCGGGTGGTCTGTTCAGAAAGGAATGGGCGAATTGTTTCAAATGTGATTTGAAACAAATGTAGTTTAAAACCTATACTTCCAAAGATATACACATGTTTAAAAAAATAAAAATATGTCATACGCAATGTAATTGTGTGGCTGGATATCTGATTACCAGAACATTGGAAGTGCAACATCCTATTTGAATTGCACGAGAGTAGTGAATGCACGATTGATTGAAAATCTTGTTAATGAAACCAATGTTTCAAGGTTCTGTTCCAGTGTTTATATTCCTTAACAACACTTTGATTGTCTCGCATAACTCTTCACAATGTAATCCATAACCAAGTTGTAACAAATTGTATTTCCATCACTCATATCGTATTGTAAGCCACACTGAGCCCGCAAAAAGGTGGGAAAATGTGCGATACAAATGCAATAAATAAATAAAATAAAATAAACAGTGCAATGTCATGCTTTTTAAGGTCAAACATAGTTTATTTAATTCAGAAGACATTTTTTATTTTTTTTTAAACTTAGTTATATATCTTTGAAAGTATATGTTTTAAATTCAATTTTTACATTTCTTTTAAATTATATTCATTTTTATAAATTGCGTAGTAGAAGCTTTTATATCATATATTTTATGTATGTCTTAATTATATTTGTAGTTTTAGACTCCCAAAGCAGGCCTGTGGCTGAAATGCAGTACTGTGTCGAGTCTCCGATCAATAAAACCCACCTCAAGAAGCTTCAGACCATTGTCCTTGCCTCCTGGGTTCATAGTCAACTTCCCACTGTCCACCATCGCTTGTGTGTTTTTCGTGGGAATTTAGCATTCTTCCACCTTTGTGGATTTTCTTTTGATTAATAACACATCTTAACAATAGCCAGGCTAGTAACTGTGTCCCGTAGACAGTTATGCAATATAGATATCTAAATGCTAGTTTAAGCATGTTTACTGTCACACCGCTCACCTGTTTTCTGTGGTCTCCAGCAACATTCCATGCCAGAATAGTCTGATTTACTTCCTGGAAATATTGCACTTCCTTTATAGCCATGTAAGAGGGCACTGACTGATGTCATCACTTCCTGTCTAGTGGTATATAAGGAAGTTCCTGACTGTCAGCCAGTGCCTTTGCAACAGGTCGCCTAACCTGGGCTAGTGTGTGTTCCAGCCTTGTTCCAGCCTGTGTCTTTTGTCCTATTCCAGTCTGTGCTCTCAGCTTTTTTTCTAGTCCTGTTCCAGTCCGTGCCTTGTTCCAACTACTCCCTGGCCTCAACCCCAGGCCAGCCCCCAAGGGCTCTTATAAGAGCCAGTCTCCACCCTGCCTTTTTGGGGTACCCCCAATGGTTCTTTTAGGAGCCACTCTTTGGTCTGGTCTTTGCCGGGGTGTGACTCACCTGCTGCCAGCTGGGGCCCACCTAGCCTTCAGGTTGGGTAGGCAGCGTAGACCTGACTGCGACCCAAAGGCTTACCGACCCGAGCATTGACTGATTGCAAAGGCCGTAAGCTTGGGCGAGTCAACTGCTCTGCAGCTGCTCCAGCAGCTTGCCCTCCAACTCCAGGAACTTTCTGTTCAGGGCCTGACCACCCACATGAACCACCTCCAGCTTCTCCAGGACCTTGCCCAGAAGGTCCAGCAACAATGGACTCAACTTCAACAGAATATGGAAAGCTTTCAGGGGGTCTGTGTTCAACTTGTGGCAATGCAAACTGGTCCTCTGGTTCTGAATCTGCTTCCGGGACCCATTCCAGCGGTACCGCCTCCAACATACCCAGTGTCTCAGCCTCGAGTCCCGTCCCCACAATGCTTTGATGGGAACCCCAAGGCATGCTGAGCATTTATTAACCAGTGTTTGATGAACTTTGAACTACAGCTCTCCAGCTTGCCATCAGGTCAAGATCACCTTTATCATCTCTCTCCTTTCCGGGCAAGCGTTGGCTTGGGCATCTCCCCTGTGGGAGCAGAATGACTCGCTTATGTCCAATCTGGAGGCCTTCCTCATGCGCTTCTGGCTGGTATGTGACGAACCGGGGCATCTCTCCTCAGTAGTTTCCAAGCTCCTGCGCCTTCGACAAGGGACATTGACTGTTCCAGACCCTGGTTTCAGAACTGCAATGGAATCAGGAATCTCAGGTGGCCATCTTTTAGCAGGGCCTGGCGGGACAGAATCTCCTCACCAGTATACATGACCTGATTTCCCTATGCATCAAGGTAGACATCCGCTTTCAAGAGATGGCTGAAGAACATGGGGGCAGATGCCACTCTGCATGGTTGATACCCCAGTTTCAGGACCCCACAGACCCACAGATACCAGTTCCTCCTGCCACCCTGGAGGAGGAGGTTCCCATACAGAAAGGACATTCTCAATTTTCAGAGGAGGAGAATGCAAGGCCTCTGTCTATACTATGTGGGCTTAGGACATTATGCTAAGCAATGTCCCAGGAAACCAGGAAAACTTTGAGGCCTAGGATTGGTGGGGGAAACTTCTCTAGGTCCTTTTTGAGTTGTTCCAGCTTCCCTCATTAGTCTACCTGTCACCCTTCAATGGGAGATAAACAAATTGTTGTCCAAACCCTCCTTGATTTTGAAGCTGCCAGGAACTTTGTGGATGAATGTCTAGGTGTCATTGTGGATAATACACTGAAATCTTCTGCTTTGTTTGTTTTTTTGGTTGCCATCACACACTAACAGGATGCTAGAAATTATTAGGAAAGGGATGGTAAAAAAGACCAAAAATACTATAATGCCTCTGTATTGCTCCATGGTATGAACTCACCTTGAGTATTGCGTTCAGTTGCTCTTCTCTCCGTCATTCTTTTTTGACCCTATTGTAATAACGTAGCACATTTTGTGGTCTACAAATCACATTTCAGTGTCTCTAAAACATAGATGATTAGTGATATGATACAGACGTTCAAATATTTGAAAAGTATTAATCCGCAAACGAACCTTTTCCGGAGATGCAAAGGAGGTAGAACGAGAGGACATGAAATGAGATTGAAGGGGGGCAGACTCAAGAAAAATGTCAGGAAGTATTTTTTCACGGAGAGGGTGCTTGGAATGCCGTCCCGCGAGAGGTGATGGAGAGGAAAACGGTAACAGAATTCAAACATGCGTGGGATAAACATAAAGGAATCCTGTTCAGAAGAAATGGATCCTCAGGAGCTTAGCCGAGATTAAGTGGCAGAGCTGGTGGTGGGAGGCGGAGCTGGTGGGTGGGAGGCGGGGATAGTGCTGGGCAGACTTATAAGTCTGTGCCCTGAAAAAGACAGGTACAAATCAAGGTAAGGTATACACAAAAAGTAGCTCATATGAGTTTATCTTGTTGGGCAGACTGGATGGACCGTGCAAGTCTTTTTCTGCCGTCATCTACTATGTTACTTTGTTACTAGTGGTGTAGAAGAGGGAATTAGTTCTGGAGTGGGAGCAGCGGAATTAGGTGTCCATTTCCTTCAGGAAACCTTCTTTTTTGGGGGGAAGAGATTCCACTGGTCTTGCTTAATTCAGCCTGTCTCTCAATCTCCCCTCCCCCTGCTTTTCATGGATAGGTGGGCTCATGAATAAAGATTTTTTTTTTGGGGGGGGGGGGGCAATGTACCAATTAGGTAGATAAATTTCTTATAGCTTATCTCAACAAAGGCTGCCTCTTCCTCCGTCCCATTTGTTTTAGTTCTGTCCTATGGGTTTTACATTTGGAGCAGTAACAAAATCCCTTCTGTAACCCAGATGTGGCCTAGGTGTCGGTTTCATGTTATACTACTACTACTACTTATCATTTCTATAGCGCTACTAGACGTACACAGCGCCGTACACTTGAACATGAAGAGACAGTCCCTGCTCGACAGAGCTTACAATCTACTTAGGACAGACAAACAGGACAAATAAGGGATAAGGACAAAGAGAAGCAAGATTCCAGAATCCCAAAGAGTAGCAAGATTCTATGTGGAATCCCAAAGAGTACCAAGATTCCAGAATCCCAAAGACTGCTACTACTTATCATTTCTATAGCGCTACTAGACGTACGCAGCGCCGTACACTTGAACATGAAGAGACAGTCCCTGCTCGACAGAGCTTAAAATCTACTTAGGACAAACAGGACAAATAAGAAATAAGGGAATTGCTAAGGTGGGGATGATAAAATAAGGGTACTGAACAAGTGAGTAAGGGTTAGGAGTTAAAAGCACAAATGTTTATAAACTACCTGTTTTGATAAACTGACCGAGGTACGTGTTCTGTGCCTAACAACATCTGTAGCCAGGACTTGTCTTAAATAATTATAGTCCCAACAAGGCATCCGTTGATAATCAGAATCCGCCAATGCATCACACTATCTGTTAATTGCTTTTCCATTGCTTAGCCCATCTCTTTCTGTCTTCACTAGATTGGAGGCTCCAAGGGATAGGAGCTTTCCATTATGTGTTGCTACGGAGCACTGCACACGCATGGCATGTGCTATACAAATGAATAATCGATAATGAGAGGCTGAGAGAAGCACAGAGGATACCTACTTACAAAGAAATGAGGGGAAGAGCAGAGATCAACAGGGTCTTTGGCCTGTTAGCAGAAAATAAAGTGGCCAGACTAGATTGGTCTTGCAGCCCCTTAATTCTCCAAAAATATTGACCCTGGGGTAATTCTGCACAAAAAATTTAAGAAGCGTTTGGTGCACATTATTTTAAAATTCTACATACTTCCCCCCCCCCCCCCCCCCCCGCCCCCAAAGTAACACAGTAATCACGTGTGGAGGAATAGCTTCGAGAAATAGCTTTAAAAAATTTTTTTCTGTATTGTGTTTAAAATAATTTGTTACTCAAAAATGCAGAATTTGCTCAAATACTGTAAAAGGACATGTTAAAGTCAGTGGCGTTCCTGGGGTGGCTGGCCCGCCCCCCGGGTGCAGCGCTCCCCCCGCCCCCCCCCCCCCCCCCCCCCCCGATGCAGCGCGGACCCCCCCCCCCCCCCCCGGCAAAAGGATACCCCCGCGAAGGAACCCCCTCCCGTCGGGTGCACGCCGCTGGGGGGGGGGGGCCCGCGCGCCTGCCTGCCCTCTGTTGGTCCATGCTTCTTCTCTGCCCCGGAACAGGAAGTAACCTGTTCCGGGGCAGAGAAGAAGCATGGAATAACGGAGGACAGGCGCCTGCGGCACCCCCCCAGAGGCGTGCACCCGGGGCGGACCGCCCCCCCCTAGGAACGCCACTGGTTAAAGTCTGGCTCCTCCCCACCAGGCTTGAAAACCTCACCACCTCTTCAATCCCCCCCCCCCCCCTTTAAGGCTTGACCCCCCCCCCTCCATTTTCTACAGCTTGCTTTTGTTCTCCTCCAAACCCTCCCCCACGCCTTAAAAATCAGCGCTGTAAAACCACGCAGTTAGCATCATTCTATAAACTATGCCTAAAGTTAGGCGTAGTTTACAGAATATGCTCACACACCATTCTTACTACTAAAATTTAGTTGCACCCATTTAGGCCATCTAAAACCAGGCCTAAATACCTGCGCCTACGTTAGGCACTGATTGGGTGTATTCTATAACAGTGCGCATAGTTTTACGAAATGCCCACAACCCGCCCATTCCACGCCCATGGCCAATGCCCCCTTTTCAACTGTGTGCCACATGGACATTTACGATCTGTGTCCCGCAAATTACAAAAGATAGGTGAAGATCAAGTGTGCATAATGTAGGTTACTTTATTATCGTAGAGGGTGCTGTGCATCTCAAGGGAAAGGGGAAACAACTTATGGGGAAATTAGCAAGTTAAATAACGTTAGCAATTCTTTTTGGTTATAAAATATTGTCCCAAGAGTGCATCATGTTTCACTGTCTATGTTGGCATGATGGCAAATTGCCAACCAGCGTTTAGGCATGAATGACCACAGAGTGGTGGGTGCAGCTTCACCTTTGTTGGTCACACTGGATGGACCATGCAGGTCTTTAACTGCCATCATTTACTGTGTTACTGTGTGTAATAAGAAGAAGAAGCAAAAGAGAAAAATGAAGAAAAAATATAAGAGAGTAGATTAAAATATCATTGGTGTAAAACAAGGAGATGGGGGTTGTACAAGGGTAATAGGAGAGGGAAGTCAAGTAAGGAAGTTCTGAGAGAAGAGGACATTCCTCAGGTAAGTGAACAATGTTTTGCTTTGTGCTTTGGGAACTTAAAGATTGGGGTTTAAAGGAGGAATAGGCAAACTAAAAATATAAAAAAGCAAATTTTATCAACTAATCTCCATAGAGGGGCATAATCGAAAGGGGCGCCCAAGTTTTCCTGAGGACGTCCTCGTAGGACGTCCCGGAGAAGGGGCGGGGAAACCCATATTATCGAAACAAGATGGGTGTCCATCTTTTGTTTCAATAATATGGTCGGGGCGCTCAAATCTTAACATTTAGGTCGTCCCTACTACTACTACTACTACTTAACATTTCTAAAGCGCTACTAGGGTTACGCAGCGCTGTACAGTTTAACAGAGAAGGACAGTCCCTGCTCAAGGAGCTTACAATCTAAAGGACAAAAAGTGCAGTCAATCAAATTGGGGGCAGTCTAGATTTCCTGAGTAGAGGCATAAGGGTTAGGTGCCGAAGGTGACATTGAAGAGGTGGGCTTTGAGCAAAGATTTGAAGATGGGCAGGGAGGGGGCTTGGTGAATGGGCTCAGGAAGTTTATTCCAAGCATAGGGTGAGCGAAGGCAGAAAGGGCGGAGCCTGGAGTTGGCGGTACTGGAGAAGGGTACTGAAAGGAGGGATTTGTCCTGAGAGCGGAGGTTACGGGTAGGAACGTAGGGGGAGATGAGGGTAGAGAGGTAAGTTGGGGCTGCAGATCTAGTGCATTTGTAGGTTAGAAGGAGAAGCTTGAACTGTATGCGGTACCTGATTGGAAGCCAGTGAAGTGACTTGAGGAGAGGGGTGATATGATAATACTGGTCCAGGTGGAATATAAGACGTGCAGCAGAGTTCTGCACGGATTGAAGGGGGGATAGATGGCTAAGTGGGAGGCCAGTGAGGAGTAGGTTGCAGTAGTCAAGGCGAGAGGTAATGAGTGAGTGGACGAGAGTTCGGGTGGTGTGCTCAGAGAGGAAGGGGCGAATCTTGGTGATGTTAAAGAGAAAGAAGCGACAGGTCTTGGCTATCTGCTGGATATGCGCAGAGAAGGAGAGGGAGGAGTCGAAGATGACTCCGAGGTTGCGAGCAGACGAGACTGGGAGGATGAGGGTGTTATCAACTGAGATAGAGAGTGCAGGAAGAGGAGAAGTGACGTTTAATGTGAGCAAGTGCAAAGTGATGCATGCGGGAAAGAGGACCGCGAATTATAGCTACATCATGCAAGGTTCCACGTTAGGAGTCACAGACCAAGAAAGGGATCTAGTTGTCGTCGTTGATGATTCGTTGAAACTTTCTGCTCAGTGTGCTGCTGCGCCTAAAAAAGCAAATAGAATGTTAGGTATTATTAGGAAAGTAATGGAAGATAAAAATGAGGATGTTATAATGCCTTTGTATCGCTCCATGGTGTGACCGCACCTCGAATATTGTGTTCAATTCTGGTCTCCGCATCTCAAAAAAGATATAGTGGAATTAGAAAAGGTGCAGAGAAGGGCGATGAAAATGATCAAGGGGATGGGATGAGTTCCCTATGAGGAAAGGCTAAAGCGGCTAGGGCTCCTCAGCTTGGAGAAAAGGCGGCTGAGGGGATAGAGGTCTATAAAATAATGAGTGGAGTTGAACAGATAGATGTGAAGCGTGTGTTTACGCTTTCCAAAAATACTAGTACTAGGGGGCATGCGATGAAGCTATAATGTAGTAAATTTAAAACGAATCGGAGAAAATCTTTCTTCACTCAACGTGTAATTAAACTCTGGAATTCGTTGCCAGCTTAGCGAAGTTTAAAAAAGGTTTGCACGGCTTCCTAAAGGAAAAGTCCATAGACCATTCTTAAATGGACTTGGGGAGAATCCACTATTTCTGGGATAAGCAGTATAAAATGTTTTGTACTTTTTTGGGATGTTGCCAGGTATTTGTGACCTGGATTGGCCACTGTTAGAAACAGGATGCTGGGCTTGATGGACCTTTGGTCTTTCCCAGTATGGAAATACTTATGTACTTATGTAAGGAAACTGGAAAAAGTATAGAATCTGTCCATGCCACCTGCTTCCCCCTTCTGTTCAAAAAAGTAGGTCTTGAGTCCAGATTAATCGTGGCTTAGGTAGACTCAGCCCTTGGATAGCTGAGCAGAGAGTTCATAAGAGAGGTCCCAGAAAATAGAGAGAAGATCGTGAAGTAGATGCTAGACTTGAATGATAAATCAAAGGAAGAAGTATGCTGGGATCTAGCTGGGCATGGACGATGATATGGGAATTAAGTGAGGTGCCGCCATGTAAGGAGGGATCCCACTTTAAAAAGCCCTGTGGACTAGAAGTAAGATCTTAAATTGGGCAGCCAGTGGTGAGAAGAGGTGTGACATTGTCAGTTTTCCAACTGGAAAAGAGTCAGTAGTGGAGTGCCCAAAGGCTCTTTCACGTATTCGTGAATGATGAGGAGTGATGAGTGGCGTGATCAAACTTGCGAATGACACAAAATTATTCAGAGTCCTTTAAAGAGTAGAGTATTGTGAGAAATTGCAGAAGGATCTCCTGAGTTTCTCAGGCTGGGCATTTAGTTGGTGTGGTTGGGAGGCAGGGATAGTGCTGGACAGACTTGTACGGTCTGTGCCACAGCCGGTGGTTGGGAGGCAGGGCTGATGGTTGGGAGGTGAGGATAGAGTTGGGCAGACTTGTACGGTCTGTGCCCTGAAGAGCACAGGTACAAATCAAAGTAGGGTATACACAAAAAGTAGCACATATGACTTTATCTTGTAGTGCAGACTGGATGGACCATGCAGGTCTTTTTCTGCCGTCATCTACTATGTTACTATATGTTACTATATGTTCAGACTGGATAGGCCCATATGGTCTTTACCTGGCGTCATCGTCTGTGTTTCTAAATAGAGATGAAATCTTTCATAGACAAGAGTAAAATGATGCACATACAGAAAAATAAATCTTGACTACAGGTGCAAAATGTTAGGTACGTAGTTAAGAAAAACAGCAGAACTGAGCCTTCAAGACTGAGACAACAGGAGTCCTTTATTTCTACAAGGCTGTCTGTTAAAAAGCTGCCAAACCAACAGCGTTCAGGTACAAATTTGGCAATCACTTTAATTTCGGGAGTCTTATATGCATTTAAGAACCTGCTTTACATTGTTCTTCCCTTATGTCCATGACATACGATTTGGACCCCTGAGGCAGGCGTTTTTCACGCTGAAACACGGCCCATGTCGGGTCTTGTAGAAATAAAGGACTTCCGTTGTCTCAGTCTTGAAGGCCCAGTTGTTCTATTTTTCTTGACTATCTGTACCGTTCTACCCTCTCTTTTGCCACCTTAGGTACGTAGTTAAGTCACTCCCAAGAAAAAGATCACGATGCTATTAATGATGATCACAGCCCGAGTGATTTTCAAAGTTACGAAATTTGAGAGGGCTGCGCTTTTGTTGTTGCAACTACATTGGTTGCCGGTACAATCTCAAATTGTATTTAAGCTGTGCTCATTAGTTTTCCCGATTCTCTCCATGATCAAGCCCCTAGTTGTATGTTTTCATTATCCATTTATCGGCTAGAAATTCTAACCCAGGATCTAGGGAATTTTTAACATTACATTATTCCAGTCCCAGGAAGTTTGTTTATAAGATGTTCTTTTCAGCTACATTTGCATACCAGGCTGCTAGGTATTGGAATGAGCTTCCACGTGAAATTAAAACTCAACCTAATTATGGTATATTTTGTAAATTATTGAAGACATTTATTGAAGACATTTGTTGAAAACTCTGCTGCCCGTCTCGTCTTCCGCCAGGGTCGCTTTACTCATACTACCCCTCTCCTCAAGACCCTTCACTGGCTCCCTATCCGTTTTCGCATCCTGTTCAAACTTCTTCTACTAACCTATAAATGTACTCACTCTGCTGCTCCCCAGTATCTCTCCACACTCGTCCTTCCCTACACCCCTTCCCGTGCACTCCGCTCCATGGATAAATCCTTCTTATCTGTTCCCTTCTCCACTACTGCCAACTCCAGACTTCGCGCCTTCTGTCTCGCTGCACCCTACGCCTGGAATAAACTTCCTGAGCCCCTACGTCTTCCCCATCCTTGGCCACCTTTAAATCTAGACTGAAAGCCCACCTCTTTAACATTGCTTTTGACTTGTAACCACTCGCCTCCACCTACCCTCCTCTCTTCCTTCCCGTTCACATTAATTGATTTGATTTGCTTACTTTATTTATTTTTTGTCTATTAGATTGTAAGCTCTTTGAGCAGGGACTGTCTTTCTTCTATGTTTGTGCAGCGCTGCGTATGCCTTGTAGCACTATAGAAATGCTAAATAGTAGTAGTAGTAGTTTAGGAGGTGTGTGGATGAGTCCTGATGATAACGTTTCTTGGTTCAGCGTGATTATTGTTATTTTCTTGGATATGCCCAGCCATCTTGTAAGCCACACTGAACTCTTGAGGTATGTGTGGGGTAGAAATGTCAATGTAATGTAATATTATGATGATATTTTAAGCTCGGTTTGCCTCTGCTGCCAAAAAAAGCAAATAGGGATGGAGGGAAAAAACTGAGAATATCATTACGCCTCTGTATATGTCCCTGGTGTGATGGAATTTTGAATATTGTGTGCCGTTCCCGTGTCCCAAGTGAAAAAAGATATAGTGGAATTAGAAAACGTTCCGAGAAGGGTGACAGCGATGATGAAAAGTTTGGAACACCTGCCATATGAAGAAAGACTAAAGGATTAGGGCTCTTCAGCTTTGAAGACTGAGAAGGGATATGAGAAGTTTATAAAATTGAGGGGGGGGGGGGGGAATAGCTGTTTAGCCTTTCAGACACTGAAGCAAGAGGACACTCCAAGAAACGAGTGATGAGCAGACAGAAAACAAACTATAGAAAATATTTTTCATGCAGTACATAATTGGCTGTATATAATCTGTTGCCGGAGGATGTGGTCTGGGTTCAAAAGAAAAAGAAATCACCCCTATCTATTAAAATGTGCTGTGAGAAATTGGGTCTACTTTTTGGGACCTGCCAGGTACTTGTAACCCAGACTGGCCGCAGTTGAAGACAGAATGTTGGGTTTGATGGGCCCTATAGTATTTATTTTTTGTTACATTTGTCCCCTGCGCTTTCCCACTCATGGCAGGCTCAATGCGGCTTACATGGGGCAATGGAGGGTTAAGTGACTTGCCCAGAGTCACAAGGAGCTGCCTGTGCCTGAAGTGGGAATTGAACTCAGTTCCTCAGTTCCCCAGGACCAAAGTCCACCACCCTAACCACTAGGCCACTCCTGGCCACTCCTCCACTGTTGCTACTATTTGAGATTCTACATGGAATGTTGCTGTTCCACTAGCAACATTCCATGTAGAAGTCGGCCCTTGCAGATCACCAATGTGGCCGCGCAGGCTTCTGCTTCTGTGAGTCTGATGTGCAGGACATCAGACTCACAGAAACAGAAGCCTGCGCAGCCTTCTACATGGAATGTTGCTAGTGGAATAGCAACATTCCATGTAGAATCTCCAATAGTAGCAACATTCCATGTAGAATCTCCAACAGTAGCAACATTCCATGTAGACTCTCCAACAGTAGCAACATTCCATGTAGAAACTCCAATAGTAGCAACATTCCATGTAGAATCTCCAATAGTATCTATTTTATTTTTGTTACATTTGTACCCTGCGCTTTCCCACTCATGGCAGGCTCAATGTGGCTTACATGGGGCAATGGAGGGTTAAGTGACTTGCCCAGAGTCACAAGGAGCTGCCTGTGCCTGAAGTGGGAATCAAACTCAGTTCCCCAGGACCAAAGCCCACCACCCTAACCACTTGGCCACTCCTCCGCTCATTACTTTACTTTTCTTTGAGTCATATGTAATATTCCGTGTTTCTGTGCAGTTATCCTGCACAGTAAGGTATAAATGTAAAAACCTGAGTGAATGTGCATGCTTTTTGCAAAATAATGGGATTTCTATTTTAAATGTTGTTGTTATTTAAAGCAGTGTGTTCACTTGTCTTCTGGAAACTGGACAGAGACAATTCATTTCACATAGGCCATGAAATCATGGCTTTTGGGCATGAAGACTAATCTGTACTGGATTTGAACTAGAGAGGTGAAAGGCTGTGTCACCTCCCCCCCCCCCCCCCCCAATCCATTCATTTCCCCTGCAGTTACTGGTTTTAACAGTCCCACCCTGTTTCCTGATTACTGTCCAATTCATAAATGCGAAGGGTTTGGACCCTTCCTTTGTTGTCATGCGAAAGCTCCTTTTCCGAGATATCAAGCGATATGCATTTCTCTTGTAAACATTGCAAGCTCTGTTATCCTGGTCTTCGTGCTTATAATTGCAGCCCCCAATGTATAATTATGGTGTCTCCAATCTCAACAGTTTCTGTCTATAATAGATTTTCCATGCTTTTATGTATTTTTCTGCAAGGCCTGCAACAGAGCCCTGTAATTAAGGATTTCTCACCGTAATGGTTCTATTTTCATTTCAGCTCTGATTGTTACCCCTACTTAGTTTCTGATTACCCGTCACAAATCAAGTTCCTTCTATAATTTTGCTTCCCATCCCATGATCCAACCTTGCACTAAGAGTCGAAAAGAACCCGAAGTCTTAGGAGGAAAGGATTTGATCTTGCACAGATATTTTTTTTTTTAATGGTTTTTGGGAACCGAAGTTTGGTAGCTGACAGATACAGGATGTAAAATGCAAAGCTGAAGTTTTAATTTTGTGATTGTATACAAGAATGATTGAGCGAGGCCTGGAGGAATTAAGACATTAAGAAGCAGCTGAAAGATTCTCTGTTCTCATTGATGTACTGTTGTTTTTTCGTTGGTTTTTTTTCTGGTTTGACTTGCTTACTCTTTGCATGAGCCTCAGTCTCGCTTGCCGCCACTTATGACCAGGGGGGAGTCCTGACATGGAGGCGTTGTGGGCCCATTGTGCTTTTCACCGTGTCCCCTCCCTCCCACCATCACAACACAGCTCTTTGTAGCCCAGCCTAGTCCTCAGCCGGGTGGTCAGCATGCATGCATCCCGAATCCTATCTGTAATGGTGCTTTCTCATCCATCCAGGTCATCTCGAAGATGCTAATCCAGTCATGGTTTGCTCCATTACATGCATAGAATTGTACTTCTCATTTCTATAAGAAAAGTATGAGCTATTCTGCATGCAATGTGGCAGACCAGAGCCACATCAGGATCTATTCTTGTTGACCTGAAAGTGGTGGTTGGTATTCCCTTCTGGCCCAATGAGCAGGCTTCCCTTGAACCCTGCCATAGTAAATGACGGCAGAAAAAGACCTGCATGGTCCATCCAGTCTGCCCAACAAGACAAACTCATATGTGCTACTTTTTGTGTATACCCTACTTTGATTTGTACCTGTCCTCTTCAGGGCACAGACCGTATAAGTCTGTCCAGCACTATCCCCGCCTCCCAACCACCAGCCCCGCCTCCCACCGCTGGCTCTGGCACAGACCGTATAAGTCTGCCCAGCACTATCCTCGCCTCCCACCACCGGCTGGCTCTGCCACCCAATCTCGGCTAAGCTCCTTAGGATCCATTCCTTCTGAACAGGATTCCTTGATGTTTATCCCACGCGTGTTTGAATTCTGTTACCGTTTTCATTTCCACCACCTCCCGCGGGAGGGCATTCAAGCATCCACTACTCTCTCCGTGAAAAAATACTTCCTGACATTTTTTTGAGTCTGCCCCCCCTTCAATCTCATTTCATGTCCTCTCGTTTTTACTGCCTTCGCACCTCCAGAAAAGGTTCGTTTGCGGATTAATACTTTTCAAATATTTGAACCTCTGTATCATATCACCCCTGTTTCTCCTTTCTTCCAGAGTATACATGTTCAGGTCATCAAGTCTCTCCTCATACGTGTTGTAACGCAAATCCCTTACCATTCTCGTAGCTTTTCTTTGCACCGCTTCAATTCTTTTTACATCCTTCGCAAGGTACGGCCTCCAAAACTGAACACAATACTCTAGGTGGGGCCTCACCAACGACTTATACAGGGGCATCAACACCTCCTTTCTTCTGCTGGTCACACCTCTCTCTATACAGCCTAACAACCTTCTAGCTACGGCCACCGCCTTGTCACACTGTTTCGTCGCCTTCAGATCCTCAGATACTATCACCCCAAGATCCCTCTCCCCGTCCGTACCTAACAGATTCCCCACACACACAACTGCTCCACAATACAGCAACAACTCGGGCAGAGGCTGCGTTGTCATCCCCACACACTACCCTGGAAAGTGCCTTCACTTCACTCTGGAGGAAGCATCTTGAGAGCTGGGACAGCAATTCAGGGGTAGATGCATCAAGCAAACGTAAAAAAATCAAAATCGTTAAAGGCCCTAACGATTTTTAAAAAACGAAGAATGCACCAAAAAAAAAAGTCACACATGCTCAGATCGGTATAGAAACGTACAATGTATCAAAGAATCACAATACACATCGTTAATCGGCCCCCAAATCATGCGCAGAGCAGCCAAGCGTTATGTTAGCTGCTCTGCGCATGCCACAAACAGTCAAAACACAGTCAAATCACAAGCACATGGCTCCCAAATCAAAACAAAAATAAAAAAAAAGGGTCGGGAGGGGGCAAGGGCGCTCATCAGGAGCGTCCTGTACGGACGGCCTTGCCCCCCCCCCCCCCCCCCCCGCTGCTCCCCACTTTCCGCCGCTCCCCCCACCCCGAAAAAGCAAAATTCGAGCAGCCCCTGCCCCCTCCCTTCCTCACTACTCTCTCACCTCAGCTCCGCCTCCCGACATCCTCCGTCCTGTGCCCCGCCCCCTTTTGGGGTCGTCGCCGCCATTCCCCTCCTCCATCGGGCCCCCCTCCCTCTTACCGGGCCCGTGCAGCGCCTCTCTCCTCTGTCCGAAGGCGCTGCACGGGCAAGAAGAAAGCCTGATGCCTGCCTTTGCCCAGCTTCGATGGCGCGTCTTTCTCCTGCTGGGCCCGCCCCTGTCTGACGTCAGTAACCTACAGCAGCGGGGGGGGGGGGGCAAGGCTGTCCGTACAGGACGCTCCTGATGAGCGCCCTTGCCCCCTCCCGACCCTTTTTTTATTTTTATTTATTTATGTTTTTCTGACGTCCTTTGGACCAATCACAGCGCTTTTAGCTCTGCTAATGCGCTGGGATTGGCTCAAAGTTTGTTTATTTATTCACTTAATGATTTTTCCTGGCACAGAGCTGTCCTAACGAGAGGTCCAGACCTCTCGTTAGATTTCCTGCCTTTTTCCTGCGTAAAGGCAATCGGAAAAGGTTAGTGCATGTCGTTTCAATGGGGTTTTCACACTAATTGCTCATCTCCATTCTGTTTTCGTTAGCTGCTGGCTTCCTCGGTAAAAGCCCTTTGATGCATGCAACGGATCAAATTTTCCTCGTTGGAGGGTCATTAAAGGCTCATTTAGCTTTAGTGCATCTGCCCCTCAGTCCTTCCTGGCCTGTACAGTTTTTGGCGTCTCTGCTCAGGTTGCCATCAGTGGTGCCGGTTATTGTGAAAATTGCAATGGTGATTTTGGCAACGTGAGCACTCCTTACCAGTTTTCTTGGAGCTCCTTATTCCTGTGTGTTGCCCCTCCCTCCCTTCCCCCCCCCCCCCCCCCCCCCCCCCCCCACTAATGCAAGCATGAGATGGACTGGTGGGGAGAAGACTTGAATCTGCAGTCATTGTGCTGTCTGTTCTCTGTAACCCCTGTTAAATGAGTGAAGTGTAACTTGGCTAAGTGAATGATCAGCCTCTTATAACATCATCTTCCTTGTGCTTATTTCTGACCAAGTCTCATTATCTCTTCGTTAGTTCAGACATTTCTGGGCAAGAGGTAGGAAAATGCTTTCTTTGCAGTCGTGCAGCAAGCTGCCATCTTGCAATGATCCTATTATCCCTCGCCCCCACCCATATGAAGCACACAGTTTGTCACTTCCTGGGTTCATAGCTGTCTATGAAAAACTCAAAATAAGTGAACCACACAAGCATAAAACATGCGCTTTAAAAAAAATCTTCAGTTGTCCTTAAGATTATTGCTTAGACAGAAGGAAAAGCCTTAGAGCCAGCCCAGAACATACCTGTTCTCACAGACTGTAAAGGGCCACCTCACAGGCATGAAAACTTCCCACAGTAACAGATAGTAGCTCT
The DNA here is from genome assembly GCF_901765095.1 of Microcaecilia unicolor. Lineage (NCBI taxonomy): Eukaryota > Metazoa > Chordata > Amphibia > Gymnophiona > Siphonopidae > Microcaecilia > Microcaecilia unicolor. The sequence continues at coordinate 106,874,805 of NC_044042.1, forward strand.
AGTGAAATTTCAGTTTTATTACATTAAAAAAAAATAAAGTGCTGAAATTCTTCTTTAACATTTGTGAGTCCCAAACTAACAGGCTGCTCGCTATCTGAATATTCCATCGTTGTTTCATTATTGCTACCAAGTATTTTGTGAAAATTGCTGGGGGGTGAGGATGGAATTGTGAAAATTGCTCTTGGGGGGGGGGGAGTAAGGAAGGCATTTGTGCAGCTTGTATCCCCACATTGGCATGAAGCTAGGGGGCGGGGCAGGGGGGTATGACTGGTGGGAGGTGGGGGCATGGTGGAGAGGGGGGGGGGAGGTGCAAAAACAAAGGACTGAACTGCTGTCCCAGCTCTCAAGATGCTTCCTCCAGAGTGAAGTGAAGTAGTGTGTGGGGATGACAACGCAGCCTCTGCCCGAGTTGTTGCTGTATTGTGGAGGAGTTGTGTGTGTGAATGAAATGGACTGCTGCACCTGCTCTAAGGCAGGGCTCAAGGGAAGCCTGCTCATTGGGCAGCAGGGAATACCAACCCCTCCCACCCCCCAAAAATGTGAATAAATAAATAGATAAACATGACCAAGACACATTGCTTTCAAAATCTGCACTCTGGTTCACAAAATTATCTACGGTGAAGCTCCGGGATACATGACAGACTTGATTGACCTACCAACTAGAAACACATCCGAATCAACACGAACTTACCTAAATCTGCACTGCCCAAGCTGCAAAGGACTCAGATACAAATCAACTTATAGTAACATAGTAGATGACGGCAGAAAAAGACCTGCACGGTCCATCCAGTCTGCCCAACAAGACAAACTCATATGTGTATATCTTACCTTGATTTGTACCTGCCTTTTTCAGGGCACAGACCGTACAAGTCTGCCCTCCACTATCCTTGCCTCCCAACCACCAACCCCTCTTCCCCCCACCTGCTCCGCCACCCAATTTCAGCTAAGCTTCTGAGGATCCATTCCTTCTGCACAGGATTCCTTTATGCATATCCCACGCATGTTTGAATTCCGTTACCGTTTTCATCTCCACCACCTCCCGCGGGAGGGCGTTCCAAGCATCCACCACCCTCTCTGTGAAAAAATTCTTCCTGACATCTTTCCTGAGTCTGCCCCCCTTCAATCTCATTTCATGTCCTCTCGTTCTACCGCCTTCCCATCTCCGGAAAAGGTTCGTTTGCAGATTCATACCTTTCAAATATTTGAACGTCTGTATCATATCACCCCTTTTCCTCCTTTCCTCCAGGGTATACATGTTCAGGTCAGCAAGTCTCTTCATACGTCTTGGAACGCAAATCCCGTACCATTCTCGTAGCTTTTCTTTGCACCGCTTCCATTTTTTTAACATCCTTTGCAAGGTACGGCCTCCAAAACTGAACACAATACTCCAGGTGGGGCCTCACCAATGACTTGTACAGGGGCATCAACACTTCCTTTCTTCTACTGATCACACCTCTCTCTATACAGCCTAGCAACCTTCTCGCTACGGCCACCGCCTTGTCACACTGTTTCGTCGCCTTCAGATCCTCGGATACTATCACACCAAGATCTCTCTCCCCCTCAGTACCTATCAGACTCTCACCGCCTAACACATAAGTCTCTCTTGGGTTTCTACTCCCTAAGTGCATCACTTCGCATTTCTTCGCATTGAATTTTAATTGCCAAACCTTAGACCATTCTTCTAGCTTCCTCAGATCCTTTTTCATGCTTTCCTCTCCCTCCCGGGTGTCCACTCTGTTGCAAATCTTAGTATCATCCGCAAATAGGCAAACTTTACCTTCTAGGCAAACTAATGTGTCCAGTTTTTCCTACATAAGCACACAACTGTGGAACGCATTACCAAAAGCCTTGAAAACTACGAACGACCACCTAAACTTCCGGAAAACACTAAAAACTAACCTGTTTAAAAAGGCATACCCTACCAATCCAACATAAATGCCTGATCTCTGCAACACAACAAAACTAAAGTACGTAATGGACATAACACAACTCTTCCGTTGTACGATTCCCTAATGTGGCTGTGCCACGTGAACTTTATCTTACCACAATATCACTTTGTATTTGTTTACACCGGAGTCTTCAGACGCCTCTCCGGTACTATGTAAGCCACATTGAGCCTACAAATAGATGGGGAACTGTAGGATATAAATGTAACAAATAAAACAAATTATGTGCACAGATTTGGGCATTGATTCACATCTCATTTAAATTCCTTGGTAATGAAGGTATCAGCTATTAAACGCAGATACAGAGAGGTGCATTTAATGCAAGGTCTGAAGGAGGAGTACATTGATATTTTATTTATTTATTCATTGGGATTTATTAACCACTTTTAGGAAGAGATTCACACAAGGCAGTGTTCAGCAGGTACAGTTTAACATAAAACTTACAATTTTGTTAACAGCATAACAATAGTAAAATAATCAAGAATAAACATAAATACAATATATGAGGTAAACTTGAAAACAGTAAACTGAAACCTAATAATAGAAGTACCGTGAAACAGTATCAAAAATATACACATTTAACAGCACTGGAATTCAAATACCAGACATATAATACAATGTTGGATTAACACTAATGATGTACTTAATAAGCATTAGACCATTCAACAAACATAGATATGATACTAAATATTTTCTACAATACGGCTTAAATACATAAGTAATGCCACACTGGGAAAAGACCAAGGGTCCATCGAGCCCAGCATCCTGTCCACGACCGGCCAATCCAGGCCAAGGGCACCTGGCAAGCTTCCCAAACGTACAAACATTCTATACATGTTATTCCTGGAATTGTGGATTTTTCCCAAGTCCATTTAGTAGCGGTTTATGGACTTGTCCTTTAGGAAACCGTCTAACCCCTTTTTAAACTCTGCCAAGCTAACCGCCTTCACCACGTTCTCCGGCAACGAATTCCAGAGTTTAATTACGAATTGGGTGAAGAAAAATTTCCTCCGATTTGTTTTAAATTGACTACACTGTAGTTTAATCGCATGCCCCCTAGTCCTAGTATTTTTGTAAAGCGTGAACAGACACTTCACATCCACCTGTTCCACTCCACTCATTATTTTATTTACCTCTATCATGTCTCCCCTCAGCCGTCTCTTCTCCAAGCTGAAAAGCCCTAGCCTCCTTAATCTTTCTTCATAGGGAAGTCGTGCCATCCCCGCTATCATTTTAGTCACCCTTCGCTGCACATTTTCCAATTCCGCTATATCTTTCCTGAGATGCGGCGACCAGAATTGAACACGATACAACGGCATTATAACATCCTCACACCTGTTTTCCATACCTTTCCTAATAATACTCAACATTCTATTCGCTTTCCTAGCCGCAGCAGCACACTGAGCAGAAGGTTTCAGTGTATTATTGACAACGACACCCAGATCCCTTTCTTGGTCTGTAACTCCTAACGTGGAACCTTGCATGACGTAGCTATAATTCGGGTTCTTTTTTCCCACATGCATCACCTTGCACTTGCTCACATTAAACGTCATCTGCCATCTAGCCGCCCAGTCTCCCAGCCTCGTAAGGTCCTTCTGTAATTTTTCACAATCCTGTCGCGAGTTCCCATATAGCTGAGGGTCCAAGAGCAGATGTATGATGGGAACAAGATGCGTGGGACAGAGTCAGTTGGGGTGGTTTGATGGTTAGCTAAAATCAAAGGAAGTTCATTGTACAGTTAAGCAAGAGATAGGGAACAGATCTAAGTTACAGTGTGTATAACAAGCTAGTCCAGGTACACAATGAGTGTAGCTTGTTCTACAGCGCTAATGAAGATTTCTTGCCTGCCTGTTGTGTTTACCGAGAGCATACAGGACCTGTAACTTTTCTGGCTTTGTTGAAGGGGATAGATAAAAAGAAAAAAGAAAACAGGTATGAGAAGCTGGCATATGTACAGGAACACAAAATATAAGTGTCGGATTATTGACATGTAACGCAATAAACCGTTGCTATTGCAGAACCTGTATCGGTGCTCGGAGATGCATGCACAAGTTCTGAAATGCTCTGCTGCATGTAAATACTGGTATTGCAAGAAGTGCATGCACAGAATGTCATATGGATGTCTGCGTATGCTGTCTGGGACCAGTGCAGTTTGTCTGTGCACAAGATATAGTTGCTAGTTCAGAGCTGTGTGCACACGCATCTGATGTGAAGACCCACGTTAGCAGACGTTTTCTGTGCACAGCTTATTTGCATGCTCTTTACTGCATTAGGTGCAAAATATTTTTAAGCTTACATTAGGAAATGTTGCTTTGAGCTGTAGCACAGAGTGACTTGTGGCATCGGAAATATGAAAGTGCGACACACCTATGAGAGAAACTACACTGGCTCCCACTCAAAGAACGAATCATGTTGAAAGTATGCACCCTAGTTCATAAAATTATCCATGGAGATGCCCCAGCCTACATGTCAGACCTAATAGACCTGCCACCCAGGAATGCAAAAAAAATCTTCTCGAACATTCCTTAATCTTCATTTTCCCAACTGCAAAGGTCTGAAATACAAACTAATGCACGCCTCTACCTTCTCTTATTTGAGCACGCAACTCTGGAACGCGTTACCACGCAATTTGAAAGCGACCAACGAACTGGGCAACTTCTGTAAATGACTAAAGACTCATCTCTTTGAAAAGATATACCACAAGATCCAAACATGCAAAAATTTCTAAACATACCCAGAAACTCCTTAACGCGTCTAATGTCTTATAATGTTTTCTGCTATACCACTATCTATATTTCTAATGTTTGTTAATGTGTTCTGCAATACCACTATCTAACATTTCATGACCATGTAACCCAAAATCCTTCTGTAAAACCAAATGTGCATCCTCTTCTCATTTCCAGTATCCATGATATATTGTAAGCCACATTGAGCCTGCAAAGAGGTGGGAAAACGTGGGATACAAATGCAATAAATAAATAAAACATAACCCTCTTCACCTACCAACACAGCATGACATTGATCGAACAGGACATCACGCAATCTTCATCCATTCCGACCCTCCACTTATACTTCATACGATCACTATACAACTTTGTATTTGTTATCCACCAACTGGGCAAACACCTTTGACGGTACTATTTAAGCCACATTGAGCCTGCAAATAGGAGGGAAAACGTGGGATACAAATGCAAAAAATAAATAAATAAAAACGGCCAGTTCCATGTTCTCCCCTCTCAGCCCCTGAGGTATGCTTGGACTAGGCCTACTCTCTTCACCACGTACTGGTAATTCGGCGCCGGTGGCTTCACGTCTCTTGGCTAACCGTGTCAAACAATAAGCACAAAGCCAGCTCCAGAAAGATTGAGTTATAAATCCAGTGTGCTAGCCCTAGGCAGAACTATCGCACAGCATCCATTAAGCCACTTTCAGTAGCAAGAAGCCTTTTATCAGTCTGAAGAGTCCCATTTGCTGTAAATTACAGACGGCTGATATATGAGGCGGGGGTTCCATTTATTGTGGGTGTGGGCTCCCCTCAGCAGACAGCCCAGCACTCCTTTCTATTGTGTCAGCTGAGATACAGCCTGCCTAGCTTTGCTAGGGATTCCTTTTCTCCTCCGCGTACCCAGCCACAACACGAGGGAAGGGCTGCATCTCAGATTATTTTATGCTTATGAGAACATGGATTAACAAATCACAGGCTAATGTGTGCTTTACTGCAGGTTCATTTTGTGCAGTGGGGCCTATTGATTAACACTGGAATGTATTTCAGTAACTCAAGCCTCAGGTTTGGTATGTTTGCTGCATCTCTGGAAAGTACTTTTGAAAGAAGTATTATTATTAGCATTTGTATAGCGCTACCAGACGCACGCAACGCAGAACACCTGACACAGAGAGACAGTCCCTGCTCAATAGAGCTTACAATCTAAAAATACAGACAGACATAGTAACATAGTAGATGACGGCAGAAAAAGACCTGCATGGTCCATCCAGTCTGCCCAACAAGATAACTCATATTTGCTACTTTTTGTGTATACCCTACTTTGATTTGTACCTGTGCTCCTCAGGGCACAGACCATATAAGTCTACCCCGCCTCCCAACCACCAGCCCCACCTCCCAACCACCGGCTCTGGCACAGACCGTATAAGTCTGCCCAGCACTATCCTCGCCTCCCAACCACCAGCCACGCCTCCCAACCACCGGCTCTGGCACAGACCGTATAAGTCTGCCCAGCACTATCCTCGCCTCCCAACCACCAGCCCCACCTCCCAACCACCAGCTCTCGCACAGACCGTATAAGTCTGCCCAGCACTATCCTCGCCTCCCAACCACCAGCCACGCCTCCCAACCACCGGCTCTGGCACAGACCGTATAAGTCTGCCCAGCACTATCCTCACCTCCCAACCACCAGCCCCACCTCCCAACCACCAGCTCTCGCACAGACCGTATAAGTCTGCCCAGCACTATCCTCGCCTCCCAACCACCAGCCCCGCCTCCCAACCACCGGCTCTGGCACAGACCATACAAGTCTGCCCAGCACTATCCTCGCCTCCCAACCACCAGCCACGCCTCCCAACCACCGGCTCTGGCACAGACCGTATAAGTCTGCCCAGCACTATCCTCGCCTCCCAACCACCAGCCCCGCCTCCCAACCACCGGCTCTGGCACAGACCATACAAGTCTGCCCAGCACTATCCTCACCTCCCAACCACCAGCCCCGCCTCCCAACCACCGGCTCTGGCACAGACCGTATAAGTCTGCCCAGCTCTATCCCCGCCTCCCGATCTTGACTAAGCTCCTGAGGATCCATTCCTTCGGCACAGGATTCCTTTATGCTTATCCCACGCCTGTTTGAATTCCGTTACCGTTTTCATTTCCACCACCTCCCGCGAGGGAAGTACTGGGTGAGAAGGAACAAGGGGAGGGCAATTGAGTAGTGGCTAGGAGCCAAAAGCAGTGGTGAAAAGGTGGGTTTTCAGCATAGATTTGAAAACAGGTAGAGATGGAGCTAGACGTACAGGCTCAGGAAGTCAATTCCAGCAGTAACACATTAAGGGCCCTGTTTACTAAGACACGGTAGCGTTTTTAGTTGCATCTAAAATTAGCTCATGCTAAATGATAGAGACACCCCTATATATTCCTATGGTTGTCTTTAACGTTTAGCGCACACCCTCACCGTTGCTTAGTAAACAGCGCCCTTAATTCTTTCAGATCAGAAGATGGTAATAACACAAATTCTTACACTCCTCCTTTTCACTCACAGTGGAGTGAAGTGGAGGAGTAGCTCAATGGTTAGTGCAGCAGCCTGAGAACCTGGGAAATTGGGTTCAATTCCCACTGCAGCTCCTTGTGACTTTGAACAAGTCGCTTAACCCTCCATTGCCCCAGGTATAAATAAGTACCTGTATGTAAACCGCTTTGAATGTAGTCGCAAAAACCACAGAAAGGCGGTATATCAAGTCCCAGTTGGGTCATTCCATGCCAAGTGGTCTAAACCTTCCCACCATCATGTCTCCAATTTTGTTCAAATTTTATCTGTTGCACGAGTCAGGTGTTAAACGACGTTTCCCAAAATTTGAGGTCTCTAACTGCAATAGTTGCAGATCTAGACCCCCTTTTCTGAAAGGTTGTCAGTCCATGAGCGTGCGACATTTACCAAAATGCCATTTTTGGGGTCTAGTAAAATCCAAACACATTTATAAGAATGGCTAAAGAATTCAAATCCTGTACAGTTTTTGATGCTAATTCCGATGAAATACATTTTAACATTATGGATGCAAAATCCAGTCAAACAAGTTGACTCAAAATGTGCATCAAAATTGGTCGCGACTCATCGGAACATATTTGGACCAATATTCAGACCGCAACAACTTCCATGCAAACAAAGATACGGACTTGAAATTTTGAACAAGCATTATGCTTGTGCTGAACATAATACTGCCAGATTTGCAACTAACCAGCATCTATAACCACCCTGCAGGATCTCTTCAAAGTTGGCACTGTCAGCGCAAATGGTAAAGTGTACCAAAGTTCAAAGCCAATTATTAAAAAAGAGTCTGCCTGAATCAGCTTGTGAACAGTATCACCTGAGAGAGAAAATTGTGCTCTACAACACTGATATGTTTTTGTTTTGCAATGCCACCATTGAAATATTTTGAAACCTGATACAAACAATGGTACTAACATAGTAACATAGTAGATGACGGCAGAAAAAGACCTACACGGTCCATCCAGTCTGCCCAAGATAAACTCATATGTGTATACCTTACCTTGATTTGTACCTGTCTTTTTCAGGGCACAGACCGTATAAGTCTGCCCTCCACTATCCACACCTCCCAACCACCAACCCCTCTTCCCCCCCCCTGCTCTGCCACCCAATTTTAGCTAAGGTTCTGAGGATCCATTCCTTCTGCACAGGATTCCTTTATGCATATCCCACGCGTGTTTGAATTCCGTTACCGTTTTCATCTCCACCACCTCCCGCGGGAGGGCATTCCAAGCATCCACCACCCTCTCCATGAAAAAGTACTTCCTGACATCTTTCCTGAGTCTGCCCCCCTTCAATCTTATTTCATATCCTCTCGTTTTACCGCCTTCCCATCTCCGGAAAAGATTCGTTTGCGGATTAATACCTTTCAAATATTTGAACGTCTGTATCATATCACCCCTGTTCCTCCTTTCCTCCAGGGTATACATGTTCAGGTCAGCAAGTCTCTCTTCATACGTCTTGGAACGCAAATCCCATACCATCCTCGTAGCTTTTCTTTGCACCGCTTCCATTTTTTTAACATCCTTCGCAAGGTACGGCCTCCAAAACTGAACACAATACTCCAGGTGGGGCCTCACCAACGTCTTATACAGGGGCATTAAAACCTCCTTTCTTCTGCTGGTCACACCTCTCTCTATACAGCCTAGCAACCTTCTCGCTACGGCCACCGCCTTGTCGCACTGTTTCGTCGCCTTCAGGTCCTCAGATACTATCACCCCAAGATCCCTCTCCCCGTCCGTGCCTATCAGACTCTCCCCGCCTAACACATACGTCTCCCTTGGATTTCTACTCCCTAAGTGCATCACTTTGCATTTCTTCGCATTGAATTTTAATTGCCAAACGTTAGACCATTCTTCCAGCTTCTTCAGATCTTTTTTCATGTTTTCCACTCCCTCCGGGGTGTCCACTCTGTTGCAAATCTTGGTGTCATCCGCAAAAAGGCAAACTTTACCTTGTAACCCTTCGGTAATGTCACTCACAAATATATTGAACAGAATCGGCCCCAGCACCGATCCCTGAGGCACTCCACTACTCACCTTCCCCTCCTCCGAGCGAACTCCATTCACCACCACCCTCTGGCGTCTGCCCGTCAACCAGTTCCTAATCCAGTTTACCACTTCGGGTCCTATCTTCAGCCCATCCAGTTTATTCAAGAGCCTCCTGTGGGGAACCGTGTCAAAAGCCTTGCGAGTTGCCAAGCGACAGCCCAGAACTCTTAATGATTTAAAGATGATCTGCAAAGAGGAGTGGACCAAAATTCCTCCTGACATGTGTGCAAACCTCATCATCAACTACAGAAGACGTCTGACCGCTGTGCTTGTAATCTAAGTAGATTACGTCCATAGCTCGTCCCTGATTCAATTCTCCTGTCACCCAATCAAAGAACTCAATGAGATTCGTTTGGCACGATTTCCCTTTGGTAAAACCATGTTGTCTCAGATCTTGCAACTTATTGGCTTCCAGGAAATTCACTATCCTTTCCTTCAGCATCGTTTCCATTACTTTTCCAATAACCGAAGTGAGGCTTACCGGCCTGTAGTTTCCAGCTTCTTCCCTATCACCACTTTTGTGAAGAGGGACCACCTCCGCCGTTCTCCAATCCCTCGAAACCTCTCCCGTCTCCAAGGATTTATTAAACAAATCTTTAAGAGGACCCGCCAGAATCTCTCTGAGCTCCCTCAGTATTCTGGGGTGGATCCCGTCCGGTCCCATGGCTTTGTCCACCTTTAGCTTTCCAAGTTGTTGATACACACTCTCTTCCATGAACGGTGCTCTATCCATTCCATTCTCAGGTGTACTTTTGCCTCGCGGTCCTTCTCCAGGATTTTCTTCAGTGAAAACAGAACAAAAGTATCTACAGTGGGGGAAATAAGTATTTGATCCCTTGCTGATTTTGTAAGTTTGCCCACTGACAAAGACATGAGCAGCCCATAATTGAAGGGTAGGTTATTGGTAACAGTGAGAGATAGCACATCACAAATTAAATCCGGAAAATCACATTGTGGAAAGTATATGAATTTATTTGCATTCTGCAGAGGGAAATAAGTATTTAATCCCTCTGGCAAACAAGACCTAATACTTGGTGGCAAAACCCTTGTTGGCAAGCACAGCGGTCAGACGTCTTCTGTAGTTGATGATGAGGTTTGCACACATGTCAGGAGGAATTTTGGTCCACTCCTCTTTGCAGATCATCTTTAAATCATTAAGAGTTCTGGGCTGTCGCTTGGCAACTCGCAGCTTCAGCTCCCTCCATAAGTTTTCAATGGGATTAAGGTCTGGTGACTGGCTAGGCCACTCCATGACCCTAATGTGCTTCTTCCTGAGCCACTCCTTTGTTGCCTTGGCTATATGTTTTGGGTCATTGTCGTGCTGGAAGACCCAGCCACGACCCATTTTTAAGGCCCTGGCGGAGGGAAGGAGGTTGTCACTCAGAATTGTACGGTACATGGCCCCATCCATTCTCCCATTGATGCGGTGAAGTAGTCCTGTGCCCTTAGCAGAGAAACACCCCCAAAACATAACATTTCCACCTCCATGCTTGACAGTGGGGACGGTGTTCTTGGGTCATAGGCAGCATTTCTCTTCCTCCAAACACGGCGAGTTGAGTTCATGCCAAAGAGCTCAATTTTTGTCTCATCTGACCACAGCACCTTCTCCCAATCACTCTCGGCATCATCCAGGTGTTCACTGGCAAACTTCAGACGGGCCGTCACATGTGCCTTCCGGAGCAGGGGGACCTTGCGGGCACTGCAGGATTGCAATCCGTTATGTCGTAATGTGTTACCAATGGTTTTCGTGGTGACAGTGGTCCCAGCTGCCTTGAGATCATTGACAAGTTCCCCCCTTGTAGTTGTAGGCTGATTTCTAACCTTCCTCATGATCAAGGATACCCCACGAGGTGAGATTTTGCGTGGAGCCCCAGATCTTTGTCGATTGACAGTCATTTTGTACTTCTTCCATTTTCTTACTATGGCACCAACAGTTGTCTCCTTCTCGCCCAGCGTCTTACTGATGGTTTTGTAGCCCATTCCAGCCTTGTGCAGGTGTATGATCTTGTCCCTGACATCCTTAGACAGCTCCTTGCTCTTGGCCATTTTGTAGAGGTTAGAGTCTGACTGATTCACTGAGTCTGTGGACAGGTGTCTTTCATACAGGTGACCATTGCCGACAGCTGTCTGTCATGCAGGTAACGAGTTGATTTGGAGCATCTACCTGGTCTGTAGGGGCCAGATCTCTTACTGGTTGGTGGGGGATCAAATACTTATTTCCCTCTGCAGAATGCAAATAAATTCATATACTTTCCACAATGTGATTTTCCGGATTTAATTTGTGATGTGCTATCTCTCACTGTTACCAATAACCTACCCTTCAATTATGGGCTGCTCATGTCTTTGTCAGTGGGCAAACTTACAAAATCAGCAAGGGATCAAATACTTATTTCCCCCACTGTATTTAGCAAATTGGCTTTTTCTTCATCATTATCTACATAGCGTTTCGCTGTATCTTTTAGTCTTACAATTCCCTTTTTTGTCTTTCTCCTTTCACTAATATACCTGATGAAGTTTTTGTCTCCCCTTCTTACATTTCTAGCCATTTGTTCTTCCATGCAGACTACTGTAGTGGAATCTATGCGGGATGCAAAGATTAAATCATAAAAAAAAACTTCAAACCGCCCAAAACACAGCAGCCAGGCTTATATTTGGAAAAACGCGTTTTGACAGCACCAAACCACTCCGAGAAAAACTGCTTTGGCTACCAATCAAAGAACGAATCACGTTCAAAATCTACACGACTGTTCATAAAATCATTTACGGCGAGGCACCTGGATAAATGACAGACCTTATTGACCTGCCAGCCAGAAATACCACTAAATCTACACGATCATACCTAAACCTCCACTACCCAAGCGACAAAGGACTCGAATATAAATCCACCTATGCATCCAGCTTTTCCTACTTAAGCGCACAACTATGGAACGCACTGCCAAAAATAGTAAAAACTATTATGCCAGACCACCTTAATTTCCGGAAATCACTAAAAACGGTCCTGTTCAAAAGAGCATACCCCACCGACCCAACATGAAAACGCATGGACACCTGCAACACAATGCAACCAAAGAACGCAATACGTACCTTGATTGGGAGCCAGTGCAATTTTTCTTGGAGGGGTTTGGCGCTTTCAAATTGCGTTTTGCCAAATATGAGTCTGGCTGCTGTGTTTTGAGTGGTCTGAAGTTTCATTATGAGTTGCTCTTTGCATCCCGCATAGATTCCATTGCAGTAGTCAGCGTGGCTTAGTACCATTGATTGTACCAGATTGCGGAATATTTTCCTCGGGAAGAATGGTTTCACGCGTTTGAGTTTCCACATTGAGTAGAACATTTTCTTGGTTGTAGAGTTCACTTGGCTCTCGAGTGTAAGGTTACTGTCGATTGTAACCCCGAGGATTTTCAGGCTATCTGATATAGAGAGGGTGTGATCTGGTGTATTTAAATTTGTGGGTTTGTTCGTGTTATGTAGGGATGAGAGAATGGAACGGGAGTCGGAGGACTCAAGCCAGCAAGGGAGGAGCTGAGTGAATTGCTATTTTGACTAGCCTTGATATCATTGCTGTTTAATTGTATTGGGAGATCTTGTCCCATAACACAGAGACAAGCGAGTCTGACTAAATTTTCCTGAGCTTTCCCATTTGTCTCACCTTCAGATACCACACGGCCGAGGAAGAGTCATGAGAGGGACGGGGTGGAATATCATTTTGTCTCCAAGCAATCTTTTGAGGCAGACGGGCGCAGCAACAAGTAAGTGGGCCTTTGTATGGCCGACGAGATTGTGTACAACGTGCTTCCTTCCAGATGTGTATCAAAACCCCTGTATAACTTGTCCCTTGACCTTTAGGGAAGGGGATTGTGGCTAGTTTTCATTTCCATAAACTTATGCAAATACAATGCAATTCAATAATAAACAATATATTACCCCCTTCCTCAACTTAGACCACTCCTAACCCTTCAGGAAGACACAATGGGGCCGATATTCAGACTGTGGGAGTTAGTCCGGCTAGCTCCCGCGGTCGGCGCAATGCTCAGCGTGAGACAGCCAGCTATCTCCCACTGAAATCCATGGATAGCCAGCTAAGTACCATTTAACCGGCTAGGTACCATTCCTGGCTAGTGAAATGTTTTTGAATATCACCTTCAGCCCGGTTTCTTATGGCTTCTGATGATTACTAGCCGTTGAGCCCGTTAAAACGGGCTGGTATTGGGGTTTTCGGAGGTCGCCGCTGCCCCCCCGTGAGGTCGCCGCTGCCGTCTCCCCCCCCCCCCCCCCGGAGTCGCCGCCGCCAGCCCTCCACCCAGCCCAGGCCCTCTCTCCGCTCCTGAACTTACATCCATTCGCTGGAACGTAGCACGCACATCAGCTGAGCTGCCGCCTTCCTTCTCTGCCTGTGTCCCGCCCTCGTGTGACATAACGTCAGCGAGGGCAGGACACAGGCAGGGAAGGAAGGCGGACGGCAGCTCAGCTGATGTGCGTGCTGTGTTCCGGCGAATGGATGTAAGTTCAGTAGCGGAGAGAGGGCCTGGGCCGGGTGGGGGGAGCGGTAGTGGCGACCTCGGCCGGGGGGGGGGGTGGGGAGCGGTAGCGCCCTTGGCAGCTTTGCGCAGTTTCCCTCTCTGTCCCGCCCCCGCGTCAATACGTCATGACGGGGTCGGGACAGGTTACTTCCTGTTCCGGGACAGAGAGAGCAGTGAACCAGCGCGGAGCCGACACACCCCAGCAACGTGCAGTCGGGGCGGATCGGCCCTCCCGCCCGTCCCTCGCCGCAGGTATGCGCTCCGGGGGGGGGGGGTGCACTCCAGCGGGAGGAGGGTGCACCGTGCTGCACCCGGGGGGAGGGTGTGCAGCGGTGACCCGCCCCGGGTGTCAGCTCCCCTCGCTACGGCTCTGCACCTACCAACACCCATTCTGTTAGAATATCAATGAAATGCTTTGATGTCCCCATGCATACCCCCACCCTCCCACTCTGTCAGACTGTCAAAGTAATGCTTTGATGTTTCTCTTATATATACTATCTGCTACCACATTTGCTTATTTCCGATCTGACGAAGAAGGGCAACCTTCGAAAGCTAATCAAGAAATGTATTAAGTTATGTCCAATAAAAAAGGTATCATCTTATTTTCTTTTCCATGTTTTATTTTGTTTGATTTCTATTGATATTCAAGGCCAAATCCCAGACTAAAAAGTGAATACAACAATATACAGTGGGGGAAATAAGTATTTGATCCCTTGCTGATTTTGTAAGTTTGCCCACTGACAAAGACATGAGCAGCCCATAATTGAAGGGTAGGTTATTGGTAACAGTGAGAGATAGCACATCACAAATTAAATCCGGAAAATCACATTGTGGAAAGTATATGAATTTATTTGCATTCTGCAGAGGGAAATAAGTATTTGATCCCCCACCAACCAGTAAGAGATCTGGCCCCTACAGACCAGGTAGATGCTCCAAATCAACTCGTTACCTGCATGACAGACAGCTGTCGGCAATGGTCATCTGTATGAAAGACACCTGTCCACAGACTCAGTGAATCAGTCAGACTCTAACCTCTACAAAATGGCCAAGAGCAAGGAGCTGTCTAAGGATGTCAGGGACAAGATCATACACCTGCACAAGGCTGGAATGGGCTACAAAACCATCAGTAAGACGCTGGGCGAGAAGGAGACAACTGTTGGTGCCATAGTAAGAAAATGGAAGAAGTACAAAATGACTGTCAATCGACAAAGATCTGGGGCTCCACGCAAAATCTCACCTCGTGGGGTATCCTTGATCATGAGGAAGGTTAGAAATCAGCCTACAACTACAAGGGGGGAACTTGTCAATGATCTCAAGGCAGCTGGGACCACTGTCACCACGAAAACCATTGGTAACACATTACGACATAACGGATTGCAATCCTGCAGTGCCCGCAAGGTCCCCCTGCTCCGGAAGGCACATGTGACGGCCCGTCTGAAGTTTGCCAGTGAACACCTGGATGATGCCGAGAGTGATTGGGAGAAGGTGCTGTGGTCAGATGAGACAAAAATTGAGCTCTTTGGCATGAACTCAACTCGCCGTGTTTGGAGGAAGAGAAATGCTGCCTATGACCCAAAGAACACCGTCCCCACTGTCAAGCATGGAGGTGGAAATGTTATGTTTTGGGGGTGTTTCTCTGCTAAGGGCACAGGACTACTTCACCGCATCAATGGGAGAATGGATGGGGCCATGTACCGTACAATTCTGAGTGACAACCTCCTTCCCTCCGCCAGGGCCTTAAAAATGGGTCGTGGCTGGGTCTTCCAGCACGACAATGACCCAAAACATACAGCCAAGGCAACAAAGGAGTGGCTCAGGAAGAAGCACATTAGGGTCATGGAGTGGCCTAGCCAGTCACCAGACCTTAATCCCATTGAAAACTTATGGAGGGAGCTGAAGCTGCGAGTTGCCTAGCGACAGCCCAGAACTCTTAATGATTTAGAGATGATCTGCAAAGAGGAGTGGACCAAAATTCCTCCTGACATGTGTGCAAACCTCATCATCAACTACAGAAGACGTCTGACCGCTGTGCTTGCCAACAAGGGTTTTGCCACCAAGTATTAGGTCTTGTTTGCCAGAGGGATTAAATACTTATTTCCCTCTGCAGAATGCAAATAAATTCATATACTTTCCACAATGTGATTTTCCGGATTTAATTTGTGATGTGCTATCTCTCACTGTTACCAATAACCTACCCTTCAATTATGGGCTGCTCATGTCTTTGTCAGTGGGCAAACTTACAAAATCAGCAAGGGATCAAATACTTATTTCCCCCACTGTATAGTGACAACGTGATCTGAAATTGATTTTCATTGCTACTACTGCTACTTATCATTTCTGTAGTGCTGTTAGACGTGCACAGCGCTGTACACTGGACATAAAGAGACAGTCCCTGTTCGACAGAGCTTACCTCTAATTACCATCTAAACAGGACAAATAAGGGATAAGGGAATTACTAAGGTGGGAATGATAAAACAGACATGAGTACTGAACAAGTGAGTAAGGGTTAGGAGTTAAAAGCAGCATCAAAAAGGTGGGCTTTTAGCCTAGATTTGAAGACGGAAAAGAAATCAACTTTCATTGGAGTGCTCACTTATTAAACACATTGAAATGCATTCCTCATGAATAAAACTCCCAGCTTTATTTATTAATTTGTTACATTTGTATCCCACATTTTCCCACCTATTTGCAGGCTCAATGTGGCTTACATAGTACTGTAAAGGCATTTGCCAAGTCCGGCAGGGGACAAGTACAAAAGATGTTATGGTAGAGATAATTTAAGACAATTTGAATGTAGAGGAGTGTGGTAGCCGTTTCATGCGGCTGTATGCGGTATCTTCCATCTTAAGTAGAGGAGTGTGGTAGCCGTTTCATGCGGCTGTATGCGGTATCTTCCATCTTAAGTAGAGGAGTGTGGTATTAATCCGCAAACGAACCTTTTCCGGAGATGGGAAGGTGGTAGAACGAGAGGACATGAAATGAGATTGAAGGGGGGCAGACTCAATTTGAAGAAAGAATTTGAATCCCGTGCATCGAATGAGGTGTAGCTTCTGTGTCTAAATCGAATTCTGATTTTCAGTTAAGAATTATATCTATCTGTTGGCGAAAGAATTTCAATCCTGCCTTTGTAACTGTGGGCATGGGGATACAGGGAGGAGAGGGGGCAGGGTAGTGGGGTGGATGATAAAGGGATTTTGGAGTTGACCGTAATGCTTAGATGTCCTCTGCTGTCGTGGGGGTGACATGCTTCTGATAACAGGCTGCACATAATGCAGCAGGACGTGTTTATCCACTCCTACCCTAGCTGAGATAACGTTTAGCCATCTCTCTGACCTCATGTGCAACTTTCTTTTAAATTAGTCACCTCATTTTCTAACTCCTCTTACTCTCTTAACTATCTGTATGTTCCATCTTTGCTTATACCCTATGCTGTCTATTAAAATATTCTATTACATATTGGGATTTGCGTTACAAGACGTATGAGGAGAGACTTGTTGACCAGAACATGTATACCCTGGAGGAAAGGAGAAACGGGTGATATGATACAGACGTTCAAATATTTGAAAGGTATTAATCCGCAAACGAACCTTTTCTGGAGATGGGAAGGTGGTAGAACGAGAGGACATGAAATGAGATTGAAGGGGGGCAGACTCAAGAAAAATGTCAGGAAGTATTTCTTCACGGAGAGAGTGGTGGATGCTTGGAATGCCCTCCCGAGGGAGGTGTTGGAGATGAAAACGGTAACAGAATTCAAGCATGCGTGGGATAAACATAAAGGAATCCTGTGCAGAAGGAATGGATCCTCGGAAGCTTAGCCGAGATTGGGAGGCGGGGCTGATGTTTGGGTGGTGGGGCTAGTTCTGGGCAAGACTTCTACGGTCTGTGTCCTAAAAATGGGGCTAGTTCTGGGCAAGACTTCTACGGTCTGTGTCCTGAAAATGGCAGATACAAATCAAGGTAAGGTATACACAAGAAGTAGCACTTATGAGTTTATCTTGTTGGGCAGACTAGATGGACCGTGCAGGTCTTTTTCTGCCGTCATCTACTATGTTACTATGTTGTGTTGACATTGTAAGTACTATACTATGCTATACCTTGTATTATTTGAATATTTTTACTACTGTAATTGTCTATTGCTTATGTCTGATTTATTCTTACTGTACACCGCCTTGAGTGAATTCCTTCAAAAAGGCGGTGTACATCTCCTTGAGGGGTCCTTTTGCAAAGGCGCGCTGAAGAATGCGGTAGTGTAAGCGCTGGTTTTTGGCGCACACAGAATCATTTTTCAGCGCACCTGTAAAAAAGGCCCCTTTTTTTGCCGAAAATGGACGTGCGGCAAAATCAAAATTGCTGCGCGTCCATTTTGGGTCTGAGACCTTACCACCAGCCATAGACCTAGTGGTAAAGAATTTGGGCCATAATGACCTACGCGCGTCAGTTGCCACTTGGCGTGCATCCGCTACGCGCACCAGAAAGTAAAAGGTATTTTTCAGATGTGCACCAAAATTGAAATTACTACAAGGGCCACTCGGTAACTGGGCGGTAACTCTAGTTGGGCACATGTAAGCGCCTAATTCGACTTAATAAAAGGGGCTCTGAGTGAATTCTTTCAAAAAGGTGGTAAATAAATCCTAATAAATAAATAAATAAACATATCTGAGAAGGTTGAAAGAAAGTTTGTCGTTAAAAAAAAGATGTAATTTCTCAACAATAAGAATTACCCTTTCCGATTGGGAGGGGATCCAAGATGGCGACGGTTTGACTCGCGCCAACGGATGCGCTCCGAGGTTGTGAACTAGCAGACCTGGAAAGAGCTACATTATCCGTCGCTGAGATGGGGAAGTGACGAGGGAAAGTCAGGGATACTCCCTCTGACCCTGGCGGTAAACCTCTGCTCTCACAGTGGACGCTCGAACACTTTGGAATAGCGTCCGGAGCCGCGTTGACTTCTACTCCTGCAGCTGGTGTCAGCGTCTCGGCGCTGACCGACAGTGGCGACGGGGCTTCCCTTAGCCCTGTTTTTCTTGCAGCGCCCCCTCAACCAGGAAGAGAGAGCCTCCAGGCAAGTCATGCAGCTTCAACCCAAGGTGGTGAGGGGAGCGAGCAGGGAGGGAACTTGCTGGCAGCAGAAGGAACAACCGCTGAACAAAGGATTGTCCCAGAGAAGAAAACTGCTTCTGTTGTGGATTCTACAATCGTGAGTAGCCTGGAACAAGTAGTTCAAGCGTCTCCTCTGGTTTTTGATGAAGGGAAGTTTAAAAAACCTGCTGTAGTGACCTTAGAGTCACTTTGGGACCTGAATTCCACAACTCTCTTAACCTTGCAATCTACTATTTCAAAGAATACTGAAACTATCAAAGTTTTGGCTGAGTCTGCACTTAAGCAATTGCAAATTAACGAGGTTCATGCAGATGAAGTAAAAAACCTCTCTGAAAAAGTTGAAAAAATGAATCTTTTGGAACAAACATTGGTTAAAGAAAGGAACTTTGCTTCTAGACGCATGGAGTATCTGGAAAATCAATCTAAGAGACTTAACCTGCGTATTATAAACTTTCCAAAATCACCTGTGCAAATGGTTAAGAAATATCTAGTTGATATTTTGGGAATGCCTGAGAATTCATTGCCACCAATTACGAGGGCATATTAGATTCAGATAGCTGGGCAAGCTCCAGAAAAATTAAATTCTCAAAGTGCAATGAATTTGACGGCTTTCCTGGAATCTTCTTTGAAGGTGGTCACGCAAAGGACTACTTTGCTGGTGACTTTCGCTTTAGAACTAGATAGAGATGCAGTACTCAGACTTTCCTTAAGACACTTAAATTCTTTATTTCTGGGTTCAAAAGTAAGGGTTTTCCCAGACGTCTAGGGAAACCCAA
The DNA here is from genome assembly GCF_901765095.1 of Microcaecilia unicolor. NCBI lineage: Eukaryota > Metazoa > Chordata > Amphibia > Gymnophiona > Siphonopidae > Microcaecilia > Microcaecilia unicolor. Next base: position 106,894,465 of record NC_044042.1, read on the forward strand.
AAGCGACGCAAGTCATTTCTTGTTATGCGGCCCTGGGAGCAAACTTTCTTTTGAAATTTCCTTGTGTGTGCAGGATTTTACTCCACACTAAGCAATATCAATTTTTTGAACCCAAACAGTTGGATATTTTCTTAAAAGGCAAAGAGAGGAGTATTGTGAAAATTTAGACCCAAATGTAACACTGTATTGCAGCTTGGAATAAGTCAACAAGGCACAGCACGGTCTTTGATTTGATTTAATAGAATGTTTATAAGCTTGATACTTATAGTTTGATTATTTTTCCTAATTCTTGGATCATTTTCCTTTAATTTGTGGACGATAGAAGTTTGTTATTTCCTTACTTTTTCACACATTGTGTATTATTATTCTTCATTGAATACTATGTTTATTAAAATGTCTATAAATAAAAAAAAAAGAATTACCCTTTCCACCTGTTCTTTTGTCTTTTTATTTTTATAGCTTTCTCGAGCAAGGAGAGTATAAGGAAAATCTCTACGGGACAAGCTTGCAGTCGATCCGATCCGTTATGGCTAAAAATAAGACATGCTTGGTGGAATTGCAGCCTGATGTAAGTTCTTGCTTAGTTTTTTCAGACCCAGCTGTGGGGGATTCCATTTGGGTTTAGGGAGGATGAGGAGAGAGTCTGGAGGAGTTGAAGGGATTGTGTTTGTTTAACCCTACAGATGAGAGAAATGAGGGGGTAAATCCTACATGCTTGGGGGTACATGTCACTCTCCCTCTCCCTTGTAGACAGGCCCCTTGGGCTTAAATTTAAGCAGGAGAGATTCTCCTTAAGTCTAAGTTTACCAATTTTTGACATACCACCTTCTATTGAAGCGTAAATCAAGGCGATTTACATATATAACTATTCAGGGACTTGCACTGTCCCTGGTGGGTTCACAATCTTAAATATATTGTACCTGGGGCAATGGAGGGCTAAGTGACTCGCCCAGGGTCACACGGAGCTGCAGAAACAATTGAACCTGGTTCCCCAGGATCTTAACCCACTGCCGACCGTTAGGCAGCAGTGCAAATTGAACCTGGCTGCACTAACCATTAGGCCACTCCTCCACTTGGGAGGAACATTCGGTCATGCAGTGGAACAGGTCAGTTAACCAGATTTTTAACAGCAGATTGGACACACATTTTTCTTTGATGGTGTATGGTACAGGGCATTAGCTGTTAGCGGTGGGTTGGACTCAGTCTCTCCCAGCATCATCTTTACATGGTGCTACTTTATATGTATATCTACAGAGCTTTCCTGAGTTAGTTATAAAGAAGACAGTGGTACCAGAAGTCCATTGTGCAGGGTTACCAACCGTCAGGGAAAAACGTGGAGTGGAGGAGTGGTCTAGTGGTTAGGGTGGTGGACTTTGGTCCTGGGGAACTGAGGAACTGAGTTCGATTCCCACTTCAGGCACAGGCAGCTCCTTGTGACTCTGGGCAAGTCACTTAACCCTCCATTGCCCCATGTAAGCCGCATTGAGCCTGCCATGAGTGGGAAAGCGCAGAGTACAAATGTAACAAAAATAAAATAGATACTACTGGAGATTCTACATGGAATGTTGCTACTATTGGAGATTCAAAATATAGAACAGGAAAAGTTCTCTACGATGACGAATCACAGAAGGCAAAAGTAGAGACTAATAGACGATTCACCACTGGAGACGTGAGTCCAACAGTCTTTATTATATCAGAGATAACGACCCTACTATTGGAGATTCTACATGGAATGTTCCTACTATTGGAGATTCTACATGGAATGTTGCTATTCCACTAGCAACATTCCATGTAGAATCTCAAATAGTAGCAACAGTGGAGGAGTGGCCTAGTGGTTAGGGTGGCGGACCTTGGTCCTGGGGAACTGAGTTTGATTCCCACTTCAGGCACAGGCAGCTCCTTGTGACTCTGGGCAAGTCACTTAACCCTCTATTGCCTGCCGCGTTGAGCCTGCCATGAGTGGGAAAGCGCAGGGTACAAATGTAACAAAAAAATAAAAGGAGCAAAATAATTTCACGTCGGTGAAAAATTCTTGAGCAACAGGGCCTGTGTCTCCAGTGAGTTGGCCTCAGGTTCTGCCAGGCTGTAGGACCTGAGAGTCAGGAACTACGTTTCAGTGCTTGCAAGGGTGAATTTAGCCAGAGTAAGTCAAGCTGTGCATAAAGAGGGCAAGTAGATGCCTACTCTTCTTATAGAATGCTGGCATAACAGGCATCTACATGCGTTCATACATTCCTCCCCTAGCTGAGATAATATTTAACCATCTCTCTGACCTCTTGTGCACCTTTCTTTAAATTAGCCACCTTAAGACATAAGTATCGCTACACTGGGACAGACCAAAGGTCCATCTAGCCCAGCACCCTGTCTCCGACAGTGGCCCATCCAGGTCACAATCACCCGACAAGATCCACGGAGCAAAGCTTTTTGTACTGCTTGTCCCAGAAATAGTGGATTTTTCCCTACGTCCATTTATAACATTCTATGGCCTTTTCCTTCAGGAAGCCGTCCAAACCTTTCTTAAACTCTGCTAAGCTAACCGCTTTAACCACATTCTCCGGCAATGAATTCCAGAGTCGAATTGCGCGCTGTGTAAAGAAAATTTTCCTCTTATTTGTTTTAAACTTTCTTCAGTCCAGCTTCATCGCATGCCTCCTTGTCCTAGTATTTTTGGAAAGCGTAAACAGACGCTCCATATCTATCTTTTCCACTCCACTCATTTTACATACCTCTATCATATCACACCTCACCACCTTTTCTCCAAGCTGACGAGCCCCAGTCGTTTTAGCCTTTCCTCATAGGAATGTCGTCCCATCCCCTTAATCATCTTCGTCGCCCTTCTCTGTGCCTTTTCTAATTCCACTGTATCTTTTTTGAGGTGCTGCGACCAGAATTGAACACAATACTCTAGGTGTGGTCGCACCATGGACCGATAAAGTGGCATTATAATATCCTCATTTTTGTTTTCCATCCCTTTCCTAATAATACCTAACATTCTATTTGGTTTCTTAGCTGCAGCAGCACACTGAGCAGAAGATAGTAACATAGTAGATAATGGCAGAAAAAGACCTGCACGGTCCATCCAGTCTGCCCAACAAGATAAACTCATATGTGCTACTTTTTGTGTATACCTTACCTTGATTTGTACCTGTCCTTTTCAAGGCACAGGCCGTATAAGTCTGCCCAGCACTATCCCCGCCTCCCAACTACCAGCCCCGCCTCCCACCACCGATTCTGGCACAGACCATATAAATCTGCCCAGCACTATCCCCGCCTCCCAACCACCAGTCCCGCCTCCCGCCACCAGCTCTGCCACCCAATCTCGGCTAAGTTCCTTAGGATCCATTCCTTCTGAACAGGATTCCTTTATGTTTATCCCACGCATGTTTGAATTCCGTTACCGTTTTCATTTCCACCACCTCATTCAACGTATCATCAATGATGACTCTCAGGTCCCTTTCTCGTTCCGTAACTCCTAATGCTGAACCTTGCATGACGCAGCTATAGTTTGGGTTCCTCTTTCCCACATGCATCACTTTGCACTTGCTCACATTAAACGTCATCTGCCATTTAAACGCCCAGTCTCCTAGTCTCGCAATATCTTCTTGCAACTTTTCACAATCTTCCCGCGATTTGACGACCTTAAACAACTTTGTGCCATCTGCAAATTTGATAACCTCGCTAGTTACCTCCACCTCTAGGTCATTTATGAAAATGTTAAAAAGCAACGGTCCCAGCACAGATCCCTGAGGGACCCCACTAATTACCCTTCTCCATTGCGAATAGTGACCATTTAACCCTACTCTCTGTTTCCTATCTTATTTTCTAACTCCTCTTACTCTCTTACCTATCTATACGTTCCATCTTTGCTTATACCCTTATGAGGTCAATTAAAATGTTCTATTACATATTGTGTTGACGTAAGTAGTATACTAGTCCGTACTTTGTATAGTTATTTGAATATTTTTACTGCTTTAATTGTCTATTGCTCACGTTTGATCTATTCTTACTGTACACTGCCTTGAGTGAATTCCTTCAAAAAGGCGGTAAATAAATTAAATAATAAATACGTGCCTATGCTGGCATAACCACACCTAAAATTACGCACAATCCTGAGATCCACGCGCAAATACGTTAGTTAACGAACTGTTAACAATCAATAATTGTTTGTTAATCAGTTATGTTGATTGGCACAGATCTGGCTGCACACGATTCTATAAAGATTTGTGCCCAAATCCTCTCATGTGTAATTGAAAAGGGGACTTGGGCTATGGGAGGACATGGGTGGGTCAGGGGTTTGCCAAAGAATTACGTACAGTGTTACAAAAATTGGGGGCTTGCTCGCCAGGATTTAAGTCCTCACATCCAAACAAGCAGATGATCGAAAGCCCCAAACAGCGCTCTAAAAATAGCGCTGGAACAGCGCAGGGCTTTACTGCACCAATGACCAGAGATAATTGCATGCAAATTGAAGCACGCAATTCTCTCTGATTGTGGGGTAGAAGTGCGGGAGGAATCCTCCCGCACTTGTTTGACAGGTCAAAAGCCCAGAGCTGTCAAACTGGGGCTGGAAGTCCATGAGACCACCAGACCCCAACTACCCCGCCCCGAGCAAGGCAAAATGGGGGCTGGAAGTCCGGCAGACCTCCGGTCCCCCCGACCCCCCCTCCCCCAGGGAGGGCTGATCCTTATATGGTGTGAAGACCCGCCCAACGCATCCCAGGATACACTGGGCAGAGCTGGGCGCCGCCATTTTCCAGGCGGCATCGAAGGAAGAGGAGGGAGGCCACCTCCCTCCTCTAACTCAAGGTAAGGGGAGTAGGGGGATTGACAGCGGCCCACTGGCTCATCAGGGACTTCTTGCTAATGCTGGGGGGGGGGGGGGGGGGGGGGGGTTGGAGGGGGCTTGAGACCCACTGGATTTCCAGCCCTCCCTGAACCTGTGTCGGTCGCCACTGAGCCACCAGGGACTTCTTAGAATTGCTGGGGATGGGAGTTAGGGGGGGCTGGAGATCCGGTGTCGGGAGTGGGGTCAGGGGGACCTTCCCTTCAGTTCTGCCCCTTCACTTTTCCTCCTCTGTAGCCCCCTACCCTTCACTGTGCAGCTGTGCCTCGTCTGCCATCACAACTTCCACTGGCACTTTCACCCTTCTGCTCTTCTCCCTCTGCCGGCAGGACGGGGACTCCCACTGGCTTTTCAGGGGGAGTGACATCATGCACATGTGTAAACAGATGTATACAGACAGACAGATGAATAGACCCTTCTCAGTAGCTGTTACCGTTTAAGTGAAATGTGCCCAATAAAACACCATTCTCACAAGTTAGACAACCCTGCTGTTGAAAATAATCTTAACTTACTTGAGAAGGAGTTGTGGACTTGGGGTCCTGTTGCTGCCCTGCTCTGGCAGTGGCTTGCAGTGCCGTGGATATCTCTGCTGGAGCAGCTGCTTGCTGTGTGTGTGCAACTTTCCCTTTATCCCCCATGCCCTTAACTTAATTTGTGACAGTGTTCATTTTGCATTAGCTGATTAAAAATAGAAGAGTCGGCTGTTTGTTTTACATGGAGATTAGCGTCACACCGAGATGGAAAAGAACAGCAAGTACCGTTTGCTGGTGTCTGAACAGAATCTGAAGGGATTTACAGCAGCTTTCCAACCCTGTCCTGGAATCGCACCTAATTCTGGAGTGGAAGAGTAGCCTAGTGGTTAGTGCAGTGGACTTTGATCCTGGGGAGCTGAGTTCGATTCCCAATGTAGCTCCTTGTGACTCTGGGCAAGTCACTTAACCCTCCATTGCCCCTGGTACAAAATAAGTACCTGAATATATGTAAACCGCTTTGAATGTAGCTGCAAAAACCTCAGAAAGGCGGTATATCAAGTCCCATTTCCCTTTCCCCCTTTCCCTTATGACATCACAATATCAGAAGTGAGCCAAGCCATTGTGACATCACTGATGAGGTTGGCTCTTATTGGTGGAATGAGGCATCATGACATCACAAGTGAGCCAAGTATCGGGCAATCAAGCCATTGTGACATCACTGATGAGGTTGGCTCTTATTGGTGGAATGAGTGGAGGAGTAGCCTAGTGGTTAGTGCAGCGGACTCTGATCCTGGGGAGCTGGGTTCAATTCCCGCTGCAGCTCCTTGTGACTCTGGGCAAGTCACTTAACCCTCCATTGCCCCTGGTACAAAATAAGTACCTGAATATATGTAAACCACTTTGAATGTAGTTGCAAAAACCTCAGAAAGGCGGTATATCAAGTCCCATTTCCCTTCCCCTTTCTGGGTAGGCGATTTTCATACCCCGGGTCTCCAGTGTATGCATGTCTCTCATGCATATTCATTACAGATATCCTAAGAGGACAGGGTTGTGAATTTAACTCCTCTGCACTCTCTTGTGATCTTATTCCTATGACTGCTTGGTTTGCTCAGGGGTGGGCAATCTTGGTCCTGAAGGGCTGCAACCCAGTCGAGTTTCCAGAATTTCCCAAATATGCATGCAAATAGATCTCATGCATGTTCATTGGGGAAATCCTGAAAACCCGACTGAGTTGCAGCCCTCGAGGACTGAGGTTGCCCACCCCTGGGTTAGCAGATGCTGCTAACCAGATAAATGCCATCCAGAGGAATATTCAGTGACACTAACCAGATAATGATATGATATGGTTACTTTTATACTGCAGTTACCAAAAACATTCATAAGAACACAAGAGTAGCCATACTGGGTCAGACCAGTGGTCCATCTAGCCCAGTATCTTGTTTTCCAAATAGTGGCCAAGCCAGGTCAAAATTATTTTATTTATTTATTTATAACATTTATATCCCACCGTATTCCCACCCAAGGGCAGGCTCAATGTGGCGTACAATAGTTAATATGCAAACAATAGTACAAAATACAAGGTCACAAGAGGGAGAAAGAAATAGCTGAGGAGGAAAGGAAGAGGGGAGGTGAGAAATTATCACAGAGAGAGCCGTGGGTTAAAAGGGCATGGCACCAGAAGGGTCCACGGCATATGCTCTGCCAAATACGAAGGTCTTGAGTTGCTTCTTAAAGGTCGGGTGATCAGGAGTGAATTTAACCTCTCGAGGCAACCCATTCCACAATTGAGTGCTGAGATAAGGGAAAGAGGAACCATAGATGGTCTTACCTGGCAGAAACCCAAATCGTGGCAACATTCCATGTAGAACCCCAAAGAATTGCAAGATTCTGGAACCCTAAAGAGTGACAAGATTCCATGCAGAATCTCAGAGTAGCAACATTCCATGTAGAACCCCAAAGAATAGCAAGATTCTGGAATCCTACAGAGTGAGAAGATTCCATGTGGAACCCCAAATAGCAGCAAGATTCTGGAATCCTAAAGAGTGACAAGATTCTGGAATCCTAAAGAGTGACAAGATTCCATGCAGAATCTCAAAGAGTAGCAACATTCCATGTAGAACCCCAAAGAATTGCAAGATTCTGGAACCCTAAAGAGTGACAAGATTCCATGCAGAATCTCAAAGAGTAGCAACATTCCATGTAGAACCCTAATGAATAGCAAGATTCTGGAACCCTAAAGAGTAGCAACATTCCATGCTACAAATTCCAGGGCAAGCAGTTACTTCCCATTTCTGTCTCAACAGCAGACTATGTACTTTTCCTCCAGGAATTTGTCCAAACCTTTTTTTTAAACCCAGATATGCTAACCGATGTATATTTCTGGGATGTCAAAAATTAAATAGATCAACATGAAGTAGAATTAAACATTATAGAATTTGCTGAATAAAAGTCTCCATCTGCTTGCAAAAAGACTTCTAAATTGTTTCCAGTTCTTATATTTAAAGGTAAAACGTTCCAAAATTTAGCTGCTTGAAAGCCAGAAGATGATGTAAGAGCTGATTTATATTTAATGCTTAGAATTGACGGAAAGGTCAGAGATACACAATCGTTCGAACGAGTTTCTGTGTTTGTCGAGATTATTCAGATTAATTTAAGCATGTATTGAGTTGTCCCAAATACAATCTCCCAATTTGAAAAGTATATGACAGGGGCAGATTGACCATTCGGGCAACCGGGCAGTGCCCGAGGGCCCAGAGTCTCTGCCCAGATGCCCGGCGCACCACTGGTGATCTAGTGGCCTCTGCGGGGGGAACATGTTCTTTCCTGCCCGGCCCGCTGGGCTGCCACTACTCCCCTTCCCACCCAGCACCACTGTAATTTAAAAATGACAGCCAAGACGCGTGAGATCCACAAGACTACAGCAGGAAATCTCAGCCACCATTTTGAAAACACGGCGGCGCTGGCAGGTGGGGGAATAGCAGCGCAGTGGGCAGGAAAGAACATGCCCCCCCTGCAGAGGCCACCAGACTACCAGGACACATCAGGTAGGACCAGGGTAACAGGAGCGTCGGCTGCAGTGGCAGGGCGGGAGGCCCAGACCACCCTCAATCTGCCCCTGGTATATGAGCTTTAACCAGTAGCCAATGTGATTTGATTGACAGATGTGTTACATGTTCAAATCTCCTTGCATTCAAAATCAATCTTGCAGTATTTTAAATGTTTGTTTAAGCACCCTGAATATATTATTTATTTATTGGAATTTTTATATCCCACATTATTCAAAATAAGATTATTTTATTTATTTATTTATTTATTGCATTTGTACTCCACATTTTCCCACCTATTTGCAGGCTCAATGTGGCTTATATAGTACCGTCAAAGGCGTTTGCCCAGTCGGTGGATAACAGATACAAGGTTGTATAGTGATCGTATGAGGTATAAGTGGAGGGTCGAAATGGATGAAGATTGCGTGATGTCCTGTTCGATCATAGTCATGCTGTGTTGGTAGGTGAAGAGGGTTACGTGGGGTCGTTGGTGTAAGCCTGTTTGAAGAGGTTGGTTTTTAGTGATTTCCTGAAGTTCAAGTGGTCATGGATTGTTTTCACATCTTTTGGGAGCCCATTCCATCGTTGTGCGCTTATGTAGGAGAAGCCGGCTGCGTAAGTTGTTTTGTATTTCAGTCCTTTGCAATTTGGGTAGTGTAGGTTTAGGTAGGATCTTGACAATCTGGCTTTGTTTCTCATTGGTAAGTCTATGAGGTCTGTCATGTATTCTGGGACTACGCCATACATGATTTTGTGGACTAAGGTGCAGATTTTGAAGATGATCCGTTCTTTGATTGGGAGCCAATGCAACTTTTCTCGGAAGGGTTTGGCACTTTCGAAGCGTGTTTTGCTGAATATCAGCCTGGCTGCTGTATTTTGGGCGGTCTGGAGTTTTTTTATGAGTTGTTCTTTGCGGCCCGCGTAGATTCCGTTGCAATAATCTGCATGGCTTAGGACCATTGATTGTATTAGGTATCGAAAAGTTGCTCTTGGGAAGAAAGGTTTTAATCGTTTGAGCTTCCACATTGAATAGAACATTTATTTGTTATCAGTTCAATGTGGCTAATGTACAATTTAAAGTATTACAATGAAAAGAATATTAATGAACACATGGATTACAAGAGTAATTAGGCATGACAGGCAAACGAAGAAGTTTAGACATCTTGTAATAGAAACATTTTAAAAAGGAAACTTTTTAGGAATTTGCAGAAAGTAAGATAATTGTTGATTGTCTCAGGTACAAACAAGGGGCACTTTTATTAAGCTGCGTAAGCGTCTACACGCGCCCAACGTGCGCCAAAATGGAGTTACTGCATGGCTCTTGCGGTAATTTCATTTTTGCCGCATGTCCGATACACGCAGCTGAAAAATAATTTTTATTTTGTGCCGCGCGCATCGGACGTGCGCCAAGTGGCATTTGACGTGTGTAGGTCATTACCGCCGGTTACCGCGTGAGACTTTACCGCTAGGTCAATGGCTGGCGGTAAGGTCTGAGACCCAAAATGGACGCGCGGGGCAATTTTCATTTTGCCGCACGTCCATTTTAGGCAAAAATTTTAAGAAGGCCTTTTTTACAGGTGCGCTGAAAAATGACTCTGCGTGCGCCGCAAACCTGCGCCTACACTACCACAGGCCATTTTCAGCGCACCTTAGTAAAAGGACCCCTTAGATTGTGAGCCTTCACATAAGCACCGCCATACTGGGAAAAGGCCAAGGATCCATCAAGTCCAGCATCCTGTCTCCGACAGCGGCCAATCCAGGCTTTAAGAACCCGGCAACCCCCTCCCCCCCAAAAAAAATTAATAATGTTCAATGGACTTTTCCCTCAGGAATCTGTCCAAACCCCCCTTAAACTCCGTAAGGCCAGCTGGCTACTACTTAAAAGGTGTGAGCAAAGTCCAAATAAATGAGGCTTATTTCCTTTGGGATGGAGTTCCACCATTTAGAACCAAGATGAGAAAAGCTTTTGTCCAGTAGATGTGTATTTTATGTTTTTGTATGTTGGGAAGTGGAGGATGAGAGAGTCCCTGGCACCTGGTATATCATTGCCAGTTGGGAGGTCTATCAAACATATAAACGGCAAGTGACCGAACTCACTCGCAAATGCGCAGTAGAGACTTCCCTAGGCAGAGCTTAGCCTAGAATGGGTGGCAGAGCTGGTGGTTGGGAGGCGGGGCTAGTGTGGGCAGACATATACGGTCTGTGCTGGGGCTGGTGGTTGGGAGGCGGGACTAGTGCTGGGCAGACTTATACGGTCTGTGCCGGGGCTGGTGGTTGGGCGGCGGGGATAGTGCTGGGCAGACTTATACGGTCTGTGCCAGAGCCGGTGGTGGGTGGCAGGGATAGTGCTGGGCAGACTTATACGGTCTGTGCCAGAGCTGGTGGTTGGGAGGCGGAGTTGGTGGTTGGGAGGCGGGAGGCGGGAATAGTGCTGAGCAGACTTATACGGTCTGTGCCAGAGCCGGTGGTGGGTGGCAGGGATAGTGCTGGGCAGACTTATACGGTCTGTGCCAGAGCTGGTGGTTGGGAGGCGAGGTTGGTGGCTGGGAGGCGGGGATAGTGCTGGGCAGACTTATACGGTCTGTGCCAGAGCTGGTGGTTGGGAGGCGGGGTTGGTGGTTGGGAGGCGGGGATAGGGCTGGCCAGACTTCGTATAAGTCTGGCCAGCCCTATCCCCGCCTCCCAACCACCAGCTCTGGCATAGACCGTATAAGTCTGCCCACCAGCCCCAGCACAGACCGTATATGTCTGCCCACACTAGCCCCGCCTCCCAACCACCAGCTCTGCCACCCATTCTAGGCTAAGCTCTGCCTAGGGAAGTCTCTACTGCGCATTTGCGAGTGAGTTCGGTCTGTGCCCTGAAAAGGACAGGTACAAATCAAGGTAAGGTATACACAAAAAGTAGCACATATGAGTTTATCTTGTTGGGTAGACCGGGCCCTCTGATCGCAATTAATTCAACTTACATCGCCGCAGCACGCAGATCAGCTGAGCTCCGGTCGGCCTTCCTTCCCTGCCTGTGTCCCGCCCTCACCGACGGTACGTCACATGAGGGAGGGACACAGGCAGAGAAGGAAGGCCAGGCCGACGGGAGCTCAGCTGATCTGCGTGCTGCGGCAATGTAAGTTGAATTAATTGCGATCAGAGGGCCCGGGCCAGGTGGAGGGGTGGCGGCGGCGACTCCGGGGGGGGGGGGGGGGGGGGAGGGGGCAGCGGCGACCTCAGGGGGGGGGGGGGCCTTGGAAAACCCCCATTCCAATAGTAGCCCGTTTTAACGGGCTCAACGGCTAGTTGTATCATATATAGCATAGAACCTACATTACAATTCTAATGATGTAATTTAAAAAAAAACTTTCTTTTTTTAATCAAGTGAGTTATGTGGGGTTCAAAAGTGAAATATGGATCTCTGACCACCTCAGCTGGGTGGAGCTGGAGTTAACTGCTCAAGCAGCCATATTCAGACTGCTAACCAGATAACCAAATGGATTAAATTAAGACAGAAGGAAAGCCGTCCTCACTGTCCTGCTGGCTGGTTATCGCTCTGAATAGTACTTCCAGGTCGGCACCAAAACTGAATATTTACAGGTGCTTAATATCCGGTTTAATTTTAATCATTGTAGCTGGCTTTTTACTGTACTGCTGGCTGCCATGCTTAAATATCAGGCCGTCTATTTATTGTGGTAATGAATGCTAGATTTCATGTCTCGGATCTTCACTCGCTTTTAGAATGTCAGCACATTGCTTTGAATCTGTTGTAGAAATCTGGTGTGTGTGTGCTGTTTTCTCAAGGCAGAAGGTTTGTATTCCTAGGCAGTAAAGCAGCTGAGAACTCCAGAGTTCAAACCATATGTCATCTTTGTGAAGCCCCAGCTCCATGAAAAGAGGAGAAAGCCGGCTGTATCCCCAGCGTCAGTGGAAATCACAGCAGCTCTGGTGAGTGTTGACATTTTGACTGTCTAGGTGTGTTGGTCCCTTGAATGGTTTCTGGTCTTTAGAACAGTGGTGTAGTAAGGTGGGGGAGAGGGCTCTCCTTCCCCCAAAATTGAAGCACTTGGCTGGTCAGGGGTCCCCACCCGCGGAAGCTCTCCTTCCTGCATGCTGTGCTGTCCGCTCCCTCCCCCGCACATTGCTGGGTTTTTGTACAACCAAGCATGCGTGACGGAGGCCCACTCATATGCATATGCAATTTTGGTGCAGGGGAGGGGAGGGGAAGGCCTCCCTCATGCATGCTTGGTGTAGAAAAGCCCAGCAATGTGCGGGGGAGGGGGGAGCGGACAGCAATGGGGGGAGTGAACAGAGCAGTGCATGGGTAGGAAAGCTTCTGCTTGTGGGGCTTGGGGACCTGTCAGTTCAGGTATACAGTGCACGATGAGTGTGTTTGTTAGGGGGGGGGGGTGGAGAACGGAGCCCTAGTATTTTTGGAAAGCGTAAACAGACCTTCACATCTACCCATTCCACTCTACTCATTATTTTATAGACCTCTATCATATCTCCCCTCAGCCGCCTTTTCTCCAAGGGAAGAGCCCCGACCACTTTAGCCTTTCCTCATAGGGAAGTCGTCCCATCCCCTTTATCATTTTCATCACCCTTCTCTGCACCTTTTCTAATTCCACTATATCTTTTTTGAGATGCAGCAACCAGAATTGAACACAATATTCGAGGTGCGGTCGCACCATGGTGCGATACAAAGGCATTATAACATCCTCATTTTTGTTTTCCATTCCTTTCCTAATAATACCTAATATTCTATTTGCTTTCTTAGCCGCAGCAGCACACTGAGCAGAAGGTTTCAACGTATCATCAATGACAACACCTAGATCCCTTTCTTGGTCTGTGACTCCTAACGTGGAACCTTGCATGACGTAGCTATAATTCGGGTTCCTCTTTCCCACATTCATCACTTTGCACTTGCTCACATTAAACGTCATCTGCCATTTAGACGCCCAGTCTCGTAAGATCCTCTTGTAATTTTTCACAATCCTCCCGCAATTTAACCACTTTGAATAACTTTGTGTCATCAGCAAGTTTAATGACCTCACTAGTTACTCCCATCTCTAGGTCATTTATAAATATGTTAAAAAGCAGCGGTCCCAGAACAGACCTCTGGGGAACCCCACTAACTACCCTTCTCCATTGAGAATACTGATCATTTAACCCTACTCTCTGTTTTCTATCTTTTAACCAGTTTTTAATCCACAATAGAACACTACCTCCTATCCCATGACTCTCCAATTTCCTTTGGAGTCTTTCATGAGGTACTTTGTCAAACGCCTTCTGAAAATCCAGATACACAATATCAACCGGCTCCCCTTTATCCACATGTTTGTTCACCCCTTCAAAGAAATGTAGTAGATTGGTGAGGCAAGATTTCCCTTCACTAAATCCATGTTGACTTTGTCTCATTAATCCATGCTTTTGAATATGCTCTGTAATTTTGTTCTTAATAATAGTCTCTAGCATTTTGCCCGGCACCAACGTCAGACTCACCGGTCTATAATTTCCCGGATCTCCTCTGGAACCTTTTTTAAATATCGGCGTTACATTGGTCACCCTCCAATCTTCCGGTACCACGTTCGATTTTAAGGATAAATTACATATTTCTAACAATAGCTCCACAAGCTCATTTTTCAGTTCTATCAGTACTCTGGGATGAATACCATCCGGTCCAGGAGATTTGCTACTCTTCAGTTTGTAGAACTGCCCCATTACATCCTCTAGGTTTACAGAGAATTCATTAAGTTTCCTTGACTCGTCAGCTTCGAACACCATTTCTGGCACCGGTATCCCACCCAAATCTTCCTCGGTGAAGACCGAAGCAAAGAATTCATTTAATCTCTCCGCTACAGCTTTGTCTTCCCTGATCGCCCCTTTTACCCCTCGGTCATCTAGCGGTCCGACCGATTCTTTTGCTGGCTTCCTGCTTTTAATATGCCTCCAACGCAGAGCTCTTGCATTTGACTTGGCATTCCTTATGCTGTTTCTTATTATTTTCAGTCAGTTCCTTCTTCCATTTTCTGAAGGATTTTCTTTTAGCTCTAATAGCTTCCTTTACCTCACTTTTTAACCACGCCGGCTGTCATTTGGTCTTCCATTCTCCTTTTTTTAATACGTGGAATATATTTGGCCTGAGCTTCCAGGATGGTGTTTTTGAACAGCATCCACACCTGATGTAAATTTTTGACCCTTGCAGCCGCTCCTCTAAGTTTTTTTTTTCACCGTTCTTCTCATTTTATCATAGTCTCCTTTTTTTAAAGTTAAACGCTAACGTATTGGATTTCCTATGTATACTTACTTAAAAGCTAATATCAAATCCAATCATATTATGATCACTGTTATCAAGCGGCCCCAGCACCTAACCTCCTGCACCAGATCATGCGCTCCACTAAGGACTAGGTCTAGAATTTTTCCTTGTCTCGTCGGCTCCTGTACCAGCTGCTCCATAAAGCTGTCCTTGATTTCATCCTCCCTAGCGTGCCCCGATGTTACACTTACCCAGTCAATATTGGGGTAATTGAAATCACCCATTATTATTGTTTTGCCAAGTTTGTTTGCGTCCCTAATTTCCTTTAACATTTCTGCATCCGTCTGTTCATCCTGGCCAGGCGGACAGTAGTACACTCCTATCACTATCCTTTTCCCCTTCACACATGGAATTTCAATCCACAGTGATTCCAAGAAGTGTTTTGTTTCCTGCAGAATTTTCAATATATTTGATTCAAGGCTCTCCTTAATATACAATGCTACCCCTCCACCAATTTGATCCACCCTATCACTACGATATAATTTGTACCCTGGTATGAGTGTCCCACTGGTTATCCTCCTTCTACCAGGTCTCTGAGATGCCTATTATATCTAATTTTTCATTTAGTGCAATATATTCTAACTCTCCCATCTTATTTCTTAGGCTTCTGGCATTCACATATGTCTATTTCAAACTGTTTGTTGTTGCTATTTACATCATGCTCAGTACTTGACAGTATTAATTTGCAATCTTTTCTCTGATTTTTATTTTTACTTAGGGACACCTGATCTACTACGGTCTCTTTTGCAACCTCACTATCAGGGTACCCTATTGTCCCTGTTTTGGTGATATCTTTGAAAGATACCTTATCCCGAACCATGCGCTTTTGAATAGCAAGAGAGATTTCATATTTAGGGTCCTTTCCCCAAAATAAGTTTTTAATAGGAGAAATATGTTTTCCAGCTGTTACTGCATCTTCGATAATCAGTATATCAGAGCACATTATGAGCTTGATTTTGTAACATGAAGCCTATGTTAGAAGTCCAAAAAGATACCAGTTTTAAAAAGGCAAAATGGACACCTGTGTGTCTGTAAAATAAACTCCCAGATCCACTGCTCCGAGGCACTTGTAAGTATGTGTGTTTGTACTGTTCGTAGCTAATTGCACATTTTATGAAATATAAGCTGTGCCCCCGTGGGGTTTGCATTTACACATGTACTTTTCCTGTATTTGTTGTTTATGATAAGACATTATTGATGTTTTAGCTTTATGGTCTGTCGACCTTTTTTTAATGTTCAGCGCCTTGACGGCTTTCGAATAGCAGAATACCAAATTGCTCAAATAAATACATGAATTAATTAAATTAAATATTTTCCACGTGGAAACCGACTCTTATAAAATTGTGTGGCTGAATACATATGTATAAACAGGTGTACGGACAAGATTGTGCATATTTATAGGCATTCCTGGAGCAGAGTTACAATGTCCGCACACATTCTGTATGTTTCGCCATTGGAACAGGAAACAGCTATGCTTCAGGAAGACGCTAAAAACCTCTCTCTTCCCAAAGGCTGCTTCTTAACGATCCATTGACTTCTACCTCCTTGTATCATCCAATATCTTTTCCTAATGTTTTTGGTCTCATGCATTACACCAGTGGTCTCTAATGGTTCTGATATCGGCTTTTGCCTCACCTAGAATGTAAACTGCACTGAACCCTGGAAAGGGGATATTAGCGGTATACAAGAATTGATTTGAATTTATAGAATATGGAAAATAAAACACACTCGCCATGGAGCAGAGGAAAATTTGTGCAGTACTGGGAAGAGTTGTGAGTGCCTGGGTTGTCTTTTTGGAATAAATATATTATTATTATTATTAGCATTTGTATAGCGCTACCAGACGCACGCAGCGCTGAACACCTGATACAAAGAGACAGTCCCTGCTCAAAAGAGCTTACAATCTAAGTAATACAGACAGACAAGACAGTTACGGGTGAGGGAAGTAAAGGGTGAGAAGGGAGGAAGGGACAAGGGGAGGGCAATTGTGGCTAGCAGTGAAAAGGTGGGTTTTCAGCATAGATTTGAAAACAGACGTATAGGTGCAGGAAGTCTATTCCAGGCATAAGGTGCCGCGAGAGAAAAGGAGCGAAGCCTGGAGTTAGCAGTGGAGGAGAAGGGGGATGACAAGAGAGACTTGTCCAGTGAGCGGAGTTCGCTAATGTCTGCTTTCTCTTATTATGTTTCTTGATTTGTGATCTGCCTAGTTGTAGGCAGACTAGAAAATGTTAAAGAAAGAAAGAAAGAAATCTCCTTTTAATAAAATTATCCCCTGTGTGGTGTGTGCTGTCTGGTAGGAGAAGCAGTAATGAGGTTTGGCCCTCTGAGATTTGTCTTTTAAGCCTGTACAATGAGCGATGAGGACCGCGGCAATTGTCAGGCCTTGTTACACTTTCTCTCGTCTGCTTAATATCCAAACACCCACCTTTCCTGTTTTCTGCTTTTTGTTTTTTAAAGGATGAAGATCAGGAAATGTTTAATGCGGCTGTCTTTGAGCAGCAGTACGGCCATCTGATTGATACGGTGCTGGTCAGAGAGGATCTCCAGAGCTCCTGCAGTCAGCTGAAAGTCATTTTGGAGATGCTGCGAAAAGACACTTTCTGGGTGCCGGTCCATTGGATTAAGTCCTAGGCCCTGTATCGGTGCTTTCCTGACCCATGAAGAAAGGTTAAAGCATTCTGACTTATCAGCTGTAACGTACTGGGAACATTTTTCAGAAGAAGACTTGAAAACCAATGGCGACGTGGAGGGGCATTTTCGAAAGTGTGTCCAAGTCGGAATAGAGACGTCTCACTCATAGCATCCAAAAAAACAAAAATCATAACATCTCACAATCAGGAAATCCCAACCTTTTTCCTGTTCGAAAATACAAAATAGAACATCCACATTATGATCGTTAAAACAAGGCCATCTGTCTGGCAGTATTTATAGCAAAATGGCCACACAGACGCCCACAGACATCCCTGCAGAGCAATGGAGTAGCCTAGTGGTCAGTGCAGCGGACTTTAATCCAGGGCACCCAGGTTCATATTCCACTGCAATTCGGGTATTTTAAATGATGAGCTGTCTAGAGACAGGGAAATACCTGCTGTAGCACTTCAATACCCCTCAGGCTTGCACAGTGGCGTACCAAGGTGGGGGGCAGTCCGCCCCGGGTGCACGCCGCTGGGGGGTGCCGCGGCGCACGCCTGCTCCGAGTTCGCTAAACTTCTTTGCTTGTTCGCTGCAGCTCCCTCTGCCCCGGAACAGGTTACTTCCTGTTCCGGGGCAGAGGGAGCTGCAGCGAACGAGCAAAGAAGTTTAGCGAACTCGGAGCAGGCGCGCGCCGCGGCACCCCCCCCCCAGGCGGCGTAATTTAGTGGGGGGGGGGGTCGTGCTGCACCCGGGGGGGGGGGGCGCATCGGAACTCCGCCCCGGGTGCCATCCAGGCAAGGAACGCCACTGGGCTTGCAGGTGTCTTTAATATTAAGTACAGTAGGTTTCTCTTTCTGGAGGGCTCACAATATAAAGGTTGAAAAAAAAAAAGAACCAGTTAAAATGGGATTTGAACCTGGTTTACAGTCCACTGCACTGATCACTGAGCTACCCTTCAGCCTTCTTTCCTGCTCTGTTAGGAATGCCCATAATACCTGATGTCAGAAAGCCTACTTTCCCTTTCTGGGTCACATTCGGGGGGGTGAGGAAAGGGGACAGCGACCACTGGGAGATTAAGGACAGGTCGTGCCTTAATTCCTCCAGTGGTCAGTTGCTCAATCAGCGCATCGTTTCGTTCCCTGGACATACTTGAAACAGGTCTAAACAAAAAGGTCCTTCTATGTAGACTTCGAAGTGTCTCCCCATTCGATCATCGCTGTTGGATGTCCTAATTTTGTGCCCTCCCTGGTCCCTCCCACAACACCCCCTTGTTATTTGGATGCACTGCAGTGTAGACGTCTAAATTCTGCCATTTCAAAATTGCAGTTTGGACATTTTGTGGGTGTATTGAGACATCCATTTGCTTTGAAAATGACCACCATAAACATTTCATGGGTCAATAAGGCAGGCCTCAACTGTGTTTCATTAAATTTAGAAGCCAGGCTCAAATCTTAGGAGCCAGCAACTAAGACCTCTCTCATTTTCCTTCCCCACCCCTCAAAGATTGACCCCAGTGAAGTTTTTTTCTTGGGGGGGGGGGGGGAGGGGAAGAAGAATCCCCTCCTAGAACAAGCAGTATTTAACAGTATAGGAACTGATTTAAGTCAGGCTCTTTCCCTGTACTATCCCTGTGGACAAAAATACTTTAGTAAATCAGCCCCTTAAGATGGCTCTGCAAATCCCTGTTCCCTAAAATATACTGTCTGCTGTGTGACAGCTCCTTCTGAATAGGTGAAGGCAAACAGTAAATTGCTTCTGTTTGTGGAAGACAAACAAAAGAACAATCCTGCCCAAATCTCTGACAGGAAAACCAAAAAACAGCAGAGGTGACGGGGAACAAAAATCCACCACCTCATTAGATTCGACACGGGCCGTGGTTCGGCCTGTGGACCTGTATCAGGAGTCTAAAAATCAAATCCAAAATACTTACATCAGAGATACACATACGAAAAGTTGAAAACATACACATAAATAATTATATGATTTGTATAAATAAATAGAAAAATAAAACAAATCAGCATAAAAGATGTCTAAAACAGAAAGAGTGTACTGACAGTGAATGTACAGTGCAAAATTTATTTTTTACAGTTGGTGGTATGCTGTAATGTTATAAACTATCTCTCTATATAAAACGATCCATGAGGCAAACTTACCCAGCATTCCAAGTTCAGTTGTCATGGTCCAGATCAGTTTTCAACCATGAGTGCTTGCCCCGCCCTCGCGTCACAACGTGATGACGTTCGGGGCGGGGCTATGACACTCAACGAATCCCCAGTTGCACCGCCCTCCGACGCTCCACCTCCCCGACACACACAGAAAAACAGCGACCTACGCAAATCCTCCACCTCCCCCCCGCCCCCCCACGGAGTGCCGTCCGAACAAGGAAAGCGCCTTGCTAGCGCCCGTTTCATTGGCCTCAGAAACGGGCCTTTCATACTAGTATTATATATTATGTGCGATCTCTAATCTGAATTTTGGACTGTACATCCACTGTCGGTATGTGTATATATGAGTATCTCTGATATGAGTATTTTGGATTTGTTTCTTAGGCTCCTGATGTAGGGGTGGGTTAGTTTTTGTTTTTCCTCTCGCATACCGTCATGGCATGGGGGCCTCTTCAGTCTCTCTTTGTCTTTCTGATATATCTCCCCCCCCCCTTCCCCAATACCCCTCATCTCTACATCATGCAGTCTCTCGCTCATGTAACCCCCTCTCCACCTTCACGCAGTCTCTCTATCATTCTAAGTCACTCCCAGACAACTACTGTACTTGGGAGTCTGGCATCTGTTCTCCTTAGTATGGGGATAGTGCTGGGCAGACTTATACGGTCTGTGCCAGAGGCGGTGGTGGGAGGCGGGACTGGTGGTTGGGAGGCGGGGATAGTGCTGGACAGACTTGTACGGTCTGTGCCAGAGCCGGTGGTTGGGAGGCGGGGCTGGTGGTTGGGAGGCGGGGATAGTGCTGGGCAGACTTATACGATCTGTGCCAGAGCCGGTGGTGGGAGGCGGGGCTGGTGGTTGGGAGGCGAGGATAGTGCTGGGCAGACTTATACGGTCTGCGCCAGAGGCGGTGGTGGGAGGCGGGGATAGTGCTGGGCAGAGTTATACGGTCTGTGCCCTGAAGAGGACAGGTACAAATCAAGGTAGGGTATACACAAAAAGTAGCATATATGAGTTTATCTTGTTGGGCAGACTGGATGGACCATGCAGGTCTTTTTCTGCCGTCATCTACTATGTTACTATATATGCAGAGCTGCCTCACGAAAAAAACAACTTGAAATTGCAAGATCAACCTCAACTTCCTGAAATGCATGTCTGAAGCTTAAAGAGAGCCAAATTCTAGTGCAGGCTTGGGAGACCCTCTGTGAGGTGGCTCTGCAAAAGAAACATTCAGCATGAAAAATCCCAGGCATCAGGATGCAATTTCCAGGTGCTGCGGAGACCTGGTTTGTCCAGACCTGCAGAAAGTGAAGTCAGTACCTTGCAAGAGAATGCACACCTGTTGTTTTGAACATTAAAAGCAAGTTCAAACTTTATTTTTAATCTTTCTAGACACTTTTACTGATATTAAGCGCAACCCTCAAATAATCGGTGGACAAGACAAAGATTACACGTGTCACTTTTTTTGAGGGGGGGGTCAAGCCTTAGCACTTCGATATGATTTGTGTCTGTTTTCCTTCCTCTGCGTTCACACAATGTTGAAAACTCTTTTATGATGTAACACAAGGAGGTCTGATTCCACATGCCATTGCCGACAGAGCCCATTCAGAGTGAACGGGCCGTGTCAGCACTAGCGCACAGCACACTGCGCTACTTAGTAAACCCCAGTGAAGGAGTTTAATGGTATTCTACTTTTTAAAGAGTTGAACCTCTTGACTCTAGTTGGGGGGGGGGGGGGTTATTTTGGCTTTCTTTTTGCAATATGGGGACCTGAGGAACTGAGTTTGATTCCCACTTCAGGCACAGGCAGCTCCTTGCGACTCTGGGCAAGTCACTTAACCTTCCATTACCCCATGTAAGCCGCATTGAGCCTGCCATGAGTGGGAAAGCACGGGGTACAAATGTAACAAAACAAACAAACAAAAAAATATATATATATACACTGCATGTAACATCTATTCCAGCAGAGGCCTTGTTGTCGGGAGATGCAGTCAAGGTTATTAGTAACTGCTGGATTTAAAGGTTATGGTGAGTTCTCCGAGTACAAGCAGGCTGCTTGTTCTCACTGATGGGTGACGTCCACGGCAGCCCCTCCAATCGGAACACTTTACTAGCAAAGGCCTTTGCTAGTCCTCGCGCGCTCATGCGCACCGCGCATGCGCGGCCGTCTTCCCGCCCGAACCGGCTCGTATTAGTCAGTCTTCTTTTGTCCGCGCTCGGTACGGTCGTGTTTTTGCCGTGTCGTGCCCCGCAAAGTCGACCTCGCGCGTTCGTGTTGTTTAAAAAAAAAAAACCCCATTCTGTGTGTGGAAAGAGACTCTTCAGTCTTTTTTTCCCCCCGCTATTTCCAGCTTTTTCGCCCCGGTAAGTTTTCTTTCGTCGTCGGGGTAGGCCGCTTTTAGGCCTCGGGTCGAAGTTTTCTTCCCCTTGTTTTTCGGGTGCCTTTTCCGCCATTTCGACTTTTGATCTCGCCGGCGTGATTTTTCCGCCCATGACATTGAAGTCTCCCAGCGGCTTCAAGAAGTGCACCCAGTGCGCCCGGGTCATCTCGCTCACTGACAGGCACGCGTCGTGTCTTCAGTGCTTGGGGGCTGGGCACCGCCCGCAGGCCTGTAGTCTGTGTTCCCTTTTGCAAAAGCGGACTCAGGTAGTGAGATTGGCCCAGTGGAACGTTTTGTTCTCGGGCTCTTCGTCGACATCGGCACCGGGGGTATCGAGTGCATCGACGTCTTCAGCGTCCAGAACTTCATCCTCGGCCGCCAGTGCATCGAGGCATCGGCCCTCTGCATCGGCGCTGAGACATCAGACAGCTGCATCGACGTCGGTGGTACCGGGACCTCGTCGGCTGATGTTGTCGGACGGTGGTGCTTCGTCTGGAGTGCAGGTGAGGGCTGTCCATTCCCCTGCTGGTGGCGGTGAGCCTTCGGGTGGGTCTCCCCCTACCCTGAGGGCTCCTGCGGTACAGCCCCCCCGAGACCGACCTCCTTCGGCCTCAGCCCCGAGGAAGCGACGGTTGGATTCTACGTCCTCCTCGTCGGTGCCGGGAAGCTCCGGTGACATGCTTCGTTCCAAAAAGTCGAAGAAGCATCGTCATCGGTCTCCTTCCCGTGTCGGCACCGAGAGCTCTGGGTCGCCGAGGGAGTCGGCACCCAGTAGGCATCGGCACCGAGAGGACCGCTCACCCTCTGTCCAGGAGGTGTCGATGCGCTCCGCTCTGGACAGTCCGGAACAGCCTCCACGCCCGGAACAGGTTCTGACGTTGACGCCTGCATCGACATCCATGCCTTTCTCTGCAGCCGCTCTGAACGAGAGCCTCCGGGCCGTTCTCCCAGAGATTCTGGGAGAGCTGTTGCGCCCTACCCCTCCGGTACCGGCGGTGCTTGCGCCACCGGTATCGTCGAGCGTGGTGCCGGCTGGTCCATCGCCCGAGGTGAGGTCTCCGGTGTCGGTGCCGCGTGCGGTACCGGCTGCCGTCGCCTCCCAGGAAGGCTCCCCGACTACGTCGGCGGAGGGAGCTTCGCCGATGCGGGCGAGGGAGTCTACCTCTCGACGCCCCCATCGTGGACGTGGCTCCACAGAGTCGAGTCGGGCGAGGTTGCAGACACAGGTCCGTGAACTTGTGTCTGACACCGAGGGTGAGGCCTCGTGGGAAGAGGAAGAAGACCCCAGATATTTCTCTGACGAGGAGTCTGAAGGTCTTCCTTCCGATCCCACTCCCTCTCCTGAGAGACAGCTTTCTCCTCCCGAGAGTCTGTCTTTTGCTTCCTTTGTCCGAGAGATGTCTACGGCCATCCCCTTCCCGGTGGTTGTGGAGGACGAGCCCAGGGCTGAAATGTTTGAGCTCCTGGACTATCCTTCTCCACCTAAGGAAGCGTCCACTGTACCCATGCACCATGTCCTAAAAAAGACATTGCTGGCGAACTGGACCAAGCCTCTAACTAATCCCCACATTCCCAAGAAGATCGAGTCCCAGTACTGGATCCATGGGGACCCAGAGCTGATGCGCACTCAGTTGCCTCATGACTCTGGAGTTGTGGATCTGGCCCTAAAGAAGGCTAAGAGTTCTAGAGAGCATGCTTCGGCGCCCCCGGGCAAGGACTCTAGAACCTTAGACTCCTTTGGGAGGAAGGCCTACCATTCCTCTATGCTCGTGGCCAAAATTCAGTCCTACCAGCTCTACACGAGCATACATATGCGGAACAATGTGCGGCAGTTGGCGGGCTTGGTTGATGCGCTCCCCCCTGAGCAAGCCAAGCCTTGGTCAGGCAGCTGAAGGCGTGCAGAAAATTCCTGGCCAGAGGGGTGTATGACACCTTTGATGTTGCGTCCAGGGCCGCTGCTCAAGGTGTGGTGATGCGCAGGCTCTCATGGCTGCGTGCCTCCAACCTGGAGAATAGAATCCAGCAGCGGATTGCGGACTCGCCGTGCGGATAATATTTTTGGAGAGAAAGTCGAACAGGTGGTAGAGCAGCTCCACCAGCGGGACACCGCATTCGACAAGTTCTCCCGCCGGCAGCCTTCAGCCTCTACCTCTACAGGTAGAAGATTTTTGGGGAGAAGGAAGACTGTTCCCTACTCTTCTGGTAAGCGTAGGTACAATCCTCCTTCTCGACAGCCTGCGGCCCAGGCTAAGCCCCAGCGCGCGCGCTCTCGTCAGCAGCGTGCGCCTCAGCAAGGTCCCTCGGCTCCCCAGCAAAAGCAAGGGACGAGCTTTTGACTGGCTCCAGCAGAGCATAGCCGACATCCAAGTGTCAGTACTGGGCGACCTGCCAGTCGGAGGGAGGTTGAAAGCTTTTCACCAAAGGTGGCCTCTCATAACCTCCGATCAGTGGGTTCTTCAAATAGTCCGGCAAGGATACACCCTCAATTTGCCCTCAAAACCTCCAAATTGTCCACCGGGAGCTCAGTCTTACAGCTTCCAGCACAAGCAGGTACTTGCAGAGGAACTCTCCGCCCTTCTCAGCACCAATGCGGACGAGCCCGTGCCATCCGGGCAGGAAGGGCTGGGATTCTATTCCAGGTACTTCCTTGTGGAAAAGAAAACAGGGGGGATGCATCCCATCCTAGACCTAAGGGCCCTGAACAAATATCTGGTCAAAGAAAAGTTCAGGATGCTTTCCCTGGGCACCCTTCTTCCCATGATTCAGGAAAACGATTGGCTATGCTCTCTGGACTTGAAGGATGCCTACACACACATCCCGATACTGCCAGCTCACAGGCAGTATCTGCGATTTCAGCTGGGCACACGTCACTTCCAGTACTGTGTGCTACCCTTTGGGCTCGCCTCTGCGCCCAGGGTGTTCACAAAGTGCTTGGCTGTAGTAGCAGCAGCACTTCGCAGGCTGGGGGTGCACGTGTTCCCATATCTCGACGATTGGCTGGTGAAGAACACATCCGAGGCAGGAGCCCTGCAGTCCATGCAGATGACTATTCGCCTCCTGGAGCTACTGGGGTTTGTGATAAATTATCCAAAGTCCCATCTTCTCCCAGTGCAGAAACTCGAATTCATAGGAGCTCTGCTGGATTCTCGGACGGCTCGCGCCTATCTCCCGGAGGCGAGAGCCAACAACTTGTTGTCCCTCGTCTCGCGGGTGCGAGCGTCACAGCAGATCACAGCTCGGCAGATGTTGAGATTGCTGGGCCACATGGCCTCCACAGTTCATGTGACTCCCATGGCCCGCCTTCACATGAGATCTGCCCAATGGACCCTAGCTTCCCAGTGGTTTCAGGCTGCTGGGGATCTAGAAGACGTGATCCACCTGTCCACGACTTTTCTCAAATCCCTGTATTGGTGGACGATTTGGTCCAATTTGACTCTGGGACGTCCGTTCCAAATTCCTCAGCCACAAAAAGTGCTGACCACGGATGCGTCTCTCCTGGGATGGGGAGCTCATGTCGATGGGCTTCACACCCAAGGAAGCTGGTCCCTCCAGGAACGCAATCTGCAGATCAATCTTCTGGAGTTGCGAGCGATCTGGAACGCTCTGAAGGCTTTCAGAGATCGGCTGTCCCACCAAATTATCCAAATTCAGACAGACAACCAGGTTGCCATGTACTACGTCAACAAGCAGGGGGGCACCGGATCTCGCCCCCTGTGTCAGGAAGCCGTCAGCATGTGGTTCTGGGCTCGCCGTCACGGCATGGTACTCCAAGCCACATATCTGGCAGGCGTAAACAACAGTCTGGCCGACAGGTTGAGCAGGATTATGCAACCTCACGAGTGGTCGCTCAATTCCCGTGTAGTGCGACAGATCTTCCAGGTGTGGGGCACCCCCTTGGTAGATCTCTTCGCATCTCGAGCCAACCACAAAGTCCCTCAGTTCTGTTCCAGGCTTCAGGCCCACGGCAGACTGGCATCGGATGCCTTCCTCCTGGATTGGGGGGAGGGTCTGCTGTATGCTTATCCTCCCATACCTCTGGTGGGGAAGACTTTGTTGAAACTCAAGCAAGACCGAGGCACCATGATTCTGATTGCTCCTTTTTGGCCGCGTCAGATCTGGTTCCCTCTTCTTCTGGAATTGTCCTCCGAAGAACCGTGGAGATTGGAGTGTTTTCCGACCCTCATCACACAGGACGAAGGGGCGCTTCTGCATCCCAACCTCCGGTCCCTGGCTCTCACGGCCTGGATGTTGAGAGCGTAGACTTTGCCTCTTTGGGTCTGTCAGAGGGTGTCTCCCGTATCTTGCTTGCTTCCAGGAAAGATTCCACTAAGAGGAGTTACTTCTTTCTTTGGAGGAGGTTTGCCGTCTGGTGTAACAGCAAGGCCCTAGATCCTCGCTCTTGTCCTACACAGACCCTGCTTGAATACCTTCTGCACTTGTCTGAGTCTGGTCTCAAGACCAACTCTGTAAGGGTTCACCTTAGTGCAATCAGTGCATACCATTACCGTGTGGAAGGTAAGCCGATCTCAGGACAGCCTTTAGTTGTTCGCTTCATGAGAGGTTTGCTTTTGTCAAAGCCCCCTGTCAAGCCTCCTACAGTGTCATGGGATCTCAATGTCGTTCTCACCCAGCTGATGAAACCTCCATTTGAGCCACTGAATTCCTGCCATCTGAAGTACTTGACCTGGAAGGTCATTTTCTTGGTGGCAGTTACTTCAGCTCGTAGAGTCAGTGAGCTTCAGGCCCTGGTAGCCCAGGCCCCTTACACCAAATTTCATCATAACAGAGTAGTCCTCCGCACTCACCCTAAGTTCTTGCCAAAGGTTGTGTTGGAGTTCCATCTGAACCAGTCAATTGTCTTGCCAACATTCTTTCCCCGTCCTCATTCCTGCCCTGCTGAACGTCAGCTGCACACATTGGACTGCAAGAGAGCATTGGCCTTCTACCTGGAGCGGACACAGCCCAACAGACAGTCCGCCCAATTGTTTGTTTCTTTTGATCCCAATAGGAGGGGAGTGGCTGTGGGGAAACGCACCATATCCAATTGGCTAGCAGATTGCATTTCCTTCACTTACGCCCAGGCTGGGCTGGCTCTTGAGGGTCATGTCACGGCTCATAATGTTAGAGCCATGGCAGCGTCGGTAGCCCACTTGAAGTCAGCCTCTATTGAAGAAATTTGCAAAGCTGCGACGTGGTCATCTGTCCACACATTCACATCTCATTACTGCCTGCAGCAGGATACCCGACGCGACAGTCGGTTCGGGCAGTCAGTTCTTCAGAACCTGTTTGGGCTTTAGGATCCAACTCCACCCCCCGAGGGCCCTGTTTGTTCTGTTCCAGGCTGCACTCTCAGTTAGTTGGTAAATTTTTTTAGGTCAATCTCAGTTATGTCCTCGCCGTTGCGAGGCCCAATTGACCATGGTGGTTGTTTTGAGTGAGCCTGGGGGCTAGGGATACCCCATCAGTGAGAACAAGCAGCCTGCTTGTCCTCGGAGAAAGCGAATGCTACATACCTGTAGAAGGTATTCTCCGAGGACAGCAGGCTGATTGTTCTCACAAACTTGCCCGCCTCCCCTTTGGAGTTGTGTCTTCCCTTGCTTTGTTTTGCTACTTATGGGACTGACGAACACGAGCCGGTTCGGGCGGGAAGACGGCCGCGCATGCGCGGTGCGCATGAGCGCGCGAGGACTAGCAAAGGCCTTTGCTAGTAAAGTGTTCCGATTGGAGAGGCTGCCGTGGACGTCACCCATCAGTGAGAACAATCAGCCTGCTGTCCTCGGAGAATACCTTCTACAGGTATGTAGCATTCGCTTTTCTGAAGGGTAGGTCCATTAACGTTTATTGAGCAGGTAGACGTAGAGATCTTTCCATAAGAGAGCCGGATTGGTCACTGTTGGAGACAGGATGCTGGCCTTGGTGGACTATTGATCTGACCCAGGCTCACAGCTTTTTTCATTTTGGATGAATGAGAATGTGCTGATCATTCCAGGAGAATGGAAATACTTTTTACTTGGGGATAGTTTGACATGGTATAACACCTTAAAATTCTTGAAATATTCTGGGAAGCAGGAATATACTTGACCAGAAGATGAACACCCTGGAGGAAAGGAAAGACAGGGGTGATATGATCTAGATATTCAAATATTTGAAAGGTATTAAAGGTATTAATCTATCAATAAATTTTTCCAGAGATGGGAAGGTGGTAGAACTAGAAGACATTTATTTATTTATTACATTTGTATCCCACATTTTCCCACCAGATTAAGAACTGGTTGAAAGATAGGAAGCAGAGAGTAGGATTGCGTGGCCAGTATTCTCAGTGGAGGAGGGTAGTTAGTGGGGTCCCGCAGGGGTCTGTGCTGGGTCCGTTGCTTTTTAATGTATTTATAAATGACCTAGAGATGGGAATAACTAGTGAGGTAATTAAATTCGCCGATGACACAAAATTATTCAGGGTCGTCAAGTCGCAGGAGGAATGTGAACGATTACAGGAGGACCTTGCGAGACTGGGAGATTGGGCGTGCAAGTGGCAGATGAAGTTCAATGTTGACAAGTGCAAAGTGATGCATGTGGGTAAGAGGAACCCGAATTATAGCTACGTCTTGCAAGGTTCCGCGTTAGGAGTTACGGATCAAGAAAGGGATCTGGGTGTCGTCGTCGATGATACGCTGAAACCTTCTGCTCAGTGTGCTGCTGCGGCTAGGAAAGCGAATAGAATGTTGGGTGTTATTAGGAAGGGTATGGAGTCCAGGTGTGCGGATGTTATAATGCCGTTGTATCGCTCCATGGTGCGACCACACCTGGAGTATTGTGTTCAGTACTGGTCTCCGTATCTCAAAAAAGATATAGTAGAATTGGAAAAGGTACAGCGAAGGGTGACGAAAATGATAGTGGGGATGGGACGACTTTCCTATGAAGAGAGGCTGAGAAGGCTAGGGCTTTTCAGCTTGGAGAAGAGACGGCTGAGGGGAGATATGATAGAAGTGTATAAAATAATGAGTGGAATGGATCGGGTGGATGTGAAGCGACTGTTCACGCTATCCAAAAATACTAGGACTAGAGGGCATGAGTTGAAGCTACAGTGTGGTAAATTTAAAACGAATCGGAGAAAATGTTTCTTCACCCAACGTGTAATTAGACTCTGGAATTCGTTGCCGGAGAACGTGGTACGGGCGGTTAGCTTGACGGAGTTTAAAAAGGGGTTAGATAGATTCCTAAAGGACAAGTCCATAGACCGCTATTAAATGGACTTGGAAAAATTCCGCATTTTTAGGTATAACTTGTCTGGAATGTTTTTACGTTTGGGGAGCGTGCCAGGTGCCCTTGACCTGGATTGGCCACTGTCGGTGACAGGATGCTGGGCTAGATGGACCTTTGGTCTTTCCCAGTATGGCACTACTTATGTACTTATGTACTTATTTACAGGCTCAATGTGGCTTACATATTACCGTATCAGCGTTCGCCAATTCTGGTACGAACAAATACAAGGTGATATTGTGGTGGAATAAGGTTCATGTGCGATAGACACATTGGGGGGATCTTAGAGATGAAGAGTTAAGTATATCCTTTACGAGCTTTGACATGAGCTTAGGATACGGAGGGGGGGGGGGGCTGATTAAGGAACAAAATCACAAAGTGTTTTTTTCCACGGAGAGGGTGGTAGATAACCTGGAACGCGCTCTCGTGGGAGGTGATAGAGAAAATGGTAACAGAATTCAAAAAAATGCATAGGATAAACACAAAGGAATCCTGTATGGAAAGAGAATGAAACCAAACAAACGTAGGGCTCCTTCTATTAAGCCGCAGTAGTGATTCCCAGCATGGCAAATGTGATGAAGCCCATTCAAGTTCTGTGGGCTTCGTCGCATGTGCCGTGTGGGAATCACTACAGTGGCTTAGTAAAAGGAGCCTTTAATGGTGCCTAGATGGCAAATCTAGTAATTAGGAAGAGGAGTGTGGTAGCCGTGTTAGTCCACTCTTAAGGATATCAATAGAAATCAAACAAAATAAAACATGGAAAAGAAAATAAGATGATATCTTTTTTATTGGACATAACTTAATACATTTCTTGATTAGCTTTCGAAGGTTGCCCTTCTTCCTCAGATCGGAAATAAGCAAATGTGATAGCAGATAGTATATATAAGAGAAACATCAAAGCATTACTTTGACAGTCTGACAGAGTGGGAGGGTGGGGGTATGCATGGGGACATCAAAGCATTTCATTGATATTGACGAAGGGCAACCTTCAAAAGCTAATCAAGAAATGTATTACGTTATGTCCAATAAAAAAGGTATCATCTTATTTTCTTTTCCATGTTTTATTTAGTAATTAGGAAGAAACCCAGTACCAGAACCACCTCTATGGTCTATGCCCTGAAAATGACAAGGACAAATCAAGATGAAGTATGCATATGAAATACCGTAATCATACCTTATACTATGAGTTTATCTTGTTGGGCAGACTGGGTGGACCATATAGGCCTTATGTGCCGTCCTCTACTATGTTTCATGCACAGAAGGTAGAACAGGCTGAGCCAACGTTTGGGCCACCCCAGTGTAGCCTTGTAATTGTGGACATGGAGTTTATGCTTTTTGTCTAAGAATTGGAACAACACGTCTGCAGATGGAACAAGACAACAGCAGGTTTGGCTGCTACAGGCAGTTCTGCAGGTAAATAGATCGGACATGTGCCCAGTGAAGACTACAAAAAATGACAGTACAAGTTCTGCATTCTTTAGCTTAATCGTAATATTATTATTGCATTTGTACCCCACATTATCCCAACTTTTTGCAGCTCAATGTGGCTTACAGAGTGTTGTTATGATGCAGTCATTACATTATCTTAAATACATTCAATTATCGATTGAAGGTGTATCGTCTAGGTGTAAGGTGCTAGGTAAGGTATTGTGAAAGGTGTTTTGATGCACCTGAGTAATTTGAGAATGGTTTATTAGGATGTATTTAGTAGGCTTTGTTGAAGAGATGTGTCTTCAAAGCTTTGCGAAAGCAGGTTAGATTGTCCATAGTTTTCAGGGCCATGGGTAGTGCGTTCCAGATCTGTGTGCTTTTATACGCAAAAGTAGTAGCGTATGCCTGTTTGTATTTAATTCCTTTGCAGCTGGGGAAGTTCAGATTGAGGAATTTGCGGGCCGATTTTTTGGCGTTTCTAGGCGGTAGGTCCACTAGGTTTAACATATATAGTGGGGCATCTGCGTGGATGATTTTGTGGACGGTTGTACAGATCTTGAACTCAATTCGTTCCTTGAGTGGTAGCCAGTGTAGTTTCTCTCTTAGAGGTTTCGCCCTTTCATATTTAGTTTTTCCAAAGATGAGTCTGGCAGCGGTGTTCTGGGCTGTTTGGAGTTTTTTAATGGTCTGTTCTTTACAGCCTGCGTATAAAGAGTTACAGTAGTCCAGGTAACTTCTCACTAATGACTGTACTAGGGTGCGGAAGATGTTTCTTGGGAAAAAAGGTTTTATTCTCTTAAGTTTCCACATCGAGTAGAACATTTTTTTCGTTATATTCTTCACTTGGGTCTCGAGTGTGAGGTTTCGGTCAATAGTGACTCCAAGAATTTTCAGACTTTCTGAGATAGGAAGTGTGCCGTATGGTGTGGTTATGGTAGTGTAGTTGTTTGTGTTGTATTGGGAAGTGAGAAGTAGACATTGAGTTTTTTCAGGGTTCAGTTTTAGCTGGAATGAATCCGCCCAAGAATGCATGATTTGGAGGCTCTGGGTGATCTCGTTGGTTATTTCGTTTAGGTTACTTTTGAACGGGATGTAGATTGTGACATCATCCGCTTATATGTAGGGGTTGAGGTTGTGATTGGCTAGAAGTTTGGCTAGTGGTATCATCATAAGGGTGAAGATAGTTGGCGAAAGGGGGGGATCCCTGGGGAACTCCACATTCCGGTGTCCAAGGTGGTGATCTGTCATTGTTCGTTGTTATTTGGTAGGATCTGGTGGTGAGGAATCCTTTGAACCATTTGAGAACTGGGCCTCCGATTCCGAAGTATTCTAACAGATGTAGTAATATTCCATGATCTACCATGTCGAAGGCACTAGACATGTTGAATTGTAGTACGAGTATGTTCTTGCCGGTTGCAATAGTTTTTTTGAATGAATTCATTGCAGACACTAGTACAGTTTCAGTACTATGATTTGCGTGAAATCCTGATTGAGACTCATGTAGAATTGAGTGTTTGGTTAGGTATTCTGTGAGTTGTTTCGTCACTATGCCTTCCATCAATTTTGTTATGTGCGGGCAGTGCTTTTTTTGTAGAAAAAAAGGTGCCGGTACTCATTATGGGCGGGGTCACCACATATGGCTCCACCCCTATGATAGCCACACCCACATTAACCACACACCCCTATACCAGCCATGGCGCATATAAACAGACATCATTGAAAATATTACAGTACTATAGGAGAAAAAAATAACGTGATTTGCTAAGTAGTAGTAGTAGTATACCCAGTGCAAAATAAGACAGCCAATGTAAGTTCTCAAATTGGACATATTACAAACACTAAAATGAAAATAAAATTATTTTTTTCTACCTTTGTTGTCTGGTGACTGTTTTTCTTTCCATATTGGTCCCAGTCTGTGATTCTCCTTTCCTTTGTTTTCGCTTAACTCTTCTGTGCCATTTGTCATTTTTGTCTCCTTTTTCTTTGCTTTCTTCAATATTTTTCAGGCTCTCTCTCTCTGTCCAGATTTAATTCATTCTTACTATCCATTCTTTAATTTCCTTCATCTACCTGTGGCTTTTCATCTTTTCCTCACCCTTGTTCTCCCCATGCCCCTTCCTCTTATTCTCCAGTCTTTCTCTATTCCCCTTTTCCATCCAGCAGCTCTGCTTTCTCTCCCCATCCTTCCAGTGTCTCCCCTATTTCTTTCTGCATTCTTCCATCCAGCGTCTTCCCTCTTTCTCTCCCTATCCTTCCGTTTTCCCTCTCTCTCTCTCCATCCTTCCATCTGTTTTTCCCTCTCTCTCTCTCTCCCCATCCTTCCATCTGTTTTCCCCCTCTCTCTCCCCATCCTTCCATCTGTTTTCCCTCTCTCTTTCCTCATCCTTCCATCTGTTTTTCCCTCTCTCCCCAATCCATCCATCTGTGTTTTTCCCTCTCTCTCCCCATCCTTCCATCTGTTTTTCCCCTCTCCCCCAATCCTTCCCTCTGTTGTTTTGCCTCTTTCCCTCTCTCCCCAATCCTTCCCTCTGTTGGTTCCCTCTTTCCCTCTCTCCCCAATCCTTCCCTCTGTTGGTTTCCCTCTTTCTCTCTCTCCCCAATCCTTCCCTCTGTTGGTTTCCTTCTCTCCCCAATCCTTCCCTCTGTTGGTTTCCCTCTTTCTCCAATCCTTCCCTCTGTTGGTTTCCCTCTTTCTCTCTCTCCCCAATCCTTCCCTCTGTTGGTTTCCCTCTTTCTCCAATCCTTCCCTCTGTTGGTTTCCCTCTTTCCCTCTCTCCCCAATCCTTCCCTCTGTTGGTTTCCCTCTTTCTCTCTCTCCCCAATCCTTCCCTCTGTTGGTTTCCTTCTCTCCCCAATCCTTCCCTCTGTTGGTTTCCCTCTTTCTCCAATCCTTCCCTCTGTTGGTTTCCCTCTTTCTCTCTCTCCCCAATCCTTCCCTCTGTTGGTTTCCCTCTTTCTCCAATCCTTCCCTCTGTTGGTTTCCCTCTTTCTCCAATCCTTCCCTCTGTTGGTTTCCCTCTTTCCCTCTCTCCCCAATCCTTCCCTCTGTTGGTTTCCCTCTTTCTCTCTCTCCCCAATCCTTCCCTCTGTTGTTTTGCCTCTTTCCCTCTCTCCCCAATCCTTCCCTCTGTTGGTTTCCCTCTTTCCCTCTCTCCCCAATCCTTCCCTCTGTTGGTTTCCCTCTTTCTCTCTCTCCCCAATCCTTCCCTCTGTTGGTTTCCTTCTCTCCCCAATCCTTCCCTCTGTTGGTTTCCCTCTTTCTCCAATCCTTCCCTCTGTTGGTTTCCCTCTTTCTCTCTCTCCCCAATCCTTCCCTCTGTTGGTTTCCCTCTTTCTCCAATCCTTCCCTCTGTTGGTTTCCCTCTTTCCCTCTCTCCCCAATCCTTCCCTCTGTTGGTTTCCCTCTTTCTCTCTCTCCCCAATCCTTCCCTCTGTTGGTTTCCTTCTCTCCCCAATCCTTCCCTCTGTTGGTTTCCCTCTTTCTCCAATCCTTCCCTCTGTTGGTTTCCCTCTTTCTCTCTCTCCCCAATCCTTCCCTCTGTTGGTTTCCCTCTTTCTCCAATCCTTCCCTCTGTTGGTTTCCCTCTTTCTCCAATCCTTCCCTCTGTTGGTTTCCCTCTTTCCCTCTCTCCCCAATCCTTCCCTCTGTTGGTTTCCCTCTTTCTCTCTCTCCCCAATCCTTCCCTCTGTTGGTTTCCCTCTCTCCCCAATCCTTCCCTCTGTTGGTTTCCCTCTTTCTCCAATCCTTCCCTCTGTTGGTTTCCCTCTTTCTCTCTCTCCCCAATCCTTCCCTCTGTTGGTTTCCCTCTTTCTCCAATCCTTCCCTCTGTTGGTTTCCCTCTTTCTCTCTCTCCCCAATCCTTCCCTCTGTTGGTTTCCCTCTCCCTGCCAAGTTTCCCGCGAACGGCGCGAAGTCGCGACGCACGCGGCACCAGCCCCTATTTCCGGCCGCTGCTGCTTCTCCTGTTGAGCAGCAGCGGCCGCTACACAAAGAAAAAGAAGATTTAAAAAAAAAACTTCAAACCTGGCTGAAACGCGGCACCCTGGCACTGTAGACAGCCATTAGGCATTGGCTGTTGCCCCGCAGCCGCTCCTCCTCTTGCCTCTACGTCACTGCCCCTGGAGGAAGACCCCGGAGGAGCGCAGTGACGTAGAGGCAAGAGGAGGAGCAGCTGCGGGGCAACAGCCAATGCCTAATGGCTGTCTACAGTGCCGGGGTGCCGCATTTCAGCCAGGTTTGAAGTTTTTAAAAAAATCTTTTTCTTTGTGTAGCGGCCGCTGCTGCTCAACAGGAGAAGCAGCAGCGGCCGGAAATGGGGGCTGGCACTGCGTCTGTCACGGGGCGGGGGGAGCAAAAAAAAAAAAAGGTGCCGGTACGCCGTACCGTTGCGTACCGGCACAAAAAAAGCACTGTGTGCGGGATAGAAGCAACTAGTCAGTAATTGGTTAGGTCCATTGTGCTTTTCTTAGCATCTTTTGGCAGTGGAGTGAGGAGGATATTTCCTTTGTCCGTGGGGAAGAGACCATTTAGGAGTCTGTAATTTACTTGGTTCGTGAGGTCTTTTTTGAATTGTTTGGGGGCGGCTTTTACTAGGCTAGTAGGGCAGGTGTCAAGTTTGCAATGAGTTTTGGCATATTTTCTGAGCCAGTGTGTGAATTCGTCAACTGAGATCAGATCAAAGTTGGTCCATGATCGATCGGCTGGGTATTCCCCGGGTTTTGGGTCTAAGCATTCAAGGATGCTTGTGTAGTCAGTGGTATTACTTGGTATCATGCGTCGGAGTTTTATGATTTTTTCCTTGAAATAGTTCGCTAGGTTGGTCGCCGATGGGGTTTCTATGCTATTCGAGGTGACCTGTGTGGTGTCTAGGAGATTGTTTACAAGTGAAAAGAGTTTATGCGTATCCTTGTCATTTGGTCTCTGGTAGTGCCCTTCTGGTTTCTGTAACTCCATTTTACGTTTTCACGCCTCTTACGGCGTTCCAAAACCAGTCCTTGTTGCTCACCAAACAGGTTGGGTTTTCAGGCCATCTGTGATAAATATGCATAAGAGAGACTGAGACCGTGATGGTTGCAAATATATATATCCTGCGTACTGATTGTGGACCTCTTGAATACCAGAACTTTATGCAAGAGGCAGGTGGGGAAGCGCGATGAAGGACTTCGAGCTGTTGGGTTGCGATCAACTGATCTGAAAGCAGAGATCCCTGAGAGAAAATAATAAACTGTATTAATGCGGCAGTTCCCAAACTGCAGCCTGTTTAGGCTTCTTTCTGTGGGGGTTTTCCACAACGAGACATAGTTGCAGCTCAGTGAGATGGTGCCCATTAATTTATCTCAGCCATATTCACGGCTGACAACTTGGGGGCGGGGGGGAATGCATTGAATAAATGGGCATTGCTAATGGGGTCACATTCATGAAGGTATCTCAAGTGAAAAGAGCATTTAAATGAACAGCTGGTTTGGCTTTATTCTCTCATTAGGAGTGAAAGCATCTTTGCAACAATGCCAAAAGCTTTAATACAAAATGGGAGAAAGAGTGTAATATAACCCTATCATTTCCAGTCATTAAAGGCATCCAATGGCAAGAAATCAGAATATGGAATTTAATAAAAAATTAAACAGAGGCTAAGGGCAGTATGTGCAATATTCCGCACCCTAAAAAAATTGGCGCACAATGGTATTCTGTAACGGGCATTCCAGGATCGTGTGTAGTGCTGGAATCTGTTCTGAAAACTTGGGGTATGAGGAGTTACGCCAACTGAAACCGGGTGCAAATCCCAGTGTGCATTTTAAGGGAACGCACAGACCTTCCCATGGCTTCACAACCTTTGCAGGTCCACATGGAAACACCATGGGTTGGCAACCCGGTCGGATGTTCAGGATTTCCCCCAATGAAGATGCATGAGATCGATTTGCATAGAATGGAGTGCCTGCAAATAGTTCTCCTGCATTGTCATTGGGGAAATCCTGCAAACTCAACAAGGAACCAGGTTGCCCACCCCTGACTTAGCAGCCATTTTATAAATGGGCATGTAAGTGTGTTTTCATGTGGATCTGCCCCTTTTCAGTGCCATGCATCTGTTAGAACACTTTCGGCACAGAAGAAGCCTAACATTCAATGCCATATACCAGAAAATGGCTAGATTTGGCATAAAGAAAGCATAAGGAACTGATGAAAGATTGACAAGAAAAGCTACAGCAAAAAGCTTTATCACCATTTATTTTTACAGGAAATGGGAATGTTGCAAGCCCGAAAGATGCCTTGTAGGACATGCCCCCAAGTGCTCCCAGTGTGCTCCTGCCCCACCCACTTGAGTTATACTGGCAAGGAAAGCCAAGGGACTTTTACTGCTCCTTGTTCTGTTACACATAGCTATGGCTCTGGTATGAAATGAAGAGGAAGGGGCCAGATTTCAGACCAGGCTGCCTCCCATGGTCAGCGTTGAACTTGGATATTCAATGTCGAGCTGTTTCCAGTGACCAGCATTGAATATCCGGTTTATTTTTGGCTGGTTCCAACTTAACCGGCCAAGCCAATATTCAGTGCTGGCCGGTTAAGTTGAAACCGGGCAAAGATAGGTCTGGTATTCACGCAGCCAAATTTGACCACCAAATTTAGCCAGTGATGTGCCAAAAATCAGCAGATAACCAGTTATATCAGCTGATATAGCCATAAGTACATAAGTTTTGCCACACTGGGACAGACCAAAGGTCCATCAAGCCCAGCATCCTGTTTCCAACAGTGGCCGATCCAGGTCACAAATACCTGGCAAGATCCCAAAAATGTTCAATACATTTTATGCTGCTTGTCCCAGAAATAAGCAGTGGATTTTCCCCAAGTCATTAGAAAACCGTCCAAACCTTTTTTTAAACCCCCACTAAGCTAACTGCCTTTACCACATTCTCTAGCAATGAATTCCAGAGCTTAATCGCACGTTGAGTGAAGAAAAGTTTTTTCCGATTCGTATTAAATTTAGTGTGCACCCGGGGTGGGGGGGTGTCCTTTCACCAAGGGGGGGGGGGTTGCGCTGCACCGGGGGGGGGGCAGGGCGCATCGGCGATCCGCCCCGGGTGTCAGCCCCCCTAGGAACGCCACTGGTCCCAGTACAGATCCCTGCGGCATGCCACTATTCACCCTCCTCCATTGAGAAAAATAGCCATTTAACCCTACCCTCTGTTTTCTGTCCAATAAGCAATTCCTAAGTCACAGAAATACATTTGCCTCCTATCCCATGACGCTTTAATTTTCTCAAGAGTCTTTCTTATGTCAAAAGCTTTCTGAAAATCTACATACACTAAATCAACCTGCTCACCTTTATCGAATGTTTATTCATGCCTTCAAAGAAATGAAGCAAATTGGTGAGGCAACACTTGGCTGAACCCATGCTAACTCTGTCCCATTGAACTATGTTTGCCTACGTGTTCCATAATTTTAATCTTTATAATAGTTTCCACTATTTTGCCGGGCACTGAAGTCAGGCTTACCAGTCTGTAATTTCCTGGATCACCCCTGGAACCCTATTATTTGTTTATCATTTTACTTAATTACATTCACATTTATCACGTAAATGTAAGGAAAAACAGAAATTAATATAAGGAAAAAGAAAAAACATTTTCTCTCAACAATATATACAATTGTCCACAATTGGGGGAATCCAAGATCAGGAAAACAATCTCAAAGAAAATAAGAAAAACACCAAGTGGTTAATCTTACAAATTCATATTTTCTGAGGGAGGAAGGTTAATCGGTAATTGCAGCCGGTACAGTGGTAACTAAAGGAAGTTGCTCTTCATCTGTTCTTTTAACTCCACAAACTCTTGTAATTTCTTGGGTTCAACAAATAAGTAATAAGGAACTAAAACACTTACAAGGGAAAACGGTAACAGAATTCAAAAATGCGTGGGGTAAGCATAAAGGAATCCTGTGCAGAAGGAATGGATCCTCAGGAGCTTAGTCAAGATCGGGAGGCGGGGCTGGTGGTTGGGAGGCGGGGATAGTGCTGGGCAGACTTGTACGTTCTGAGTCAGAGCCGGTGGTGGGAGGCGGGGCTGGTGGTTGGGAGGCGGGGATAGTGCTGGGCAGACTTACACGGTCTGTGCCCTGAAAAGGACAGGTACAAATCAAAGTAGGGTATACACAAAAAGTAGCACATATGATTTTATCTTGTTGGGCAGACTGAATGGACCATGCAGGTCTTTTTCTGTCGTCATTTACTATGTTACTAGGAAGGTCCCACCTAGGGCGATGATTCTTGGCTTAAAAGGCAAGAGTTCACACCTCCTAGTCTGCGATTCCCTTGAGATATCAGGAAATATATTTATCTTTGAACCCAAAAAACTATCAGCCATGTATCGGAAATACAATTTCAAAACATTGTTCCTATCTAAATCAAAGGCAAAAGTCACTAGTAATATAACTCTATATAGAGGGTATTTTAGCCTGCAACCCTATTTAAAAATTGGCATCACATTGGCCACTCTCCAGTCTGCAAGTACTACGGACAATTTTAACGACAGGTCACTAGCAGATCAAAATACCCTGGGGTATCTGGATACCAGGACTTGGGGTTTTCCAACTCTATTAATCACCCTAATGTGATCAATAAACAAAGGTCAATTTAGGTTCTTGAAGCCTGGATTGGCCGCTGTCGGAGACAGGATGCTGGGCTTGATGGACCCTTGGTCTTTTCCCAGTATGGCGGTACTTAAGTCTGGTTGGGATGGTTGCACCGTCCCAAGAGCCCATGTGAATGGTGTGACTATACAAGACACAGGATGGCAGACTGAAAAAATTGCTTCCATTCCATTGTCTCTAGTCATTAGCTGTGGTGATGCTGGCAAGGGGGATGGGTACCAGTTGGTGAGTCACACAGGGTGCGGCAGTGTTATCCTACTTTGCAGAATGTTCTGTCGGGGGAGAGGGAGCTATTCTGGCTGCTGGATATCAAACTAACAGCCCAAAGAATGGATGAAGGAACAGAAACAGGTATGCACAGGACTTAATTTCTTAGGCAAACAGCCTGGACCTCAGTTCTGCCCCTACATGTTCTCCAGTCCCTCCCTTTAGGTGAGGGAGGGAGAGCCTGGCATAGGGAAGAAAAACTGCTGTACTATAGGGGGGGAAGTGAGAAAGCAGTTTTCAAGCTCCCCTCCCTCAAGCGCAGAGGGAATAACAATGGTTAAAGATACACAGAATATTTATTTACAGAAATTTTATGCACAGCAGTTGTCGATAAATCATTCAGTGTGGGTTACAATAAAACATTGAGTTAAATATACACAACATGATTTCATATTAAAAGTTCCGTCATGCCCTATACCCACAAGGAGGAATACTGAAGACAGAATAAATCATTAGCTGTAAAACTAATCTGGTTCAATAGAAGCTTTAATTTTCTGCTGACAAGCAAGATCAAGTCAGGCATGTCAGCTATCGTTGTCTAGGGTGGTCCCAGGGTCCACTTCACAGAGGTTCCCAAAGAATACGCAATCCACACGGATTTGGATATATAAAGTATATTATATTTGCATATATGCATTGGCTCACAGCACTTAGTACAGGTAACTGTGTGTGTTTAAGGAAGAGAGAGAAAGAAGTAGTGCATGCAGAGCCCGGTGTGCTCTGCTTGCAGGGAGAGAGGGCAGAGATGCCCCCGGACAGAGAGCAGTGCCATGGCCAGAGAAAGGGGGGAGCAGTACACTCCAGGCTGAGCTCTGTGCTCTGCTGCACAGAGAAAGACAGAGAGAGCCCTAGTGCCCTGGACACAGAGAAGTGCCCGGGACAGAGAGCGAGCCGTGCCCTGAGCATGTGCTCTGCATTTATACCTCAAAAACAGAAAGAGATCAAAACTTATCTTTCTTCCCAGTTATTTCCTTTACAGAACTCCAGATTACTTTTTGAAGTCAGGAAAGCTTCTCTGAAGTCAGGAAGAAAGGTGACAAATTTCATATGTTGTACCTCTGAAATCCCTAGTGATGGAGCCTCTATGTCTGGCTTTGGTTGCTCTGAAGCCCTGCTCCCAGATGGAACAAAAGGTATGTTAATCAAGAGTAATTGAGAAACCAAAGGGCTATCAGGCCTCTGACCACCATTTGGTGCCATCCTCAGTGGTTCCTGAAGGGGAGGGGGGAGAGTTTATCAGAGGTCAGAAGCTGGTTTAATATGTCAAACTGATTTCATATTAATATAAGTATGTCCAGCAATAATTTTGACCTCCCACAATCCTGACAAGGCACACAAGTGGTTGACGTCATCTAACAGCTGATGCTCAGAACTTCAGAGTTTGCAGCAAACACAGACCTTCTATACACATCAGTCTCCTCACTTCCTCAGTTTTATTTCTTCCCCTCTAGTAAACTGATGCAAGTCGAAGCTCTCTTTCAAAAAATATTTGCCATATTCCAGTGGTTTTCTCCTTTTTTCTGCTGCAGAAGATGTCTTTTATTTTTTTTTAAATGTTGCTGAAGTCAAGGTTTTAACCTTGGCTGAAGTACGGCAAAGAAATGCGGAACCTTGACATTCATTCTAAGTGTCTTTGTGTGGGACGTGATCAATACTCAATAAGACTTCAAGCATTACACTCGAGTGTCTCCTAGAGTGAGGTCACTTCAATCAACTCTGTAACCATCTGGAGGCAAGAGAAAAAGTTGAGGGGCCCTTTTACTAAGACACTGAAAATGGTCTGCGGTAACGTAGATGAGTGTTTTCGGCACACGCAGAATCATTTTTCAGCGCACCTGCAAAAAATGTCTTTTTAACATTTTTTGCCGAAAATGGACATGCAGAATCATTTTTCAGCGCACCTGTAAAAAAAATGTCCTTTTAAAATTTTTTGCCGAAAATGGACATTACTACTACTACTATTACTTAGCATTTCTATAGCGCTGCCAGGGTTACGCAGCACTGTACAAGTTTAACATGGGGAAGGACAGTCCCTGCTCAAAAGAGCTTACAATCTAAAGGTTACAAACTATGTAGTCAGTGTAGGTAACATGAAAGGGGAGGGTGGTTTTTCAGCGCACCTGTAAAAAAATGTCTGTTTAAAATTTTTTGCCGAAAATGGACACGCAGAATCATTTTTCAGCACACCTGTAAAAAATGGCTTTTTAAAATGTTTTGCCGAAAATGGACACGCAGAATCATTTTTCAGCGCACCTGCACAAAATGTTTTTTTAAAATGTTTTGCCGAAAATGGACACGCGGCAAAATGAAAATTGCCACACGTCCATTTTGGGTCTGAGACCTTACCACCAGACATTGACCTAGCGGTAAGGTCTCAGCGATAATGGTTGGCAGTCAATAAAGAATGGTACCGAGGAAATAAAACCCAGCACAATCTCTAGTTCCAGATGGAGAGGCTGTCGAAAAGAAATGGCAGCATATGCCCACGCACTGCCAATCATTACCACACACCATACAGTTTACTTGGTGTTGAAGAATAACATATAGCCCCTAATGCAGCCCTTTTTGGGTGAAACACGGCCTGTGTTGGGCATTTTATTTGATTTTGAGTCTACAATAAAGAATGCTTTGGGGCACTCACTGATCTGCTATGTTCATTTCCACATTGGATCATTGGCCTTCTTCACAGCTACCACAGAGGCATGGGCAAGTTGGAATTTGTACTTCACATCCAGTTTCTTAGAAACTGATCAAACAATGAGTGGATTCTGCCACAAGGCAAAGACCTACTACTATTCGACCTACTACTACTACTACTACTTGACATTTCTATAGCGCTACTAGGGTTACGCAGCGCTGTACAATTTAACAAAAAAGGGGCAGTCCCTGCTCAAAGGAGCTTACAATCTAAAGGATGAAATGACAAGTTGGGGTAGTCTAGATTTCTTGAATAGTGGTTAGGTGCCAAAGGCGACATTGAAGAGATGGGCTTTTAGCAGGGATTTGAAGATGGGCAGGGAAGGGGCTCAGGGAGATTATTCCACGCATGGGGTGAGGTGAGGCGAGGCAGAAAGGGCGGAGCCTGGAGTTGGCGGTGGTGGAGAAGGGTACTGAAAGGAGGGATTTGTCGAGAGCGGAGGTTATGGGTAGGAACGTAAGGGGAGATGAGGGTAGAGAGGTAGGGAGGGGCTGCAGATCGAGTGCATTTGTAGGTTAGTAGGAGAAGCTTGAACTGTATGCGGTACCTGATCGGAAGCCAGTGAAGTGATTTGAGGAGAGGGGAGATGTGAGTATATCGGTCCAGGCGGAAGATAAGACGTGCAGCAGAGTTCTGAACAGACTGAAGGGGGGATAGGTGGCAAAGTGGGAGGCCAGTGAGGAGTAGGTTGCAGTAGTCGAGGTGAGAGGTAATGAGAGAGTGGATGAGAGTTCGGGTGGTGTGCTCAGAGAGGAAAGGGCGAATTTTGCTAATGTTGTAAAGGAAGAAGCGACAGGTCTTGGCTATCTGCTGGATATGCACAGAGAAGGACAGGGAGGAGTCAAAGATGACTCCAAGGTTGCGGGCAGATGAGACGGGGACGATGAGGGTGTTGTCAACTGAGATAGAGAGTGGAGGGAGAGGAGAAGAGGGTTTGGGTGGGAAGACAATAAGCTCGGTCTTGGCCATGTTCAATTTCAGGTGGCGGTTGGACATCCAGGCAGCAATGTCGGACAAGCTGCCTGGGTTTCCGCAGTGATGTCAGGTGTGGAGAGGTAAAGCTGGGTGTCATCAGCATATAGATGGTACTGGAAACCATGAGATGATATCAGCAAGCCCAGGGAAGAAGTGTAGATTGAAAAAAGAAGGGGTCCAAGTACAGATCCCTGAGGAACTCCAACAGAGAGCGGGATGGAGGTGGAGGAAGAGCCATGAGAATGTACTCTGAAGGTGCGGTGGGAGAGATAAGAGGAGAACCAGGAGAGGACAGAGCCCTGGAACCCAAAGAGGACAGTGTGGCAAGAAGTAAATTGTGATTGACAGTGTCAAAAGCGGCAGACCTGAGGGAGGATCTGGATCACCAGCAGGATAGTTTTTCATGGGGTGATGTCAGCATGCATAGCAACACATCATCTCTAAATGGTCCCAATACATGCACACAATCTTCCAGAAAGACCAAGTTTTTTTTTCACAATCTCAACTAGAAGCCATATTAGCAGAAGCAGAGAGATCTTCAGGCCGGGACTAAACCTAAATGACTCTGAAATCAAATGATATACGCAAATAGTCTGGGCATCTACACAAGAGTCCAATCCTACCAACCTCCTGCAGATTCTGGGCCCACTCAGTAAACCTGGAAAAGATCAAGTTTATGAATTTCTAGAAAAGAGCAGAGAGGTGTGGTAGCCGTGTTAGTCCACTTTTAAAGGTAATCAATAGAAACAGAATAAAATAAAACATAGAAAAGAAAATTATTGAAGGTAGCCCTTTATCACATCAGAAGTAAGCAAATGTTGATAGATGACAGTATATATAAGTGAAACATCAAAGCAGTTCAGTGACAGCCTAACAGGGTGAGGGTGGGTTAGGTGAGAGACAGGGAGGGCTGAGTGGATGAGGGGCAGGGAGATATGCATGGTGATTAAATATTTTGACACCCA
Organism: Microcaecilia unicolor; assembly: GCF_901765095.1. Classification (NCBI taxonomy): domain Eukaryota; kingdom Metazoa; phylum Chordata; class Amphibia; order Gymnophiona; family Siphonopidae; genus Microcaecilia; species Microcaecilia unicolor. The sequence continues at coordinate 106,938,531 of NC_044042.1, forward strand.
CGAAACAGGACTTAACAAAGATCTGGGTTTTCTAGCCCATTATAAACCATAAAATTGTACTGCTTTGTCACCCTCTTATCACCATGCATATCTCCCTGTCCACCCTGCCCTCCCTGTCTCTCACCTAACCCACCCCACCCTCATCCTGTTAGTCCATCTAGCTCAGTATCCTGTTTTCCAAACAGTGGCCAATCCAGGTCACGAGTACCTGGCAGAAACCCAGATTGTGGCAACATTTCATGCTACCAGTCCAGGGGCAAGCAAAGGCTTCCCCATGTTTTATCTCAATAACAGACTATGGACTTTTCCTCCAGGAACTTGTCCAAACCTTTTTTAAACCCAGATATGCTAACTGCTGTTGCTACATCCTCCTGCAAAGAGTTCCAGAGCGCAACTATCCGTTGAGTAAAAAAATATTTCCTCCTATTTGTTTTTAAAGTATTTCCATGTAACTTGTACATTGTACTTTTTGAAAGAGTGGAAAATTGACTCATATTTACCCTTTCTACACCACTCAGGATTTCTTGGGATCGGCTTTGGGGATGGAGGGTGGAAATAAGGAATACTTGGGAGCCCACGAATAAAGGCTTTTGGTTGCCCTATCCTAGCGCTGCTCCTGATTGAGCAGGAGGGAAATTGTCTGCTGTTTTGCTCCTATGAAAGTTTAACAAGACCTAAAGACATGAGATCCAGTCTGTCACAGGAAGCTTCCACCATACTAAATTGCTCCACGCTTCTGTCTTAAGTAAACTATAATTGCTACAGTCTGCAAATGAAAAAAAAAAAAGTCTTCATTTTGTCAGAATATTTTTTAAGTGTTAAGGACAATTAAGGGTAATAAAACACAATGAAATAAAGTAGATCAATTATCGTTCCTATTATAATCTTTATCAAAAACGCAACTCATCTGAAGAAGCCAGAAACCTGTACCGACTGCCTACGTTATATTAAAGGAATCGGTAGCATCCACTTTCTCTTTCATTATAATCTTCCTTCTTCCTGGCATTTAAAAACAAAGCTGCCTGTACCTTTAGCCTTGTGCAAAGGCTGAATTGGTGTAGCAGATGCAAAAATATGTGGCTACCCTGCCTTGTTCTAATCTCTGACAAGCAGCGTGACATTTCACGTTTCCCAAGGAAGTGTCGTGACCTACAGGATATTTGTGTACTAAAGGATTTGTTCTGCTAATGCAGAGCTCATTATCTGACATCCAAACCCAGGCTCCTTCTGAGAGGGTGAGGTAATGCGCAGAGCCGATTAGTAAATATTAAAGTGTTTGAAATCATAATTGAAAACAGAACGATAGAGCTCATTTACAAGGCTTCCTGTAAACATTAATAGTGCGTGTAAGTTATGGAATAGCAGCGCTTAGGCGTGCGATTGGAACCAATATTTTGCTGTCCAGCTAAAAGCGCAAAGGGCGCTCAAGACTGGAACAAGTGTGCTTTATTAATGACCTGACATGGGCTGTGTTTCGGCGTGACCGACGCTCTCTTAGAGTTTTGATCCGTTCCAGTCATTTACTTGTTTTTCTCCAGAGCACCTAGGCCCAGATGCATGAACATTATCGATCTAGCTTCATGCATTTTATACTGGTTGTAGCCGGTTAAGCGAGCATGGAGTTCAGCGAGGCATGCGCAAAGTGGTTCTGTGGGTTCTTTTTCTGTCGTGGTAGCAACTAACCCTAACTGCATTTAAATGTGCATTCTGATCAATTCACAGCCGTTTTCCTAGCAATGCACAGAAAGAACTGCCTCCCCTAACGATGAATTTTTAACGGGTGGTCAGCAGCTGTCGGTACTGGCTGGCTGAGGAGAGCTGAGGTGCGGGCCAGCCAGTCCTGCCTAATAAGCATGACAACTAAACAATGTGGAGGGAAGAATTCATACGGGAGACCAGCCAAATGGGAAAACAATTGCCAGAGAAAACGAAACAAAGCTAGAGAGAGAAAAGTTCCCGTTCCGCACCTTGTCAGACTCGCATGCAAGAACACGGTAGCTAAGGGCCCCCCAGAGAAGGCAGTCCGCTTGATAGAGAACAAATCCTCTAGGAAGGCATATGAAGACAAATGAGTCTCTGGGAAACATCCTGATGGGTCTGAAATTGGGGAAAACAAAAAAAGGCTACCAACTGTTTTCATACATGCAGCTTCTATGTGTGTATTTTTTTTTTTAATTTATTTATGATTTTAATAGTTATACAAAGAATAAACTTCTTTGAAAAGATACACCAAATACGAACAGTTCGCTCTTAGGAATACAGTAAATAATCAAATATACTCTTAATTTGGTTACTACAGTCCTGAAAAATGAGATTCAAGATTAAATGAAACCATCGGAAGCTTGTATTACTGATTAGAAACAAAGGAATATCGAGCAGTGGGCTCTCCTAAATTACAAAACCCAAAACCAATATGGAATTAACATTGTTCCCTCCTCTTATCAAGGAATGACCTCAATTGTTCAGGATCAAAGAATACATATTTTGTATCCTTGAATATCAAAAAACATTTACAAGGAAAACGTAACTGAAAAACTGCCCCAACATTTAAGGATTCTTGTTTCATGAGCAGGAATTTTTTCCGCCTTTGTTGAGTCCATCGAGCTATGTCTGGGAACATAGAGACCTTGCCTCCTTTAAAATCAGGATGGATCTTTTTAAAGTAAAGTCTCAATAAAGATTCCTTGTCTTGCAAAAAGACAAATGATATAATTAGAGTTGCTCTAGTCTCTGTATTGTCGACAGACCGCTCTAAAAGGTTCGTCAAATCCAACTTTTCAGGAGAAGTGTTTTGTTTGGAAGTAGAAAGAGAGGGTTTCATTTCCACATAATAAATTTTTTGAAGCGGGGGGATTGATTGATCTGAATAGTTATATATCTCTTTAAGAAATTTAGCAAACATATCCTTCGGAGCAACAAACTGAGACTTAGGAAAAGTTAGCAGTCATAAATTCAAATTTTTTGACAAGTTTTCCATATTTTTTATTTTCCTTTGAAGAGAAACACAATCTCCCAACCAGTGGCGTAGCCAGACTGCCAATTTTGGGTGGGCCTGAACCCAAAGTGGGTGGGCACAAAATTTTCTCTCTACCCCCCTCCCCCAGCAAAATTTAGTCACACTTTTCAGTGAGCTTTCAGAGGCCAAAACCTCCTGCCTCAGGTCAGTATAATGCTGTTACGGTATCCTCTCCTGACCTAAGGAAGGAAGTATTGGTCTCTGAAACTTTATTAACACAGGTACCGTATTACTTTATCCTAAATTAAAAATAAAATTATTTTCTTTACCTTTGTTGTATGGCCATTTACTTTTTCTCATTGTGTTGCTCCCAGTCTCTAGATTCCGCTTTCCTTCGTCTTTCTCTTGCCAGGGTTTCCTGTCCATTCACCACCTATGGCTTTTCATCTTTTCCTCACCCTTGTTCGCCACATGCCCCTTCCTCTTATTCTCCAGTCTTTCCCTATTCTGTCCTCTCCCTCTTTCCATCCAGCAGCTCCCCTCTTTCTCTTGCATCCAGCGTCTCCTTTTTCTCCCTACCCTTCCATCCAGTGTCTTCCCTCTTTCTCTCCTTATCCTTCTACTCATCTACCCTCTCTCCTGATCCTTCCATCTAGTGTCTCTATCTCCCCTCTCCTTCTATCCAGTGTCTATCTCTCTACCCTTTTCTGTTCAGGCTCCTCCCTCTCTCCACATCCTTCTAGTTTCTCCCCTTTCTCTCTGTATCCTTTCATCCATCTCCCCTCTTTCTCTCCCTATCCTCCCATGTCCAGCAGCTCTCTTCCCTCTAGTCCCTTCTTCCTCTTCCTTCCTTGTCCAGCAGCTCTCCAGCCCCTTCCTCCTCTCCCTCCCATGTCCAGCAGCCCTCTCCCTTCCATCCAATCCCCTCCTCCTCTCCATCCCATGTCCAGCAGCTCTCTCCCTTCCCTCTAGTCCCTTCTTCCTCCCTTGTCCAGCAGCTCTCCAGTCCCTTCCTCCTCTCCCTCCCATGTCCAGTAGCTCTCTCCCTTCCCGCCAGTCCCTCCCATGTCCCAGCAGCTCTCCCTTCCCGTCAGTCCCTTCTTCCTCTTCCTCCCATGTCCCAGACGCTCTCTCCCTTCCCTCCAGTCCATTCATCCTCTCCCTCCCATGTCCCAGCAGCTTCTCCCTTCCTTCCAGTCCCTTCTTCCTCCCTCCCATGTCCCAGCAGCTTCTCCCTTCCCTCCAGTCCCTTCTTCCTCTCCCTCCCATGTCCCAGCAGCTTCTCCCTTCCCTCCAGTCCCTTCTTCCTCTCCCTCCCATGTCCCAGCAGCTCTCTCTTCCTTCCCTTAAGTCCGTTCCTCCTCTCCCTCCTATGTCCCAGCAGCTCAGGCACTTCCCCCCCCAGGCCAGCGAATCCACATCCTTCCCGCGCTGTCGCTGCCCTTTTGTCCCGCGGAGGCAGCGTTCAGCGTTTCCTTCCTGCCCTGTCTTCTCCCCAGGCTCCGCTGCATCGTCCCTGCAAGTGGAATCCTTTTCCTTTTTGGCCGTCGCGCTGCGCTGCCATACACATAGGCAGCTTCGCTCCTCCCCCGCCGCATCCATTCTGGCCCTCTCTGATGCACTTCCTGTTAGGGCCAGATGATCGTGGTGGGGGAGGAGCGAAGCTGCCTGTGTGTATGGCAGCGCAGCGCGACGGCCAAAAAGGATTCCACTGGGACGATGCAGCGGAGCCTGGGGAGAACACAGTACAGGAAGTAAATGCTGAACGCTGCCACCGCCGGACAAAAGGGCAGCGACAGCGTACGAAGGATGGGCGGGCCTGGAGGGAAAATGGGTGGGCCTGGGCCCGTCCAGGCCCACCCGTGGCTACGCCCCTGCTCCCAACATGTGGGTCTATTGTTGCGATATTTCCCCAATTCGCGTCTCTAAGTTAGTTTGCTTTGATATTATCCCCTCCATTTGTCCTTTGATAGAGTTTATCTGTGAAGCATTATTCAAGGATAATGTTATAAAAGAGGTACAGACCTTGTGGAGGGACTCCAATGCTGTCCAGATTGATTCCAACGACACTATTGCGGGCTTTACAAGGGGTTGAATCGCCAATACGCAAGCAGAAATTTCTTCTGGCGTCGATGTTACAGGCAATGCCTCCATAGTTTCCCCCGTAGTTGTTTCTAGCGTCCGCTGGACTCCTTCGGCTAATCCCAGGTTTTCTCCAGGCTTCGCAGTCAATTCCTGAGGGAGCCGCTCCTTCGAATCTTCACTTCCAGTTTGATTCGGTACAGCCCTTCCGAAAGTATGCGAAAGCGTCGGGGTTGAAGGTCCTAACGGACTGAGCGAGAGTTCGCTCTCCTGAGCGGGGCTCTTCCCTGCCTCGCTAGCGGAAACGTCCGCGATCGGAGTAGACGCCAGAAATGCAGTCAAAGTTTGCTGCCCAGCCAAGATAGGATTTTGCTTTGGGAGAGGCGGTCCCCTTAGCTTTCCTTTCCTTTTCGGCATGTTTAAGAGGAAATATTTATCCAAAAACAAGAGAAGTTCTGGGAGCGTCTTTGCTACACGTCCTGCTCGAACGCCATCTTGAATCCCAGCTTCTATGTGTGTATGAAAGACGTCTGTAGCATGCACAGAGCAGCTATGCTTAGTGAACGGCTGTTCTGTGCATGCTCGGCATACTGATTGGCACCCCCCCCCCCCCCCCCCAGCTGCTTGCTGTTTTTGAGAACAGCTCATTTGCATCCTATTTCTTCTGAGCATCACTCACTATTTTCAAGTCGGTAATTTTTACCGAGTTGGAAATAGCGATCGGTGCTTTAACGGAACTTTAGTACATCGAGGTCCTAGAGTTGCTTGAACAAACCCCTGAAGCAGGCATCAGTCACGCCGCAACACGGCCCACGTCAGGTCACTAATAAAGCACACCAGCTCCATTCTTGAGAACCTTTTGTGGGTTTTTTTCTGGACTCCTTGTGCTGTGTACTTTGACCCTTTCCATTGTATGTCACCGATAATTTACTGTTGTGCATTGTAAATGCAAGACACTATTCTGTAACCAGCACATGTGAAGTCACAAAAGGAGAACATTCTGTAAATGGCGCTGGAACAAATTCTCGCACAGCACTATTCTATAAATGGTGGTCCGAGGTCAGGGCCATTTATAGAATAGCGCATACAGTCCATTTCCGCAACGCAGGTTGGGTGCCTGTATTTCTAGCGTAAATACCGATGTCCAGCGCCAGGCATTTTTGTGCCGAAATGGGGCTATTCTATAAGCACGCAAGTAACTCACCCCTGCCGCTGTGCTAACCACGCCCCCTTTTGAGTTATGCAACAGAGGGTTTAGGCGTGCAAGGTTAAAGAATAGGGCAAGGGGAGATGCACACAATTCATTACAATTAATTGGCTCGTAAGCTAATTAATTTGCATGTGGATCTTTGAGCCAGGTACAAATTTTGGTGCTGAAATCTCTGTACCATATATCAGGGGCGTAGCTGCTATGGGGCCACGGGGGCCTGGGCCCCCATAGATTTGGCCCTGGACCCTCCGACTGGCGACCCTCTCAACCCCCCTTCCACCGTCAACCCGCCGTCGCCTACCTTTGCTGGCGGGGCACCCCAACCCCCCGCCAGCTGAAGTCTTCTTCCTTCGTTCTGTTTCTGTGAGTCTGACGTCTTGCACGTTGTACGTGTGTGCAGGATGTCAGACCTTCAAAAACCAAACGAAGGAAGAAGACTTCGGCTGGTGGGGGTTGGGGTCCCCCGCCAGCAAAGGTAGGCAATGGTGGGCAGGGGGGAGGTCGAGAGGGTCATGGGGGGGGTCAAAGTTGTTGGAGGTGGTGCTGGGGGAGTGTCGAGGCTGGCGGCGGCAGTGTAGGCGCTGGCAGCGGCGGGGAGGGGGTCGGCGGCACTGGGGGGGGGGCTAAAATGTGCCCCCTCACCTTGGCTCTGGACCCCCTACCGCTGAAGTTCAGATACACCCCTGCCATGCATGCAGCTGTAAGGAGGGTGTACATGTGCGCAAAGCAATGGTTTGTCATGAGCAGTGACGGCTCTATCATTAGGCCACCTGAGGTGGCATCTCCCCCCTTCCATTCCTTCTCCAACCCCCTTCCTTGAACTTACCTTTTTGTTTTTTTAAAGGTGGCAACGACAACGGCAGCAGAGATTCCCATAGGCTGCCCTGCATCAGAGAGGTGAGCCACAGTAGAGAGAAAGGGGCCTGGACCGGCGGCAGGGCAGCCTATGGGAATCGCTGCCGTCGCTGTCCCCACTGCCTTTTAAAAAACATAAAAAAGAAAAAGTAAGTTCAAGGAAGGGGGGAGATGTCAGATCATGGCAGGGGCGGAGGCAGAGGAGGAGCCAGGGCAGCCGCTCATTCCTCGCCTCAAGTGGAAGATTGTCTTAGGCCGTCCCTGGTCATGAGCATGTTGCTATGTGAGCACACAACTTGCAGAATACAATCAGTTACACACCTTGCATTAATTGCACACTTAGACACACCAACTAACACCAGTCATTGACATGACGTAAGTCGGGAACCTAACATTCAGCTCGTCAAAGCAGCTTTGCCCTTATACCCCTGGATTCTATATATTTGGGCATGCTCTCGAGATGCACACACAAATTAATTGGCTAACAAGCCAACTAACATCAATAACTGAATGGTAACAACTAATTATTGACATTAATTGGCGCCCATTAAAATTTGCATGCGCATTTGGCTGCGCACTATTCTATTAGACATGCACGTAACTCAAAAGGGGCATGGCCACAGGAGGGGCCTGGGTGTGTTGAGGCATTCCAAAAGTTACGTGTGTTCTTAGAGAATACTTCCTCAGCGAGCCTAACTTGGTCACTAGTATTTACACCAGGTTTCATCAGGCATAAGTCTGGCGCCAAAGGGAATCAGTGCTATATGCAATTCTATAAAGGGCGTGGACTAATTTTGAGCTTCATTTATAGAATCCCCCCCACCCCCACCAAGATCTCCGCTCCCTAAACGATCAGAGAGGTGCGATTGCCCAGCTTCCTCTTAAAACGTTCTATTGATAGTCTGCTTTTTTTCAAGGTGGATTACAAAACACTCATAATAAAAATTATACAAATATACAGTCATATTCAATTCAAAATTCCATTCATACAATCATATTACCTTTCCTACTCTTCAGTCTTACTAACAGACTCTCACTGACTATCCCATCATGTACCAAACGCCATCACAAAAAGATGCCCTTTCAAGAATGCCTTAAATGTATTCACTTCACCTTGCATTCTACGTCTCGAAGGAAGAGCATTCCATTCTTTAGGTTCTTCTAACGAGAAAGAACACTTTCTCGTTGCTTCATACCGAATTTTCATCAAAATGGGCGATGTCAAATATCTTCCTCCATCAGACCGCAATGATCTAGATGGTTGACAGAAATGGCAGATAATATGCAACACCCAACTTCAAGGCATTAAGGATTATCAGTCATATCAAACCTGACCCCATATTCCATGGGCAGCCAGTGCAAATTCCTCATGATGTTATATGATCAACACTTGAGGCGCCAGTTAACAATCTTGCTGCTGCTCCTAGTGGAGATCTCACCAGGTTGTTCCAGTTTTTGGTTATACGCACTGATTCACTAAAAACAAGTATTCCATGTTAGAATCATGTTTTCAATTCAAGGACAAGTGGTTCTCAGGTAAAGATGAAGGAGGAAAGCTCCGAAATAATGTGGAGAAATACTTTCTCACTGAGAGGGTGGTGGACAGCTGGGAACAGACTTTGTAGTGGAGGTGGTAAAAGCTAAAACACAGCGGCAGAATTCAGATACAAAGGGACGTAGTGGAAGGGAATGGCGCATTTTCCAAGACCAAACCTAGCAAAATAAGCAGGTGACATGAGTGAAAGAAGAGGTCCATATCTACTAACATTACTCATATTTCACTAAGATAGTTTTTTACCTCTTCTCATTGCTCACTGCAAGCCTATAAAAAAAGAGATTTGCATAGGCCAGCTGTCCTGTGAAACCGAGGTCAGATCTGGCTGGTTTACTATACAAGATGTTGTATGGTCCTACTCCCAACCTTGACTTATCTTAGCTCCGGCTTTCCCTGCTCCTGCCAGATTAAAAGAGCACTCTGGCCAGAGAAGGAATATTGACGGGGCTGGACCATGCTTTTTCACAAATCAGCAATTATCACAGTATCAAATGTGGGGGATTGGGGGGGAGGAACAATGAAACTGTGCCCATTGGTGTAAGTTCCCTGGGTATATTTACCTCTGAGATTTACCCCAAGAATGAAAACAAGTCTGATGCCAGTTTTGCAAGCATCATGCATAGTATGGTAAATGCTAAGGGCTTTTTTTGAGGGGGTACTTGGGGGTACTGAGTACCGGCACCTTTTCCATTGTCTGCTAAAATTGATCCATGGAACCCAAGTTTTAATGATAGACCTCAGGCTCTACACACCAATTCTGTCTTGTCATTGGTTCTGTGACTGATTGCAGGGGGGCCTGGCTATTATGGAGTGGGTCCTTCAGTGATCACCACACTCCTAAAGCACAGCCTATCATTTGAGTACCAGCACCTATTTTGCTAGAAAAAAAACGCACTGGCTAAACTAAGTACATAAGCATTGCCATGCTGGGACAGACTAAGGGTCCATCGAGCCCAGCACCCTGTCACTGACAGCAGCCAAAAGAACAAGCAATTTGTCCCACCCATCCTAAAAATACTGTATTATTCCTCGTCCATTCAATAACATTCTATGGCTTTTTCCTCCAGGAAGCCGTCCAACCCTTTTTTGAAGTCCGCTAAGTTAACCGTCTTAACCACCTTTTCCGGCAGCAAATTCCAGAGTTTAACTACACGTTGAGTGAAGAAACATTTCCTCCGATTTGTTTTAAATTTACCACACTGCAGCTTCATCGCATGCCCCCTTGTCCTAGTATTTTTGGAAAGCGTAAACAGACGCTCCACGTCGACCCGTTCCATTCCACTCATTATCTTACAGACCTCTATCATATCTCCCCTCAGCTGCCTTTTCTCCAAGCTGAAGAGCCCCAGCCTCTTTAGCCTATGCTGATAGGGAAGTCGTCCCATTCCCTGTATCATCTTTTTCGCCCTTCTCTGCACCTTTTCCAATTCCACTATGTCTTTTTTGAGGTGCGGTGACCAGAATTGAACACAATACTCGAGGTGCAGTCGCACCATGGAGCGATACAAAGGCAGAATAATATCCTTATTTTTGTTTTCAATCCCTTTCCTATTTGCTTTCCTAGCCACAGCAGCACATTGAGCAGAAATTTTCAACGTATCATCAACGATGACACCCTTTCAAGGTCCGTGACTCCCAACGCTGAACCTTGAATGACGTAATTATAGTTTTGGTTCCTCTTTCCCACATGCATCACTTTGCACTTGTTCACATTAAACGTCATCTGCCATTTAGACGCCAAGTCTCCCAGTCTCGTAAGGGCCTCTTGTAGTTTTTCACAATCTTCCCACGATTTGACTACTTTGAATAACTGTGTGTCATCAGCAAATTTGATTACCCCCATCTCTAGGTCGTTTATGGATATGTTAAAAAGAAGAGGTCCCAGCACCGATCCCTGAGGGACCCCGCTAACCACCCTTCTCCATTGCGAATATTGACCTTTTAATCCTACTGTTTCCTATCTTTCAACCAGTTTTTAATCCACAGTAAGACACTACCTCTGATCCCATGTCCCTCTAATTTCCTCTGTAGTCTTTCATGAGGGACCTTATCAAACGCCTTCTGAAAATCTAGATACACAATATCAACCGGCTCACCTTTGTCCAAATGTTTGTTTACCCCCTCAAAGAAATGCAGCAGATTGGTGAGGCAAGACTTCCCTTCACTAAATCCATGTTGCCTTTGTCCCATTAGTCCATGCTTTTGAATATGCTCTGTAATTTTGTTCTTGATTATAGTCTCTACCATTTTGCCCGGCACCGACGTCAGACTCACCGGTCTATAATTTCTCGGGTCTCCTCTGGAACCTTTTTTAAATATTGGTGTTACATTGGCCACCCTCCAAACTTCCGGTACCACGCTCGATTTTAAGGATGAATTACAAATCAATAACAGTAGCTCTGCCAGCTCATTCTTTAGTTTTAGCAGTACCCTAGGGTGAATACCATCTGGTCCAGGAGATTTGCTACTCTTCAGTTTGCAGAACTGCTCCATTACGTCTTCCAGATTTACAGATATTTCAATAAGTTTTTCCAACTCTTCAGCTTTGAATACCCTGTCCAGCACCGGTATCCTACCCAAATCTTCCTCGGTGAAGACCGAAGCAAAGAACTCATTTAGTTTATCTGCTATTTTTTTGTCTTCCTTGATCACCCCTTTTACACCCCGGTCATCCAGCGGGCCAACCGATTCTTTTGCTGGTTTCCTGCTTTTAATGTATCTAAAAAAAATTTTTACTATCAGTTTTCGCCTCTAACGCTATCTTTCTTTCAAAATCCCTCTTTGCCTTTCTTATCAGCGCTTTGTATCTGACTTGACATTCCTTACTCCGTTTCTTATTTTCCTCATTCGGTTCCTTCTTCCAGCAGTTACCTCTGCTGATCTAACCCTGTAGTCTAAACTATGCAGATAAACAGTGCCTCTACCTTTAATCGTGACTGTGCGCAATTTTCAAAAAGTTAAGATGTCAGAAAGTCTTAGATGTCTTAGTGTAAGGCAGCCATGTGGAACCTTAAGTCTGGTATCACTGAACCTTTCCCATCCAGCCCATGATTCTAAGCTCATGTAACTCTTAGGCATGCCCCGACCCACCCATGCCCCTCCTATGGCCAGACCCCCTAGAATTTCTGTGCAACAGAAAATGAGTTTGCAGCTTCTAGAAAAGCAATTAAGGTCAGTTGAATGTGCAACTGTCAACTAGTGCCAATTAATACTAATTAAAGCCAATAATTGCCTGTTAATGACAGTTAGATCAATTATTAAATTAAGCTCTGTGCACAACTGAGCTTTTTCTAAATGGTGTCTGGAAATAAACGGGACCCCCAACATTTTCCCAAATAACCCCAAAATGTCCTAAAGCCGCAGAAATGTTTGCCTGACATTCGAGACATTTCTCAGTACTTCATTTTTCAACAGGATGGAGCTCCAGCATGTCGAGGTGGCAAAACAGTTGAGCTCTTAATTAATGAATTCATTAAGCCAACAGCTCAGTGGCATCGAAGGCTTCGTGAACGTGTCAAGGATGAAGGAGGACACTCTGAACACAAATTATGAATCAACTAAGAAAATACCCATTATACTAATTTATTTTCAAAGGTCATGCTAAATGTTTAAACAGTTGCAAAGTATTTTGAAACCATGCAAGAGGTCCTTTTCGCCACACGTCTGAGGGAATATATATATATATATATATTGCGTCTAGTGTTCCGTGCTGAAATCCAATCATATTCTATAACAACGTACGTAGCTTAATTGGCTTAACAAGCCAATCAGCGTTTTAACAGCACTTAACAAGCAATTATGAGCACTAATTGGCAATAATTAGAATTTACAGACATAACTCGCTAAGCATATTCTGTAACGCACAGCTCCTACATTCTAATGCACAGAGTCAAAAAAGGGTGTGGTTATAGGCGGGGAAATAAGCATTTCATGGGCGTCCCAAAATTTTTGCACACTGTTGTAGAATATGCCCTTCTGTGCCTAAATCTACATGCTGGTAATTATGCCACATTTCCCTCGGAGTAAATGGATGCACATAGTTCTAGGCGATGGGTTATCAACTAAGAATATTCTATATACTGAGCCTAAATTTAGGCACCACTTATAAAATAAGCTTACGTGGAAATTTATCCCATGCATATTTTTCAAGTGCTGTATGTAAAAATTGGGTGCCCAACTTTAGGCTAAACGTTAAGAGGCCCTTTTACTAAGGCACGTAGGTGCCTACCTGCATCAAATTCGAACTGCCCGGCTACCAAATGCCCCATGTGGTAATTCTAATTTGGATGCATGTCCAAAACACGTGGCACAAAATAATTTCTATTTTCTACCACTTGGCACTAACCGGGCGGTAATCGGCAGTGTATGCACGCTGACGATTACTGCTTGGTTAACGCGTGAGACCTTACCACTAAGTCAATGGGTGGTGGTAAGGTCTCAGGCCCAAAATAAATGTGTGCTGATTTTTATTTTGCCGCACGTCCATTTTCGTCCAAAAAAAAGGCCTTATTTGCAGGCGCAGTGAAAAATGGACCTGCGTACCCAATACACACATCTACACCAGGGCAGGCCATTTTTCAGCATGCCTTAGTAAAAGGGCCCCCAAGTTAGGTACTCAAGGTTATAAAACTAAGGGGCTGTGGAATTATCACAGTCAATGAGCCTGGATGACGGGCAATGAGTTGCCCCTTTATTTTTCCAAAAATCTAAACCAAGTGCAGTAGTGCGTAAAGATATAATTTATTATTTCAGACTTTTCTATTACAGGCTTCTTAGCATTGTTGCTGGAAGCTAGTCGTAGGTGGCAAGTGCCAACGTTGTATCTGGATCATACCTGCTGGATCCTCATCCGCTGTTCAGGCTGCTACGGTGAAAGGAACAGAAACAGAAAGGAACAAAATAGTTATTTTAAGAAACTCAAACTCTATGCAGTGACATTTCAGTGCAGCAGCACTGTCATTGTTCTGTATTTTGCTGCCTGGAATGTACAATGGCAGTGGGTTTGGAACATAAGCGTTGCCCTACTGGGACAGACCGAAGGTCCATCAAGCCCAGTTATCCTGCTTCCAATAGTGGCCAATCCAGGTCATCGCATGCCCCCTAGTCCTAGTATTTTTGGAAAGAGTAAACAAACAATTCACGACTACCATTTCCACTCCACTCATTATTTTATAGACCTCTATCATATCTCCCCTCAGCTGTCTTTTCTCCAAGCTGAAGAGCCCTAGATGCTTTAGCCTTTCCTCATAGGGAAGACGTCCCATCCCCTTTATCATTTTCGTTGCCCTTCTCTGCACCTTTTCTAATTCCAAGGTCCGCTGTACTAGTCAGAGAAAGTGAACCAAGGGGCAGAGAAAGTTTATATGAAACAATTATTTCTAAGCTTTCCTTGGCATCCTTTAAAAAAAATTTTTTAATTGCTCCTAATTACATCATTGAAATAGCAAGAAAAGAAATCTCTTTAAAGTGTAATAAATGTAATCAGTTTCAAAAAAACATGTCTGTAATAATTTAAGCTCCCCATATCGGGGGGGGGGGGGGGGGGGGGGGGAGGATTGAGATTTTTTTTTCTAATACTTGAATTTAATTGGTTAGAGCTACCTACATATGATGCCAGAAAAATGTGTTTCTGTCACCATCATCCTACCTGTAAGACTATAAGGGTTGAACTCAGCTCATCAGAAAAATTAGCCCTTCGGACCTACAGGCTTTATCTTGGAGAAATATTTTCAGACCATCTGGTTCCATAAAAATATCAATTTTCACCTTGCAGTTTCATAATACACTTTCAGGGAAACATTTGGATAAAAGGAAAAACCTAGTGGCCCGTTGACATTACAAAATAAATTATTTCTTACAATTACATGGTTGGAGACCAATCTAGGAAAACCTTGATTTTATGACCCTGGAATAGGAGTTCATCAGTTTCTAGAAAAATGTCAATCTCAGATCCCTGTCTGAGGACAGTCTAGAAGGCAATCGGGCAGAACAGATCGAACTCCTTCCTTCCACTAAGCTAGGTCATCACAAGGTCCCTGGCACTGTTCCCTCTGCGTTGGGTGGGAGTCCTCCACCTGCCAGTGGGTGGTGCTGTTTCACTATCACATTTTCAATCAGGGGCGGACTGACCAGGCAACCGGGGGCCCAGAGATTCTGCCCGACTGCCCGCCACACACTACAGTCCTCCCCGGTCCTACCTTTAAAGGCACACCAATGGTAATCTAGTAGCTTCTGCAGGGAGGGAACACGTTCTTTCCTGCCCGTTGTGCTGCTCCTATTCCCCCCCTGCCCGGCACTGCCATATTTTAAAAATGGTGGCCGAGACTGTCGAGACCCGCAAGACTACTGCAGGAAGTCTCGGCCACCATTTTGAAATAGCGGCAGAGCAGCAGGCAGGAAAGAACATGCTCCCCCCCCCCCCCCTCAGAGACCACTAGACCACCAGGGCACTTCAGGTAGGACCGGGGCAGTGGGGGTGGTAGCTGCAGCAGTAGGGAGGCAGCTGCACAGTGGTGTGAATATTGGGTGGCAGCCGGATGGGGTCCCAGACCACTCTCAATCTGCCCCTGTTTTCAATAGTGAGGGACAGGCAAGCTCTGAAGGACTGGAGGGAACCTACTTATCCTTAGCAATTGAAAACAAAATATTGAAGCACCAACTCCCACTCAGCTTAGAGGGAACAGTGGTCCCAGGTATATCATAAGGCCTGGGAATAGACAGTAAAGTCTCAAGTGGAAGTTTCAGTATCTCCCTAAAAAGAAAAGTCACAAAATATTTTATGGACAAGGTATCATTCAAGGTATAAAGTGTTACCCTTGATTACAGCAAGATTGACTCCTTCCAAGTTGTCACTTGCTGCCTGCATTCACATGAAAATGGCATTGCTCAGCCATTTAAAAACAGAAGAGCCTGTACCTTTAGCTTTGTGCAAATGCAGAAATATGTGGTTACCCTGACTACTACTACTACTTAACATTTCTAGAGCGCTACTAGGGTTACGCAGCGCTGTACAGTTTAACAAAGAAGGACAGTCCCTGCTCGAAGGAGCTTACAATCTAAAGGACGAAATGTCAAGTTGGGGCAGTCAAGATTTCCTGAATAGAGGTGTAGTGGTTAGGTGCCGAAGGCGACATTGAAGAGGTGGGCTTTGAGCAAGGATTTGAAGATGGGCAGGGAGGGGGCCTGGCGTATGGGCTCAGGGAGTTTGTTCCAAGCATGGGGTGAGGCGAGGCAGAAAGGGCGGAGCCTGGAGTTGGCAGTGGTGGAGAAGGGTACTGAGAGGAGGGATTTGTCTTGAGAGCGGAGGTTACGGGTAGGAATGTAAGGGGAGATGAGGGTAGAGAGGTAAGAAGGGGCTGCAGATCGAGTGCATTTGTAGGTTAGTAGGAGAAGCTTGAACTGTATGCGGTACCTGATCGGAAGCCAGTGAAGTGACTTGAGGAGAGGGGTGATATGAGTATATCGGTCCAGGCGCAAGATAAGATGTGCAGCCGAGTTCTGAACGGACTGAAGGAGGGATAGATGGCTAAGTGGGAGGCCAGCGAGGAGTAGGTTGCAGTAGTCAAGGCGAGAGGTAATGAGAGAGTGGACGAGAGTTCGGGTGGTGTGCTCAGAGAGGAAAGGACGAATTTTGCTAATGTTATAGAAGAAGAAGCGACAGGTCTTGGCTGTCTGCTGGATATGTGCAGAGAAGGAGAGGGAGGAGTCGAAGATGACTCCGAGGTTGCGGGCAGATGAGACGGGGACAATGAGGGTGTTATCAACTGAGATAGAGAGTGGAGGGAGAGGGGAAGTGGGTTTGGGTGGGAAGACAATAAGCTCGATCTTGGCCATGTTCAGTTTCAGGTTTCGGTTGGACATCCAGGCAGCAATGTCAGATAAGCAGGCCGATACTTTGGCCTGGGTTTCGGCAGTGATGTCCGGTGTGGAGAGATAAAGCTGGGTGTTGTCAGCATAAAGATGATATTGGAAACCATGAGATGAGATCAGGGAGCCCAGGAAAGAGGTGTAGATTGACAAAAGAAGGGGTCCAAGGACAGATCCCTGAGGAACTCCAACAGAGAGCGGGATGGGGGTGGAGGAAGAACCATGAGAGTGTACTCTGAAGGTACGGTGGGAGAACCAGGAGAGGACAGAGCCCTGGAACCCAAATGAGGACAGTGTAGCAAGAAGTAAATCGTGATTGACAGTGTCAAAAGCGGCGAATAGGTCGAGGAGGATGAGGATGGAGTAGTGACCTTTGGATTTGGCAAGGAACAGGTCATTGCAGACTTTAGATAGATACCCTGACTTGTTCTAATTTCGACAAACAGCATGACATTTCACGTTTCTCAAGGAAGTATCTTGACCTAAAAGATATTTGTTGTACTAAATGCAATGTTGAACTGAAAAAGTTATGACAATTTCCCCAGAAATTGTATAGAGTTGTAATAAAGAACTTCATATTTCTTCCATGGGAGAGTTTATCCTTTCTCTCTTCTTTTCTGTCTAAAATTGTAGTTCTCCCCCTTCCCTTCTATGTCAGTATTGACATGTCTTAGTTTGCTATATGTATACTCTTCCCCCCCCCCCCCCCCCACTTTAGCCTGACACATTGTAGATTGGTGGGAGAGAAAATCGTTTAATAAACTTGAAACTTCTTTTAGGAGAAGGGAATGGGGGTGAGGGAACCCCTTTGCTCCAGCTCTCATCTCAAACAATTCACTGAAGCAACCCCTAACAATTCTGGGATACATTGATAATTCCCCCTACACCCTAGATTCAATCCTCCCATCTACTGATATTGCATGCTGTGCCAAGTTTTGGCCTTCTGTACTGCAAAACTAATTTGGAGGAACTGGAAGGGTGGTAGCTTGGCATACCGCATTGAGATCACATGAGGTGAAGTCAAAATGTATTTATTAAAAAAAGCCCAATGTGGCCACGTTTCGTATATGGAAGGCTGCTTCAGGGGCAGCAACTAGATGGGAAATTGGAAAGCTCACTTCCCCTTAGTAAAAGCGGTTAGTAAAATGTGGCCACACTGGGCTATTTTTAATAAAAACATTTTGACTTCACCTCACTTGATCTGCTCTCATCGTTCACTACTACTGATACTGGATTCCACTTGCCTCTTCTGTATTGATACAGCATAATGAGTTTACTGGGCTCAATGAGATCTCAATCACTAACCCAGAGAACTCTTTACTGCATGTCCATCTTGCTCCACGCATCCCCTTCCCCACTGCGAAAAACAACTACTACTACTACTATTTAGCATTTCTATAGCGCTAAAAGGCGTACGCAGCGCTGCACAAACATAGAAGAAAGACAGTCCCTGCTCAAAGAGCTTACAATCTAATAGACAAAAAATAAAGTAAGCAAATCAATTAATGTGTACAGGAAGGAGGAGAGGAGGGTAGGTGGAGGCGAGTGGTTACAAGTGGTTACGAGTCAAAAGCAATGTTAAAGAGGTGGGCTTTCAGTCTAGATTTAAAGGTGGCCAAGGATGGGGCAAGACGTAGGGGCTCAGGAAGTTTATTCCAGGTGTAGGGTGCAGCGAGACAGAAGGGCGAAGTCTGGAGTTGGCAGTAGTGGAGAAAGGAACAGATAAGAAGGATTTATCCATGGAGCAGAGTGCACGGGAAGGGGTGTAGGGAAGGACAAGTGTAGAGAGATACTGGGGAGCAGCAGAGTGAGTACATTTATAGGTTAGTAGAAGGAGTTTGAACAGGATACGAAAACGGATAGGGAGCCATTGAAGCGACTTGAGGAGAGGGGTAGTATGAGTAAAGTGACCCTGGCGGAAGACGAGACGGGCAGCAGAGTTTTGAACCGATTGGAGAGGAGAGAGGTGACTAAGTGGGAGGCCAGCAAAAGGAAAAAGACAGCAAGGCTGCTTCAGGGCTAGACTTACATTTTTAGCTGTACATCTCATTGCTCAGGAAGGGTTTCTCAAAGGGGATTGTTACTTTGGTCATATGTTGACAGGATGCTCTGTCTTCATGTGGCCTCTTAACAGTAGCATCAGTCACTAATTAAGATATTCCCAGAGGGTGCAAGTTCTCCCAGTCACAGTGTGAAGAAGCTCCCCTAGGCAAGCCTGCCTAATCAAGTTAGGGAGTAGGAAATCAAACTCCTACCCACAGCCTGCATTTGGTATTAACTACTCCACCTTGCTCTCCCCCAGATTTTTTAAAAATGACTATTAAGGCAGGGCTTCCCAAACCTATCTCGGTGAGCACACAAGCAGTTTGGTTTTCAAGTTATTCCAATGAATATGCATAAGTTAAATCTGCATACCCTGGCTCTTATTTCATGCACATTTTGATAACTTGAAAATCCAAAGGGATGTTGGGTCCCTAGGACAGGAGTGATTAAACTCATTGGTCAAAGCAAGTAAGAAAGAGGTCCTCACAGTTCCCACAAAAAAGTGAAACAGCAAGAGCGAGGTGAGTTCCAAATGACCAAGCAAAATATGCCGACACGAAGACCCAACACAGGCCAAGTTTTTTCACAGAGACGACTGGTCGTTAAGCCTTGCAGTCATGTGCATTTCTATTCCGGTGGTGTCATCACTTTAAGAGCTCAGTTGTTCTACATGTTTTACGAGTCTGTGAAGCTGATTTTACGACCCCCGATGAAGGCCTTTTAGCCGAAACATGGCCCACGTTGGGTCTTTGTGTGAGCATATTTTGGCAAATAAACTCTTTGACGCTCTTACTTCTTGTAGGCCTTGGTCATTTGGAAATCTCCTCACTCTCACCCTCGCTGGTGCTGATTAAACTCATTGGAACAGCCAGGTCACTCAGATATATTTCATCCTACAGAAACACACATTTTGTGGCTAGGAGTCCAAAGTTCAAATTTCCCTTTAACAGTAGACATAAATAAAAAGCAACACACTTACGGGTGACTCTGCTTCAAAAGTTTTATGAGTCATATTTGACTCCTTGTTAACTTTTGAATCACAAATAAACAATGTGGTCAGTTAAGATCTGCTTATTCTAGCGTAACTTGATTATTGTAACTCCCTATATGGGGAGAATTACGGATCTTTTGTTGAAAATTTTTTTACAATTTATACAGAATGTGGCTGCAAGATTAAATTTTATGAAGAACAAATTTGATCATGTATCGCCCCTTTTCAACGCTCTTTCAAAAAATGACATCATATTCACTATTTTGCAGACATTCGAAAACTTATTCTATTTCAAAACTTTGTAACTAAGGGGTCTTTTACTAAAAACAATAGTGCATGTTATCTGCTACAGAGTCCATTTTATTCCTGTGGGCCCTGTTGCTAATCATTAGTAAAAGATGCCCCCCTAAATCTTGATCTGGCATTTTATACTTGATTCATGGTTTATTGATTATTATTGTAAACCACCTTGGGTCCAACGTTCATTGGGAAAAGGCAGTACAGAAATGGCAAGATTAGATTAGATTCAGGGTTTTTTTTCTGCCGGTACACACCGGTATGGTGTACTGGCACCTTTTTTACCCCCATACGGCATACCCAACATCCCTCTCTTCCCTCCATACTCCCTGTGTATGGATACAGGTCCAGGATGCCCCCCTTTCTCTCCCGCTAACACTGTCTAGTGCAATTCTGTAAGGAGAAGAAAACGAATCTGCTCAGCGCACTTACTCACCTGAGACCACCTGATCCGTTGCACTGATGCCAGAACTTCTCTATGCCCCCTTCGGATGTAACTTCCTTCTTCCTCATGGCCCGGATTCAGCCAAGGGACGTTCCAGTGTCAGCACAGAGGATCAGGCCTCAGGAAAGTAAAGGATTCATGTTTCTTCAGGTCTTATATACCACTAACATGCCCTGTTTAGGGTTCCGTGGGTTTACACCATTAGTGGGTCGGAGGTTGGTACAATATTATGAGTAGGACATTGGGTAAATGCAGTCTTGTTGGTTAGATACAGTTAGTACCATATTTTGTTTTGTTACATTTGTACCCCGTGCTTTCCCACTCATGGCAGGCTCAATGTGGCTTACATGGGGCAATGGAGGGTTAAATGACTTGCCCAGAGTCACAAGGAGCTGCCTGTGCCTGAAGTGGGAGTTGAACTCAGTTCCTCAGTTCCCAGGACCAAAGTCCACCACTCTAACCACTAGGCCACTCCTCCACTCTTGTAAGTGAGATATTAGGTGAATACAATTTTGTTGGTTAGAATGTTACCAGGAGAGAGAGGAGGAGTCCCAGTCCTGATCCTGGACCTGGGGAGAGAGGGACTAGGCTTCTCTCAAGGAGAATCGCTGGACATGGACAGGAGGGGAAGGGAGTGCAGGGGAGGGGAGAAATGCTGCACATGGATGGATGAAGGGGAGAGAGGAGAATCAATAGAAATGGATGGATGGAGGGGAGGACAGGAAAGAGAGGAGAATTGCTGGACATGGCTGGATGGAGGGGAGGGCAGGAGAGAGGGGAGAATTGCTGGACATGGATGGAGAGGAAAGAGTTCTGGACACGGAGGGAAGGGGAGAGAGGAGAAAAGCTGGATATGACTGAAGGGGAGAGAAGACAGAGGAAGATGCATATGGATGGAGGAGAGGGGGAAAATGCTGGACATGGGTGCAAGAGATGGGAGAGAGGAGAAATGCTGGATATGGATAGAGAGGAGGTAAGAGAAAAGAAGAAGATGCACATGGATGGAGATGAAGGAAAAGGAATAGAGGAGAAAAACTGCACATGGATGGAGAAAATAGGCAAAAGCTGGATCCACTCTATACCTCATCCAGTCAAGTCTGTGGAAGACCCAGCTTTTACTTATGGACGTAGGGCAAGAAGTGAAGGAGGAAAGTAAAGAAATAAATGGACAGGAAGCCCTGGAAACAGAGTTAAGAGAACAGATAGAGAACAACAGGATCAGAGACTGGGACCAACATGATCAGAAAAACAAAGTCACCAGACAACAAAGGTAGAAAAATCATTTTAATTTCATTTTAGTGTTTGGAATATGTCCAATTTGAGAATTTACATTTGCTGTCTTATTTTGCACTGTACAGGAGGAAACATGTTTCTCCTTTTCTGGTATTGTGCTGCATGTAGAGTCTAACTTCTTAGGATTTCAGGTTAATTTTTGAAGAATTTGAAGAGGGGCTGTCTCTGTTCTGCATGTGTGACTGTAAGGCCAAATGTCTGAATAGGGATCTGTTTGTTAGGTTCTGAGATTTTGATAACATATTGTGTTTCAGATTTGGCAAGACTGTTCTCCTAATTCCTGGTCTGTGTGCTAATTTGGTTTGTGTCATTTTGGGTATACTGGAGCTGTTAACAGCTTCCAGAAATTATTTATAATGAAGAAAAAAAAAATCACAAGTTATTTTTGTTCTCCTGTACTGGTGTAATATTTTCAATGATGCCTGGCTGTTAAAAGGGGTTTGAGGTGTGACTACCGTAGGGGCGGAGCAATAGTGACCCCGCCCCTACGATTACCCCTGAGTACCGGTACCTTTTTTTCCTACAAAAAAAGCACCAATTAGATTAGAGAGTGAAATAAAGCCCACCTACCTAGTTAAGCTGTTTGTTGACAGTAGGAGACTTGGAAAGAGCTTTAAGAGGTGATCTTGGGACCTTAGGGAGTAGGGTGAAAAAGTCAAACAAACAAAAAACAATCTCTGTGGTGAACATGGTTATACAATACATTAAGTGTCATATATATATATATATATGCATTAGCACACAGACATTTTCTTAAGTTACTACAAGAACACTTACCAACACCTATTTTGTAGGCAGTAAGGGCTCCCGTGTTATCTGTGCACTAAGCAGATAGCGTGCAGTAATGTAAATGCACTCACTGGTTAGCGCAGGAATACTCACTCTCCACCCGCCCGCCCACCACTGTTCCCTCTAACCTACGTGGGAGTCCTCCAACTGCATTGTTGCCAGTAGGGGGCAGTGCTTCAATATTTTGTTTTCAATCACTAGACAATTCTGCAGAGGTTGCCTGCACTGTTGCCAAGGTTGCGGTTTTCCCGCCCAATTGGACGGCTTTCCGCGACCCACTGCGGGAAATTTTTGACCGTTGCGGGTTGTGGTGGGCGTGGTTAGTGACGTTGGGGGTGGGGCGAGTGACGTTGTGGGTGGGGTTAGTGACGTTGTGGGTGGGGTTAGTGACATCGGGGTGGGGCTGATGACGGCAGGGGCGGGGTTTTGTGTGGGAAATTTTTTTTCAATTTGGCAAGCCTGGTTGCCTGTCCCTCACTATTGGAACAGCAGGATTGGCAGAACTATAGGTGAAAGACTCCTGCTCAGCTTAGAGGGAACAAGTGGACATGCCCCCTCAAAAACCAATTCCGAAAAATTCTTTAGCGTGTAATATTCTTGAATTACCATGTAGCATATCCTGCAATGTTCCATTTTTCACTGCGTCAGGCGCCTGTAGCACATAACAGGTTAGTAAAAGGGCCCCTAAGTGAGTCTAAATTTATATTCATGGAGATTTTATTTTACATGGAAACTTCATGATTCTTTACACATCATGTTTTGCTGTTACTTACACACATGAACAATTAGTTATTAATAGGGAGAAGACAGACCCTCTCAATTCCAAAATGTATTGATGAACAACATGTAGATTAAACTTTCCTTTTGTGACTATGTGTGAAATCCACAGTGTATTTGGGATGAATTTTATAACCGCACATAACTTTTCTTTGTACAAAGCAGAAGTACATTTGCATTTCTGCTTTGAAATGTCTGCTTTTTCTTGAACATTTATTCTTTGGAGGAAAGGGATTGTCGAGGAAACATTCCCTCATCAGCAGTCTGCACGCATACAGGTGCATGTGTGCAAAAGTCCATTTTAGCGAATGGCTTTAAAAATTCATCTCTTCTCGACTAGTGTTTGAGAAACATCATTCCTGACAGGATGTCAAGACAAGTATAAAGGGGTCCTTGTTCTAAGCTGCAGAAAAAGGACCCTGCAGTAGCAGTGGGGGGCCCTTTTTACCGCAGCGGGTAAAAAGCCACTAAACATAAATGGCCATGCGGCAGGGAGAACTTACTGCCACTCATTGAGTACATAACATAAGTACATAAGTGCTGACATACTGAGACAGACCAAAGGTCCGTCAAGCCCAACATCCTGTTTCTAACTGTGGCCAATCCAGGACATAAGGACCGGGTAAGCTCCCAAGACAGTACAATGCATTTTATTCTGCTTATCCTAGAAATAAGCAGTGGATTTTCCCAAGTCCATCTTAATAATGGCTTACGGATTTTTCTTTTAGGAAGCTATTTAAACCTTTTTTAAACCTCGCTAAGCTAACTGCTTTTACTACGTTCTTTTGCAAAGAATCACGTACAAACATTCTATACATGTTATTCCTGGAATTGTGGATTTTTCCCTAGTCCATTTAGTAGCGGTTTATAGACTTGTCCTTTAGGAAACCGTCTAACCCCTTTTTAAACTCTGCCAAGCTAACTGCCTTCACCACGTTCTCCGGCAACGAATTCCAGAGTTTAATTACATGTTGAGTGAAGAAATATTTTCTCTGATTCATTTTAAATGTACTACTTTGTAACTTCATTGCGTGCCCCCTAGTCCTAGTATTTTTGGAAAGAGTAAACAAATGATTCACGTCTAGCCGTTCCACTCCACTCATTATTTTATAGACCTCTATCATATAGACCTCAGCCATCTTTTCTCCAAGCTGAAGAGCCCTAGCCGCTTCAGCCTTTCCCCGTAGGGAAGTCGTCCCATCCCCTTATCATTTTCGTCGGCCTTTTCTTATTCCACTATATCTTTTTTGAGATGCGGCGACCAGAATTGCACACAGTATTCGAGGTGGGGTCACACCATAGAGCGATACAAAGGTATTATAACGTCCTGATTTTTGTTTTCCATTCCTTTCCTAATAATACCTTGCTCTCTTAGCTGCCGCCGCACATTGAGCGCAGGGTTTCAATGCACCATCAATGATGACACTTAGATGCCAGGTTAGCACCTCGCTATAAAAAAATATCCAGCGCACTGGATATGGCGCGTGCTCGAGCTGTAACTACCACAGGTGGCTGCGTTGGGCCGGCTGTAGTTCCAGGATAGTGTGCGGTAAGCCAGCGTTGGGCTTATCGACGCTTTTAAAAGGGCCCCGAAGTTATTCCATTAAACCCAGAGGGGTCAATATATTCTAATGATTTCACTGAGCAGAAATGGCTCCTGGCCGGTTACATTGCTTGTTTAGGGCTAAGCTCTCATTTTCAGCAGCAGTTAAAGGGTTAAGTGCCGCTGAACATGACTAGTTAGCAACCAACTAGTTCTGGGACATTTTGGGGGCGGAATCAGCACTTGGCCAGTTAGGTGCTGATATTCAGCACTTAACGGGCCAAAGTACGCATTTCAATAGTTCCAGAAAAAAGTCAGTCCTTATCGTTATGCAGCAGTTCATTGTAGGCCTCTTTTTACCAAGCTGCGGCAAAAAGGAGACTGCACTGCGTTGTTGCATGTTTTTCACCTGCGCCGAGGCCCCCTTTTAACACAGCAGGTAAAAGGGAAGTCTTCAGGAAATGGCTGTGTGGCAAGTGAAGCACTTGCCATGAGTCCACTTCAAGAGGGAGCCCTTACCGCCATCCATTGAGGTGGCAGTAAGGGCTCCTGCGTTAACCCAACGGCAAGTGGGCAGCACGTGACACTGCCCAATTACTGCTGGATACACCCTGGCACTACAGAAATGACAGCATGCTAGGGTTGGGAAGTACCAATGCTGTAGCCTGGCGGTACTTCCTGTTTAGTGAGCGGTAAGCCCGTGTTGGGTAAAAGGGGCCCTTAACTGGCTATGGTTTTGCCAGCTCTGTAAACCCAGAAATTCAATGCCAGACCCCGGGCAGAACCTGGCATTAAATTTTAGCCATAACTCTGGTGGAAGTGAAGAAATGCAGAGCACCTCTGGCTGAATATCGACCCCCAATTTTTTTGTTTTTGTTCCCAGGCCTAACTGCTGCCATACTTGTATAGGACTAAAAGATTTCAAAGGAAAGCACTAATGAACTTTGATGTTAATAACTAACATATTATTTAAGCAACAAATCCTACCCTCATAACTGATCCAGTTTCCTACAGAGGAAATTGGAGGGTCATGGGATAGGAGGAAATGTCCTATTGTGGATTAAAAACTGGTTGAAGGAGGGGGCTCCAAGGCATAACTCTGTGTGTGTGTAGAGGCGCAGAGATAAACTGGGACAAAGCAATCAACACGATGCCTAGTCTTTCCCCAGAGTGGAAAGCAACATGCTAAAATAGAGCTTCATCTTGGCCTTTCCTCAGGCAGGCGCGTCCCGCCTCCTCTAATACAACTTCTTGTCTTGCGCAGAGGTCCCGAGAGGATCCAAGATGGCCGCAAGCTGTTAGGACGCTGCGACTCACGCTCCTAAACCATGCCGAAACGAAGAGGAAGAATAGCGGGTAGGGCTTCCCCGCTAACTCCCTCATTACCTGGTCCGTTGGATCGATACCTGAGATCGCAGGGAGTCCATCGAGAAGGCGGTTTGCTACCAGATGTACGCGCCGGCGAAACGGAGAATTCGGCGCTCTCTGGACTTGAAGTGACTCTAAGCCCCGCTGAACGCACTCCTCCTCCCCAGCCGATAGGCGCCAGTTCCTTTCTCCTGGATTCGACAGGGTCTACTCCCACAGAGGTTAGGGGCCCAGAAGAACGCCGAATCGAAGCCTCCCTTACTACAGAGAGAGAACTGGAGATCAGTTTGCCCGTGGAAACGCTGCAAACTGAGGTGAGAGAAGCTGAGGGACAAAGTGAAGACACAGACCAGCCTGTAAGGTTTGAATTACCTAAAGAATTTACGATTAAACCTAAAGACGTTACATTGGAAGCTTTGTGGGATTTGGTTTCCAATCTGGGACAAGTTTTCCTTAAACAGATGAATGATTTTCAGCCCAAAGTTAAATCCTTGGAAATTAACCTAGGGGTACAAGAGCAACAAATTAAAGACTTGAATGGGAAACTTGTCAATCTGGATCAGAGAATTATGAAGCTTGAAACTTTACAACCTATTATGGTGAAAGATTTGACAAGTCTTAGAGATAAAATGGAAATATTTGACAATTACACTAAAAATCATAATCTTAGATTTATTAATTTTCCTCGACTTCAAAATGTTACCCCTATGGACATGCTAAAACGCTACATGCGTGAAAATTTACTAATTCCTGAACAGAATTTGCCACCAATGACTATGGTTTATTATATTCCTGGGAAAGGAACCTCTCAACCCGAAGCTCCGATTGATGTCTCTCTTTTACTTGAGACCTCTGATACTGAATTGGCAACCGCGGCTACACTAGTGGCCACGGTAGCATTGTTACCAGATAAGAATTGGATTTTTCGTTTGTTTTTCCGTAATAAAGATAAACCCTTTTTGGGTTTAAAAGTTTTACTTTTTCCTGACGTCTCTAAGGAGACTCGACGACGAAGGAAACAATTCCTTCTCCTTAGGCCTGAGGTTTTGCACTTGGGGGGTACCTTTTTTTTAAGATACCCCTGCAAGTGCATAGTAAGGCTTAGGGAGAAAAAATATGTATTTACAGAGCCGTCCCATGTGTCCGCACTTATAACCTCAGTGAAAATGGAAAAGCGTTAATTATAATTGTGCTCTACTTAACAGCTTTTGTATAATTTCTTTTTTATAATTTCTTGATAATTTGTCTCCGCTATTTTCCTGAAATCTTGGATCACAATTATGGACTTGAGTATAATTTTTCCATTGTGAAGCTTACCCTTCACTTTTTTATTTCCTGTTTTTATTTTACAATTCTGTAATTACTATAAACTTTACCTGAACAAGAGGTTTGTCTTGTAATATAATGGAAAATGTTAATAAATAAAATAAAAAAAAATAAAATAAAAAATAAAAAAAAAAACTGGTTGAAGGATAGGAAACAGAGAGTGGGGTTAAATGGGCAGTATTCACAATGGAGAAGGGTAGTTAGTGGGGTTCCTCAGGGGTCTGTGCTAGGATCACTGCTTTTTAATATATTTATAAATGATTTAGAGATGGGAGTAACTAGCGAGGTAATTAAATTTGCTGATGACACAAAGTTATTCAAAGTCATTAACTCGCGACAGGATTGTGAAGAATTGCAGAAGGACCTTATGAGACTGGGCGGCTAGATGGCAGATGACGTTTAATGTGAGCAAGTGCAAGGTGATGCATTTGGGAAAAAAGAACCCGAATTATAGCTACGTCATGCAAGGTTCCACGTTAGGAGTTACGGACCAAGAAAGGGATCTGGGTGTCGTCGTCGTCGATAATACGCTGAAACCGTCTGCTTAGTGTGCTGCTGCGGCTCGGAAAGCGAATAGAATGTTGGGTATTATTAGGAAAGGTATGGAAAACAGATGTGAGGATGTTATAATGCTGTTATATCGCTCCATGGTGCGACTGCACCTTGAGTATTGTGTTCAGTTCTGGTCGCCACATCTCAAGAAAGATATAGTGGAATTGGAAAAGGTGCAATGAAGGGCGACTAAAATGATAGCGGGAATGGGACGACTTCCCTATGAAGAAAGATTAAGGAGGCTAGGGCTTTTCAGCTTGGAGAAGAGACGGCTGAGGGGAGACATGATAGAGGTATATAAAATAATGAGTGGATGTGAAGTGTCTGTTCCTGCTTTCCAAAAATACTAGGACTAGGGGGCATGCGATGAAACTACAGTGTAGTAAATTTAAAACAAATTGGAGAAACGTTTTCTTCACCCAATGCATAATTAAACCCTGGAATTCGTTGCCGGAGAACATGGTGAAGGCGGTTAGCTTGGCAGAGTTTTTAAAAAGTGTTGGACAGTTTCCTAGAGGACAAGTCCATAAACCGCTACTAAATGGACTTGGGAAAAATCCACAATTCCGGGAATAACATGTACAGAATGTTTGTACGTTTGGGAAGCTTGCCAGGTGCCCTGGGCCTGAATTGGCCGCTGTTGTGGACAGGATGCTGGGCTCAATGGACTCTTGATCTTTTCCCAGTGTGGCATTACTTATGTACTTATGAATCACCACCTTTGGACAAAACCAAACACCTTTTCTTCCTTTGGCCAGCCCAGTGGCTCAGTGTGTCAGGACTCTATGCTACCCTGTGGCAGATCTGGGTTTAATTCCCATCCCTGGCTTTACTGTCTGAGCTGACTGGGGGGAGAATAGGTCACCACATGCTTGATGGTGACAACCTGAGGCCAGAGTTAAGAACAAAAATGTGTTGCCATACTGGGAGAGACCAAAGGTCATTCAAGCCCCAACAGTGGCCAATCCAGGTCACAAGTATCTGGCAGAACCCAGAACAGTAAAATAAATTTTATGCTGCTTATCCTAGAAATAAGCAGTGGATTTTTCTCAAGTGCATCTTAATAATGGCTTTCTTTTTTTTTAGTAAATGAACCAAACCCTTTTTAAACCCTGCTAAGCTAACTGATTTTTTACCACATAAATTAACATTTCTGCCTGAGGACTGTGGGGCTGTCACTGTAATGACTGGGTAGAGGAGACGCGAGATCGGGGGTGGTGGGGAGGTAAAAATGAAACAGTAGGTAGTGAATGGCGCCATTATCCAAGGAGAGGCTGAGTCTAACTGAGCTAGGAAACCCAAAGGAACAGGCACAAACTGAACCCAAAAAATAATGAAAAAGGACCCCAGCTGCCCTGGTGGACTCGCACATCTTAGCTATGCGTATGTGCGAGTTTGGTCCACACTACTCGCAGACTCTGCCTGCTCCACAACACGCAATAATGGTAGCATTTGAGCATTTCTGCCATGACATTTTCCTGGGACTGGGTTACATAAACCAACAAACTCTTTTATGGGTCTTAGTTATGTGAAGGGTTTGATTTATTGTACGGTTCTCTCATAGACACAAAAAGGGGGGGGAGAGACAGGTGCTACAGGTTCCTACACACACACACATTCTTCTGCTCTATGGGAAGAAGGGGATAGCATGAAAAACTACTTTAGTTCAAAGGGAAAGACATGCATCCAGAAAATTACTTGACCATACTACCCAGTTAAAACTTCCATACCTCACTAGAAGAGGCTGTGGGTCTGTAAAGACTTCAGACTTCTTTGTGTCTGCTTTCAGATCACATCTGCCCAGTCCAGCATCACCAATGGGTCCCACCATCAGGCCCTACTTGTGCCCAAATACAAAGGCATTATATTTGGGTTTTTAGGATCCCACAGTAAATATACACGAGGTGTATTTGCATACAATAGAGACATGCCATGCATATTCAATGGGGTTGTAGCCCTGAAGGCCCAGATTTGGAAACACCTGCCTTAGTTAAGGTGACTTTGCTTTATCAAGTTATGGTACAGGGGAAGTTAAATCTGAAAATGTGGCCTGTTCCTTGTCTAGTGATGTTTATAGGTATCATAATACTGACACACATACACTCAAAAATCACAACTGGGGCATCGGCTGCCAATGGATCAGTAAAAATAAGGACATGGAGCAAAAGTGACTGACTTACAGGCCTGGAGGTCTTGGATTTTGGGCTTTAACTACATTTTATTTTTACCACAGAAGCAGGGGTGTCGCCAGACACCCAATTTTGGGTGGGCCTGGGCCCAAGATAGGTGGGCAGAAGAACTGTGCCTTGTCCCACAAGTGATTTGGTCTCTCCCTCTCTCGCTTGCATTAGGGTTACCATTTTGTGTCCTCTGAAAAAGAGGATACATGTCACGCCCCCTACCCCGCCCCGCCACGCCTCATGCCCCGCCCCTGCCCCGCCCCCTTCAGGTCCTCTTTCCGCCCCTATTCCCCGCCCCCCCATCACATACCCCCCCTCACTTACTTTCTAGCCCTGGTGGTCTAGTAGCGTCTTCTCTTTGGGGCAGGAAAGAGCCCCCTCTTTCCTGCCCGGAGCCCTGCCTGCCCTTGCCTGCTGCATCTTCCTCGGTCTGGCTGGGGATTCAAAATGGCCACCGAGAGTTGAAGCGGCCTCGCAAGAGTTCAACTCTCAGCGGCCATTTTGAATCCCCAGCCAGACCGAGAAGGATGATAGACAGGGGAAGCAGCGCTCCGGGCAGGAAAGAGGGGGCTCTTTCCTGCCCCAAAGACGTCACTAGACCACCAGGGAACATGGTAAGGAAGGGGAGGGGGACGGGAGACCAGACCCACGGCGCCGATCGCCCGCCCACACGCCCACCGCACGCACGCGCCTGCCCGCACCCGCGCCCACTTTTGTCCAGAAATCCGGACAAACGTGGGCGCGGGCAAAATCCGCCGGACGCCCCGGACATGCCCCCAGCCAGACCGAGGAAGATGCAGCAGGCAAGGGCAGGCAGGGCTCCGGGGAAATCCGGACGTATGGTAACCCTAGCCTGCATGCCACATGGTCTCTCAAACATCCCCTCCCCCGCATACCTTTGAAATCGCAGATTTTCACTGGCAGCGAGCAGCGACTAATACACACTGTTCATGTTGACCCCACAGCCTTCCCTCTGATGCAACTTCCTGTTTCCACCTAGGCAGGACTACATCAGAGGGAAGGCTGTGGGGCCGGTGGGAGCAGTATGTATCGGTCACTGCTCACTGCAGGCAAAAATCTGCTATTTACAAGGTATGCAAGAGGGACAGTTGTTGGGAGTTTTCGGCTGGTGGGGCTTGGGGGTCCCTGCCAGCCACATCATAGGTGTGCTGCTACTAGGTGGGCCTGGGCTTTGCTACTGCACAGAAGCATTTTAAGTGCTTATATGCAAACAAAAACTAATGCAAGACAAGAAAATAAAAAAGCACAAATTTGCAAAGTCCTCAGCATCTCAAGGGGAAAACCAGTTGGCGGCAGGTGAAAGCCTACAGCAGCCTGGGCTGGGGAGAACTGACTCACAGCCAAGACTTCAAAGTTTGGTCTTCAGTTGATTTGGTCATGCAGAATCAGCAGGCTCTGATTTTGGATTTTATTTTAGGTGGGGGGGGGGGCGATCTTGGTGGGATTTGGACTAGGTTGGATGCCTGTGAATCTTTGCCCCTTCAGTGTTCACAAAATGGAAGTTGCTCAAATGTAAATCACCTTCCCAATAAGATCAGAACTGGGGAAATAAAGGAGATTCTGGTCTGGGTTCATCCAAATCAATTTGTGGGCTGACCCTAATCCCACCTCCAGGGCTGAACAAGGGGGGGGGGGAGGGGAAATCAGCTCATAATCCTAAACTAATAAGCGCTGTGACCTCATAATACCTCTTACCATATATGGGCTGGGGATTGATGATACTCCCCCCTTCTTGGGTTGAGGCACGGTCTTCATTTTCTCAGGTCCACATATGCATGCCCTTAAACTACAAATATTTCTGAATCACTGCTACAGGCAGGAAATGAGAAACAAGCCCCTGAATTTATAATTTTTAAAGTACGGGGAACCAGGGGCGTAGCCAGACAACAGATTTTAGGTGGGCCTAAACAAGAAGTGGGTGGGCACCAAGTGTTCTCCCTCCCCCCAACCACCACCAAAAAAATCTCAGCTGGCGGGAAAATGCTTATTTCTACCTTGGCAGTCTGTAGCAGGCATGCGCTGAAAACTGAGAATGCGCAGATGCTGGTAGTGTTTTCATTACCATCGGGGAAGTCTGCAGCTGGCCGAGCTTGGGATTCCCACTAGCTACCGCTAAACGTGTGCTACTGTTGGATGGGCCTGAGCCCTAAATGGGTGGGCCCTGGCCCACCCAGGCCCACCTGTGGCTACGCCACTGCGGGGAACCACTTTGGTTTTATGCGCATCTGGGGCATGCTCAATGGAGTCGCTCTGCCTCCTTTATTCCAGATGTGCAGGGTATTGTCCTAGGAGGTGTACATTAGGGTTAGCAGCTGGCTCCATGGCATCTGGATCGGCTGAGCCAGTCCTATTTTACCTGCTCCTTCCCCCTTCCCCTCTTTGACTTGTAAGGTCAAGCAGTTTTTAAGAAAGGCGGCAACCCTAAGCTCATAGATGCAATAGGAGTTAAAACCTGGTGATAAGAAACTAGAAACCTTAATACAAATGTGTGAAGTGATAATAACGGGGGAGGAGGAGGGTTTACAATTCATCAGGTATGTGTTTCTGTGGCTGAGCTTACAGCCTCCTATGTTCCCATTTACAGTGACCAGGTAGCTCTGTTTTGCAGGCAGATCCTGGTTTTACCCCCCCAGATCTTCATTTATTTATTTTAGGGGCATCAGGACTGCACCTCTATGTATGTTGGGTAAAACCAGGATTAGATCCTTTGGTCCTGACTAAAAATGACCTCATTACACATGACCAGGGCTTTTTTTGAGGGGGTACTGAGTACCAGCACCTTTTCCGTTGTCTGCTAAAATTGACCCATGGACCCCAAGTTTTAATGAAAGAACAGTCTCTACACACCAATTCTGCCTTGTCATACATTCTGTGACCGGTTGCAGGGGGCCTGGCTATTGAGGGATGGGTCCCTCAGTGATTACCCCACCCCTGAAGAGTGGCCTGGCATTTGAATACGGGCACCTTTTCCAGTGTCTCCTAAAATTGACCCATGGACCACAAGTTTAATGAAAGAACTCAGGCTCAAGACACCAGTTCTGCCTTTGTCATAGATTCTGTGACTGGTTGCAGCAGGGAGGGGGGCTGGCTATTGTGGAGCGAGTCCCTCAGTGATCACCCCACCCCTGAAGGGTGGCCTGGCATTTGAGTACGGGCACCTTTTCCAGTGTCTCCTAAAATTGACCCATTGACCACAAGTTTAATGAAAGAACTCAGGCTCAAGACACCAATTCTGCCTTTGTCATAGATTCTGTGACTGGTTGCAGCAGGGGGGGGGCTGGCTATTGTGGAGCGAGTCCCTCAGTGATCACTCCACCCCTGAAGGGTGGCCTAGCATTTGAGTACCGGCACCTTTTTTAACTAGGAAATACGCACTGCACATGACCGATGCTAAAATCTCTCATTGATCCCTATGTAATATCATCCCAGGTATCCTCTACTGGGATCAGTCGGTAACCTGGCAGAATCAAATCCTACAATCCTATTTATCTTTTTCAGGGTGAGAGGAACAAGACATCAGATGGGCTGCAAGAGGGGAAATGGCCTGGTTTCCGCTATGAAACATCAGGCTTTAAAGAAAACAATTCGACAGCATAACGACACATCAACAGGGGCAAATATTACACTGTGGTTCTCAACCAAGTCCTTCAGCACACAAGCAGCTAGTCAGGTTTTCAGGGAACCTATGCTGAAAGAATTTGCTTGCACTGTCATATGTAAATCGCTTTGACTGTAATCACGGAAAGGCGGTATATCAAATCCCACCACCCTTCAGTGTTTGCAGATCCTTTTCATGTCTATTCATTGCAACGACCCTAAAAGCCTGACTGGCTGGTTGTTTCCCAGGGAGTAGCTTGAGACCAGTGGAAAAATTGAGGTGGGGCCCCCTATAACGCTATTGCTTTCAAGGTAGTGTGGGGGGGGGGGGGGGTAGGATGCACATTTCCTAAAGCGGACATATTTCAATAAATAAATTCTGAAAAAAATACTTTCTTTTTCAACCTTTGTTGGCTGAGCATTGCTTTTGTCCTAGTGTCTCTTTTCTGCTTTTTTTTTTTTGTCCAGGGTCTCCTGTTCTTTTGACATTTCTTCTCTATGTCCGAAATCCATCTTTCTTATATATGAGATCTGTCCTGTTCAATTTCTCCCCTCTCTGTCTGTGTCCCTGTGCTGTGCGTCCTCTAGAACCAGCACCTCTTTTGTATCCTTGTCCTTCCTCATGTCTACCTTCTGGAGTGGAGGAGTAGCCGAGTGGTTAGTGCAGTGGACTTTGATCCTGGGGAACTGGGTTCAATTCCCACTGCAGCTCCTTGTGACTCTGGACAAGTCACTTAACCCTCCATTGCCCCTGGTACAAAATAAGTACCTGAATATATGTAAACCGTTTTGAATGTAGTTGCAAAAACCTCAGAAAGGCGGTATATCAAGTCCCAATTCCCTTTCTCTCCTCTTTCTTCCATTCCTCCTGTGCCCCCTTGAGCCCCCACCCACCTATTTTATGTAGTCTGGCATCTCTCTCTCTCTCTCTCTCTCTTACTCCCTCCAATTGGACCAGTGTCTCTCCTTCAGTCCAGTCTCTGCCTCTCTGTTTCCCCCCCACCCCAGTTCACATTCTGCCCCTCTCTTCCCCTTCCCTGTGCTCCAGGTCTCTCTCGTCCCTAAGCCCCCACCCCACCCCAGGTCCAGCATCTCTCTCCCTTTCTTTCCCTTCGCCTTTGATCAGGCTTTCTCCCCTCCCCCCAGCCACCCGTATGGGTCCACAGCATCTGCCTATTTTCATTCCCTCCCCTGGGTCACAGCAAAGGCAGCACTGAAGGTGGCTTTCTGTCCTCTGCTGTGTCTCACTTCTCTGATGCAACGTCCTCTGGGCAGGATGCGGCAGAGGACAGGCCCTCCTAGACAGAGAGCAGTCTTCAACGCTGCCTCTGCCATGACTCACCAGCGTTTGGAGGATGGGGGGAATGGAGGTAGGCAGATGGCGGACCTGTGTGGGTGCACATTGGGGGTGGGGTGGGGAAGGAGCTCCAACTTCAGGCGGCCCCTACCATTTGGCAGCCCTGGGCATTTTGCTGGACTATGCCCCTGGTTGAGACCTACTGAATTAGAGTCTCAGCTGGCTAGCTGGCACTCACCAGATTTTGTGTTTACAAGAGGGACATACTCTTGAAAAAAACATTTTGTCAAGGCGGTTCCTGAGAGGGTCCGCTGCACAAACAGGGTTCTGAAAGCAGGCCCCCCCCCTTATGTGTATGGGCCACACACTGCTTTAAAGGAGCTCTGAACCTAACTCTTCAGACACAACCAACTAGTCTGGATTTCAGGATATCTACAATGAATATAGATCTAATCTAATCTAGTCCTTTTCTGCGCACATCCAGCAAATAGCCAAGACCTGTCGCTTCTTCCTCTATAACATTAGCAAAATTCGCCCCTTCCTCTCCGAGCACACCACCCAAACTCTCATCCACTCTTTCATTACCTCTCGCCTTGACTACTGCAACCTACTCCTGACCGGCCTCCCATGTAGCCATCTATCCCCCCTTCAGTCCATCCAGAACTCTGCCGCACGTCTTATCTTCCGCCTTAACCGATATACTCATATCACCCCTCTCCTCAAGTCACTTCACTGGCTCCCAATCAGATACCGCATACAGTTCAAGCTTCTCTTACTCACCTACAAATGCACTCGATCTGCGGCCCCTCCGTACCTCTCTACCCTCATCTCCCCTTACGTCCCTACCCGTAACCTCCGCTCTCAAAACAAATCCCTCCTTTCAGTACCCTTCTCCACCACCTCCAACTCCAGGCTCCGCCCCTTCTGTCTCGCCTCACCCCATGCCTGGAACAAACTCCCTGAGCCCATACGCCGTGCCCCCTCCCTACCCATCTTCAAATCAATGCTCAAAGCCCACCTCTTCAATGTCGCCTTCGGCACCTAACCACTACACCTCTTCTCAGGAAAACTTATCTACCCCAACTTGACATTTCGTCCTTTAGATTGTAAGCTCTTCCGAGCAGGGACTGTCCTTAATTGTTAATTTGTACAGCGCTGCGTAACCCTAGTAGCGCTCTAGAAATGTTAAGTAGTAGTAGTAGTAGTAGTCTATCACAGAACTTGATTAGTCGCATATATCTCTAAAATAGATACAACTTACAAAATAAGAAAAACAAAACCACACAATAATGGGGACAACAGTATACAGTTACAGTAACAAGATTAAATAAGTCACAATACTAATTTAAATCAAATAAAAATGTTTTCACTTGCTTTCAAAAGAGCAAATAATTTGGAACCATCCTGATAGTACTGGGTACGGTACTCCAGTCATAAATAGCCTGGAATGAAAACATAGATTTGAGTAGACACTTTTAATGAATATCTTTGACAGAGGGACATTTCAGTAACAATTGACAACAGGTTCAGGGGCTGCCTCCATAAAACAAGAAACATATTACAAGCAATGTTTTAAAAAATCACGGCCCTTCAAAGGAAGTCAATGCAATTCCTGCAAATCACTGGTAACACTGTCAAACGTACTAATTGGAAAGATAACACACATTTACATGCACACTGGAAACCTGACTGGCTGGGTGCAGGGCTGCCAAGGGGGGGGGGGGGGAGAGCAGGGGAGCAAAATTCTACGGCCCGGGCCTCCAAAGGGGGCCTGGTACTGGGGTCTCTCTCTCTCCTGCTCCTAACGGAACCCAAGTGATTGTGTCCCGACAGAAGCAGAAAATTCCAGCGCTGGGCCCCCCTTGGAGGCTGGGGAGGACCTGGAGATCTTCTGCCCATTGCTGAGCTGCTACTTTTCCTCTCAGGCACACAAGCCCTGAGAGGAAAAGCAGGGGCGGGCAGGCAGCGCTGGAGGAAGACGTCGTCTGCTGGCGGCCCGCCAACCAAGGTATTTCAATTCTGTTGTGACAACGGCAGCGATCGGGGGGGGGGGGGGCAGCAGACGATGATTGGGGGGCAGCAGCTGCCCTGCCCCGGGGTCCAGTGGCGGCGATCCTGCCCCGGGCCCGGTTCAGTCTTTCAGTTGCTCTGGATGGATGTGTCCTGGGGATGGGGCTGAGGACACTGCTATAAAGGCCGACAATCCAGAAGCAGAGGACAACACCAAAGAAAGGGATTTAGATGATCTCTTCCCAAGCCGGCATGTCTGCCTCAGTCTTGACAGCCTGAGGGACAGGAAGATACTTGACAGCGTGCCCGGAAACCTCCAAATCTTTGGGGACAGGCTGAGTTATGATTTATCCAAACTTGATATACAACCAGATCTACAAAGGTTGAGGCAGTTTACATCATGCCAAATACAGAATGTCCTGGGTCTGCCCTTAATTCAATTGCCAATTAGTGACACTAAAGAGCTAGGCGGTATTCTATAACGTACACACCAACATTGCTTAGCGTGAAAGTGCGCAGGGATGCAAACATGAGTATGGGCAGGTCACGGAAGTGTCTCTGGAATTTACATGGTACGTATAGAAAGCTATAGGTTACACGCACACCAAGCTACAATTAGACGCCAACTGTTGCAACTGTAATTATGGAATTGGAACTAAGCACATGGCATTGGGGCAGCTAAATCTTGGCATCAATTTATAGAATTGCCATCAGTGTTTTGTTCAAAACTCTTCAGTTCAAAGTAACGCATCTGGCTAGGACTTTGTAATGGTTATTTTGGACCTGGCTCTTTCCTCCTGGGTTCTCCCAGGCTAAGGCACTATGAATCTTCATTTAGAAGTATCTGGCCATTTTTCCTTGTCTTATATCTCTCTCCCAATCATTTTAGTCTACTTATTGCAACGGCAGTCCGGTCTCCTTCCTGAAGCCTGCAGTCACGGGTTCTAAATCCAGTCACCAGGTGCCATCATTGTCTTACTGCCGAGTTCCCTCATTCGAGGGGTTGTGTCTCTGCACCTTCCCAGCTATGGACACCCTGGAGATCAGAAGACCTGAAATGGGAATCAACTAAAGATGTCAAGTTACCCAGTTTCAGGCTGGAGACTATTTGGCTAGTTCCCCCCAAAGCAGTGTGGGATTCGTAGTCCCTGATTCTGCCCATTGAAATACTACTACTACTACTACTACTTAACATTTCTAAAGCGCTACTAGGGTTATGCAGCGCTGTACAATTTAACATGGAAGGACAGTCCCTGCTCAAGGAGCTTACAATCTAAAAGACAAATGTACAGTCAATCTGATAGGTCAGACAGATTGGGGCAGCCTATATGTTCGAAAGGTTAGGTTCCGAAAGCAGCATTGAAGAGGTGAGCTTTAAGCAAGGATTTGAAGATGGGTAGGGAGGGGGCTTGGCGTAGGGGTTCAGGAAGATTGTTCCAGGCATAGGGTGAGGCAAGGCAAAATGAGCGGAGCCTGGAGTTGGCAGTGGTGGAGAAGGGAACTGAGAGGAGGGATTTGTCATGTGAGCGGAGGTTACGGGCAGGAACGTAGGGGGAGATGAGGGTAGAGAGGTAGGGTGGAGCAGCAGAGTGAGTGCATTTGTAAGTAAGGAGGAGAAGCTTGAATTGGATGCGGTATCTGATCGGAAGCCAGAAATCAATGCTACAAGTCCCATAATGCACCTGGATAGGGGTGTTCAGAAATCCAGGATTGTCCCAAACTCTCCAGCCTGGAACTGTTTAACGTAGCACTTCTGAATCAACCCAGGGGCAGTATGATCACAGAGCCACTGTGGCAGCCCTAATTCAGAAAAATGAAGCCTGCCAAAAACCCCCCTTCTAAAGCAGGAAACATGACCCTCATTTTTTACTACTAAAGCAAAACAGATAATGGAGGGGGAGGACTCGGAGGAGGGAGGGTCAGTATTATTCTGAAGAATGTTAACATTCTTGTCCTGAACTATCTGTTTCTCCCCATTAAATCGAGATAAATGAATTTTAAGGCTCTGGAAATGAGTTTCCAGCATCTAGAATTCTATCACAGTGGCAACTAAAAGAATCAGTACGTTTCCGCAGAGGTCACAGAATCAATCATTTCCCCCAGACCAATTTTACATTCTAGGTTATTGTCTGATGCCTACTGCTTTAGGAGAAAGGTTTCACAAGCCAAGCAAAGCAGAAAAAATATAAATCCTTAACTTCCATCTTAGGTGTCTCAGACAACGTAATAATATTTGCCAACCACAAAGAAGGAAATTTGAAGAGGGCTGAAATAGGAACAGCAAGGCAGCTATCTTAATGCCAAATCCCTATAATGCAATGCAAATCTATATAAATAATTCTCACCTCCAATTCTGAAGCTCACTGTGTGGCAGGGAAACACTGAAGCCCTGTACTGTTGCAGCCTCTCACACCACTCATTCTCACTCTCACTCATACACCCGCCCTCAGCCACGCCCCATCCGGACATAATTCGCAACTCCAACGTTCGAATGAAGCCACTCAAGCTCCACCCACTTTTGTGAAGGGTTCGTGGAGTCATGGTGGTGAAGCCTGTCCACTGCCCATACCTGTCTGTCACGCCCTCGCGTCGAACGTCATGATGTTGACGCTACATCACTCCTATCTGTACCCTTTTCCACCACCGCTAACTCCAGACTCCGCCCCTTCTGCCTCGCATCACCTTATGCCTGGAACAGACTTCCCGAGCCCATACGCCATGCGCCCTCCCTGCCCATTTTCAAGTCCTTACTCAAGGCCCATCTCTTCTCCCTTGCTTTTGGCGCCTAACCACCTTCCCCATTCATGATACCTACACTGACTACAAAGTTGTTACCTTTAGATTGTAAGCTCTCTCAAGCAGGGACTGTCCTGCCCCATGTTTAAACTTGTACAGCGCTGCGTAACCCTAGCAGCGCTATAGAAATGCTAAGTAGTAGTAGTAGTAGTACATCACGACACCCCGCGCCACAGAACACAAGTGCCAATTAAACCAGGAACGCCCCGCAGCCGACAACACACATGCGCCTCCGCAGGAAAGGGATCGTGGATTCATGCTGCTAAAGCCCATGCAACTCCCCATGTCTGTATGCCCCGCCCACACGTCAGAACGCAATGACGTGAAGGGCGGGGCGGTAGACAGAGCGGCGCTGATACAGGACTTGGAGGGAGATCCCGGAGCCTCCCTCCGAATTTCGGGTGACATGGCAGAGTAGCGACGAGCCCAAAACAAAAATAAAACACCGAGAGGGAACTGTAGCTCCGCCCTTACGTCAAAACGCTATGACATCGAGGGCCAGTAGAGACAGCGGCGCCAAAACAGCACTTCTGGGAGATCCCGGTGCCCTCCTCGGTAAGCACCTGGCTAGCGCCCGTTTCATTAGTTTCCGAAACGGGCCCTTTTTTTACTAGTGATACATATTCTGCTCAAGGAGAGAAGAGACTTGTCTAGGTTTATGTGAAACAGAAGAGGCTGGGTTAGTCCCACTAAACACATGAAGATGTAGTTCTGATTTTATATTAGGGCCAATTTAACCATTACGTGAACCAATCGCCTAGGATGCCAATTACCATGGCTACATTCTTTCTGCCCCCTCACCTCCCTCTGTACTTTCTCATAGGGCCTCTGCAGGGCTGAAGAAAGGAAGCCTCTTCTCAGGGCTTTTTTTGAGAGGGTGCTTGGGGGTACTAAGTACCGGCACCTTTTCCATTGTCTGCTAAAATTGACCCATGGTCCCCAACTTTTAATGAAAGAGCTCAGGCTCTACACAATAATTCTGCCTTATCATAGATTTTTTTTTTTATTTATGTTTTTATTTTTGTTACATTTGTACCCTGCGCTTTCCCACTCATGGCAGGCTCAATGCGGCTTACATGGGGCAATGGAGGGTTAAGTGACTTGCCCAGAGTCACAAGGAGCTGCCTGTGCCTGAAGTGAGAATTGAACTCAGTTCCTCAGTTCCCCAGGACCAAAGTCCACCACCCTAACCACTAGGCCACTCCTCCACTGTTGCTACTATTTGAGATTCTACATGGAATGTTGCTATTCCATTAGCAACATTCCATGTAGAAGTCGGCCCTTGCAGATCACCAATGTGGCTGCGCAGGCTTCTGCTTCTGTGAGTCTGACACTATTCCACTAGCAACATTCCATGTAGAAGTCGGCCCTTGCAGATCACCAATGTGGCCGCGCAGGCTTCTGCTTCTGTGAGTCTGACACTATTCCACTAGCAACATTCCATGTAGAAGTCGACCCTTGCAGATCACCAATGTGGCCGCACAGGCTTCTGCTTCTGTGAGTCTGACGTCCTGCACGTACGTGCAGGACGTCAGACTCACAGAAACAGAAGCCTGCGCAGCCTTCTACATGGAATGTTGCTAGTGGAATAGCAACATTCCACGTAGAATCTCCCATAGTAGCAACATTCCATGTAGAATCTGCAATAGTAGCAACATTCCAAGTAGAATCTCCAATAGTAGCAACAGTCCATGTAGAATCTCCAGTAGTAGGATCATTCCATGTAGAATCTCCAATAGTAGCAACATTCCATGTAGAATCTCCAATAGTATCTATTTTATTTTTGTTACATTTGTACCCCGCGCTTTCCCACTCAGGCAGGCTCAATGCGGCTTACATGGGGCAATGGAGGGTTAAGTGACTTTCCTTTGCCTGAAGTGGGAATCAAACTCAGTTCCTCAGTTCCCCATGACCAAAGTCCACCACCTTAACCACTAGGCCACTCCTCCACTGTTGCTACTATTTGAGATTCTACATGGAATGTTGCTATTCCACTAGAAACATTCCATGTAGAAGTCGGCCCTTGCAGATCACCAATGTGGCCGCGCAGCCTTCTACATGGAATGTTGCTAGTGGAATAGCAACATTCCATGTAGAATCTCCAATAGTAGCAACATTCCATGTAGAATCTCCAATAGTATCTATTTTATTTTTGTTACATTTGTACCCTGCGCTTTCCCACTCATGGCAGGCTCAATGCGGCTTACATGGGGCAATGGAGGGTTAAGTGACTTGCCCAGAGTCACAAGGAGCTGCCTGTGCCTGAAGTGGGAATTGAACTCAGTTCCTCAGTTCCCCAGGACCAAAGTCCACCACCCAAACCACTAGGCCACTCCTCCACTACTAGGTATGAGTAGTGCTTGATATACTCCTAAATAATGCCTAAGAGTGTACGTGATGATGGATTTCTAAGTAAATAGTCTGTCCTGCATCAACATAAAGCACATTCACAGTTATGGAAACTTAGAAGTTCACAAACATTTTTCACATTATCCTATAACTTAAACTTTGCCATTACAGTAGATTTGCATCTGGTCAACATCTCAACACACAGCACGGTATCTTGCAAAATAATTACCACAATGACCCGTATTCTTCAACTTTGCTATAAAAACAAACAGAAGTGTTTTATTCCCCAGGAACTCACCACACAAAAACATTTCTGATTGTGGTGTAATCTCTGCAAAAATATAAACCCCCTCTAGTCCCAAGTATATTGTGAAGTATCTGTAATACAAAACCTACAAAAATCACTCTGGTCTATACAGTTAATCTAGGTCACTATAATACCACTAACTTACAGAAGTAACACAAGAAGAACCCGACCTAGGAAAAAGCAACACAGTAAATATTACAGTGGGGCCTAGAACATCAATAACAAGCATGGCATGGAACCTGGTACAATCAATGGTGCTCAGTCATCTAGACTATTGCAACGCACTATATGCCAGCTGCAAAGAACAAATAATCAAGAAACTCCAGACAGCCCAGAACACTGCAGCTAGACTCATATTTGGCAAACCAAAATTTGAAAGTGCCAAGCCCTTACGAGAAAAATTACACTGGCTCCCACTTAAGGAACGCATCACGTTCAAAATATGCTCACTAGTTCACAAAATTATCCACGGAGACGCACCAGCTTACAAGTCAGACTTGATAAACCTACCACCTAGGAACGCCAAAAGATCATCCCGCACATACCTTGATCTGCACTTCCCCAGTTGCAAAGGAATGAAATACAAACTAATGCATGCGTCAAACCTCACCTACCTGAGCACGCAGTTATGGAATGCACTACCGCGCAGCTTGAAATCGGTCTACGAAAGAACGAACTTCCGCTCTTTACTGAAGACCCACCTCTTTAATAAAGCCTATCACAAAGATCAACCAATGTGAATATGTACAAATCGCCGATCTATATTTAGAATTGTCTCTTAATATCTGCTTGTACACTATTATTCTGTCTTATTATCATCATGCTGACCAAAACCCTGCAATACTAAATGTTTATTAACTAACATTCTTCCACTATTCATGATGTATTGTAAGCCACTTTGAGCCTGCCAAGAGGTGGGATAAGGTGGGATACAAATAAATAAATTAATTAATTAAATCATGAGCGTTTGTTACATTTTTGTCAGAGCGATTCTACTAATAGATTAATATGTGTACTGCCACATACATCTGGTATTTCCTATGTTGTTAAATCCATACACACCTTAAAAACCTAGAGGACAATGTTTCCCTACAAAATGGAACACAACACATGCATGTATTCTGATGTTTACGAAACCTACTACAATCAACCTCTGGATATTCTGTCATCGGTTGGCCTATGTCCCTTCTCTACTACTTGAAGTTTTCCATTAAATCCATACACAAATTTTGGCATGTTTTATTATCTCTCTATACAAAAAGCAACACCAACGTTCTATGAAGCCTCCAGCCGGAAGTGTGAAGGGGGCGAGATATCCGGTTTCCCTATGAGTGTCTGCCCCGCCCTCTCTGTAACACAGTCAGTGAAGGAAAACAGCAGAGCACGAAATCAAATCGCTGGCTCTGTAACAGTGAAGGACTCAGAGGGGGGAGGGGAGAGAGGCCAGAGGGCAGGGA
This sequence comes from Microcaecilia unicolor, assembly GCF_901765095.1. NCBI lineage: Eukaryota > Metazoa > Chordata > Amphibia > Gymnophiona > Siphonopidae > Microcaecilia > Microcaecilia unicolor. Next base: position 106,982,493 of record NC_044042.1, read on the forward strand.
CACACACACTCCCACATGCACACAGAAGAAAACATTGCTAGCCCCCGTTTCATTTGCATCAGAAACGGGGCTTTTTTACTAATCCTATATAATAAAACTCACCCTCAACGTTCTGAGGACACTGACGTCACTGTCAGTACCTGCAGGCACTTCCTTCCGGTTCGCCATTGCTCCGCCCTCGACGTCATCACGTTTGACGCGAGGGCGGGGCCCAGACACAGCGATTTCGGTGGCTTCACCACCACGAACCCTTCGAACCGGAAGGGAGTGCCAGCAGGTACTGACAGTGACGTCAGTGTCCTCAGAACATTGGGGGTGAGTTTTATTATATAGGATTTGTTTCTAGAACCTCCTCTGATAGAATTCCAACAAAGATTTAATCTTGGGAGTGATGCTAACTTTTACAACTTGACCCCCCCCCTGGCTTTTCATTATTTGAACATAAAACATCTGCAAAGTGTTCCTGGTGCAAATTATTTCATAACTAGTAAAAAAAAAGGCCCGTTTCTGCCTGAAATGAAACGGGCGCTAGCGGGCACGGGACTCCCTTCCCCTCCCCTTACACTACTATCCCTGGTGGTGTAGATGTACCTGTTTGCTGGGGCAGAAAAGAAAGAGCCCCCACTTTCCTGCCCGGAGCGCTGCTGCTAGCTGCCCTGCTGCATCCTGTGCAAGTCTGGCTCTCGGCGTTTCAAAATGGCCGCCGAGAGTTGAAGTCTCACAACTCTCGGCGGCCATTTTGAAACGCCGAGAGCTGGATTCACACAGGATGCAGCAGGGCAGCTAGCAGCAGCGCTCCGGGCAGGAAAGTGGGGGCTCTTTCTTTTCTGCCCCAGCAAACAGGTACATCTACACCACCAGGGATAGTAGCGTAAGGGGAGGGGAGGTGACGGGGGGGGGGGGGGCGATGGCGCGAAAGGTGCGGGGTGATGGGCACGTCCTCGGTGCAGCAATTCGTTTGGAATTTGCGTTGTATACTTGTTCCGCCCTCAATGTCATCACGTGTGACGCGAGGGCGGGGCATGGAGACATGGTGAGTGTTCTGGCTTCACCACCATGAACTTACGAACCGGTGTCTGAGTGGCTGCAGTGACGTCAGTGTCTTCAGAACGTTGAGGGTGCGTTTTATTACAGTAGATAATTATGAAATTAACACTTGGGCTATTTGTCTTTCTACATATGTGGTGTATGTAATAACCTGCTGTTGCTCCATTGTGTATGTAGGATGGACCAAATCTTCCATGAGATTACATCAAAATGAACATAGAAGCAGAATTAAGATGTGGCAACTGACAGATCCTTTTGTGTCTCATTGAAGGGATAAATGCCATTTTCTTGATGATTTGAAGTGGATAATCGTAGACTGGGTGTCATTAGATCCACAGGGTAGACATCAGAACTTTCAAATTAACTACAGAGGGTTATATTTTACAGTCCGTGTCTCCCATGGGTTTGAATGAAGAACGTGAATGGATGACGTTGATTCGATCTGACATAATTTTAAGTGGGATAAAAGCACATTGACGCAATTTTGTTTGCTTTAACAGCGAAAGGATTTTCAGTGACGCTTCATGAGCCAAGTGATCGCTCAATGAAAATGCATGAGATAAATTATAGATATCTTGAAAACCAGACTGGCTTAAGAACCCCTGCTCTAAGTGAATTCACATAAAATAAAGGATGAACATGGACTGTTGATTAAACTTGAGAGGTCAAGAGACATTTCCCTAAGTGCAAAGGCATAAAATACAAAGTACTGCATGCATCAACCTTCTCCTATATGAGCACGCAATTCTGGAATACACTACCACGCAACCTGAAAATGATCTACTTATCTCTTTGAGAAAATTTATTGCAAGGATCAAAACACATGAAGTCCATACATACTAATAGAAATGCATCAATACACTCTCTTCTGAATTCTCTTACCCCATATTTTCACCACACTTAAAACTCCACCCACAGATAAAAATGTTATACCCTATGCTCTATTTCTATTGTTCTATCTCCCTATCTTTTCCCCATTGTAACATTCCATTGTTTCTACGCCTAAACGATGTTTTGACTTGACTTTGTCTTCCCATAACTCCTCACAATGTAGCCCATAATCGTACTGTAACACATTGTACTTCCATCATTCACAATGTATTGTAAGCCACACTGAGCCCGCAAATAGGTGGGAAAATGTGGGATACAAATGCAATAAAATAAATAAATAAATAAATTTGACGAATGACATAGGTGCTCTCACACGAAAGTCCATAATAATTACAGAAACTGTATGGTTTCTTTTGGTGATGCGAGAGCAGTTTGATGAATCTGACAAATTTTGGATACTGCTGATTATCTCTTGTTTTATGTGGTTCTCATGAACATGTAGAGAGCAATTTTATAACAGGCTGTCTATGTGTGAAGACCATGAAGATGCCTATTTCCAGCCCATGTTATAAAGACAAATAGATTCCTATGTGTCTTTATAAGACACTAGGGGCAAAGCAGCAGAGAGATCGTAGCTAAAATGAAGATGTGGATGTTTAGATTTGCTCAGGAGCCGAAGCAAATGTTTGTATGTAATGTATGTGCATATTTTATAAACAGTGTGCACGAATCGTGACTCCGCCCCTGAACATGCCAACCCTTGGGTCGCATAAATGTACTTTCTTACCACCACACATAACCTTGGGGTGTGTAAAAAGATCTTCACATGTAAAATGTCCTTTGATAAAATAACACCCATCAAGTCTGTCTGTCATCTCGCATCCATGCTTCGATGTGAAACTCTTTGGTCTGGCGGATGAAAGAAGAGACTCCATCTTGGCCCATGATTCCATGGAGATAACATTCTGTGCATGTCAGGGTTGTCACAGCTTCCCTGGATTGCCACGGTTTGGGTTTCACCAAGTACTTGTGACCTGGCTTGGCCACTGTTTGGAAAACAGGATACTGGGCTAGAGGGTCTGACCCAGTATGGCTACTCTTATTTTCTTATGTTATGTTCTTATTTGAGATTCCGAATGGAATCTTGGTACTCTTTGGGGTTCTACATGGAATGTTGCAACTATTTGGGATTCTGAATGGAATCTTGCTGCTGTTTGGGGGTTCTACATGAAATGTTTGGGTTTCTGCCAGGTACTTGTGACCTGGCTTGGCCACTATTTGGAAAACAGGATACTGGGCTAGATGGACCACTGGTTTGACCTAATATGGCTACTCTTACGTTCTTATGTGTGCAGAGAATTTGTTTTCCAATAGTCTCTCACCCGTTCTGCAGTAAAATGAGATTTTAGTAGTGTAAGAGCACTTATCCCGGGATGGCCTGTGGCAGTTCTTGTAGAGTTCTACCTGCCTGGATGATTTCTGGAGCATCCAACATCCAAAGCTCAGCCACATACAGTTCAAGCTTCTCCTACTAACCTTCAAATGCACTCGATCTGCAGCCCCTCCCTACCTCTCTACCCTTATCTCCCCTTACGTTCCTACCCGTAACCTCCGCTCTCAAGACAAATCCCTCCTTTCAGTACCCTTCTCCTCCACCGCCAACTCCAGGCTCCGCCCTTTCTGCCTCGCCTCACCCCATGCTTGGAATAAACTCCCTGAGCCCATACGCCAGGCCCCCTCCCTGCCCATCTTCAAATCCTTGCTCAAAGCCCACCTCTTCAATGTCACCTTCGGCACCTAACCACTACACCTCTATTCAGGAAATCTTGACTGCCCCAACTTGACATTTCATCCTTTAGATTGTAAGCTCCTTGAGCAGGGACTGTCCTTCTTTGTTAAACTGTACAGCGCTGCGTAACCCTAGTAGCACTTTAGAAATGTTAAGTAGTAGTAGTAGCCCAATCCTCGGAGCACATCTTGCAGAATATCCACAAGGAATACAAATGGGATAAAGTTGCATAACAAACAGGCAAATGCATTCAAATCTACTTCATGCATATTTCTTGTGGAGATCCTGAAAACCCAACTGGCTGCATTGAGAATCCCTGATCTAAGGAAGGGTTTGAGTTTAGGAATTGATTTACTGGAACTTATTAACTGCCTTTATGAAGAGATGTACCCAAAGCGATGTACAGTAGGTACATTTTAACATCAAACTTACAATTTTTTTAACAGCTTAATGGTAATAAAATGAACACGTAATGGACAGAAAGAAAGAAAGAAAGAGGGAAACTTGAAAGCAGCAAATTGAGACCTAATAATAGGACTACCATGAAACAAGATTAAAAAAAAATATATGCATTTAACAGCACTGAAATTCAGAGATAAAATACGATGTAAGCACAATAGCAATGGAATATCTAATAAGCAAGTATTCGAACATTCAAGTAACATTGCTATGATACTAATGCTTTGTCTTAGTCCCTTTTCTAATATTACACTGTTCGTGTATTTTTAATGGTAACAGATTCCTGAGATATCATTGTCTTTTCTGTTAGCAATCTGTCATGTAGCAGAAACTGTATGCCTCATATAATTCTTTGCAGACGATATTATTTAAGCTAAAAAGCTGCGAAGGACACACAGCAGAAGATGAGATCTTCTCTTGAAGAAATTCAAGGCATAAGGCGAAGGAAGGGTACGTGGATTTGGGGCTCAGAGAAGGAAGCTCTAGTGTTTGGATCTGGTTGTGCTACTGAATGTGTGACCATAGGAGTCAACTCTTTGGGTGCTACTACTACTACTACTTAACATTTCTAAAGCGCTACTAGGGTTACGCAGCGCTGTACAGTTTAACAAAGAAGGACAGTCCCTGCTCAAAGGAGCTTACAATCTAAAGGACGAAATGTCAAGTTGGGGCAGTCTAGATTTCCTGGATAGAAGTACAATGGTTAGGTGCCGAAGGTGACATTGAAGAGATGGGCTTTGAGCAAGGATTTGAAGATGGGCAGGGAGGGGGTTTGGCGTATGGGCTCAGGAAGGTTGTTCCAAGCATAGGGAGAGGCAAGGCAGAAAGGGCGGAGCCTGGAGTTGGCGATGGTGGAGAAGGGAACAGAGAGGAGGGATTTGTCCTGTGAGCGGAGGTTTCGGGTAGGAGCGTACGGGGAGATAAGGGTAGAGAGGTAGTGAGGGGCTGCAGATTGAGTGCATTTGTAGGTTAGTAGGAGAAGCTTGAACTGGATGCGGTACCTGATCAGAAGCCAGTGAAGTGACTTGAGGAGAGGGGTGATATGAGCATATCGGTCTAGGCGGAAGATAAGACGTGCAGCAGAGTTCTGAATGGATTGAAGGGGGGATAGGTGGCTAAGTGGGAGGCCAGTGAGGAGTAGGTTGCAATAGTCAAGGCGAGAGGTAATGAGAGAGTGGACGAGAGTTCGGGTGGTGTGCTCAGAGAGGAAAGGGTGAATTTTGCTGATGTTATAGATAAAGAAGTGACAGGTCTTGGCTATCTGCGGAGAAGGAGAGGGAGGAGTCGAAGATGACTCCAAGGTTGCGGGCAGATGAGACAGGGAGGATGAGGGTGTCATTGACTGAGATAGAGAGTGGAGGGAGAGGAGAGGTGGGTTTGGGTGGAAAGACAATAAGCTCGGTCTTGGTCATGTTCAGTTTCAGGTGGCGGTTGGACATCCAGGCAGCAATGTCAGATAAGCAGGCCGATACTTTGGCCTGGGTTTCCGCAGTGATGTCTGGTGTGGAGAGATAAAGCTGGGTGTCGTCGGCATAGAGATGATATTGGAAGCCATGAGATGAAATCAGCGAGCCCAGGGAAGAGGTGTAGATTGAAAAAAGAAGGGGTCCAAGGACAGATCCCTGAGGAACTCCAACAGAGAGCGGGATGGGGGTGGAGGAAGATCCATGAGACTGTACTCTGAAGGTACGGTGGGAGAGATAGGAGTAGAACCAGGAGAGGACAGAGCCCTGGAACCCAAATGAAGACAGTGTGGCAAGAAGTAAATTATGATTGGCAGTGTCAAAAGCGGCGGATAGGGTGCAGTGAGTGCTTGAGCATCTCCCAATCGTGAACAAACTCTTTGACAGTGTCCAGGGAGGGGTAATTTCCTTTGGGTTTAGCACTCCCAATCATTTTGAAAAGTTGGCTCCTACGTGTGTGAACTCAGCATGACCTTGGTAGAAATGGAATGGGATGGGAGATAAAGAAGGTATTCACATTTTCTCATTATTGGGTCATCGTAATCGGTGTCATCTGCCAAACTATTTACTACCTTCATTGGAAGATAAAGGACATCTGGATGAGTCAGACAGCTACATGTTCTCATCAACCTCATCTTTAGCACCACCCCCCCCAAAAAAATAATGCAGACATATTACACATATTCCAATTACAAGTTTTTCATCCCATAGAACAAAATTTGCTTCTGGAATCTAAGATCGCCTGATTTGTGCCAGAGATGGAACCCTATGATCAAAGTGACCATTTGACTCCATTTCAGCTGCACAAATAATAACATAAAAGAGTAGCCATACTGGGTCAGACCAATGATCCATCTAGGTCCCGTTTCCAGTGGCCAAGCCCAGGTCACAAGTACCTGGCAGAAATCCAAATCGTGGCAACATTCCATGTAGAACCCCAAAGAATAGCATGATTCTGGAATCCTAAAGAGTAACAAGATTCCATTCAGAATCTCAAAGAGTAGCAACATTCCATTAGAACCCCAAAGAATAGTAAGGTTCTGGAATCCTAAAGAGTGACAAGATTCCATGCAGAATCTCAGAGTAACAACATTCCAAACTACAAATCCCAGGGCAAGCACTTGCTTCCCATGTCTCTCTCAATAGCAGATTATGCACTTTTCCTCCAGGAATTTGTCCAAACCTTTTTTTTAAACCCAGATACGCTAACCGCTGTTACCACATCCTCAGACAAAGAGTTCTAGGGCTTAACTATCTGTTGAGTGAAAAAATATTTCCTCCTATTTGTTTAGGTACTTCCATGTAACTTCCTTGAGTGTCCCTTTCTAGTCTTTGTACTTTTGGAACGAGTAAAAAAATCAATTTACTTCTACTCATTTTACGCTACTCAGGATTTTGTAGACCTCAATCATATCTCCCCTCATCCATCTCTTTTCCGAGCTGAAGAGTCCTAACCTCTTTAGCCTTTCCTCATACGAGAGGCGTTCCATCCCCTTTATCAATTTGTGGTCGCTCTCCTTTGAGCTTTTTCTAATTCTGCTATATCTTTTTTGAGATACGGAGACCAGAACGGAACACAATACTCAAGGTGTGAATGGATTCAGTCTCGGTTTTCCCTTCATGGACTTGTGATCCTGTTCTAAACAGGGAAACAATATGAAATATACTTGCATACCAACCCGGAATGGATATTGGAGGGGTGGGGAAACCAGAGTTTTTATGTGCCAGACTGGCACTTCTACCTACAGCATGTTCTGCCCAATCTCGGGGTAAGCAAAATGTATTTATTTATTTCCTGCACTTGGATCCCACATTTTCCCACCTACTTGCAGGCTCAATGTGACTTGCTGCTAATCCACAGATCCAGTGGAAGAATCTCATTCTCATCATCAATGAGGCATTAATTATGTGGAAATATTCCAACCCCTGGAACATCCCAGTGCTCCACTTGTAACCACTCGCCTCCACCTACCCTACTCTCTTCCTTCCTGTTCACATTAATTGATTTGATTTGCTTACTTTATTTATTTTTTGTCTATTAGATTGTAAGCTCTTTGAGCAGGGACTGTCTTTCTTCTATGTTTGTGCAGCACTGCGTACGCCTTGTAGCGCTATAGAAATGCTAAATAGTAGTAGTAGTAGTGTTCCCAGAGGTGCCAGCTAGTAAACTCTATCCAGAAGACCCTCTGCTGATGTGTCATCGTGTTATGTTGTGCATTCTTGTGTTCTGTGTTATGATATATATACGTTTACTCTGTGATCTACTTAGGAAATTTTGATAGGCGGAATAAAAATGTTTAAACAAATGAAAGACTATCTTGGGGGCGTTTTGTAATTTTATGTTTTCCTAGAGCCTTTTTTTAACCTGCAAAACCTAATACTAAAACTGGCACTGGGTTTCTAGTACAGAATATCCTCACATGGTCATTTTCCGGGGAATCTTCCTTTGTTTAAGCTACAGGTTGAGAAATGGTGAGCAGAAAGCCATGTCCTAATGTGCATATGGGCAGCTATAAGTACATAAGTAATGCCATACTGGGAAAAGACCAAGGGTCCATCGAGCCCAGCATCCTGTCCACGACAGCGGCCAATCCAGGCCAAGGGCGCCTGGCAAGCTTCCCAAACGTACAAACATTCTATACATGTTATTCCTGGAATTTTGGATTTTTCCAAGTCCGTTTAGTAGCGGTTTATGGACTTGTCCTTTAGGAAACCGTCCAACCCCTTTTTAAACTCTGCTAAGCTAACCGCCTTCACCACTTTCTCCGGCAACGAATTCTAGAGTTTAATTACACGTTGGGTGAAGAAAAATTTTCTCCGATTTGTTTTAAATTTACTACACTGTAGTTTCATCGCATGCCCCCTAGTCCTAGTATTTTTGGAAAGCGTGAACAGAAGCTTCACATCCACCTGTTCCACTCCACTCATTATTTTATATACCTCTATCATGTCTCCCCTCAGCCGTCTCTTCTCCAAGCTGTATAGCCCTAGCCTCCTTAGTCTTTCTTCATAGGGAAGTCGTCCCATCCCCGCTATCATTTTAGTCGCCCTTCGCTGCACCTTTTCCAATTCTACTATATCTTTCTTGAGATGCGGCGACCAGAATTGAACACAATACTCAAGGTGCGGTCGCACCATGGAGCGATACAACGGCATTATAACATCCTCACACCTGTTTTCCATACCTTTCCTAATAATACCCAACATTCTATTCAGGGATCATTCTCTGTCATGGTGTTTTACTTATTTACAAAACTTTGATATATACCCCTAGCGCACAATGGTGCTACTTAGTGGGTTAAGTATTAATAAAAACATGGGGGGGGGGGGGGGGAGAAAGACAAAAATGGGAGAGGACGTGAGAGGAAATGTCTCAGTGGATATCTCAGGAAGGATCATTAAGTTGAAATGGGAAGTGATTGAGGGAATTGATTGGAAACCGTAAGTGATCGGAAATAACTAGGATCTGATCAATTTCTTACATTTTTGAAATGATGGTTCCACTTTGACGTTTAATGAAAGGGAGTTCCATTCTCACCTCTCTTTCTGGCATAGCTCATCTCCCTGTCTTTCTTTCTCTCTTGTTTGCTCATCTTCTTTCTCTGTCTTGGCGTGTCTTTCTCCTTCTCATTGCAATAGGCCGTGTAACATTGCTTAAACTTACCCAAAAAGGTCTAGTTGCTATGGGAGCAGTGTAAGAGCTGGAGAGATAGAGCAAAGGGCGAGCCAGGCAGCAGTCCCACTGCTAGGACAGGGCAGTTGCTCCAAAGGGCAGCCTAGTAAACGCTTGTGCGGAAGGAGATGCTTGATGACTTCATTTCCTTTAAGAGAGAAACCATTTTCACCCTGTCTTGCAAAAATACGGCAGCCTGTGAGGTACATTAGGGGTTAGTATGCAACCAAAGTCTAAACCGAAGAGCCTGCTGTAACTTGCCATCGTGTCCTCTTTTGGGTCCCAAATTATTTCCGTTCTTTCTTCATAGAAAGAGTGGTGGGTGCATGGAGCAGCCTCCTCCATGAAGGGGGTGGGAGGAAGATACAGAGTATGAATAGGAAGAAAGATGGAAATCAGCAAGACATCCACTATGGTAGTAGGCAGGACTGAATTTCTGGTGCAAGGGCCTGGAACACAGTTCCACCGCAGAGCTCTGATCCAGCACCTCCTTTGCAGACAGCCTTCAGAGAAGAGATGGGGAGGTGGGTGAGCTTCAAGTATAGCCGAGAACAGTCATTCTACTCCCAGATCCTCTACTGTTGTTACTTTTGCCCCTCCCCCTTTCATAGTTGCACTTTCTATTTTGCCTGTAAAGCCCCAGTGGTACGGAGGGCTCCAACCAAACACCTTCCACCCCTATAAAAATGACAGCCAAATCTTTTCTCAATCTTTTTCCCCCCAGAAAATTGTACCCAACAGCTTCTTCTATTTCACTCTCTTGCACTTCCCCTCACTCTTGCCTTCCATCCTTTCACCCCATACACCCCCGTCCTTAACCTGCTGTCCCCTTACCTCTTCTCTCTTCCCTCCATACTCTTTTCCGCTCCTGTTCCCATACGCCCCCCTTTCCTATGCAGACCTCTCTCTGCACTCACCTCTACTACTACTACTTAGCATTTCTATAGTGCTGCCAGGGTTACGCAGCACTGTACAAGTTTAAACATGGGGAAGGACAGTCCCTGCTCAAGAGAACTTACAATCTAAAGGTAACAAGCTATGTAGTCAGTGTAGGTATCATGAATGGGGAAGGTGGTTAGGCGCCAAAAGCAAGGGAGAAGAGATGGGCTTTGAGTAAGGACTTGAAAATGGGCAGGGAGGGCGTATGGGCTCGGGAAGTCTGTTCTAGGCATAAGGTGATGCGAGGCAGAAGGGGCGGAGTCTGGAGTTAGCGGTGGTGGAGAAGGGTACAGATAGGAGTGATTTGTCCTGAGAGCGGAGGTTACGGGTGGGAACATACGGGGAGAGGAGGGTGGAGAGGTAATGGGGGGCTGCAGATTGAGTGCACTTGAAGGTCAATAGGAGAAGCTTGAACTGTATACGGTAGCGGATCGGGAGCAGTTGCCCCTCTCTGCCCCATCCCTTCACTCTTCTCACTATTTCTTCTTCCCCTCCACTTCCCTCTTTGTTTCTACCCTGGTTCACCACATTCCCTTCTCTCTTTCCCTCTTGGTACCTTCAACTCTTCCCTCTGTACCCCCTAACCCATTTCTGCCCCTACCGTTCTGTCTTGCAACCCTTTTTACCTCCATTCCTTCTATCTTATCATACAAGACCTTATCCCACCAGGTACCAGTGCCCTCACCCCTTCACTCTTTCTCCCTGAACTCACCTCTGCCTCCCATCTGACCAGGTCAAAAAAAAGCACTGGACTTAACAGCGTCTCTTCCTACGTCAATGACCGATGATGATCCAATGTCTCTCTTTCTTCCTTCAGCTGGGAATTTCAGCAGGCAATAGCACAAGTACTGACACTCACAGGGACCCCGATAGACAGAGTCAGCAGTGGCAGATAAAGCAAAACCCAGGACAGGAGCGGCGATAGGCTCGGGGTTTCGGGCTGGATCCAGGTCACATGTTGATGTTGTCTGGGGCTGTTGCAGCTCAGCTGGAGAGCACACATCAAAACAGGCGCAAAACTACCCTGTCGAGGTGGCGGCTATAATCTACAATGTGGGCATCCTGGTGTCTTATGGAGCCATGATTCTCGGGGATTCCCAGCCAGTTGGGATTTCAGAATATCCACAACGAATATGCATGCGAAAAAGCTACATATGCTGGAGGTAGTAGGCACAGTGGTTCCCAAACGTGGTTCTGGAGACACCCTAGCCAGTTGGGTTTGCAAGATATCTGCAATGAATATTCATGAGAGAGATTTGCATGCACAGCCTTCACTGCGTGCAAATTGCTCTCATGAATAATTATTGTGGATATCCTGAAAACCTGACTGGCTGGGGTGCCTCCAGGACCAGGTTTGCGAACCACTGTTATAGATATTCATTAAGCATATCCTGAAAATCCTATTGGCTGAGGGTCCACAGGACAGGCTTCAGAACCACTGACTAGAGCAGGGGTTCTCAACCCGGTCCTCAGGGCACACTCAGCCAATCAGGTTTTCAGGATATTCACAATGAATATGCATGAGATAAATGTGCATACCATGGAAGTACATGTCATGAATATTCATTGTGGATATGCTGAAATCCCGACTGGCTAGGTATGGCCCAAGGACTGGGTAGAATATGCAGAGGCCAAGGTGCTAGATCACTTCATATCATGAGAGACAAGCTGAGCCAGTGCCCCACTGATGCTGTGGACCCCAGTTTCTAAAGATACCCCCGAGCACATCCCTAACCAAGGGTCCCCCTACACCTCCACCCCCACTTCTTATCAGCTCTCGGGTGAGGCAGGACAAGCCTTTGGTCTGCCCCCTCCCCAATTTGAGCCGGTTAACGCTGCTCTCCTGGCTGCAGCCTCCCGGGAGCGATACCAGGACAGGAGGAGATGAGGCGAGAGGGATTACAGACCCAGCTGTTTACCTTTTGATATACTTTGTGTTCCAGTTATCCACGGCTCCTTTTGTTTGCATTATGTGTGTGATTCTGTCCAAAATCAGCTGGTTTTCTTTCTCGATTATATTCAGTCTCTGCTGCTCCATCTGTGGAAAGAGAAAAAAAGAAAAAAAAACTTTACTCTGTGGCAGGATTGAAGAGCTTTATTTATTCAGTGTAATTTATCATCATATTTTTCAAAACGAAAAGCTAATAGCAACTCACAGTGCATAAAAATTAAAAAAAAAAACCCATTGACAACAATATACTGCAGTTTTCAACTCCCCCTTGCTAGTTGGATTGCCATATGTTGTATCCATTGTACGCACTTTTATCTCAGGCGTTTTGCATTTGGGGGTTACCAGGACAGATATGGGAAGCTCTGAAAAACAGGTAAGTCACATACTACTGCAGAGGTTCACACAGCTGCACTCAAAATCCCTCTTGAAGCTGCCCAGCTTCCCTGAGTGGATATCCTGAAAAGGGAAAAGGGATGGGACTTTATATATACAGCCTTTCTGTGGTTACAGTCAAGGTGATTTACATATTATATTCAGGTACTTATTTTGGCCCAGGGGCAATGGAGGGTTAAGTGACTTGCCCAAGGTCACAAGGAGCTGCAGTGGGAATTGAACCCAGTTCCCTAGAATCAGAGTCCGCTGCACTAACCACTAGGCTACTCCTCCACTAGCAACATTCCATGTAGAAGCCTGCCCTTGCAAATCATCAATGTGACCGCGCAGGCTTCTGCTTGTGTGAGTCTGACGTCCTGCACGTATGTGCAGGACGTCAGACTCACAGAAACAGAAGCCTGCGCAGCCTTCTACATGGAATGTTGCTAGTGGAACATTAACATTCCATGTAGAATCTCAAATAGTAGCAACAGAATCTCAAATAGCAGCTACATTACCTGTAGAATCTGAAATAGAGAAAGGGAAAGGGAAAATGGACTTGATATACCACCTTTCTGAGGTTTTTTTTTTTTTTTGCAACTACATTCAAAGCGGTTTGCATATATTCAGGTACTTATTTTGTACCAGGGGCAATGGAGGGTTAAGTGACTTGCCCAGAGTCACAAGGAGCTGCAGTGGGAATCGAACTCAGTTCCCCAGGATCAAAGTCCGCTGCACTAACCACTAGGCTACTCCTTAACTCATTCCACCAATAAGAGCCAACCTCATCAGTGATGTCACAATGGCTTGGCTCACGTCTGATATTGTGATGTCATAAGGGAAAGGGAACTGGGACTTGATATACCGCCTTTCTGTGGTATTTTGCAACTACATTCAAAGTGGTTTACATATATACAGGTACTTATTTTGTACCTGGGGTAATGGAGGGTTAAGTGACTTGCCCAGAGTCACAAGGAGCTGCAGTGGGAATCGAACTCAGTTCCCCAGGATCAAAGTCTGCTGCACTAACCACTAGGCTACTCCTCCACTTCGCCGCTACCCTGGCTGATCCCGGTTTTGGAATTTACACCAAAATGCAGTGCGGGATTTGTAGTCTCTGATTCTACCCATTGAAATGAGTCCTGCAGGACCCATAATGCATCAGGATGGGGTTATTAGAAGCCCAGGGCTGGCCTACAGTGTCCTGGAACTGGATAGCTTGGCAGTTCTGAACACCACAGACACAAAACACATGCATATCCTTTCGGATACTTAATTGGGTCAGGCAGGCCCTTCTCTTTCTGGGTTTATTGATACTAATTATGACTCTTATGTTGTAAACCAGTCTTTATTATACAATTAATACACACATACACAATTTGTAAATAATTGTAATATCCCACACTGGGTCAGACCAGTGGTCCATCTAGCCCTACTACCAATCCCAGGGCAAGCAGTGGCTTCCCCATGTCTATCTCAATAGCAAACTATGGACTTTTCCTCCAGGAACTTGTCTAAACCCTTTTAAAACCCATTCTGATGTATATTTCAGTTTTTTTGTTGTTAGGTCTGCTGTGAAAACTACTGACTGACTCATATTCTTACCGATTGCTATATGTACTATCTGGTACCATGGACAGTGGCAGATGAAAGCATTGCACACTATGTGGATATAAAGGGGAAAGGGAAATGGGACTTGATATACCGCCTTTCTGAGGTTTTTGCAACTACATTCAAAGCGGTTTACATATACTCAGATACTTATTTTGTACCAGGGGCAATGGAGGGTTAAGTGACTTGCCCAGAGTCACAAGGAGCTGCAGTGGGAATTTAACCCAGTTCCCCAGGATCAAAGCCTTCAGCACTAACCAGACATCAGGATGGGCTGAGGAAGCCCTGGCTTCTATCGAAGGTCCAGCAGCAGCTTCATAACTTGCTGTCTTGTTACAGAGCTGTAGGTCTGTCCGCTATCAGGGTGCGCCTTGTCTGCTACATCTGCCTATTATTAAAAAAATTCCAGGATTGGGAACATGGCTTCAGAATGAAAGCCGACATTTAGGAAATTGTTGCCTCCGAGGGGCGACATCTGTGCAGCTGTGGCTGCTTGCCAGAGCAATTGGCTTCCATTCCCTCACGCAGGTAGGCATACAGGAAAAAGTCTCGCCATCTGCTATCTTTCCTGGCTCTCTTGGTTTATTTGTTGTCATTTTTTTAAGGGGGAGGGGGGAAATTACATTTCAGTCCTCTGCTTCAGCTGGAATCTCTTCCTTAATTTGTTCAAAGAGTTGCCACTGTTATGGCTTATTTTAGGCATCTCAGGGTTTCAGCCAGCTGCTGCCATGATTTGGCAGCAGAAAGCTTCCTCCCCCCCCCCCCCCCTCCTCCTCCTCCTGGGGTAAGTTTGATTTAGGAACAAGCAGTTGCTTAGGGCGCTGAATTTTGAACACTGCAGAGAAAAGAACTTCAACTTGCTTTCTGTATTCTGTTGTTTTCATTTGGAAGCTTTTTGTGTTTCCAACAACTGTTACAGGGCCATGCTTAGGGTCTCCGGTGCCCCCCAGCAGTTGGCCCCAGCGCCCCCCCCCCCCGAAAACGATCGCTACACTACCCACCCTCTTCTCCCCAGATCCTTTTCCTTTTTTTTGTTTAAATTTACCTCTGTCCGGCGGCAGCGTAGCGTTAGTGAGAAGGAGGCGGCGCTCCCCCGCCCTGACGTGTCAGTCTTCCCTTCGCTCAGTGTCCCACCTTCTTCTGACATCATTTCTGATGTCAGAAGAAGGCGGACCTGAGCGAAGGGAAGACTGACACGTCGGGGTGGATGAGCGCTGCCTCCTTCTCACTAACGCTACGCTGCCACCGGACAGAGGTAAATTTAAACAAAAAAGGAAAAGGATCTGGGGAGAAGAGGGCAAGGTAAGCATGGTGCGGCGGGGCGCCCCCCAGAGGATGGCGCCCTCCTGCCATGCTTACCTCGCTTACCGTGTTGGCACGGCCCTGAACTGTTAATTGCACTGCCTGCTCTTAAAACAGGGGTTCGTAACCCAGTCAGTCAGGTTTTCAGGATATCCACATTGAATATGCATGAGATATATTTGCATACACTACCCTCCTATTCCCCCATTCTCTGTCTCTGTTACTGGCTCTCATATCCTCCCTGTCTCCTCGGCTCGTAACCTTAGAGTCATCTTCAACTCCTCTCTCTCCTTCTCTGCTCATATTCAACAAATCGCCAAAACCTGTCGCTTCTTTATCTTCAACATTAGCAAAATTCGCCCTTTCCTTTCTGAAAACGCCACCAAAACCCTTATTCACACCCTTGTTACTTCTCGCCTGGACTATTGCAATTTACTTCTCACTGGTCTTCCACTCAATCATCTTTCTCCTCTCCAATCTGTCCAGAATTCTGCAGCTCGACTTATTTTCCACCAGAATCGTTATGCCCACACTAGCCCATTCCTCAAGTCACTTCACTGGCTCCCTGTCCGCTTCTGTATACAAACTCCTCTTACTGACCTTTAAATGCCTCCACTCTATGACCCCTCATTACCTCTCCTCTCTCATTTCTCCCTACACTCCTCCCCGTCAACTCCGCTCTCTAAACAAATCTCTCTTGTCGTCCCCTTTCTCCTCCACCGCTAACTCCAGACTTCGTTCCTTTTATCTTGCGGCACCTTATGCCTGGAACCGTCTTCCCGAACCCATACGTCTAGCTCCATCTCTACCTGTCTTCAAATCTACGCTGAAGGCTCACCTTTTCACTACTGCCTTTGGCTCCTAACTGCTACTCATTTGCTCTCCTCCCCTGTTCCTCTCTACCCTGTAATTTCCTTGCCCGTAATGTCTTGTCTGTCTGTTTTACCTAGATTGTAAGCTCTTTGAGCAGGGACTGTCTATGTCAAATGTACAGCGCTGCGTGCATCTGGTAGCGCTATATAAATGCTATTAGTAGTAGTATGCAAATCTCTCTCATACATATTCAGTGCAGGTATCCTAAAAACCAGGCTGGCTTGTATGTCCCGAGGACTATCTTAAAGACTATGCACCACTCAAAGAAGTTGAAGACCAGGCTTAAAAGTTATTATATCAGGCAGGCTTTTCCTTTTATTGGATAAGAGGAATTAGGATTTATTAGAAATCTATTAATGGGAAGACAATACTTCTATGTTGATACCCTGGTTGTGAGCGTCTTGAGAGTATGTGGTTAGGTCTTTCCCGTCAATAACATTGCCATTCCTTTCTTTTAAAATTGTAAAAGGAGGAGTGGCCTAGTGGTTAGAGCACCGGTCTTGCAATCCAGAGGTGGCCAGTTCAAATCCCACTGCTGCTCCTTGTGATCTTGGGCAAGTCACTTAACCCTCCATTGCCTCAGGTACAAACTTAGATTGTGAGCCCTCCTGGGACAGAGAAATGTCAAGTGTGCCTAAGTGTAACTCACCTTGAGCTACTACTGAAAAAGGTGTGAGGAAAATCTAAATAAATAAATTACGTTAACTGCAGCCAGGCAGTGTATTAAATTTGGATAATAAACACATATATATGGGGCTCATTTTCAAAGCACTTAGCCTCCCAAAGTTCCATAGAAACCTATGGAACTTAGCCTCCCAAAGTGCTTTGAAAATATGCCTCTTTGTGTGCCCTCTTTCCAAGAGCGTGCACTTGTGATGGTTCACACATGTGTGATAGTTTGCCCATGCATCCTAGAGGAAGAGTGTGGACTATGTGTAAAGAGGGTACATTGGGGTAATTCAACAAGCAATGTCAAAATGTAGGTACTGGGCTTGGTAAGAGTGAATTCCATAACATTTGCTCCACGTGGAAGTGCCATTATAAAATATTAGCCTAAGTTCGCACTTATTCCATGTCAAAGGTCGGTGCAAGAGCTCACGCCTAGAGGTGTGCAATCCCTAGTATTCTATGACCTGTGCGCATTAACTCATAGGCAAGCCCCTGACCCGCCCATGCTTCTCCCACAGCCACGTTTCTAGAAGTTGCGCATGACAGAATACGTGCACGCAGCTTCTAGAATAGCTACATAGTTGCATGTACAACTGCCAATTGGTTAACTCCAATTAACAGCCAATTATTAAATTATTTAGCACGCACAACTGACTTTCTATAAATTGGGCGCCCCTCTGTGCACGCTAAGCAGAACGTTGGGTGCTGGATTTTATAGGATTATTAATAATAATACATTTTCTTGTCACCAGCTATATCTGAAATATTCTAAGAAGGGAACAAAGATACATACAAAGTAAATTATAAAAATACAAATCAAACAACATAAAAATAAAACAATTCACTCAACATTAATACAGATTCATTCATTACCAAAAAGCAGAGCAGCATCATTAATCTAATAACCTATAAGCTTGAACTGAGAAATATTCTGCAGAGCGAAGCTCAACAGGCAGATCTCTACTCTTCCAGACGAACCTGCCGAAATTCTGGAACTTTAAGCAGCTGTTTTTGGGAAGATCTAAGAGAGCTTAAAGGTTGATAGTACCTTAGTGGAACTGAGTGTTGGGGAAACACAACCATCCAATACTTTAAAAACCAAAATTTTAAACTCAATACAGAACTTCATATGAAGCCAATGCAAGGACTTCATAATAGGAGTGATATATGGTCATAGTATGGCCTCCCTGTGATAACTCATGCTATAGAGTTCTGAGTAACTAATAAACCCTCAACGAACCACTCGCAATGCCTATGAAGAGGGCATTGTAGTAGTCCATCAGAGGACAGACTACTGATTCAACAACCTTGCAAAAACTGTCATCTGTGACAAAAAGTCTAATAAGCATTGCCATACTGGGACAGACCAAAGGTCCATCAAGCCCAGCATGCACAATGGTATAAGGAAAATATTGAAAAGCACCGCAAACAGACAGGAGTCCTGGGGAACTCCAGTTGAACATGCAACAAGCTCAAATTTCTCAAGAACATAAGAGTAGCCATATTGGGTCAGACCAATGGTTCATCTAGCCCAGTATCCTGTTTCCAACAGTGGCCAAGCCAGGTCACAAGTACCTAGAAGAACCCAAATTGTGGCAACATTCCATGCTACAAATCCCAGGGCAAGCAGTTGCTTCCCCATCTCTGTCTCAATAGCAGAATATGACCTATTCCTCCAGGAATTTGTCCAAACCTTTTTTAAACCCAGAAATGCTAACCGCTGTTACCACCTCCTCCAGCAAAGAGTTCCAGAGCTTAACTATTTGTTGAGTGAAAAAATATTTCTTCCTATTTGTTTTAAAAGTATTTCTGTGTAACTTCCTTGAGGGTCCCCTAGTCTTTGTACTTTTGGAACAGATAGAAAATCGACTTAATTCTACTCGTTCTACACCACTCAGGAGTTTGTAGACCTCAATCATATCTCCACTCATTCAACTCTTTTCCATGCTGATGAGCCCTAACCTCTTTAGCCTTTCCTCATATGAGAGGAGTTTCATCCCCTTTATCATTTTGGTTGCTCTTTGATTCTTTTCTAATTCCACTATATCAATTTTGAGATATGGCAACCAGAATTGAATATTCAAAGTGAAGTCACACCATGGAGCGATACAGAAGCGTTGTAGTATTTTTGGTCTTATCCACCATCCCTTTCCTAATAATTCCTAGAGTCCTATTTGCTTTTTTGGGCACCATCGCACACTGGGCAGAAGATTTCAGTGTATGATAATACAATGACGCCTAGATCTTTTTCTTGAGTGCTACCCCCCAAGGTGGACCCTAGCATCAGGTAACTATGATTCGGATTATTGTTTCCAATGTGCATTGCCTTGCATTTGTCCACATTATCAAAATTCATTAAATACATGTTCCTAAGAAGGAATGGAACCAGCAGAATATAGTATCAGTCAATCCTACTGACTGTAACTGATTCAATAAGATTTTATGATTAATGGTGTCAAAAGCAGGAGAAAAAAATGGAAGCGGTGCAAAGAAAACCTTCGAGAATGGTATGGGATTTGCGTTACAAGACGTATGAGGAGAGACTTGCTGACCTGAACATGTATACCCTGGAGGAAAAGAGAAACAGGGGTGATATGATACAGACGTTCAAATATTTGAAAGGTATTAATCCGCAAACGAACCCTTTCCATAGATGGGAAGGCGGTAGAACGAGAGGACATGAAATGAGATTGAAGGGGGGCAGACTCAAGCAAAATGTCAGGAAGTACTTTTTCACGGAGAGAGTGGTGGATGCTTGGAATGCCCTCCCGCGGGAGGTGGTGGAGATGAAAACGGTAACTGAATTCAAACATGCGTGGGATAAACAAAGGAATCTTGTTCAGAAGAAATGGATCCTCAGGAGCTTAGCCGAGATTGGATAACAGAGCTGGTAGTGGGAGGCGGGGCTGGTGGTTGGGAGGCGGGGATAGTTGCTGGGCAGACTTGTACGGTCTGTGCCCTGACAATGGCAGATACAAATCAAGGTAAGGTATACACAAAAAGTAGCACAGGTGAAATTATCTTGTTGGGCAGACTGGATGGACCGTGCAGGTCTTTTTCTGCCGTCATCTACTAAAGCAATCAGTAGGAACTTTGTCCCTCTATCAAAACTGGTTTTGACACCATCCAACAGAAAGATCAACAATGTTTCCTTGTCATGATCTTTTCTAAAACCAAATTGAAGTTGGTCCAAAATGCCCAGTCCTTGAAGATAATCATCTAACTGCCCAAACACAACTCTCAATTACTTTTGCAAAAAAAAAAAAAGGCAATGAGGAGATGGGACGATAATTGTCAATGATTGTATGATTTAGTTTGGAATTTTTAATCGGAGGTCCAACTAAAACTTAAAACGCAATGTCTTGTACTCATCTCACAACATAACACAAAAAACGTCTCCACCATAATCACACCATACTGCTCTCTTCCTATCTCACAAAACCTGAAAATTCTTGGAGTTACCATTGATTGAAACCTCACTCTCGATGCCCACGTGAAGAACACGACGAAAAAGATGTTCCACTCCATGTGGAAACTCAAACGAGTAAAATCTTTCTTCCCGAGATACATCTTCCGTACCTTGGTACAGTCAATGGTAATAAGCCATCTGGACTACTGCAACGCACTGTACGCTGGCTGCAAAGAACAGACTATCAAAAAACTCCAAACAGCCCAGAATACTGCCGCCAGACTCATATTTGGAAAAACTAAATATGAAAGTGCAAAACCCCTAAGAGAGAAACTTCATTGGCTCGTTCAAGATCTGCACGATTGTACACAAAACCATTCACGCAGACGCCCCAACCTACATGCTAAACCTTGTGGACCTACCTCCCAGAAACGCCACAAGATCATCCCGCAAATTTCTCAATCTGCACTTCCCCGGCTGTAAAGGACTAAAATACAAGCTCATGCATGCCACTGCCTTCTCTTACTTGAGCACGCAGTTATGGAATGCATTATCTACAGACCTGAAAACAATCGGCGAAATAACTAACTTTCGCAAATCTCTGAAGACATATTTCTTCAACAAGGCCTACAAAAAGAACCTATAGCCTCACTAATCCACTTCACCAACCCACCCAGTTTGAAAGTCCACCTTCTACACTTATCCCCTAATTACTTCCTTCTTTCTTCTATTACTAAATCTCTACACCTTACTAATAGCTATATCTGAGAGCCTGGAATGACAATGTAATAACAAAATTATGTAAGCCACATTGAGCCTGCAAATAGGTGGGAAAATGTGGGATACAAATGCAACAAGCAGGTGGCATAAGTCCCTCATTTAAGGATGCATTAACCATACGAGTGCAAAAAGACAAAAAAAGGAACTTTCAAAGCTTTCACAGTGGATGGATGAACATTCTCCAGTTTACAAAAGGAATTATTAACTATCGTCAGAATTTTTATTTCTAAATGAGACTCAAACAACTGAAAACTCAGACCAGAAATGTGATTCATTCTCAGGTTGATATATTTCTACTGGAAATTGAGAAACTATCTACTGAACTTTTAAACAAAAACCACTAAAAAGATCTTGTGAAAGGATCGTCTGTTTTTGCATTTTTACTGATGTAAATTTCCTTACAATTTGCAAAAAGCACTTTTGCTGAAGATGGAGCTTGGTCTATTCTTCTATTGAAATATGATCACTGAGCTTCCATGCAGCATGCTGACAGTATAACAAGACTGTAATTGAAAATTATAATCTTTCAAAGTTAGCCGGCAAGGACACTTCTTCCAAGTTCTCTCTGCCTGTCTAGGCTTATATTTTCTTCCAGGGCTCCCAAGGTCTTGTACTTCCCTCGTCCCCCCTTAAGCTCCTTTAAAAAGTGTGTAGCTCTTGCACGTGGTAACCGCTGCTGGAGACAAACTGACTCAATAGGGAGAGTTGTGGGGGAGGGAAGGAAAGATGCTGCGGGGGGGGGGGAGAGAAGAAATATTGTTGGGCATGGGGTGGAAAGGGGGAGGAAGGGAGAGATGCAGCAAAGGGGTGGAGAGGAGCGAGAGTGAAAAGTCTTGCATATGGGGGTGGTGAAGGGAAGGAGAGATGCAAGGGAAGGACAGGGGCAAGAGAGAGAGAATTGCTAGACATGAGGTGCAGCAGGAGGAAGGGAGAGATACAGCAATGGGGTGGAGCAGAAAGGGAGAAAGCTGGCATATGGAGGTGGAGGGAGAGATGTTGCATGGCGAGGGGTGAGAGAGGGAGAAATGTTGGACATAGGGGGTGGAGGGGAGGAGAGATGATGCATGGAGAGGAGAGAGAGAGAGAGAGAGAGAGAGAGGGCACAAGGGGGGAAGAGAGAAAAATGGACATTGGGAGAGAGGCAAAAATGTTAGACATGGCAATGGAAGGGAGAGAATGCTGCATGGAGGGAGGGAGGGGAAGAGAATTGTTGGACCCTGGGAACAAGGGAGAGCGAGAGAGAAAGATGGTGGACAATGGGAGAGAGGGAGAGATATTGGACACGGGGGTAGATGAGAGGGATGGAGAGATAGGAGATGGAGAGGAAAGAAAGAGCGACAGAGATGTTGGATCCATGAGCAGAAGGAAGTGATGGAGGGGTACCGGACAATGGGAATGAGGGATGAGAGCGGGAGAAATGTTGGACCATGGGGGTGAGAGCTAGAAGGAAGAGAGAAGGAACAGGGAGATGTCAGGCTACGAGAGTGGGGAGGGCAGAAAGAGGGAGCAGATGCTGGGCTAGCAAGGTGGAGGGAATGGTAGAAGAGGCCAGGAGGAGATGCCAAAGAAATGAATGACAAGATAGTGATTACAGAGGGTAGAAATATGGTAACGTGGAGCAGGTTAAAGATGAAAGGGAATGGAGGGCTGGAGAAGAAGCAAGATGGGAAATGGGAGAGCTAGTTGGTGAGAGACGAAGATGGAAATCTGATAGGTAGCTGAAACATTAAAAGAAGGAGAAAAGGGTGAGGGAGAGTGAAATTTGAGTTGACAGAAAGGCAGAAAAGAGAGAAAAAAAGTTAACAAGAAATGATCAATATGTCAGAGGCAGCTGTCGTGAGGGAATAGACAGGAGAGAGGAGAAAAGACAAATGGACAGCAGCCGCTTGAAGGAAGATTAGCTGACGACACAGGAAAGCAGTGAAAAGAAACTGGAACTAACATGACAGGAAAATAAAATGTCCAGACCACAAAGGTAGAAAGAAACATTTTATTTTGAAATTTTTAAAAGGAATATGTTAGATTTGGGAAATGTGCATAGTAAATGCCTTTGCATTGTGTTCGGTAGAAAAGGAAATGCATTTCTGTTTTTATTTCTCCAGTATTGCAGTAGACGCCAAGTTTAACTTCTTGGGAGTTCCCAGTT
This sequence comes from Microcaecilia unicolor, assembly GCF_901765095.1. Taxonomy (NCBI): domain Eukaryota; kingdom Metazoa; phylum Chordata; class Amphibia; order Gymnophiona; family Siphonopidae; genus Microcaecilia; species Microcaecilia unicolor. The sequence continues at coordinate 107,005,807 of NC_044042.1, forward strand.
CAATTTTTGTCTAAATATTTTTATTTCTAATTTGTAATCCCTTGTTCTGTATTTGGTGAGGGTCTCTCAGTGTGATAGTAATGGCAGGTAGGGAAAACAGAGTGGACGCAGGGAGGAGAGGGGAGCCTTCCTTTATTTTCCGATCTGGGCTGTAGCATGTCTAACACCAGTCCTCATGCTTGCTGGATAGCTGGTGGGGAACCCCAAGCATCCCCAACCGAGGACCTCCTCCAAAAGACAGCCAGATCTCCCTTCTACCAAGCTGTGCAGCTGGAGACAGCATCCTTGAGCCACTGACAATTAAGCATACATGGGGTGCTGGCATCAGTGGCTTAAGGACATTGCTGTTGCTTGCCAAGCTTGGTAAAAGGGAGTTCTGGCCACCTTCAGAGAAAGTCTCCAGTCGACAAAGCTTGGGGATCCTCATTATACTTTGAGATGGGGGACAGGGTGGGCAGAGAAAATGTGCACTCCGCTCCATGGATAAATCCTTCTTATCTGTTCCCTTTTCCACTACTGCCAACTCCAGACTTCGCGCCTTCTGTCTCGCTGCACCCTACGCCTGGAATAAACTTCCTGAGCCCCTACGTCTTGCCCCATCCTTGGCCACCTTTAAATCTAGACTGAAAGCCCACCTCTAACATTGCTTTTGACTCGTAACCACTTGTAACCACTCGCCTCCACCTACCCTCCTCTCCTCCTTCCTGTACACATTAATTGATTTGATTACTTTATTTTTGTCTATTAGATTGTAAGCTCTTTAAGCAGGGACTGTCTTTCTTCTATGTTTGTGCAGCGCTGCGTACGCCTTGTAGCGCTATAGAAATGCTAAATATTAGTAGTAGTAGTCATGCCCACCCAAAATTGGCTGTCTGGCAATGCCACTGTTCTTAACTGATCTGTATACCACGGTACATAGTTTGAACGAGGAATTTCACGGTTTGGATTGGAGCTATTTCATCCAAAGAAACAGTTAGACTCCAACTTCTAACGGGTAATTTAACATTCCAGTCTTTAAGCAAAAAGGATCGCTCTAAATAAATATGAGCATGATCAGGCCAAGGAACAAACTTGTGTTCTTTAAAAACAAATGAGCTAAAAGGAAGGTTACGATTTAAAAAACGAGATCGAGCCAGTGACCCCCAGACTGGGTTTTCCCCTTAACGTACTGAGACTGACCTAAAGAATCTAAAAAATTAATGAAAGATAATGCTACATTATCCAGTGATCACCCAAAATAATAGACTTGTCAGTAGGTAAATTCAGACCTACTACTAGCACCATAAATGGTGAATAGTCAAACTGCAAAAGGTCCAGGAGTACAATAAGACAATAAAATGTTAATCAAAGAGAGAATATGTGCATAAGTACATAAGTATTACCATACCGGGACAGACCGAAGGTCACAAATACCTGGCAAGGTCCCAAAACAGTACAATACATTTTATGCTGCTTATCCTAGAAATAAGCCGTGGATTTTTCCCAAGTCCATGTCAATAACGGTCTGTGGACTCTTCCTTTTGGAAGCCGTCCAAACCTTTTTTTAAACCCTGCTAAGCTAACCGCCTTTACCACATTCTCTGGCAACGAAGTCCAGAGTTTAATTACACGTTGAGTGATTTCTCTGATTTGTTTTAAATTTACTACTTTGTAGCTTCATTGCGTGGTCCTAATAATTTTGGAAAGAGTAAATAGTTTGGTAAATAGGGCATCCTCCAAGAAGAGGACACACTATTACAGGTGGACAACATTTGTTTCAAATGACAGCCCATGCCTACTAGGCATTGTTTCTACTTACTACTACTATTTAGCATTTCTATAGAGCTACAAGGCGTACGCAGCGCTGCACAAACATAGAAGAAAGACAGTCCCTGCTCAAAGAGCTTACAAAGCTAATAGACAAAAAATAAAGCAAATCAAATCAATTAATGTGTACAGGAAGGAGGAGAGGAGGGTAGATGGAGGCGAGTGGTTACGAGTGGTTACGAGTCAAACGCAATGTTAAAGAGGTGGGCTTTCAGTCTAGATTTAAAGGTGGCCAAGGATGGGGCAAGACGTAGGGGCTCAGGAAGTTTATTCCAGACGTAGGGTGTGGCATTCTGTCCCCCCACCCTCCCTCCCCTCTCTAATGCCAGGGGTATCCGCCACTTCTGATCCTGCCTGTGAGTCCCAAAAGGTTTCAGTTTATTTTTGATATATTGCAACTCATCCAAAATATACTTCTAAGCGGTTAACAAGAAAATAAAAAGGACTAAAATACAAAATAACAGGACAAACAGGGAAGACAAGAAAAAAAAACATACACACAAAGGTCTTAAGAATTCAACTAAAATTACAAAGCCATAATAAACAGAAAGAGAAAGTGGGTGGGGGCAAAGCTGGCCCTGGCGGGAGAATGCCACCGATGCTGCTGCTTTCTCTTTCCTCAAGTTTTTATTTTTTTATTTTTGTTACATTTGTACCCTGCGCTTTCCCACTCATGGCAGGCTCAATGCGGCTTACATGGGGCAATGGAGGGTTAAGTGACTTGCCCAGAGTCACAAGGAGCTGCCTGTGCCTGAAGTGGGAATCGAACTCAGTTCCCCAGGACCAAAGTCCACCACCCTGACCACTAGGCCACTCCTCCACTGTTGCTACTATTTGAGATTCTACATGGAATGTTGCTATTCCACTAGCAACATTCCATGTAGAAGTCGGCCCTTGCAGATCACCAATGTGGCCGCGCAGGCTTCTGCTTCTGTGAGTCTGACGTCCTGCACGTACGTGCAGGACGTCAGACTCACAGAAACAGAAGCCTGCGCAGCCTTCTACATGGAATGTTGCTAGTGAAATAGCAACATTCCATGTAGAATGTCCAATAGTAGCAACATTCCATGTAGAATCTCCAATAGTAGCAACATTCCATGTAGAATCTCCAACAGTAGCAACAGAATCTCAATAGTAGCAACATTCCATGTAGAATCTCCAATAGTATCTATTTTATTTTTGTTACATATGTACCCCGCACTTTCCCCACTCGTGGCAGGCTCAATGCGGCTTACATGGGGCAATGGAGGGTTAAGTGACTTGCCCAGAGTCACAAGGAGCTGCCTGTGCCTGAAGTGGGAATCCAACTCAGTTCCCCAGGACCAAAGTCCACCACCCTGACCACTAGGTCACTCCTCCACTGTTGCTACTATTTGAGATTCTACATGGAATGTTGCTATTCCACTAGCAACATTCCATGTAGAAGTCGGCCCTTGCAGATCACCAATGTGGCCGCGCAGGCTTCTGCTTCTGTGAGTCTGACGTCCTGCACGTACGTGCAGGACGTCAGACTCACAGAAACAGAAGCCTGCGCAGCCTTCTACATGGAATGTTGCTAGTGAAATAGCAACATTCCATGTAGAATGTCCAATAGTAGCAACATTCCATGTAGAATCTCCAATAGTAGCAACATTCCATGTAGAATCTCCAACAGTAGCAACAGAATCTCAATAGTAGCAACATTCCATGTAGAATCTCCAATAGTATCTATTTTATTTTTGTTACATATGTACCCCGCACTTTCCCCACTCGTGGCAGGCTCAATGCGGCTTACATGGGGCAATGGAGGGTTAAGTGACTTGCCCAGAGTCACAAGGAGCTGCCTGTGCCTGAAGTGGGAATACAACTCAGTTCCCCAGGACCAAAGTCCACCACCCTGACCACTAGGTCACTCCACTGTTGCTACTATTTGAGATTCTACATGGAATGTTGCTATTCCACTAGCAACATTCCATGTAGAAGTCGGCCCTTGCAGATCACCAATGTGGCCGCGCAGGCTTCTGCTTCTGTGAGTCTGACGTCCTGCACGTACGTGCAGGACGTCAGACTCACAGAAACAGAAGCCTGCGCAGCCTTCTACATGGAATGTTGCTAGTGAAATAGCAACATTCCATGTAGAATGTCCAATAGTAGCAACATTCCATGTAGAATCTCCAATAGTATCTATTTTATTTTTGTTACATATGTACCCCGCACTTTCCCCACTCGTGGCAGGCTCAATGCGGCTTACATGGGGCAATGGAGGGTTAAGTGACTTGCCCAGAGTCACAAGGAGCTGCCTGTGCCTGAAGTGGGAATTGAACTCAGTTCCCCAGGACCAAAGTCCACCACCCTAACCACTAGGCCACTCCTCCACTGTTGCTACTATTTGAGATTCTACATGGAATGTTGCTATTCCACTAGCAACATTCCATGTAGAAGTCGGCCCTTGCAGATCACCAATGTGGCCGCGCAGGCTTCTGCTTCTGTGAGTCTGATGTCCTGCACGTACGTGCAGGACGTCAGACTCACAGAAACAGAAGCCTGCGCAGCCTTCTACATGGAATGTTGCTAGTGAAATAGCAACATTCCATGTAGAATGTCCAATAGTAGCAACATTCCATGTAGAATCTCCATAGTAGCAACATTCCATGTAGAATCTCCAATAGTATCTATTTTATTTTTGTTACATATGTACCCCCGCACTTTCCCCACTCGTGGCAGGCTCAATGCGGCTTACATGGGGCAATGGAGGGTTAAGTGACTTGCCCAGAGTCACAAGGAGCTGCCTGAAGTGGGAATTGAACTCAGTTCCTCAGTTCCCCAGGACCAAAGTCCACCACCCTAACCACTAGGCCACTCTTCCACTGTTGCTACTATTTGAGACTCTACATGGAATGTTGCTATTCCAACATTCCATGTAGACGTCGGTCCTTGCAGATCATCAATGTGGCTGCGCAGGCTTCTGCTGTGAGTCTGACGTCAGACTCACAGAAACAGAAGCCTGCGCAGCCTTCTACATGGAATGTTGCTAGTGGAATAGCAACATTCCATGTAGAATCTCCAATAGTAGCAACATTCCATGTAGAATCTCCAAAATAGTAGCAACATTCCATGTAGAATGTCCAATAGTATCTATTTTATTTTTGTTACATATGTACCCTGCACTTTCCCCACTCGTGGCAGGCTCAATGCGGCTTACATGGGGCAATGGAGGGTTAAGTGACTTGCCCAGAGTCACAAGGAGCTGCCTGTGCCTGAAGTGGGAATTGAACTCAGTTCCTCAGGACCCAAGTCCACCACCCTAACCACTAGGCCACTCCTCCACCTGGAGTTCCAGTTCTGGTTCTGTTGCTACTGTATGTGTGGAGATGACATTTGTTTTCTTAGGACAATCGAAACGCCATCACGGAGGAAAGTGATCTGGGACAAGGTTCATTCTTGTCATGTTGACCCATTTGCAGGCATGAGCTGAGGGTAAAGTAACGGCCTTTTCCTTTCAACAGGTTTCTTCTCCAGGAAGTCATGTATGGATTTGTCTTTGTTTTATGGTGTTCAGGGTGTTAGTATGAGTATATATGTTTGTTACTACTCACCGAGGACAGTGGACTGGCGTGCAATAAATAATTTTAACTAATCCATTCACCCAGGGGATAAACCAAACCAGAACTAGGCTCAGCCTATCCTCGGTAAGATGAAGTTACCTCAGTCTCTTTTTGTCTCAAAGATTTTTTTCACTTTTAAGGATGGGTTATGGGAATTAAAAGGTGTGCAAGATTCAAAATGGGCACCTCTCCTGCTTTAGGAGATCTCCTTCCCTTTGGGGCTTACCCAGCGGTAATCAGCACTGCCCAGTTACTGCCGGAACCCCTAACGCCATCTCAATGGGTGGCGGTAAGGTCTTCCCACCCCCACCCCGAAATGGGTGTGCGATAAGTGGTTCATTTACTGCATGGTCATTTCTTTTAAAAAAAAACCCCGGCCTTTTACCCGCTACGGTAAAAGGGGGTCTCAGAGTATGTCAAAAATACATATCAACGCTAGCGCAGGCCCCCTTTTATCGCAGCTTAGTAAAAGGGCCACTTAATGTCTCAGTCTTCACTCCCAGTCCTCAAGGGCTGCCAGCAGCCCGTTTATCCCTAATGAATATGAATGAGAGAGATTTGCATAAAATGGAGGTAGAAGGCATGCATATATAATGCCAGCTCTAGCTAAGCAGAAGCTTTCCAAAACTTCAAAACACAAACTTCACCTCACCAGTCCTATAATATAATTCTCACCTCCAACGTTGTTTGCCTGGGACCGTGGATCCGTGGTCTGCGAGGCACCATCAGTGACGTCCCACCTCACGCCCCTCCCACACTCTGTGACGTTACCCCTCACGCCCCTCCGCGTAACCTAACCGCCCTCACGCCCCTCCCACCCAGTTCAACACTTGACTCCGCCCTCAAAAAAACGCTGCCGCCCTCCCTCCCAAAGATTCGGACTGTCGAAGAGGACGAAGAGGGAGGGCGGCGAGACGGCGAGGTAAGCAAAGAAGCACATTGGTTGATCTCTGTTTCCACTCCCCTACGCAGCCGTCATTCCTATACACAAAAAAACAACCAGAACTAGGAGCTGCTGCTTCACACTGTCGTTTTTACATTGAGGGAGGGAGGGGGGGACGGATGGGGGGGAAGGGGGGGACCCTGCAACTGGGAAAAAGCGAGAAAGGGAGGGAGGGGAGGTAAGCAAGGAAGCACATTGGTTAATCTCTGTTTCCACTCCCTGCGCAGCCGTCATTCGTATACACTAAAAGACAAGCAAAACTAGGGGCTGCTGTTTTACACTGTCGTTTTTAAACTGAGGGAGGAAGGGGAGGAGGGGGGACCCTGCGACTGGGAAAAAGGGAGGGAGGGGGACCCTGCAACTGGGAGACAGACTGGGGGGGGGCGGCCACCCTAGAAGTGGGAGGGAGGGGGGGGGCCCTGGCACATACTCTCATTCTCATTCTCACACACACACACTCGCACCCAGTCTCACTCTCTCTCTGTCACACACACACACACACACTCGCACATTCACTCTCTCTCACACAGTGTATCTGTGTGAAACACACTCTCTCTCACAGTCACTGTGTCTCACATACACAGTCGCGCACACTCATTCTCACACACACACTCGCACCCAGACTCACTATCTGTCACACACACACACTCGCACATTCACTCTCTCTCACCCAGTCACTCTCACACACACTCTCTGAAACATACACACTCCGAGGAAAACCTTACTAGCGCCCGTTTCATTTAAAACAGAAACGGGCCTTTTTTACTAGTTAAATATAAAAGCAGAAGAGAAAATGCTAGCAACGAAAGCCTTAAAGGCATCACGGAGGTTATCCGCGTGCTGTGTGACCCCCATTCCCTCTCATTTCCCTAATATTTCTGCATTAAAGAAGGTTGCATACTCCACCTTTTGTTTATTCGAACGGTATACAAGGCTCTGAGGCGGTTTATTATCAACTGCCGCTTTGGCTGCAGAAAAGAAAAAGGATGAAAAAAAATCAGTTGTATTGAAAGAGCTGATCAGTTTTCTCACACATTGCAAACATGTTATACATTTATAAATTAGCTCTTTACTCTCTTAAATGCTCTACGCTCCATCCCATGACCTTCCGAACCAGGGGCGTAGCCAGACAGCAGATTTTGGGTGGGCACCAAGTGTTCACCACCACACCAAGAAAATATCTCAGCTGGTGGAAAAATGCTTCTCTCCACCTTCGCAGTCTGCAGCAGACACGCGCTGAAAACTGAGCATGCGTAGGTGCCAGTATCATGGAGAGCAGCATTTTCGTTACCATCAGGGGGAAGTCTTCAGCTGGCAGAGATTGGGATCCCCACAAGCTACCGCTAAACGTGTACTACTGTTGGGTGGGCCTGAGTCCTAAGTGGGTGGGCCCCGGCCCACTCGTGGCTACGCCACTGTTCCGAACTGACCACCAAAACTGCTTGGGATACGGCACTTTTAGAGATGTGAGGCCTGGCCATAGAAAGGCAACATAGTGTACGTTACAATCTGTTCTTTATTCCGCTACCACCCCTTGAATTGAAAGTGCATCACAAAAAAGAAAAAAAAAAAGCTAGGCCATACACAAAAATTAAAAATACTTCTGCAGTAATCTAGATTTTAATTGTCGTTTAGAAGCGACATTCACAAAGAGCAGTTTAGATAGCATAATATTACATTGTTCTTAAATTCTCCGATAGTACAGGCATTAGGGAACGCGGATAAAATAGCCTTGGCACGTTATTGGTGCAAAGTATTTTGTATTTTTGTTACATTTGTACCCCACACTTTCCCACTCGTGGCAGGCTCAATGCGGCAGGCAATGGAGGGTTAAGTGACTTGCCCAGAGTCACAAGGAGCTGCCTGTGCCGGGAATCGAACGCAGTTCCTCAGGACCGAAGTCCACCACCCTAACCACTAGGCCACTCCTCCACTCCAAAGTGTGAGCTTGTATACTTAAGGTGTCTTTTACTAACCGTGGTAGCCAGTGGTGTAGCTAGGTGGGGCCACAGGGGCCTGGGCTCCCCCAAATTTGCTCTGGGCCCTGGTTGGCTGGCAGGGCTCCCCAACCCCCACCAGCCCTGTTCTCTCTTTCTCTCACGTTGGACACGCTCCTTATAGTGAAATTGAGCGTGAGGGGAAGAGAGAGCAGAGAAGGCAATGTGGTGGTGCCGGAGACCAGTGCTGAATGAAGTCTTCAGCTGGTGGGGTTGGGGACCCACTCCAGCCAAGATGTTACAGAGGCGGCAGCGACCAAAATGTGCCCCCCACCTTGGGCTCTGGCTGCTTCCTACCATGACGTCTGGCTACACCCCTGGCGGTTGTGTTCTCAGCTCACAGTAGAAATTAGCTGGTGGTAAATGCCATATGGGCGCCTCAGCGTTTACAGGGCTGATTTCTACCAAAAGCTAAAAACGCTACCATGGCTTAGTAAAAGACCCTCTTAGAAATGGCATAAGGTGCTAGAGGCAGCCAAGGTCCTCTACCCGCTTTTGAAAGTCTGCTGAAACCTACAGCCCTTTCTTGGGAAAAATGCATTTAGATGCGTATAATAATACATAGATATAGACTGAACATAATTGGTTTCTTTTATAATACACATACAAAATATTATGAAACAGAATGTGTGTTGAATGCTGTCAATTACATGCTTTCGGAAAACTAAATGGATTTTGTTTTCACTTTTTTTTAGCGTACAATAGTTTTACATAGTGAGATTTATCAACGATAAACATTTTTGGAGTCTGGAGACCGTAAAGGACTTTGGGGTCTGTTTACTAAGCGCTAACGCAGCAAAAAGTGACCTAACGCAGGACAAAGTAAAGTGTCATGAATTAGTTTTGGAATGTCCGTACAGTACCAGCAGAGTAAATATTTGGGGGGAATTTTTGGAGGGCAGAAACTGGCGATTCCTGTGTGAATCAGTTAGCGCATCTACATTACTATGTGGGAGCCGTTACAGCCTACGAAATTGGTGGCAGTGTTGCTGCGGTAACTTTTTAAAATGGCAACATTAGTGCACATCCATTAATGGAAAAATAGAAAATCCGGGGCTTTACAGCTGCAGTAAGAGTGGCCTTAGGGCGCCCTTACTTGGTCTTTACCGCGTGCTAAGGTCAATTTTTACCACACCGTTGTAAAAAAAGACCCCTTTCATTATTGAAAGAAAAGCTAAATTTCAGGTTAATGAAAATAACATTGTCATTTTCTTCTCATCCAAATTCAGGATGCCCTGAAATCTTGCAGGTGTCCGTGGAGCCCAAGTTACGAACCCCTGCTCCAGGTGAAGAAAATGGCCAGGCCTCAGAAAGGAGAAGGAAGACCTTTCCTCTCTTTCACAGTTACAGGAGAAACGACCCGTGGAGGACTGTCCAAACCAGCAGAAGTGTAAACTGAGACGCGATGGACTACAGCTATCATTAAGAAGCAGGTTTTTTTTTTGCCTCAGGTAGCGCTGGAAACTTACGCCCTGAGGCAGTGCTTCCCAAACTTTTTCCTGATTATGACCCCATTTTCAGAGACGACAAGTGGAGATTTTGGAACACACTGCTGGAATTCTGACCACCCCATCTTGATGGATTACGGGACTTGAGCACTGGCTTTCAAAGGGCAAGTGACGACAGAAAACGACCTGTGCGGTCCATCCAGTCTGCCCAACCAGATAAACGCATATTTGTATCTGCCATTTTCAGGGCACAGACCGTGGAAGTCTGCCCAGCAGTAGCCCCGCCTCCCTACCACTAGCCCCACCTCCTAACCACCGGTGCTGCCACCCAATCTCTGCTAAGCTTCTGAGGATCCATTTAGTAGAGATTGGGTGGCAGCACCGGTGGTTAGGAGGCGGTTATAAATCACCTCACTGCTTTGGAATGCAAATTCAGAACCAGGGCAAAGATGCCAGGTGGGCGGTTTTCCCATCTAATTGGGCGGCTTTCCGTGACCCGCTGTGGGAAATTTTTGCCCGCTGCGGGTTGCGGTTTTTTGGGCAGCTTTCTTTTCCGTTGGGCGGGGTTTTTTTCCTTGCTGGCTGCGGTTTTTCGCCCCGCGGGGGGGGGGGGGGGGGTGTGGTTAATGGCATCGGGGGTGGAGCTGTTGATGTCGGGGGCGGAGCTGTTGACATCATGGGCAGAGCTGACGGCAGGGGCGGGGTGTGCGGTTTTTGGGCAGGTTTAGAGGCTGGTTTGGGTTGGAAAAATTATTTAAATCTGGCAACCCTGAACCAGGGCTGGCCAAAAGGTCTCATGCCTGGATCAGGGTAATCAGTACCATAGAGTGGCAGCAGATTTTGGGTAGGCCTAGAGAAAAAGTGAGCCGGTGCCAAGTGTTCGCTCTCTCCGCCCCACCCTCTAACCTCTAAAGAGAGTTACCTGAGCTGGTGGGGATCCACAAGCCCAATCAGCTGAAGATTTCACCCCCCCCCCCCCCAATGGTACCACGAATGCTGCTGCCCACCTTGGCATTCTGTGGCAGGTCCCTGAATCACTGGCACATGCTTCGATTTTGCACATATGCTGAAAACTGAGCGTACACGAGCGCCGGTGTCAGTGGCTCAGCAAGCTGCCGCAGACTGCCAAGGTGGTGGGCAGCAGCATTCTCTGTGCCACTAGGGGAAAGTCTTCAGCTCTTGAGAGAGCTCAGTCCACCCACGCCTATGCCTCTGTTGGGTAACTGTGGTCCATCTGTAGGTCGCCGTGGATGGATGATTGTGTTGCCACATGGTAGGGAGCGACTGGGTGTGCAAAATCTCTCCCTCTGTTCTTTCATTTACTTGGCACTCTCACTTCTCCCCTTCTTTATCCTTTCCTTCCTTCCTCCACATTTATAACCTTTTCCCTTCGGTCTTCTCTAAGCCTCTTTGCTTTCCTTCCCTTCGCCTTCGTGCAGGTTAGCCACTTCTTTGTTACTCCCCCCACCTATATCTATCTATCTAAATCTCCTCTCTCACACACTCAGTTCACTGCCTCAGGCTCATTTCCTCTCTCACAACCACCGCCATCATCTTGCTTTCCCTCCCTTCTCACCCGCTCCCCACACACTCTTCTCTACACATCCCCCCCCCTCTAGGACCACTTCCCAAGAGTCCACCTGTTTTTCAGTGCCCCCTCCCCCAACCAGTCTCTTTTCCAAGGGTTAGTTCTGCTGGAAAAATAACGGGAGTACTGAAGTCCATCTTACCCTCCTCCTCAATTTGGGGCTTGTCTGGTGTTTGTCAGGGAGAGGAAGGGAAGGCGAGGGTGAGGCTCTGGCTACAGGTAGGTAGTGAAGCAGCCCAACAGGAGAGCGAGGCTGTGATTAGCAGATAAACAGGCAGGATGAGAGCAGCAATGGTCAATACCATTTTTACTGGTCCCAGCTTTTCACACTATCATGTTCCCTGCTGCATCAAGCTTGCTGGGAAACAAGGGGTAAGAGCGACCATCCCCACACCCTTGCCTCCAAAAAGCATGGGGCTTACTTCAGTGCTGGTGCTCCACATATATGACCACATTTCATGTCATAGCTCAGTGTAGTTTGCCCAGAGAGAACAAGCAGCTTTTGGCAAAACCAGAATCCAGCTCAGCTCATCAGCCCACATCACAGACAGGTACGTCCTGTACTAGATATAGGGCATTTTTTTTAGAGGGGGTACTGAGTACTGCCACCTTTTCCACTGTCTGCTAAAATTGACCCACGGTCCCTAAGTTTTAATGAACAAAATCAGGCCCTACACACCAATTCTGTGACCAGTTACAGGGGTCTGGCTATTGTAGGGTGGGTCCTTCTGTGATCACTTCACCCCTGAAGGGCGGCTTGGCATTTTGAGTACTACCTTTTTTGATAGGAAAAAAAAAACCCCACACTGACTAGATGGGAATGAAACACAAATTCTCTCTCCCCCCCCCCCCCCCCCAATACTACAACACAAAGACTTCACAGGGGTTAAGATTAGTTGTACCCCCTTTCCTATGAAGCCAAATCCACAGCTGCTTCTCCTTCAAAAGATAATCCTTAGAACTCACAAAGGCCACCGAGAGGGCCTGGGTCAAAATTTTGGACTTCAACGTAACCGCCTCAAAGGGCAGCTCACCCCTATTAAAACACACCACGACCCTTCGAACACAAAGTAGAAATTCGCCAGCATCATTTGAAAAGAAGGGCAGGAGAAAGACGGGCCCCTGCAATACCCCGTTCCCCATACCAGTTGCGACCCGGGTCCTGTGCAGATTGTACATGTAAGTATCCCATTTCCTCTGCAGGCAGTTTGAAGAGAAGGTGGGCATTCGGTTTAACCGGCTCATCCTGATAGCTGGGGTTGCTAATAATGATGGTCTAGGACCACAACGTGGCATCACTGAGCTGGACCAGTATAGTTGCCGTGGTCACCCCCCTTGTGACATCAGTGGCCTCTTGGAACTGCATGGCCCATGGACAGAAGCTGCTCTGCTCAAGCCCCCATTCAATACAGCAATGCGGGTTTCCCACTTTCTTACAGTCCAGGCACCGACAATTTTCCTGAGGAGCCTCGTTCATCACGTTCATCCTTCCTCTGTTAAAAAGGCAGCCCATTTAAAGGGTAATGAGGTGACCGCAGAAAAATCAAAAACCAGGACTCCACACCCATTTGAATAAACCCAATACTGAGCCTCACACTAGCAGCTGCCGCACGGCAATGGCCGACGCAGCCCATTCAAAGTGAGTGGGCTGTATGTCTGCATTACTGCACCGCCAAGGGGGGGGGGGGGGGGGGAGTCTAGAAATGTATGAGAAATGGGCTGCAGCAGTCTGAGCCCCCCCCCCCCCCCCCCCCCGGCTCATGAATGAACATAAATAGTGAAAGCAGTTTCACACCCACATTTTTTAATTACATTGTATTATGAGGCCAATCAACGTGAAATTAGACTCTGGAATTTGTTGCCAGAGAATGTAGTAAAAGCAGTTAGCTTTGTGGGGTTTAAAAAAAGGTTTGGATAGCTTCCTAAAAGAAAAGTCCATAAGCCCTCATTAAAATGGACTTGGGGAAAAGCCGCTGCTTATTTCTAGTATAAGCAGCATAAAATGTGGTGTACTGTTTTGTGATCTTGACAGGTAATTTTAACCTGGATCAGCCACAGTTGGAAAAAGGATGCTGGGCTTGGACCTCTGGTCTGTCCCTGTATGGCAATACTTATAATCAATAGGGTCAGCGACACCATTTTCTTAACAACATTTTTTGAACTTTGTCCTGCCAAAAATGTTTGTTATAAAATTCACCTTCCCACAGGGATCACCCTGTTGTACAAAGGCCAAATCATTCACTGCATGGTTTTCAAGGCATCGTAACAGCACATATGCCCTATGCCAGTCTCTGCTGCACAGAAATGGTAGAGGGGGGCAGCCCCCTCTCGGTTGCATACTTTGCAATACAGAAGTTTTATTAAACTGATTCTTGTAAATTAGAGCTACATGTGACTTGGCTCTTACGGCACATCGTAAGTGAATAAATTGCACAGCGCAGGGCCTGACGCCGCTAGGGAGCAGAGACACACAACCCATATAAGAAAGCAGACAAATAAGCACAAATCTACACCTCAAATGCTACTTACTAGAAAAATATATTTTCTGATAAGACAGTGAGCAAGTAAAATAGATACATTTTAAATTTAGTACAAGATATTTTTCAAAGTTTTTCTACATAAGGAGTTGGCGTTGTGCCAGTCCTCATCAGCACTCCACAGAGGCAGAAAGCATGAACACAGCACGGACAGCTGCTGAGCAGACCTTCAGGAGAGCCATCTGCAGTCATTGCTTGCAAAAGTAAGTGGACAGTTGCAAGGATTGGTGAAAAAAAGAGGCAAGAGCCAGAAGGATAATTATGATAAATATACAACTTGATCCTATCGTGCTACTACAGAAGAAAAAAATCAATCTAAGTGTAAGGAAAGGTGGGAGAGAAGCACGTGAGAAGCAACTACATGCTTAAAACTGAGGGGGTGGGGCACAACCTGTACTGAAAGGAGTTTGTCTGCAAAAACATCATAACAAATTAAGGGTCCCATTTACTAAGATGCACCAGTGTTTTTAGCACATGTAGATAACCACAGGAATATTATGGGTGTCTACGCGGTTAGCGCCGGGGCAGCCCATAAGGTGAGTAAGGGGACCTCCAGGCAGCACTCATCAGGAGCGGCACCTCGGAGGGGCGACGTCTCCCCGTTCACGGCGTTTTACAGCACGGTGACGTTCCAAACCTGGCAGCGATTCCCAAACACTGCCTTCCGCCTCTTGCCTTTACTCCAGCCGCCTCTCGGACGTAACTTCCTGTTTCATCAGAGGCTGAGGCAGCCGCAGCAGAGACAACAGGCGGGTGCCGGCGGTGGCAGGGCAGCATATGGGAATCAATGCCACTGGCGGGAATGGAACGTCACCGTGAGGTAAACCCCCCCCCCCCTGCAACAATAACCACTACATTAACAAATCTTTCCAAACAGGGGTACCATTTCCTTTGCTGCAGTCCTTCTCAGAGGGTGCTATGTATGTGGAAGCCATCTATCAGTGAGCAGCAGCCCTCCAAGAGAAGGCGGAATGGTCCAAATATGTTTCATTACAGTAAATTGATCTTAGGCTATCCTGGAGTCCTTATCAGCATAATTAGCATTAGGGTCCTCTCTTCAGTTCTTCAAAGCAATGGTATGACCCATAAAGGAGCCACCTGGGCTCAGAACAGCTGCAGGAAAGAGGCCTAGGGCAGTGCAGGCTCCTGGCTCTGGAAAGTCTTGAAGGTTAAGTCAGAGAACAGTATCCGCTACAGGTTCCCTGCATGGGCCGATGTGGTTTTTGTCAGCCGGATGGCCTTGTTTGGCATCTCTGTCCTCCCAGAGTCCTGGGGTCTGAATGATCTTCTCCACCACTTCCTCGAAGGCACACTGGACCCATCCCGTGTCTTAGCACTTGCTTCTAAAAAATGAAAAAATTGTAATAATTTTAATACAGAAGCACACAAATATGGAACCCATTACCCATGGTCCTGAAAACCATGGATAATCTAACCAACTTTCGCAAATCTTTGAAGACACATCTCTTCACAAAGCTTACAAAACAATCCTCAATGAAACAAATCATTCCTTAAACCACTCATGCGCAACACTCATGTGCGATTGTACTTAAGATCCTGTGGTTGGTGGTTGGGAGGCGGGGATAGGGCTGGGCAGACTTATACGGTCTGTGCCTGTGCCAGAGCCGGTGGTTGGGAGGTGGGGCTGGTGGTTGGGAGGTGAGGATAGTGCTGGGAAGACTTATATGGTCTGTGCCGGGGCTGGTGGTTGGGAGGCGGGGATAGTGCTGGGCAGACTTATACGGTCTGTGCGAGAGCTGGTGGTTGGGAGGTGGGGCTGGTGGTTGGGAGGCGGGGATAGTGCTGGGCAGACTTATACGGTCTGTGCGAGAGCTGGTGGTTGGGAGGAGGGGCTGGTGGTTGGGAGGCGGGGATAGTGCTGGGCAGACTTATACGGTCTGTGCCCTGAAGAGCACAGGTACAAATCAAAGTAGGGTATACACAAAAAGCAGCAAATATGAGTTATCTTGTTGGGCAGACTGGATGGACCGTGCAGGTCTTTTTCTGCCGTCAGCTACTATGTTACTATGTAATGACTACATCATAACAACACTCTGTAAGCCACATTGAGCCTGCAAAAAGGTGGGGTAATGTGGGGTACAAATGCAATAAATAATAATAATAATAACCATTTAATAGTTTCTGTATACAGTGAAGCCTGGTAGTCCATTTCAAAAGAATATCGGGATATCAGTATTCTGAAAACATGGGCATAGAAACTAATGAAATAAGCTAAACTGATTTAATATGTTTCTTTACTGCATTGCGCTTCCACAGGGAGATTAAGTGACTCCCCAGATCATACTGCAAGTGCTGCGAGGCCAGGAAGGAGGGGGGGAGGGGAGAATTTCTCAGCTCCCAGCGCTGTACTCCAGCCCTATACATCCCAAATATTGTCCTAAAAAACATCTCCCTCCTTCAAGAAGTCTGGTTTTCAGTGTAACCAAGGGTCCTTTTACTAAGGTGCACTGAAAAATGGCCTGTGCTGGTGTAGACATGTGTATTGGCACGCGCAGGTCCATTTTTCAGCGCACCTGCAAAAAGACCTTGGGGGGGGGGGGGGGGGGGGCCGAAAATGGACATGCGGCAAAATGAAAATTGCCGTGCGTTCATTTTGGGCATGAGACCTTCTCGCCACCCCACTGACTTAGCGGTAAGGTCTCGGGCGGTAATCATCAACACACGTACAATGTCGATTACTGCTTTGTTAGTGCTGGAAATTTTTTCCAGCGCGCATAAAAAATGAAATTACCACTCGGGCCACGCGGTAGTCCAAAGTTGACGTGTTTAGGACACAACTGCTCTAAGAGCCAGCTCTGGTGTGTAAAAGTGAATGCAAATACTTGGGACCATATCCTCATACTTGCTGAGGGGTTTTAGGGTCAGGTAAGGAATGGCCACTGATCTGCTGCAAATGTTGCCTGCAGACAGTTATCTATGCTGCCTGCAGACCACCTCTTTCCATGGGCTGGTTTGCTGTAGGATTTTCCTTTGACACAATGCGGGAGACCGACAACGACGCGTTGTGGGCTTTGCTCTCAAAGCCAGGCACAACAGCACAGAAAAATTACAAAGCTATGCTTGAAGCAAATATTATGCACGGTTGATTCACTATCAAACCAAAAGTAAGAGGAGGAATGTGATTGGCACATGCCAGGGATGTAGCCAGACCTCGTGGTGGGAGGGGGCACATTTTGGTCTGCTGCCCTACCGCTTCCCAACCACTGCTGTGGCAAATACCTTGGCTGGTGGGGGGTCCCCAACCCCTGCCAACTGAAGCCTTTGTCCAGCGCCGCCGCGTTGCCTGCCCTGCTGTCTCTTCCCCTCACACCCTGCATGCTCACTTTAGTGAAGGGAGCGGCACTTTACATTTTTGAAGGGCTCATGTTTAAGCACAGAAAAACAGGCGCTGAAGTGCTCTTTCAAAGTCGTTGATTTTGCCCGACTCGCACACATTTGTTTCTCGCTTCAAAACTTTTAGGGGCTTCCTTCTGCTTGCAAAAAATGAAAAAAACCTGCAGTGCAACGCAACAAGAAATCCCTCTGCTCAAAACTGTCCCCCGACCTGGTGAAAGCTTTTCAGCAAAACAAAAGGACTAGGAACTAAATCAGGCCGACCAGAAATGGACAAGTAAACTTCAATTGATGGGAAAACAGTTTCTTGGTGAAGACTTGACACGGTACCGTGTTTCGCCAGTTAGCCTGCTTCAGGACGACAAAGCATAAAACATTGACAACAAATACTTATACAAATATATTAATGAAAATAATATTTGTGTTATTTAATATTTTCATGAATATACTTTATTTTCGTTTAATTAGACGCCCGAAGCAGTCTAACTGCCAAAACACGGTATTGTGTTGAATCTTTACCAATAAACTGTTTTATCGTCAATTGAAGTTTCCTCATCTGTTTCTGGATAGCCTGGTCACTCCTTTTGTTTTTCTGTTATTTGGTCATGGGAATTTAATGTTCCTCCAATTTGGAGAACCTCCATTGAAAGTTTTTCAGCATCATTGGCAGTGGTGTGCTGGAGCAGGCTCTCACGAGCCGGTTGTTAAGTTTTTAAGAATTTTGGGAGCCGGTTGTTAAAGTAGGGCCCTCCATGGCTACTTTAACAACTGGCTCCTAAAATGTGGGCTTGTGCCCCCTGCTGAATTCTCTTTTACTTTGCTGGTGGGGATGCTGAGCCCTGCCAGCCAAGTAAATAGACTACTGCTGCTCCCCGCTCCTTGTTTCCAGCTCTGGGCAGCAGGCTGGGACTTCTCGAGCATGTGAGAGAAGTTCCAGCATGCTGCTCAGAGCAAGACGTTGGGAGTGGTGGCAGTCCATTTATTGGCTGCCAGCAAAGGTATGCCTAATGTGTCCGCACGAAGGGAGGGAGGAGAGAGAGGCAAGTGTTGCTCCCCTCCCCTCCCCTCCCCAGCAGAGCTGGCTACGTCCGGAGAAAGAGCCTGTTAAAAATTTACCAGCACGCCCCAGATCATTGGTCATTGTTTCTTCTGCGCACTACAATGCTTCCATCTCTGTATTGGAAGGAATACGTATTGACCTCATTAACATCCAGTTCAATACAATTTGCAGCCATCTTTAGGGCACACATTAAAGCTTCTGGTCAAGCCCTCTGAGCATTCAGTGGTAGTCTTCAGCATTGACCCTTAGGTCTGTCCAAACCTCAGCACATGAAAGAAAAAGCCTTTCACTACTTACTACTACTACTTAACATTTCTAGAGCGCTACTAGGGTTACGCAGCGCTGTACAATTTAACAAAGAGAGACAGTCCCTGCTCAAAGAGCTTACAATCTAATAGACAAGTGAACGGTCGGTCCGATAGGGGCAGTCAAATTGGGGCAGTCTGGATTCACTGAACGGTAAGGGTTAGGTGCCGAACGCAGCCCTGTAGCGTGTCCTACTTCATAATATTTAGATCTGCAGTTGAAAATAGGGAGTTCCCGGTGTCAGACACCCAGCACATTAAGCAGAGACTGTACCTATAAAGAGCATGGAGTGTTTCCTAGCGAACTGCAACCCCTGGCTCCTCGCCACCTCTCGATCCGGCTGAAAAGAAAGGAAACAGAAGAATTATGAGCCATTCAATTCCTGTACCCCAGTGGCGTAGCTACGTGGGGCCATGGGGGCCTGGCCCCTCCCCAAATTTCCTCTGGGCCCCTGGTTTTGCTGGCGGGGGTCCCCAACCCCCGCCAGCTGAAGCGTTGTCCAGTGCCAGTCTCCAGCATCACAGCGTTTCCTGCCCTGCTCTGTCTTCCTCTCACGTCCGGCACGCTCCTTTTAGTGAAATCATAAAAGCAGCGTGCCGGACATGAGGGGAAGACAGAGCAGGGCAGGCAATGCAGCGGCGCCGGAGATCGGCGCTGGACAGTGCTTCAGCTAGCAGGGGTTGGGGATCCCCGCCAACCAAGGTATTTGCTGCAGCAGTGGGTGGGGGAGCGGCAGAGCGGGCAGACCATAATGTGCCCCCCCCCCCACCGCGAGGTATGGCTATGCCCCTGCTGTACCCAAGATCTTCCAAGGGCCTGATAGCTGTGGCTTTCAGAGAAGTCACACTTTTTTTATAAGTTGTCTGAGCAGGAGAAAAACTTTAGCAAACATTGATATACATAAAAAGGAGGACGTCAGGGCCACCAAGAGACAGAGCCACTATTAAAATGGACTTGGGGAAAATCCACAGCTTATTTCTGGGATAAGCAGTATAGAATGTTTTGTACTTTTTTGGGATCTTGCCAGGTATTTGTGACCTGGATTGGCCACTGTTGGAAACAGGATGCTGGGCTTGATGGACCTTTGGTCTTTCCCAGTATGGCAATACTTCTGTACTTGGGACTTGGGATTCTGAATGGAATGTTACTACTCTTTGGGGTTCTACATGGAATCTTGTTACTCTTTAGGATTCCAGAATCTTGCTATTGTTTGCAGTTCTACATGGAATGTTGCTACTCTTTGGGACCTTGCCAGGTATTTGTGACCTCGATTGGCCACTGTTGGAAACAGGATGCTGGGCTTGATGGACCTTTTGTCTGACCCAGTATGGCAATACTTATGTACTGGGGGTCGGGGCGGGACACTGATATGGAGCTGGTGGCCTTTGTGTAATATATGGTAAGAAATATATTAAATGTTTTTTTTTTCTTACCTGGGGCTCTGGGGAGGCCTTTTCGGGGTTTGGGTGGATGGGTGCTGGCTGGAAAAGGTTTAAATTTAGTATGGGAATTTTTAATAGAGTTAGGTGAAGAAATTGTGAGATGTTTCTTACATATGTTTTTTTTAACAAAAGAATAACCCATGATTAGGTGGGGATTGTACTATAAAATGTTTGTTGGTGTTTTGGGTACAGGTTAGGTTAAAATTGACTTTAAAATTCTATATATAGTAAATTTTGCATTAACTTCTATGGGGGAAGGGGAAGCCAAATGGAGATTCAGGCCCACATGATCAAAAGTTAACACGAGCGCGCAAGCCCATTATCGCCGTTTTTGCGTACACTTTTAACAATGTTAGGACAGTCAAGATTCTAAAACAGATAAGGAAAAAAACCCTGTCTTTTTCTGACAGGCTGATTGGTTGAGGGATGTCAGATGTTCCTCTAGAGGGGGTGAATTGCTAGGGAGACTTCTGAGCTGGAACACTGTTGCCAAGGTTGCGGTTTTCCCGCCCAATTGGGCGGCTTTCCGTGACCCGCTGCGGGAAATTTTTGACCGTTGTGGTGGGCGTGGTTAGTGATGTTGGGGGCAGGGCTGGTGACGTCGGGGTGGAGGTGATGACGGCGGGGGCAGGGTGATGACGGCGGGGGAGGGGTTTTGTGTGGGAAATTTGTTTTTCAATTTGGCAAGCCTGAGCTGGAAGAGAAAAGAAGGTTGAGGCACCGAGAGTGAGAAAAAGCGTGTTGGTGGTGGTCTGTGAGAAAGAAAGAAAATAGTTTGAAGTTTTATTTGGGAAAGGTATGAATGCTGAAGTGAACAGTTGAAATACAGAGAGGGAGATTGTGATTCCTGCTTGTAAGTGTATTAAATGAGAAAAATCATAAGGGTGTCAGAAGAAAGGGTGAAAAGTGTGATAGAGGGGAGGTTGAAGGTGAATTTGATATCTGAAAAAGGAAACCTTTAGGCTTTGTCTGTGTGAAAGGTGTGTTGTGTGTTTCTGTTCTGTGATCAGTGCAGACCTATCTATACCTCAAGTCACTTCACTGGCTCCCTGTCTGCTTCCGCATTCAGGTTAAACTTCTCGTACTGATCTTTAAATGCATCCACTCTGCAGCCCCCCCATTACCACTCCGCTCTCATCTCTCCCTACATTCCTCCCCGTGAACTCCGCTTGCTTGACAAATCTCTCTTGTCGTCCTCCTTCTCCTCCACTTCTAACTCCAGGCTTCGCTCCTTTTCTCTCGCGGCTCCTTACGCCTGGAATAGACTTCCTGGACCTATACGTCTAGCTCCGTCTCTACCTGTTTTCAAATCTATGCTGAAAACCCACCTTTTCACTACTGCTTTTAGCTCCTAGCCACAATTGCCCTCCCCTTGTCCCTCCCTTCCTTCTCACCCATTACTTCCCTTACCCGTAACTGTCTTGTCTGTCTGTATTATTTAGATTGTAAGCTCTTTTGAGCAGGGACTGTCTCTTTGTATCAGGTGTTCAGCGCTGCGTGCGTCTGGTAGCGCTACACAAATGCTAATAATAATAATAATAATAATAATAATAATAGTGCAGGGTTTGGAACCAGACTGCAGATGAAAGAAAGTCTAGCACTGCTTTTGTATGAGTGTGCTGTATTCTCAAGATTGATTTGATAACTATGCAGGGTAAAGTTATGTATTTATGTGAGGTTTGTGGGATGGAATGTTGTATTTATTTATTTATTGCATCCCACATTTTCCCACCTATTTGCAGGCTCAATGTAGCTTACAGAGGTCTGTTATGGTATTGCCATACCAGGATGTAGATACAATTGCTGATGCAAAGAGATTAAGGATGGAAAGAAGTATTAATAAAATAGGTATAGAAAGATGATTTTAGTATTAGAGTGGATTGGTGAGGTGGTATAGTTAAGCTATGGGGTCTCTTTGTAGGTCTTATTGAAGATGTACATCTTCAGGGATTTACGAAAGTTGGATATTTCGTTGATTGCTTTCAGGTTGCTGGTAGTGCGTTCCACAACTGCGTACTCATATAGGAGAAGGAGGTCGCGAGTACAAGTTTGTATTTTAGTCCTTTACAACTGGGGAAGTGTAGATTAAGAAATTTTCGGGATGATCTTTTGGCATTTCTGGGAGGGAATGTGTTACTGTGTAAGATCCCTGAATGCAGTGCCAGAGCCTTCTGCAGCAGTTTAGAATAGGGAATTAACAGTGAGAAATAGGCTGAAAAGTGAGTACTTAAATAAACAGCCCCTTTTCATAGCTGTATTGTTTAATCCAATTGGGGAAAACTGATGTGTTTTGGGTGAGTGAGAAAGCAGTGAGAAATTGTAAACCATATTTAATTTGGTTTGGAGTGAAGAAGAGGTATGT
Organism: Microcaecilia unicolor; assembly: GCF_901765095.1. Classification (NCBI taxonomy): domain Eukaryota; kingdom Metazoa; phylum Chordata; class Amphibia; order Gymnophiona; family Siphonopidae; genus Microcaecilia; species Microcaecilia unicolor. The sequence continues at coordinate 107,028,234 of NC_044042.1, forward strand.
CTCTGCATACAGTGATTGGAATGGTTAAGCTATAGGGAATTTAAAGTCATGGAAGTTTGAATGAGAGTCTGTATGCTAAGGTACTAAGGCCCAGATGCATCAACCAAATGTTAAAAAATCAAAAACATAAAAGTCCTTAACGAATTTTAAAAAACGAACAATGCACCATAAAAACAAGTCGCACATGTTCGGTGCGGTATTTGAAAGTGCAATGCATCAAAACCGGTAGAATCCACGTCGGTAATCGGCCCCTAAAGCATGCGCAGAGCAGCCAAGCCTTATGCTGGCTGCTCTGCGCATGCCACAAACGTCAAAAAAACAAAAAAACCAAAAAATCCAAAACACAAACACGTGGATCGAGAGGGGGCAAAGGCGCTCGTCAGGAGCGTCCTGTATGTACAGCCTTGCCCCCCCCCACCCGCCCGTGTTCGCCGCTGCTCCCCGCTTCCTCCCCCAGCATTAAATTAAAAAACAAAACAAAAATCAAAGCTTTAGGAGTCCCGGCCCCCCTCCCTTCATGTCTCTCAACTCTTTCTCCACACAGCCCTGCCTCTCGCCATCCTCCTCCCCCGTCACCCCCCTGAGGTTGTTGCCGCCAATCCCTCCCTCCACCGGGCCCCCTCTCCGCATTACCGGGCCCGTGCAGCGCCTCTCACCTCTGTATGAAGGCGCTGCACGGGCAAGAAGACCATCAGATCGCTGTAGTCTTCAGGACGTCTCTTTCCTTCGTCTTCCCTGACCTGGGCCCGCCCCTGTCTGATGTATGTTTCTTATGTCAGATGGGGGGCAGGCCCAGGTCAGGGAAGACAAAGGAGAGAGACGTCCTGAAGACTACAGTCAGCGATCTGATGGCCTTCTTGCCCATGCAGCACCTTCATACAGAGATGAGAGGCGCTGCACGGGCCCGATAATGCGGAGGGGGGGGGGCGGATGATGGCAGGAGACGGGGCTGTGTGGAGAAAGAGTTGAGAGACAGGAAGGGAGGGGGGCCGGGGATCCTAAAGCTTTGATTTTTGTTTTGTTTTTTAATTTAATGCTGAGGGAGGAAGCGGGGAGCGGCGGCAACAACGGGAGGGGGGGGGGCAAGGCTGTCCATAAAGGACGCTCCTGACGAGCGCCTTTGCCCCCTCCCGAACCTTTTTATTTTTCACTTTTATATTGATGCAGGGGAGCGGGGAGCAGCAGCGACCTCGGGCGTCAATAAAAGACGCCCATGACGCGCGTTTTCGCCCCCTCACTTTTTTTGGTGGGAGGGGGGGTTTACATTGAAGATTTTAGTAGCACAGCCCTAACAACAGGTACAAACCTGTCGTTAGCTTTCCGGCAGTTTTCCAGCGTTAGGGTAGTCGGAAAAAACTTTGATGCATCTCATTTTAATAGGGTTTCTACACAATTTGCTCATCTGCATTCCGTTTTCTGCTACCGTCGTCGGAAAATGGCCTTTAATGCATGCCACGGTTCGAAAATTCTTCGTTAAAGGGTCGTTAAAGTTTAGTGCATCTAGGCCTAGGTGGACACACGGCTGCCTACTCTTTTTAGAATAGGGAAAAACAGTGAAGCACAGGTTTGAAAGAAAAGGATATTTTGTTAAGTTTATTTTGATTAGTAAGTAAGCCACAGTATTATTCCTTAAATGTCCCAGAGGAATGAGTGGAATCATTAGGTAGTCAGGGTTTTGCTTCCTATTTGATTTTATTAATGTGAGGTTTAGGAAGAAGAAATCTGTGAATTATCCTCTGCAGGATTTCTGGCTGAGCTCCAACGCAAGAAAGAAATCACCTAAAATCAATTCAACTACAGCTAAGTGACATTTGCAAAAGGGTGTTGAAAGACATACGTTTCTTTTTGTTTACAACATTTTAGGGGAAAAAACAAAAGAACAGAACAGCATCAAATATAAAGAATCCATACTTTCCTGACTGGCCTAAGTGTTCTGGTTTCAGTGAGACCCCTGCATAAACAAAGACTCAAATTCTTACATTAATAGCCAGGAAAGGAGAACAACAACAAATATCTAATTTTGATAAAAGACAATTTAAATACTTATCTGAAAGGGTTTTTCCCCTGCCTTTTTAGGTGATTTTGTTGAAAGAAACAGAAAAAGTAAAGGGTATACCTGTAGTTCTACATTTGAATGTTGAATATGTTATTGCAGTTCTATTAGCCCTCTAGAAATGTTAAGTAGTAGTAGTAGTAGTATTAAGCCACATACTAATTGTGAATTTGAGTTGATTTGAATGAAAATTTGCTTGCATTTGTATTCAAGAAAGAAAAAGATACCTTGCAAATCTGAAGGTACGGTTCTTCCATATCAGGGACAAATCCTAAATTTAGCTTCTTTTCCTCCTTTATTCTTTGAGAGTAACGGATGAGGTTAGTTTATTTGTTCCACTCCCTCGGCTGTGAGTGCGTGTTCCCTGGATATTCGCCACGACTACAAACATCAGGTATCTGGGAGGACATCACTACAGTCCAGCCGAGAGGGGTGGTAACATTTGCCATTTCTTTTTCAGGCTTCCCTAATGGCAAGAGAAGTCTAATATCTCAGTACAGCTTTGATAAGGGGGGTCTTTTACTAACCTGTGATAAGTACTAGTGAGTGTTTACCACAACTTTAAAAAAACAAACAAAAAGTTTTACCGCAGTGAGGCATCCTGTGGTAAAAATCATAAACGTGCACGTACAAACCACATGCTTAAAAAAAATCGGAATTTTTCTTGCAGGTGGCACTTCTGGAGGCCGAGAATGAGTGTGACAATGCAACTCAGTTACTGCAGCAACATTACTGCACAAGCCCTTACTGCCTACAAAATGGGTGGCAGTATTGGCTCATTTGGTATTTTTTGTTAATGTCCGCACAGTAATGGCAACATTAGTGTATGTAAGCAACAGTGGTGTGCTGGAGCAGGCTCTCACAGGCTCGCAAGAGCCGGTTGTTAAGTTTTTAAGAATTTTGGGAGCCGGTTGTTAAAGTAGGGCCCTCTATGGCTACTTTAAGAACTGGCTCCCAAAATGTGGGCTTGGGCCCCCTGCTGAATTCTCTTTTACTTTGCTGGTGGGGATGCTGAGCCCTGCCAGCCAAGTAAATAGGCTACTGCTGCTCCCCGCTCCTTGTTTCCAGCTCTGGGCAGCAGGCTAGGACTTCTCGAGCATGTGAGAGAAGTTCCAGCATGCTGCTCAGAGCAAGACGTTGGGAGTGGTGGCTGCCAGCAAAGGTATGCCTAGCGTGCCCGCACAAAGGGAGGGAGGAGAGAGAGGCAAGTGTTGCCCCCCCCCCCCCCCCCCCCGGCCCTTCCAACTGCAGAGCTGGCTACGTCCGGAGAAAGAGCCTGTTAAAAATTTACCAGCACACCCCTGGTAAGCAATGAAAATAATATACAGGGAAGAAAAAGCCACAAGAAGCTTATAGCTAATAACTGAAAGAGCAGGGTTTCTTCAGCATTGGTAAGTTTAATTCCCGATTGCAAAGTTTAACTGACCAAAAACTGTCAAAATTAACAGCTTATAATACTTAGCTGTACAGTCTCTAGTCTTTCTACCAGCTACATCAAAATCAGACCTTGATCAACGGTGGCCAGGGTTTCATTAAGCTGCGTCAGGGTCAATCGGTCTCCACGGTTCCATCAATTTTTGAACAGAGTTTATATTTTCTGACCTATTGACCCTGACGCAGCTTAACGAAATGCTGGCCACAGTCCAATTTTGATGTAACTGGAAGAAAGACTAGAGCCAATACAGCTAGCTAAGTATTTTAAGCTGTTACTTTTGACAACTTTTGGTCAGTTAAAAACTTTGCAATCAGGAATTAAACTTACCAGGGAGGTTTTTTTTGCCAATGATGTAGAAGCCCTGCTCTTTCAGCCATTAGCTGTGAGCTTCTTGAGGCTTTTTCCTGCCTGCATACTATTTTCATTGCTTCCAGATAAGAATATAAAGAAGCTTTTTTTCATTGATATGGTTAAGCATCTGTTAGATTCTTTTTCTCATTAATTTTGTAGTTTGCATCTAACATTAGCGTATGGCCATCAACTGAAAAAAATTGGTCATTTTCTGGTTGCTGTAAAAAAAATGGCCTTAGCATACAGGAAGATGACCCGTGTAAGGGCCACACTAAGGACATTTTTACTGTAGCTTAGTAAAAGGACTCCAGCATAGTTATTTATGAAGATCCCATGCATGCCTAAATATTTGCATATTACATTTTTCCATGTGGAAAATGGTTTTATAAAAACTGTGTGGCTGAAATGCACCTAAATACACAAGGTCAGAAATATGATAAGCAGTTAGCACTGCAGAGTTTAAAAAAGTTTGACAACTTCCTAAA